>NC_047089.1:253731036-254356036 GCF_902459505.1 Geotrypetes seraphini
GGGGCATTATGACATTCTTAGTCTTGTTAACCATCCCTTTTTTAATACCTAGTATCCTGTTTGCTTTTTTGGCAGCCGCCACACATTGGCTGGAAGGTTTCATCGTATTGTCTACCATGATACCCAAGTCCTTTTCTTGGACGCTAATCCCCAAGCATCCGGTAACTGTGATTCAGGTTATTCTTCCCAATGTGCATCACTTTGCATTTGTCCACATTAAATTTCATCTGCCATTTGGACGCCCAGTCTTCCAATTTCCTAAGGTCCGCCTACAATTTTTCACAATCCGCATGCTTTTCAAAGCCCGGACAAAATGCTGGATTTTGAAAAGCCGTCCGGACCCCCGGACATGTCCTCAAAAGGAGGACATGTCTGGTGAAATCCGGACATCTGGTAACCCTACCCAAACCTCTTGCACCTACCTCTACAGTGGACAAATAAATAGTTAACTGGGAAATGGAAGACATCCTTCTCTTCTCAGCATCGCCATGTTTCAAGAGCGAGAAAAAGTAGTCTGATGGGTGGAGAGGGCCTTCTTAAACCAGGGTCCCAGGCTAGAGATGCCCAGGGTTAAAGGACTTAGACTAAGCGGTACCCAAGCTTTGGATGCCTGTGCCAGAGCCTCCGGGCCCTGTATGCTGTGGGATTTATAGGTCACCAAGTTGAGGATCACATCTTCAGTAGTCCCTAAGCCTGCCTCGTGTGATGCCGGATCGAGAGGGGCGACCTCCCTTCCGCTCGCCCCCCCCCCCTCTCCTCCCCTCCCCCTTCTCCTTGCTGATTGGCCCCAAGGCTTCGGCCAATTTGTCTTCGCTCCTCCCTATGCGAATCCGAGCTTGTTTTTAATCTTTACCTTGGAAGGTTTTATTTCACTTCCAAACATGGAATAAAGTTGCCTCACTAAACTGTTTTCATCTTTTTTTTTTTTTTTTTAATTCTTTATTTATTTTGAATATATTATCAAGAATAAACTTCTTGTACAGAGTATGATTAAGTCAACATAACATAAAACAAATGAAGTAACATTTATATAACAAAATTACTATTTACTCAATCAAAATTAAAGTCCCAAAAATTTGAGATCCAAGATGTTCCTGAGTGAGAAACTATTTAAAGGAAAAAGAGAAATTCAAATTACAAATTAGGCGGTCAGATGAGAATGGACCAAGAGTAAATTTATGCATTGAGATTTTCTTAATCCCCTTCAAGGCCCCTCCTGGAGAGAAATCCTGTCAGCTGCGAGGGTTCAAAGAAAATATAATTGCAAGATTTATACTTTACAATGCATTTGCAAGGGTATTGTAAAAGAAATGATGCCCCCATTGCAGCGACCCCAGGCTTAAGAAGCAAAAATTCCTTCCTTCGTTTCTGAGATTCCCTTGTCACATCCGGAAATATTTGAACTTTATGTCCAAGAAATTCTTTATGTCTATTCTTAAAATAAAGCTGTAATATCCAATTTTTATCTGGTGATAAAACCACCGTAGCCAATAGGGTAGCTGGAATAGCTACCTCCCTCATTGAAGATTCCAATAATAATGTTATATCCATTTGTTCACCCTGACCTTGTTGTTCTAATTGATGTTGTTCTTGCAAATTTTTTGATGTTGGCAAATAATATATTTTGGAAAAGGGAGGAAAGGCATCATTAGGAACATTAAGAACTTCACAAAAGTACTTTTTCAAAACTTCTTTTGCTGATAAAGAAGGAATCTTTGGGAAGTTCAAAAATCTAAGATTATTCAACCGCATATTATTTTCCATCATTTCCACCTTTCTCCTAAGATTGATATTGTCTTTAATCAGTGTCGTTTGAACATGATTTACTTCACTTATCTTTTTATCTATTTTTTCCACATTAGTTTTCATCAATGTATTTTCCTGTTTAAGTCCATTTATTTCATTTCTTTGTTCTAGGAATTTATCTTCTAGTGCTTTAATTTGTGGTGACAATGTTTGTCCCAGAGTAATTACCAAATCCCAAATAGAGTCTAGGGTAACATTCATGGGTTTAGGAACAGAGAATATACTTGCTTGCATTGTCCCAGCTTCCACAGCAATGACAGTCTTCTCCCTCTGGGAGCCTTGTTCTATTTCATGTTCCCTCGTTGTTCTCACTGCAGTCTCCTCTTCCTCCGGTGCTTCGCCCATTTCAGCCTCCCGGGAGACGAAGTCTGCCTCCTCGGACTGACTACTCTCCCGTGGAGAGCTAGCACGCTGCGGCTGAGGGGGCGGGGTTCTGGCGTCGGGGCTCAGAGTGGACTCTAGCCCAGGGAAGCTTGCCGTGACCTCACTCCTTCCCGGCGATTCCAGCGGGCGACACTGTTTTCATCTTTAGCACAGTGTGGTGCACTGGAACCTTTTTTCTTTTGTAATTCATTAGTATTCATATGCATGCAAATTACCCCATGATTAATCCAACGGTTTCCTTCCAGAATTGCGCCAATTTTCCATCGCTGCATTGGAATTTAATTGTAGCTCACACAAAATCAACGTGTGTGTGTGTCTTGCCCTTATTAGACTAGAGGTATAAATGGGATCCTGTGTGGGAAACACAGAAAGGATAAGCTAAAAGATTATATGGAGAACTAGGAAATTCAGAAACACAGCTATAGCCCAGGACTTTTCAGCTCTAAACAATAGCTAAATGACAAACTTTCTCCTGCCTCATCTCAGAGAAAGAGAGATTGTTCACCCTCTCCAAGGTAGAGAGAACGAGAGGGCACTCGCTAAAGTTAAAAGGGGATAGATTCCGTACAAACGTAAGGAAGTTCTTCTTCACCCAGAAAGTGGTGGAAAACTGGAACGCTCTTCCGGAGTCTGTCATAGGGGGAAACACCCTCCAGGGATTCAAGACAAGGTTAGACAAGTTCCTGCTGAACCAGAACGTACGCAGGTAGGGCTAGTCTCGGTTAGG
Organism: Geotrypetes seraphini; assembly: GCF_902459505.1. Taxonomy (NCBI): domain Eukaryota; kingdom Metazoa; phylum Chordata; class Amphibia; order Gymnophiona; family Dermophiidae; genus Geotrypetes; species Geotrypetes seraphini. The sequence continues at coordinate 253,733,954 of NC_047089.1, forward strand.
GCCCTGGTCTTTGACCTAAGGGCCGCCGCGGGAGCGGACTGCTGGGCACGATGGTACCACGGGTCTGACCCAGCACCGGCAATTCTTATGTTTTTATAAGAAATGCCTTCACCAGATCAGACCTTAGGTCCATCTAGTCCGGCGACCCGCACACGCGGAGGCCAAGCTAGGTGCTCCCTGATGGAGACCCTGTTTACCCGTATCCTTCAATGTGATTCGCAAGAAGGTGTGCGTCCATTTGCCCTTGAATCCCCGAATGGTGGTCTCCGTCACAACCTCCTCTGGGAGAGCATTCCAAGCGTTCACCACTCGCTGTGAGAAACAGAAGTTCCTGACATTTGTCCTGGACCTGTTGCCCCTCAGTTTCAGTCCATGACCTCTTGTCCGAGTCACATTTGACAATGTGAACGACAATGTTTCTTGCTCTATCTTGTCAAAACCTTTTAGTATTTTAAAAGTCTCTATCATATCCCCTCTCAGTCTTCTCTTCTCAAGGGTGAACAAACCCAGTTTTTCGAGGCGTTCTTTGTAGTCCAAATTCTCCACTCCTTTTACTATCTTCGTGGCTCGTCTCTGCACCCTCTCCAGCAGGGTTATGTCCTTCTTTAGGTAGGGAGACCAGTGTTAGACACAGTATTCCAAGTGTGGTCTGACCATTGCTCTGTAAAGTGGCATTATGACGTCCGCCTATCTACTCGTGCAGAGTACGGTGCAGGGGTTCAAGAAAGGATTGGACAATTTCCTACTGGAAAAAGGGATAGAGGGGTATAGATAGAGGGCTACTACACAGGTCCTAGACCTGTTGGGCCACTGCGTTGGCGAACTGCTGGGCACGATGGACCTCTGGTCTGACCCAGTGGAGGCGTTTCTTATGTTCTTATGTCCTTCTTTATCATGCCCAGCATCCTGTTTGCTTTCTTTGCCGCCGTTGCGCATTGAGCCGATGGCTTCAGGGTCCTGTCTATCAGTACCCCCAGGTCCCTTTCTTGTTCGCTCTTGTCCAATGCTACACCTAACATTTTATATTCATGTTCTTTGTTTTTCCTGCCCAAGTGCATCACTTTGCATTTTTCTATATTAAAATTCATCTGCCACTTTTCCGCCCATTTCTCTAGGTGGTTCAAATCTCTCTGGAGTTCTTCGCTGTCCTTTTTCGGCCCGACATAGTTTTGTGTCATCTGCAAACTTGATTATGTTACTTGTTGTTTCCTCTTCCAGGTCTTTTATGAAGATATTGAATAAGATGGGCCCAAGAACCGAGCTCTGGGGCACACCACTTGTCACCTTCGCCCAGTTCTCTATAAGTTCAGATCACTCCTGAAAACCCATCTCTTCCATGAGGCCTTCAGCCTGCCCCTTCTTGACGCTTCGTGTCCTGTCTCCAGTTTCCCCCAACCTGTCTGGCTTTCCCGCTTCGCTCGCACGCCCTATCTCCTCTTCTGTACTTTCTCTCTAACCTTGTTTTATTGTTTTAAATTGCATAGAGCCTATGGATGGATGGAATTGATGGATAATTTACACAAGCATTAAGAATAATTAAATAAATACATGAAATATTCTCTAATGCAGTGGTTCCCAATCTTGTCTTGGAGGACCACCAGGCCACTTGGGTTTTCAGGATAGACCTAATGAATATGCATGAGAGAGATCTTCATATAATGGAGGTGCCAGGCATGCAAATCTGCTCCACGCATATTCATTAGGGCTAGCCTGAAAACCCGACTGGCCTGGTGGTCCTCCAGGACAGGGTTGGGACCCACTGCTCTATTTTCATTCGGAATAGATCCTTCTCCTCTGTTTTTCTTCACAGTTTCCACTTTTTTTTTTTCAGTTTGAGATGTTTTTTCCTAGGCTGTGAGGAGAAAACACCGCCGTGTCAGTCAGCGTCACTGCTAAATCATCTACATGCTATGACACCGCTTGTAATTTTCACTAAATTAACACTGTCAATTTCCTATCTGACCTTGGGCGAGTCAACTTAATTATAAACTTCTGACTTTATTAAAACTATTTTAATCCAAGAGCTCATTTCTGAATTCTCAGAATGTTCTGCCGTGCTGCCACCTTGTCACATGGTAAACATGCATGGCTTTAATAGAAGAGTTGTCATTTTTTTGCTTCAGGGAGACTGCAAAAGCCAGATGCAGTTGTTGTAACTTTTATTGTCTCTAAACAAACGAGAAGAGAAGGAATCCTTCTTGTTTGTGAGAAGATTCATTTTCAATTGATTGGTCACTATAGATGTAATATTGAACGCTATCCCTAGTGGGGTCTGTAACCCTGAAAGGAAACCTTCGCTGGTTAGGGGGAAGAACGTTTCAGTTAACTTCAAAGACAATACAAGCATTCAAATATAAGCTCGTAGAAGTCGTCATGGTTCAAGAAAGAATTTGCCTTAAACATCCGGTGACCTTTTATATTAAAATTTTAAAAAAAGGAATATTCAAATATCATCTTATAATAATAAACTCTTACTCTTCATGACAGGGGTTGCCATACGACATATTATGAAAAACTGGAAAAATTGGGATCGTCTAGACCAGTGTTCTTCAACATTTATACACCTATGGACCGGCAGAAATAAAAGAATTATTTTGTGGACCAGCATCGGTCTGCGGACCGGCGGTTGAAGAACACTGGGCTAAGTTATGGGCCAGACCCCGCCCATCTCTACCTTAGGCCCCGCCCTCATAATAGTACCAATTGAAACACTATTTTTTCCATTCATTTTTCATAGATACACACAATATAATCTTATTAACAACACATAATAGTTAACCACAAAATTAAACTACACAAAGCACACTGACAGCAGATGTAAATTCTCAAACTTGACATAATTCAATCACTAAATTCAAAAATAAAATCATTCCCCCCTACCTTTGTTGTCTCCCTCCCTCCATGCTATGCCTTACCTTCTGGCCTGCTCCCGCCTGGCCATTTTATGCTGTCCCCGGTTTTATCTTCAGGCCAGCTCCCTCTTCCTCACTGATGAAGTGCACAAAGCGGCTTCTTGCGCATCCCGTGCCTCAACTGGAAGCTTTTATCCTTTGATGCGACGTCAGAGAGAAGGCTTCCGGTTCAGGCGCAGAACGCACGTAGGAGCCACTGCCCGTGGCTTTGTGCACTGAATCAGTGAGGAAGAGGGAACTGGCTCGAAGATAACGCCGCATCAATTGCACCGTGGACCGGTGGCTGAAGAACAGTTTTGAGCCCTGTGGACCAGCAGGAAATTTCTGTGGACCAGCACAGATCCATGGACCGGTGGTTGAAGAACACTGGTCTAAACGATACCTTTTGGTGGAAATCTTTGTGTCACATTTACAAAATGGAACGTGTTCTGGCCATACAGCAGGGGCATTTAAAGAAATTTAGGAAGGTTTGGGAACCATTAGAAAAATACTGTAAAGATTGATAATATTTTTTTCTTTTCCTTTGCTGATTGTACACATCCAGGGAGGGGGGGGAGGGGGAGGGGGGATACTTAGGGTCTATTGAGTGGGGAAACTGATGGGAGCGGAGGGGGGTATTTGTTTTGAAGGAGTATTGTAAGAGCTCTAAGTGATGTGAAATGTAAATCAATTGTCACACTTATTGAAAGTTTTAAAATGAATAAAGATAAATAAAAAAAAAAAAAAAGGAATGAGGAGAGTGGAATGGAAGGTACAGAACTGAAAGTTTTGGACTTCCTAAAATGAATGAATGAATGAACCTGAACTCCTGACGTGCAGCTCGGATGGGGATTACTGCGTCGCATTCTTGCCCGAAATGCAATCAGGCTCACGCATCTTTGAGTCACATGTTTTGGGCCTGCCCCGCAATCCAACAGTTTTGGAGACATCTGGGCCTATATTCCACATCGCTTTGGGGGAAGGCGATGGCTTCCGCAACCGAGGGCGTTATTTGGATTTTATACTATAGCCTCGCCCAAACCCAGGGGAATGTCAGCATTTATCTCCAGAGCCCTTTTGATGGGAAAAAAAGCCATCCTCACCCACTGGCTCTCCCATGATCCCCCGTCATATGCACAATGGAGATCCCTAATGACAGTGCACGCAACACTGGAGAGACGCATGGTGGGAGACTTGACTCTTGGCCCGGGTCGCAAATTTTGTCAGGTGTGGGAGCACTTCTGGCAGGACCTCACACCGCGTGCTCGCAGTAGACTTTTGAATCTTTAAGATTTTATTCCCACTCTCAGCTGTTGGACTGGCCATGGATTCTTGGGGAGGGGAGGGGGGGGGGAACGGGAGGGGAACTGATTATATTGTTGAAAATGTTATTTCCTGAATGGTTCTACTGTTTGTATTTGCTTCTTACTGCTGGAATAATAAAAATCATTTAAACATAACCTGAACTCCTGAAACAATGGGCTCTTTTTACAAAGATGCGTTAGGGCCTTAGCGTGTGGAATAACGCACGCGCGCTAGCCACTACCGCCTCCTCTTGAGCTAAAAACGCTAGCGCACATTTGTAAAAGGAGTCCAATGTTTAACCACTGAAGAGTAGAAAGTGAGGCCCTTTGAAGGTAAGAGTTATATATTTTTTGAACCTGATCAACTAGATATAATCTTCTCCACAAAGGGATGGGTGGGTTTATTAAAGGTTGTTACATAGGCGTCGGAACGGGGGAGGCCACAGGGGGCCGCGGCCTCCACCAAAATTACCAATTTTATTTGCCACTTTTATCGCTGGTGGTCCAGAGGTGCAGCTGGCAGGAGAGAGCTTTCCTGCTCCTGCCCCGTTGCTAACTGGCCGGTCGCAGCTGGTTTCTTCTGCCGCTGAGTGGCAATGAGCGGGAGCGCGCTTTGACGCTCTTGCTCAGCGTTCAACAGCTTCTTTGATTGGCTCATGTCCAAAGTCCATTCTCAAAAAATACGTCCAAAATATTTTTTTTTGTCGAGAATCGTCTACTTGATCGTCCAGACCGCTAAGTCGTCTGTCTTTATACCCCATTCTCACCCCAAAATTTCTCCAAGTCAAAAACGCCTAGAACAAGACCTTTTGGATGTGGGAGGGGTCAGCAAAGCGATGGACTGGCCACCCAGACATGGCACAGAGTAGTGGGGCACCTTATAGGGCATTGCTGTAAACTTCACAGAAAGGGTGCCACATAAACATCTCATCACAACTCCTTTATAGGTCAAGGTGAGCCCCCCCCAAACCTACTGGACCCACATGTCTACCACCCCAATAGCCTGTATGGCTGCAGGTGCCACTTATATGGCAGTACAATGGGGTTTTTTTTTTTGTTTTTTTTTTGGGGGGGGGTGTACATGAATACACCATGAATGCGGTGGTTAGAGTGGCTTATGGGCCTGGGTCCTCCTCTCTATGATTCATTAGCCCACCCCCCCAGGCTACTTAAGTCATCTCTGTGCAGCTCTACTAGGCTTTCCTATGCCAGCTGCTGATGTTCTGGAGGTAGGTATGTACAATACATACAAAAAACACTTTCACCAAAAGGAAAAAATATTTTTGAAGGTATATAATAAACAGAAACACGAGCAGAGACCAGTCTATACGGAGGAAAAAGCCTCAGACAGGGGCCCACCCACCTCCACAATGGTGGAATAACGGTGTTCAGGCGATCACTTCACTGGCATAAAACCTCCTTCTATAGTGGTCATAGCAATGTGTTTAAAAATTATTTTCACTTATATTTTTGCTTTCAAATTTGAATGATAAGAGAAGATAATGACTTAACTTTCTCCTTAGGGATCGGGACACCAACGGTGGCCAGCGTTTCACTGTCAAGCTGCCTCAGGGTGTAAACAAGTCCGATCACATTTTCACTTTCATGTGGACGCTCGCTTGCGTCTCAAATGATCCTAAGATTTCCTTTTGGTGAAAGTGTTTTTTGTATTTATTGTGATATTCACCATATCCGAGTTTTTGTGCTATTAATTTAGAAAAGGCTGGAGGTAGGTATGTACATTTTTATTCCGATTCTTATGGTATCGGTAGGATCAGTATTCATTGGGGGAGTTTGTGGGGGGTCTGTACCAATTTTTATTTCAGATTAGGTTGAAGGCCAGCACAGGTGGAGCTGAGAATATTTCTTTTAGTAATTTAGTAGTAGTGGTTATAGATCTCTTATAATTTTTCACTCAACGTGTAATTAAACTCTGGAATTCATTGCTAGTGAATATAGTAAAAGCAGTTAGCTTAGCAGGGTTAAAAAAAAAAAAAAAAAGCCATTTATTAAGATGGACTTGGGAAAACCCACTGCTTATTTTTAGGATAAGTAACATAAAATCAGTTTTATTGCTTTGAAATCTTGCCAGGAACTTGTGACTTGGAAACAGGATACTGGGCTTGATGGACCGCAGGTCTGAGTTAATATGGCGTGTTTTATGTTCTTTTGACTAGACCTTTTTCCTGATTGGTGACTTTTAATGAGGAGCTTAATCTCATATATCTGTAGCCTGGATAACTTTCCCATTCAGCATTATGTTTTACTCTTACCCACATTAATCTTTGCTCATTATCCTATAACCTTTTGTTTTTGGCCTTTTTTCTTATTGTAAGGGGGTGGTAACACATTTTGATAGAATATAATTTGATGCTATTAGAAAAGGCCACTACTTTACGTGTACTTTTGTCCCCTAAACTGTAAGTAAGGGTGTGATAAGAACATAAGAAAAGCCTTATTGGGTCAGACCAATGGTCCATCAAACCCAGTAGCCCGTTCTCACAGTGGCCAATCCAGGTCACTAGTACCTGGCCAAAACCCAAGGAATATTCCATACTACCAATCCAGGGCTGCAGTGGCTTCCCCCCTGTCTTTGTCAATATCAGGCTATAGACTTTTCCTCCAGGAACTTGTCCAAACCTTTCTTAAAACCAGCTACGCTATCCGCTCTTACCACATCCTCTGGCAACGCGTTCCAGAGCTTAACTATTCTCGAGTGAAAAAAAAATTTCCTCCTATTGGTTTTAAAAGTATTTCCCTGTAACTTCATTGAGCGTCCCCCTAGTCCCCTAGTCTTTGTCATAGATAGGGTAATGCTTCCACAGCCGTTTAGTGTGAAAATTGTATAAAAGATGTTCTCTTAGGCTTTTGCGACTGGTGTCATGATTGTTACTGTTGTCTGTGTCCCGCCACATCTGGGTAGGTAGAACCGACGTTTCAGCCATCATGCTGTGGCTTTCTTCACGGTATGCTGTGAGGTCTGCCGTTTGTCTTTATATGTAGTGGGTCCACTGACCTGATTGAGAACAGGGAGGACCATTGGTCATGAATTTGAATTTTGGCGGGAAAGTTAATTGGTCTCAAATTTGAAATGTGGCGGAAAGGTTAGTTGGTCTCAGATTTGAATTTTGGCGGGAAAGTTAATTGGTCTCAAATTTGAAATGTGGCGGAAAGGTTAGTTGGTCTCAGATTTGAATTTTGGCGGGAAAGTTAATTGGTCTCAAATTTAAAATGTGGCGGAAAGGTTAGTTGGTCTCAGATTTGAATTTTGGCGGGAAAGTTAATTGGTCTCAAATTTGAAATGTGGCGGAAAGGTTAGTTGGTCTCAGATTTGAATTTTGGCGGGAAAGTTAATTGGTCTCAAATTTGAAATGTGGCGGAAAGGTTAGTTGGTCTCAGATTTGAATTTTGGCGGGAAAGTTAATTGGTCTCAAATTTGAAATGTGGCGGAAAGGTTAGTTGGTCATGTATTTGAATTTTGGCGGGAAAGTTAATTGGTCTCAAATTTGAAATGTGGCGGAAAGGTTAGTTGGTCTCAGATTTGAATTTTGGCGGGAAGGTTCATTGGTAACCCAAATTTGAATTTGAAACAAAGCTTGGCATGCGCTCATCTAAAAGAAATTCAGTGCAAAAAGGACTGGGGCTGAGGACAAACGTCTTCTCCCTCCATCTAAAAGTTACCTCCCCTCCCCCTTTTTTCTGACAGGGTTTTAAAAATGTGACCACAGACTTCCACACCAGAATTTAAAATTGTGTCCAATGGACATTGCAGCCAAAATTCAAATTCGTATTACCAATGAACTTTCCTATTACATTTCCATTTGTGACCAACAATCTTTCCTGCCTCAATCACCTCAAACCCTAGCCAATCAGGTTTGAGGATCCACTATATATATATGTATAAAGACAAACTGCAGACCTCAAAGGAAGAAAGCCACAGCATGATGGCTGAAACGTCGGTTCTACCTACCCAGACACGGCGAGACCCAGACAACGGGAACAATCATTGTATAAAAGGTTTTCTGCAGCCTGCTCATAACAAAGGGCTTCCCGAACATTTCATCAAATTTATACTTTGCAAATCTGAACCGCCTAATTAAGATAATTACTTCCACCCTCTGAGGTACTCCGCACTTTTTCAAGCTCCGCCATTTCTACCTAGCTCAGGTCAAAGTTCCATTGTAGGTATGATGGGTTTTTGGAACTTGGCATCTGCCTGTTTTAATAATTTGATCATCAGAGTGTGGATGCCATTCAGACTTGCTTCATAGAACAGATCTGAACTGCAGTTTGCTAAATGATTTCCATTTTCGGGAGAAAGGCAAATCAAGGAAGCTCCCTTCTGAGGGTCTCATAGTGAATCGCCTAGCTTCGCTGGTAAAGTTGCAGCATATGAGATATTAAGGCTTCTCTAGTTTGCACCTGTTGTATGAGGCTGGGAAATGAGCTGCATCGATGTGGATTTTTCTGCTGAGTTTCCAATAACTCCAATAATATGATGTCAACTAAGTCATTAAATAGTCATTAACATTTCACACATTTTTAAAGATGTGGAATGGATGCTTAATATGGATAAATGTTTGTGAACTTCTGTTCGTAGACAAATCTGATGGGAGCTAAATTAGTTTACAGTTGCATTCATTGCAAAAAGATTAGGGCATATCTTACCTTCACCCTCCCGTTTCCTAACAAGTAAAAGGTCCACTTGCACTTTAACGAGTGGGGAAAGCAAGTGGAGTGTCTTATGCGATGCTTTCAAATGACAGTTACCAGATATTAGGGTCCACCTTGGGAGTTGGCGCCCAAAAAAGGAATCTGGGTATCATCATAGACAATATGATGAAAACTTTCACCCAATGTGTGGTGGCGGCCCAAAAAGCAAACAAGATGCTTGGATTTATTAAAAAAGGGAGGGTTAACAAGACTAAGAATGTTATAATTCCCCTGTATTGCTCCATGGTGTGACCTCACCTGGAGTATTGCGTTCAATTCAGGCCTCCGTGTCTCAAGGAAGATATAGTGGTAGTAGAAAAGGTTCATAGAAGAGCGACTAAGATGATAAAGGGGATGGAACTCCTCTCGTATGAGGAAAGACTAAAAAGGTTAGGGCTCTTCAACTTGGAAAAGAGACGGCCGAGGGGAAATAGGATTGAAGTCTACAAAAACCGGAGTGGAGTAGAACGGATACAAGTGGATCGATTTTTCACTCCGTCAAAAATGACAAAGACTAGGGGGCACTCGATGAAGTTACAGGGAAATACTTTTAAAACCAAGAGGAGGAAAATTTTTTTCACTCAAAGAATAGTTAAGCTCTGGAATGCGTTGCCAGAGGTTGTAGTAAAAGCAAATAGCGTAGCTGGTTTTAAGAAAGGTTTGGACAAGTTCCTGGAGGAAAAGCCCATAGTCTGTTATTAAGACATGGGGGAAGCTTCTGCTTGCCCTAGATCGGTAGCATCGAATGTTACTACTCTTTGGGTTTTGGCCAGGTACTAGTGACCATCTGACCCAGTAAGGCTATTCTTATGCTCTTATGTTTGTGTGTGCATGATTATGCATGAGTTTTTCTGCACTTGTGTGTCTGACCTGGAGAGCTTTGATGGAGTGGTTCTCTAACATTCCACTGGTTTGGAAAGAACAGAATGATACCAAGTGTGGTAATTTATTGGCCCAAATACCAGAGAATTACAAACGTTTTCTTCCCCTGTAAAAAGCAAAGGAGGGGACAGGAAACAAAGAATCATTCTTTTTGGTCTAGGTCACAGGGAGAAACACCTAGAGAGGTGGGGCCAGAGGAGGGAGGAGCAAGAGGGTATAGGAGGAGAAGAGGAAGAAAGGCTCCTCTGGAGGCCAAAGAAGAGAGAGCTGAAATTCTTCTCCAGAAGGCAGTCTCATTTCCATTATCTTAAGTTTTGGGAGACTGTTCTGGAGAAGCAAAAAGAATGATTACCCTGGCTTGCAAGCTGGGTTCTAGCACAGGGGTTGTCAACTCAGTCCTTGGGACGCACCAAGCCAGTCTGGTTTTCAAGATATCAGAAATGAACATGTATGAGATAAATTTGCATGCCCTGCCTTCATTGAGTTAAGTTGGAGTTAGAACATAAGAATTGCCGCTGCTGGGTCAGACTAGTGATCCATCGTGGCGCTCTCGTGGCGGCCCTTAGGTCAAAGACCAGTGCCATATTTGAGTCTAGCCTTACTTGCGTATGTTCTGTTCCAGTAGGAACTTAACCAACCTTGTCTTGAATCCCTGGAGGGTGTTTTCCCCTATAACAGCCTCTGGAAGAGCGTTCCATATTTCTACCACTCTCTGGGTGAAGAAGAACTTCCTTACGTTTGTACGGAATCTTTTCCTTTCTAACTTTAGCGAGTGCCCTCTCGTTCTCTTCACCTCGGAGAGGGTGAACAATCTCTCTTTCTCTACTAAGTCAATTCCTTTCAATATCTTGAATGTTTCGATCATGTCCCAGTTTCTCTAGCCTCTCATTTACAACTCCTGACTGGAAGCAATTTAGAGAGAGGGGAAAGGTATTGGGAGTTGGATACCACCTTTTTGTAGATTTACAGCCACACTCATAGCAGTTTACATATAGCTACTCAAGCGTATTCCCCTGTCTGTCCCAGTGGACCAGTGGTCTCAAACTTGTAGCCCGGGGGGGCCACATGCGGCCCGCCAGGTCCTATTTTGTGGCCCGCAGTCTGTACTAGTGCTGCCCGCTCTTTGCAGCGTCCTCTGGCTTCCCGCCCTGGCCTCCAGCTCTTATCTTCGGATAATTACCGCTGCCCGCAGAGAGGATTGCCAGTGCTGTAGTGTTCCTTGCAGGCTGCCGTCGTCCTCAGCAGCATGTTCCCTCTGTTTCGATCCTGCCCCTGACATCAGAGGAGGGGTAGGACCGCGACAGAGGGAATGTTCTGCGGAGACCGATGGCAGCCTGCAAGAACGCTGCAGCACCGGCGATCCTCTCTGCAGGCTGCGGTAATTAGCTGAAACTAAGACTGGGAGGCCAGGGAGGAAGCTGGAGGATGCTGCAATGAAGTGGGGAACATGCAGGCCTTCGGGGGGGGGGGGGGGAGATTTATAAACTATAAAGAATTTTACCTCATGCAAAATTGTCATTTCTTTAATAAGACATTAACAATTTTTTCTGCGGCCCTCCAAGTACCTACAAATCCAAAATGTGGCCCTGCAAAGGGTTCGAGTTTGAGACCACATCTATCTAAGTGATTTGCACAGTGTCACAGGGAGCAGGTGGACTTAAACCCACAACCCCAGGGCGCTGAGGCTGTAGCTTGTTCCACTGTGCTACTTTAGAAATCAAAATATAGCAAAAGTGAGCCAAGTCTAGGACAATGAAGACATTGTGACATCACTGATGAGGATGGCTCTTATTGGTGGAATGAGGCATTGTGACATCACAGACAATGTACACACTATTTATTCATTCAATTTTCTATGCTGTTTTCCCAAGCTAGTGTTACCAGACGTCCGGATTTCATTTTGAGGACATGTCCAAGCATCTGGACGGCACTTTGTCCGGTTTTGAAAAGCTTCTGGCAATGAGCAACGGTGTTTGCGGGTTGAACGCGGTGACATCACGTGCATGACATCATCACGTCACACCAGTGCATGCGTGAATGCCATCCAATGTTGCCTATGCATGTCAAAGGGGGCGGGGCTGGGGACAGGCCTGTGGTAACCCTAAGATTAAGTTACTTGCCAGGGGTCACAAGGGTTTGAACCCACTACACCACACTCTCCTCGGCTATATGCCAAATATGGGATAACATGGTTTATTAGATTCCTGTCCTACCTCCTCTGCCGCTAGAATCCCTGGTGGTCCAGAGGTGCAGCGGGCAGGAGCTGCTAACCCAGTTGGTTGATTGCTACTGTGGCTGCTCCTGAGTTTTGGCTTCTTCAACCGCTGAGCGGCTTCTTGTCTGGCTCCTGCAAATTCTCATGAGAATTCGCGGAGCCAGTCAAGAAGCCACTCATCGCCGAGCATGAGCACCAAAGCATGCTTCTGTTTGGTGCCGCTCGGCGGCTGAAGAAGCCAGAACTAGGGGCAGTCACGGCAGCGATCGACCGACTGGGTTAGCAGCGGGACAGGAGCGTGAAAAGCTCGCACCTGTCCGCTGCCCCTTTGGACCACCAGAGATTCCAGCAGCAGAGGAGATAGGATGGACAGGATGCAGAGCTCATAATTTACGTAGTTTATCGACATTTAGGACGCACCCCTTATTTTAAGTTTATTTTGAGGGGGAAAAAAGTGCATCCTATATGCCGGCAAATACGGTAATTAGGAAAACAGTTGTATAAATTGTATATATAGTAACACTCTCACCATGATTTACAATAAATGGTAGGCAGAGTAACTGTTAGCTCATATAGACATCCTGTAGGAATAATATTGGGTCAGGCACTTAGATGATATTACTAAGGTCATGGAAATTGATTTCAAGTGAAACACCAAACCTCTACCTTCGCTTAATTATTTTTTTAATAATCTCTTACTGATTACTGATTTTAATCCTCACAAGGCTAAATACATCTGACATGAAAACCAGTACCAGCAGAGTCTGCACAAGGCAGAATAGCAAATAACAAATTAGTTTTTAATTAAAGTGGAATTAAATGTAGATTTTCATATTGACAGAGAGCCACCGTGAAGTGCAGGGTGTAAGGCTATATTTTTAAATCCAGCCCAAGAATCTGTAGCACTGGAGGGCTATCCGTGGGCTGAAAGTGCTTCATATGGCCCTTCGTCCGTTAGCAATCCCTGTAATGCCAGAAAATGTCATTCCATCCAGTTGACTGAAATTGAGTTTAGTTTTCAATCTTTTCCTGAGATTCTAAGAACAAAATGTTTTCCAAGTAAAGATTTCAGCACACAATTCTAGTTGAAACAGAAGAGGAAAATGTGCCTGACGAGAGCTTCAGTGGATGGGTAGCTTGGATGAGTGAGATTAAATGACATAGAAACATGATGGCAGATAAAGGCCAAATGGCCCATCCAGTCTGCCCATCCGCAGTAACCATTATCTCTTTCTCTCTCTAAGAGATCCCACGTGCCTATCCCAGGCTTTCTTGAAATCAGAAAGTCTCTGTCTCTACCACTTCTTCCGAGAGACTGTTCCACACATCTACCACTCTTTCTGTAAAAAAGTATTTCCTTAGATTACTCCTGAGCCTGTCACCTCTTCACTTCAACCTATGTCCTCATTGCAGAGTTTCCTTTCAAATGAAAGAGACTCGACTCATGTGCATTTACACCACGTAGGTATTTGAACGTTTCATATCATATTTCCCCTCTCCCTATTGGCTAAGTCTCTTAACATTTGCATCTCCTCTTCCTATAGGCTAAGGCTCTGTGCACCTGCATTGTGAGGTCATAGAGCTGCCCATCCGCAGTAACCATTATCTCTTCCTCTCTCTCTAGGAGATCCCACATGCCTATCCCAGGCTTTCTTGAATTCAGACACAGTCTCTGTCTCCACCACCTCTTCCGGGAGACTGTTCTACGCATCTACCACCGTTTCCGCAAAAAAGTATTTCCTCAGATTACTCCTGAGCCTGTCACCTCTTAACTTCATCCTCTGCCCTCTCATTCCGGAGCTTCCTTTCAAATGGAAGAGACTCACTTCATGCGTATTTAGTAGACTTAGGGCCTGATTCTATAAAATATGCGTACATTTAGTCACCTAGATCAGCGCCTACCTTAGACACAGTCATTTAGGTCAAGAAAACTGTGGCGTAAATGGAGTGCAGCTAAGGACTTTAATGCTAGGTGCAACTCTATAAACAGTGCCTAACTGGTGATTCCGAATGGCACCTAGGAGATAGACTTTAGTAAAAAAAACCCAGACAAAATATCCTTAAAAGACACCAAAATATAAGTTGGGCGTGCCCTAGGACATTGCAGGAAAGGTAACTCCCTAGACTCCACCAAAAATATATAAACCTCAAATCTAAATTTTTAAGATAAGGAGCACCCTCAGCGTGAGTTTGAAAGCTTTAAAGAGCAATTCAAAGAGCAGCTCTGGTGCTTAGAATAGCAAAGCCAGCAAACACTGAGCAGAGTTCGCCACTCACTGCCAGCCGCATACCATCATCTGGGTACTTTAAAGTGCAAGTCAAGAGCAAACAATGTGCAATAAATAAATATATATAAAAGTGGAAGACAAAGAGTTCACTGCCCTGCAATGCCCCAAATGCCTAACCTGAACAAAGAATGAAAAAATTAGTCGCTTGTCCCTCCAGTTTGCTGGAGGCAAATAGTAGCAATGAGAGTCCAGATTTTATGGGATCAAAGACTAAAATTAAGGTTCAGTCCTCTTTCAACACGGCTCGACCCAGCAGGGTTTCAGGGCAACAGACCCTTCCTCAGGAACCGAACAGACCAACACAACTATAGGTCAGAGTGATTCCAGGCAGGTAAGGCAAAAAGGGAGATAGACGCCATATATAGAACCAGGCCCTGAGTACTTAAATTTATCCTCAGAATTTCACAGAACTAATAACCCCCTCCCTCTCTCCCATTTTATTAAGCCATGTTAGCGTTTTATATCAGCAACTGCGGTAAAAGCTCCAATAATTCCTCAGAGTGTCGGAACGTTTATCGCCGCAGCTGGCGATTAAATAAATGCTACAAGAACGAGAGAGCATTCAGAAAAATTAAGAGGGGACAGTTTCAGAACCAATGCTAGGAAGTTCTTCTTCACCCAAAGGGTGGTGGACACCTGGAATGCGCTTCCAGAGGGTGTGATAGGACAGAGTACGATATTGGGGTTCAAGAAGGGATTGGATGATTTCCTGAAGAAAAAGGGGATAGACAGAAGATTACTATACAGGTCCTGGACCTGATGGGCCGCCGTGTGAGTGAGCTGCTGGGTGCGATAGACTTCTGGTCTGACCCAGCAGAGGCACTGTTTATGTTCTTTTGTTATGTTCTAACGTGGCTTCATGAAAGGGGGAGGGCAGTTAAGAGTGTACACATTGGGTGGCAACAGGGGCAGATTTAGAGAAACATATTTAGGATCCTAGCATTTAAATGTAAGCAAATGGATGGCCAAAATTTATAGCAGAAGAAAAAGCCCAAAGGGCCTGCAAGTTCCTGGTAATCAACATGTGTTTATTGTAAGACCCGACACGGGCCGTGTTTCAGCATGTCCACCTGCATCAGGGGTCTGTATAAAAATATGTATAGAGTACATATACGTTTCATTAAATGATAAGTCAAATTATAAAATGCTAAAATGGCAGAAATCTAATAAAAAAGGAATTCATGCAAAGGGATGTTCTGTGCAGAAGAGCTACAGATGGAGTGTAATAAAAGTGTGATATATGAAATAAATGATGAAAACAACATTTAATCTGTGGGCCAATGTGTACACAGTCATGATGTGTACATAAAACATGTTAAATGCATTTAATAGTCTAAAATATCGTCCACCAAATGTGGCATGTTCAAAATAAAAAGGCCCGTATTAAAGAACATAAGAAGTGCCATATTGGGATATACCGAAGGTCCATCAAGCCCAGAATCCTGTTTCCAATAGTGGCCAACCCTGGACCCAAGTATTTGAAGAAACCCAAAGAGTAGCAACATTCCAGAGCTGAGATTGTGATGTCATAATGCCTCATTCCACCAATGCCTAAGAGCCAACCTCAGCAGTGATGTCACAATGGATCCATTGTCCTTTCGGATCACATAAGAGCTGCCATACTGGGACAGACCGAAGGTCCATCAAGCCCAGTATCCTGTTTCCAACAGTGGCAGAAACCGAAAGAGTAGCAACATTGCATAGCTGAGACTGTGATGTCATAATGCCTCATTCCACCAATGCCTAAGAGCCAACCTCAGCAGTGATGTCACAATGACTCAATTGTCCTATACTCAGCTCACATTAGAACATAAGAATTGCCACACTGGGATAGACCAAAGATCCATCAAGCCCAGTATCTTGTTCCCAACAATGGCCAACCCAGGTCATAAGTACCTGGCAAAATCCCAAAAGAGTAAAATAGATTTTATGCTGTGTTTAACATGAATAAAGTAGTCTCCTAGTAAGAGGTCATGGTGGCCATTTTTAACTGGAACAACAAGAGATTTCACAACTACTCCAACCACCATTAAACCTCCAAGCCTCTTCCATTAGGCCTGGGGGCTGCTTTTATTTGGGGAGAAGGCTGGGAAAATGATTAGCCTTTGCTGGGCTGTTGGGTTAATTTACCACAAGACTCACTAACCTGGGGAGCTCAGGACTGTAGATTAGTCCCTCCTGCAGTATTATTTTATCATCCCTGGAGCATTGGGGTGCAAAACGATGGCCCGATGCTCCCAAGTGCTTTTTGAAGGGACCAGCACCCTTACCAGACTATGCACATATGCAGGCCTGGCCGATATTCAACTCTTAAGCGGATCCTGACTCCCATCATTTTTTTTAGCCCTTTTCCACTCTCTCCCCCCTCCCCCGATAAAGCCCCTTCTCTCCCAGCCTGTGAGCATCAAGTAATCTCTCTTCCACCCTCAGAATACCCCCAGCCCACACTCCAGCCATCCGGGTAGGCTCCCTGGGGCCTACCTGCATCGCTTGTGATTCAGTGGGAGTCAGTGCAGGGAAGAGCGCAGCCCCCTTGGTCCTGTTCCTTGTGGTGCCCTTCCAGAATGGTGGTTACAGCCTATTATGACAGCTGATGATCCAGCCCCGGTGAAACACAACTGGACCACCAGGGATGCAGGTAGGCTGTAAGGTTTGGGAGCTGGAGTTCAGGCATTCCCGAGGGATACTGCTTGATGCCCCTGGATTGGGAGGGAGGGAGGGAGCTTTGATGAGGGCTTCGGGGCTCAAATACTAAACAAACAATTATGCGGGTGCTGGCTTGATATTCAGAGAAACCTAATTTAGGGCAGTGTTTGAGCACCAAATATTGCAAGCACCCGCATAATCCCGGGTTCTCCTTAACACACCGCCCCCGTCCTGCCCACTTTTTTTGGCGGACTGGTTAGAGGCAACGTTCAGCAGCACTGCCCAGTTTCCTGCCTCCGGTGAATTAGGTGACTTGCCCAGGGTCACATGGTGCAGTGTGGGATCGGAACCCACAACCTCAGGGTACTGAAGCTGTAGCTCTAACCACTACACCACACAGTCTCAAAGTTAGGTCATTGGGGAAGCCACTGCTTGCTCTGGGATCAGTAGCATGGAATAACATAAGAACATAAGAATTGCCGCTGCTGGGTCAGACCAGTGGTCCATCTTGCTCACGCGGGGGCCCCCAGGTCAAAAACCAATGCTCCAAATGAGTCCAGCCTCACTTGCGTACGTTCCGGTTTAGCAGGAACTTGTCCAACTTTGTCTTCAATCCCTGGAGGCTGTTTTCCCCCTATGACAGACTCCGGAAGAGCGTTCCAGTTTTCTACCACTCAATGGGTGAAGAAGAACTTCCTTACGTTTGTATGGAATCTATCCCCTTTCAATTTTAGAGAGTGCCCTCTCGTTTTCCCTACCTTGGAGAGGGTGGACAACCTGTCCTTATCTACTAAGTCTGTTCCCTTCATTATCTTGAACATTTTAATCATGTCCCCTCTCAGTCTCCTCTTTTCAAGGGTAAGAGGCCCAGTTTCTCTAATCTTTCGCTGTACGGCAGCTCCTCCAGCCCCTTAACCATTTTAGTCGCTCTTCTCTGGACCCTTTCGAGTAGTACCTTTTTCATGTACGGCGACCAGCGCTGGTGTACCATGGCCCGGTACAGCGGCATGATAACCTTCTCCGATCTGTTCGTGATTCCCTTCTTTATCTAACATTCTGTTTGCCCTTTTCGCTGCCACCACACATTGCGCGGACGGCCTCATCGACTTGTCAATCAGAACTCCCAAGTCTCTTTCCTGGGAGATCTCTCCAAGTACCGCCCCGGACATCCTGTATTCATGCATTAGATTTTTGTTACTGACATGAATCACTTGCTGCTACTATTTGCGGTTCTGGAATCTTGTGACTCTTTGAGATTCTGGAATCTTGCTACTCTTTGGGGATTCCACATGGAATGCTGCTAGTATTACGGATTCTGGAATCTTACTACTCTGAGATTCTGGAATCTTGCTACTCTTTGGGGATTCCGCATGGAATCCTGCTACTATTTGGGATTCCGGAATCTTGCTACTCTGAGATTCTGGAATCTTGCTACTCTTTGGGGATTCCGCATGGAATGCTGCTACTATTTGGGATTCTGGAATCTTGCTACTCTTTGGGGATTCCGAATGGAATGCTGCTACTATTTGGGATTCCGGAATCTTGCTACTCTGAGATTCTGGAATCTTGCTACTCTTTGGGGATTCCGCATGGAATGCTGCTACTATTTGGGATTCTGGAATCTTGCTACTCTGAGATTCTGGAATCTTGCTACTCTTTGGGGATTCCGGATGGAATGCTGCTACTATTTGGGATTCTGGAATCTTGCTACTCTTTGGGGATTCCGAATGGAATGCTGCTACTATTTGGGATTCCGGAATCTTGCTACTCTGAGATTCTGGAATCTTGCTACTCTTGGGGATTCCGCATGGAATGCTGCTACTATTTGGGATTCTGGAATCTTGCTACTCTTTGGGGATTCCGAATGGAATGCTGCTACTATTTGGGATTCCGGAATCTTGCTACTCTTTGGGGATTCCGAATGGAATGCTGCTACTATTTGGGATTCCGGAATCTTGCTACTCTGAGATTCTGGAATCTTGCTACTCTTTGGGGATTCCGCATGGAATGCTGCTACTATTTGGGATTCTGGAATCTTGCTACTCTGAGATTCTGGAATCTTGCTACTCTTTGGGGATTCCACATGGAATGCTGCTAGTATTACGGATTCTGGAATCTTACTACTCTGAGATTCTGGAATCTTGCTACTCTTTGGGGATTCCGCATGGAATCCTGCTACTATTTGGGATTCCGGAATCTTGCTACTCTGAGATTCTGGAATCTTGGTACTCTTTGGGGATTCCGCATGGAATGCTGCTACTATTTGGGATTCTGGAATCTTGCTACTCTTTGGGGATTCCGAATGGAATGCTGCTACTATTTGGGATTCCGGAATCTTGCTACTCTGAGATTCTGGAATCTTGCTACTCTTTGGGGATTCCGCATGGAATGCTGCTACTATTTGGGATTCTGGAATCTTGCTACTCTGAGATTCTGGAATCTTGCTACTCTTTGGGGATTCCGCATGGAATGCTGCTACTATTTGGGATTCTGGAATCTTGCTACTCTTTGGGGATTCCGAATGGAATGCTGCTACTATTTGGGATTCCGGAATCTTGCTACTCTGAGATTCTGGAATCTTGCTACTCTTTGGGGATTCCGCATGGAATGCTGCTACTATTTGGGATTCTGGAATCTTGCTACTCTTTGGGGATTCCGAATGGAATGCTGCTACTATTTGGGATTCCGGAATCTTGCTACTCTTTGGGGATTCCGAATGGAATGCTGCTACTATTTGGGATTCCGGAATCTTGCTACTCTGAGATTCTGGAATCTTGCTACTCTTTGGGGATTCCGCATGGAATGCTGCTACTATTTGGGATTCTGGAATCTTGCTACTCTGAGATTCTGGAATCTTGCTACTCTTTGGGGATTCCGCATGGAATGCTGCTACTATTTGGGATTCTGGAATCTTGCTACTCTTTGGGGATTCCGAATGGAATGCTGCTACTATTTGGGATTCCGGAATCTTGCTACTCTGAGATTCTGGAATCTTGCTACTCTTTGGGGATTCCGAATGGAATGCTGCTACTATTTGGGATTCCGGAATCTTGCTACTCTTTGGGGATTCCAAATGGAATGCTGCTACTATTTGGGATTCCGGAATCTTGCTACTCTGAGATTCTGGAATCTTGCTACTCTTTGGGGATTCCGCATGGAATGCTGCTACTATTTGGGATTCTGGAATCTTGCTACTCTGAGATTCTGGAATCTTGCTACTCTTTGGGGATTCCGCATGGAATGCTGCTACTATTTGGGATTCTGGAATCTTGCTACTCTTTGGGGATTCCGAATGGAATGCTGCTACTATTTGGGATTCCGGAATCTTGCTACTCTGAGATTCTGGAATCTTGCTACTCTTTGGGGATTCCGCATGGAATGCTGCTACTATTTGGGATTCTGGAATCTTGCTACTCTTTGGGGATTCCGAATGGAATGCTGCTACTATTTGGGATTCCGGAATCTTGCTACTCTGAGATTCTGGAATCTTGCTACTCTTTGGGGATTCCGCATGGAATGCTGCTACTATTTGGGATTCTGGAATCTTGCTACTCTTTGGGGATTCCAAATGGAATGCTGCTACTATTTGGGATTCCGGAATCTTGCTACTCTGAGATTCTGGAATCTTGCTACTCTTTGGGGATTCCGCATGGAATGCTGCTACTATTTGGGATTCTGGAATCTTGCTACTCTTTGGGGATTCCACATGGAATGCTGCTACTCTTTGGGGTTCTGCCAGGTACTTATGACCTGGATTGGCCACTGTGGAAACAGGAAACTGGGTTTGATGGAACATTGGTCTGACCCTGTTTGGCTGTTCTTAGGTTCTTATTCTGCGCAGAGCATCCCAGTGCTTAACATTGAGTATTGTTTATTGAATTCCTTCCTATGTAACTTGGCTCCCATGATGAAAAAATAGCCATATAAAAATGATCAAAATAACCATTTCTGAAAATAACAGATAATGAACATGATCTGGCTGCTCATCGCTAGGACGTAGGTGATTTCAACGTGCGCAATTAGTCCATTTTGCTACCTTGAGCTGGTTTCCATTGCTTCTCCTATCAAGCCAGTGGTTCCCAACCCTCTTTTGCAGGTCAGCCTAGCCGACTGGATTTTCAGGATTACCATAATGAATATTCACGAGAAAGACGTACATACATTGCAGATCCATCCTATGTGTCTCATAGCATAGAAATATTCTATGCTATGAGACAACTTCTTATATTCCGCAATCGCTCAGTAAAGCTGGTTCATTTCAGACAACAAACAAAGAAGCCAGAACAAATCGAGGAAGATACATTGACAAACACAAGCACATCGAGTACATCAGACAGACTATCACAGATAATAATCATCAAATAAGACTTATTGAGATAAATTACATTTCTGGAATGAAAAAGTTTTCCGTTTCTTTCAGAATCTCATATAAACTGTTTCTAATCTAATGCCTAATGGAAATGAGTTCCAGATTTGAGCGAATTGATAAGAACAAGAGGCTGGAAACATCCTTTTGAATGCCACTCCCTGCATAGATGGAAAGCGGAATCCGAAATCTGCATGTGTGTCATGCATATTCATTGTGGTAATCTTGAATTTGGCTAGGTTCACCTCCAGAGGGTTCGGAAGCACTGAGGATTGCAGTTTGCGATGCAATAAAGGTCCCAAATTCCACTATTTCTGCATGTTCACTTTTGCATTTTGGCCTCCTCCTGAATAGGGTTAAGAATTATGGTCTGAGGGTAAGATTTGTGGGCAAGCAGAGTTCCTGCAGATATCCAAAGTTATGGTTAGGAGGAAGTTAGTCATTTTCTTTTTGGCATGTGTCAGCCACCGTAGAAATGACTGTGGTGATAAGACCTGGGAAAGGCGAAGGGAACAGGGCCTCAGGGTTGTACATGTTCAATTTGATTTATGGACTTAGTATTCACAAGATGGGTTCCCTCAGCTGAATACAACCAAAAATAAAGGCATTCTAGGGCAGAAGATAAAAGGCATTATGTAGACATGGATGGAGATGCACACACATTTAAACCTGTCTGCAACCTCAATAGCACTTATGGCAGTAGAGTAGGGTTTAGGAGAAGGTTTGGTGGGTGCACATGTTCCACCATAAATGTAGTGGTTAGAGTGGTTTATGGGCCTGGGTCCTCCTCTCTATGGTTCACTAGGCCACCCCCAGGATATTTAAGACACTAGGCTTTCCTATACCAGGTACTGATGTTCTGGAGACAGGTATGTACATTTTTATTCTGATCTTTGTGAGGGGGGGTTGAGGGGGGTCAGTGAACACTAGGGGAGTGTGTGAGGGTTACCTTCGATACCATTGGGGCACTTATACCTGTCTTCACATTTTCTAACTCAAAACGTATAAGTTTCACCTAGGCAGTCTCGTCAAATCTTCGATTATCCCTGCAGGACGACTAAGTCTAGGTCGGCCTACATCCTGCCCTAACCAGTCCTTCAAAAAAACGCCCTTTTCAGTTCTGGGCACACGGCAACATTCAGAGGCCTAAAATGTCCCTGGATAGAAGAAAAAGAAAAAGACCTTAATTCCTTTAAAAAATCTTTGAAAACTTTTTTATTTAAAGACGCTTTTACTATTTAATAATTTAAATTCTGTTTAAAAATTTTTTGTTTTTCAAGCTCAAATTTTTAATTCTCTAAATTTATTTTTGCCCCTTCCCTATGTGTTTACCTTTACTGTTTCTTCCATCTTAGATCGAGAATATTGTAACTGCTCCCCTTTTTCCCTAATGTACCTAGTTAGTGATGTAACCCCTTAAGTTCTAACATTGTATGTCATAAATTTTTGCCTTTCAAAAATTTGTTAAGAAGTTTTGTTTTTAATACTGTTTGTTATCATAAATGATATTTTAAATTGTACATCGCTTAGAAAGTGTTATAGGCGATTCATCAAATAAAATTGAACTTGAACTTGAACTTGAACTTGATACGTCCAAAAAAGCCATTTTAATCGGCACTTGGATGACCTGTCTTTTAGATCATCCAAGTGCCAACTTGGGCGGGTTTTTAGATGTATTTAAGTTTCGATTATGAGCCCCATAGTATACTTACCTTTGATTTTATAGTTAGGTGCCATCGACTCGTGTTCGAGTCCTAATGATGAATTACAATGCACTTAACTTCTCTTGCACTAACGCAAAAGTCATCTTGGCGTGGGTGGGGTATGGTCATACCTAGGGCCTTCCACCTGTTCTTGTGCGTACTTTTTACATGGTCAACTGCCACATTTAGGCGCCATATTTATCCCAGCCATAGACCTGGCATAAGTGATTGCATCTAAAGTTTATAAAGACTATCTCAAAGGGAAGGTAAACCTTAGCCACACCTTTAATGCCCTTATGTGCGTTATAAATTTTACCACGATCCTCAACGGCACCACTTGGAGCTCAAAACAATCTCATTGCTCCAAGCTTTACGTGTCAATTCGTCATCGGATCACTATTCTTAGACTTTTTTATCTTTTTCTTTTCAATTTTCTTTAACTTAACTTTTGTGTATTTTTATACTCGTAAAATTATTTAAGACTTAAATGTAAAATTTTAAGCATATCACTTAGCTTAGTCATGTGGTCTCTGGCAGGGGATTATAACACCGACGTGTTTCGCTATAAAGCTTTATCAAGGATAACCCACATAATTATGTGAATGCCTTGTGAAAGCCACTGTTTCTTATAGATAACAAACACACAAAAAGTTAATTAAGAGTGCATCTAAAGTTTGGCATGTAGCCTCAGACTTGCGTTGGTTTGGCGCAATTCTTCCATTGTAGAATACTAGCTAAGCATCCAGTTTTGTGGCGTCTGACGTTTTGCAAGCTATGTTGACTTGACCGCTGAGGTATCACCTATCTATGTTGGAGAAGTCCCTTCTCTGCCCAGTTTCCACTCTTCAGTTTGCATATGGCTAATAATATCAAGATTCTAGGAGTAACCTTCGACAATAAATTGTCTTTCCATGATCACATAAGTCAAGTGGTAAGATCTACTTTTTATAGACTTCGTCAGATTCGATCAGTATCAAAATTTTTATGTGCAAAATCATTGAATATCTTAATTCATTCCCTTGTAGTCTCTAAACTTGATTACTGTAATGCATTATTTATAGGCTTGCCACAGAAAGAGCTTAAGCGATTACAAAAAATCCAGAACGCCGCTATTAAAATAATTTATAAAGCCAAAAAATTAGATCATGTTTCACCCTTACTTAAGAAAGCACACTGGCTTCCAGTAGTACATCGAATACTATTTAAACAATGTTTACTCATCTTTAAAGCTTTAGAACATAAAACTCCAGCCTTTATATTTAGACTTTTGATACCTTACACTACCTCTAGATCTCTTAGATCTCAAGACCAACACCTATTAGTAATTCCGTCACTAAAAGTTATTAACACAAGGCGTAACACAATCTTTTCTCTAACAGCCCCTCAATCTTGGAATAACCTTCCACTGTACCTAAGACAGGAAAAAAACCTGGCAAAATTTAAGTCCGAACTTAAAAGTTTTCTATTTATAGATGCCTTTAATGATTAAATTCTTCGCATTCTTAATTTAATTAATAGGTCAATTGTCTTCGTCTCCCTTCCTAATGTTTTTCCCTTGAATTAATGATTTTAATACTGAATGTAACCATTAAATAATTTTCCTTTTGTTTCATTATAATTTGTAGAAATACCCTCTAAATGTACTGTAATTTGTATATATAAGATTATCATTTTTTAATTTATTAATTGTAAGTATGTTACCAAAAATTTTATTTACTTGTACATCGCCTTGAATTTTGAATAGGCGATAAATCAAAATACTTAATAAACTTGAAACTTGAAACTTGATATGATTTGTAATGTACTGCTCTTTCTGACACGGAGCAGCTGTTAGTGGACGTACACAGTAATGGTCACCGTGTGTTGAAATGCACCTCGACTGCTTAATATTCCTCTGCGTTTGTAACTGGGGGCAAAGTCACAAAGATATCAGGGGGATATGAATCCTGACTTAAGAACGTAAGAACATAGGAATAGCCTCACTGGATCAGACCAATGGTCCATCAAGCCCAGTAGCCCGTTCTCACGGTGGCCAATCCAAGTCCCTAGTAACTGGCAAAAACCCAAAGAGTAGCAACATTCTATTCAGAATCCCAAAGAATAGCAAGATTCCGGAATCCCAAAAGAGTAACAAAGATTCTAGAATCCCAAAGAGTAGCAACATTCCATATAGAATCTCAAAGAATAGCAAGATTCCGGAATCCCAGAGAGTAGCAAGATTCTAGAACTCCAAAGAGTAGTAACGTTCCATGCTTCGGATCCAGGACAAGTAGTGGCTTCCCCCATGTCTTTCTCAATAACAGATTATGGACTTTTCCTCCAGGAAATTGTCCAAACCTTTCTTGAAGACTATTTATGCTTTCATTAAAACCAGTTATGTTTAACTGGAATACTGTGGTACCAGCCAGTCCAGTAGTTGTACATTTATTCTATATATGGCACTGAGAAATTGGTGCAAAAAATTGCACTTTAAGCACTATTCTATAAATGGTGCTCTGGGTTTGGTGCCATTTATAGAATGTTTTAGGCATGGAGATTTACACCAAATGAAACCTGGTATAATTCCCTGTGCCTAACTTAGGCATGGATCAGACATATTCTTTAATAGTGCACACAAGTCTGGGGGAGACAGGTGGTGTGGAATGTGTGAAAAGTCATAGTGTTACTCATTCCCTCCCGGCTTCGTTGATCAGTTTAGACGCTTGTAAGGCTTTTGATTGTGTGGCCTGGGATTATTTGTTTTCGGTCTTGGGGAAATGTGGTTTGAGGGGCCCCTTTCTGGACATTGTGCGGATTAGAGAGCTGCGTGGGGACAGAAATCCCACCCATCCCCGCCCGTCCCCACCAGGATCCTCTTCGTCCCCACCCGTTCCCGCCAGGATCCTCTCTGTCCTCACCCATCCCCACCTGTCCCCGCCAGGATCCTCTCCATCCCCACCCGTCCCCACCTGTCCCCGCCAGGATCCTCTCCATCCCCACCCGTCCCCACCTGTCCCCGCCAGGATCCTCTCCATCCCCACCCATCCCCGCCAGGATCCTCTTCGTCCCCACCCATCCCCGCCAGGATCCTCTCTGTCCTCACCCATCCCCGCAAGGAATTACCTCCATCCCCGCCCGTCCCCATAAAAAGCAGCAATTACTTCTGACAGGATCATTAATTCCACAGTTTCTTTTGTGTTTGCGCTGCTGTTTTCCTTGTGGAATCTCTTTGGTGGAACCCTTTTTATTTTCTGTTCAGGTAATTAACTTATAAACCCCCTCTTTTACTAAGGCTGACGTGTCCATTATATTATATGGACGAACCTTGCTTCCAAAGCCATCCATCTCCGTGGGAGTCCCGTTGGGTAGAGGGGGGGGGGGTCCCCGTGGGAGTCCCGTGGGTTAGGGGGGATTCCTGTGGGACTCCCACAGGACCCGCGGGATTCCCGCGATCCCCGTTCCCATGCAGACCTCTAGTGCAGATTCTTTATGCAACCCCAGCGCGACAGTGCTGGTGAATGGAGTTGTGTCTGCCGGGTTTATGGTAGAGAGGGGACACGTCAGGGATGCCCGCTTTCCCCCCTTACTATTCATTTTGTCTTTGGAGCCCTTGTTGCAGTGTATTAGGGAGGACAGCTCTATCTTGGGTCTTTCGGTGCGACAGGAAGAGGTGCGCTGACTGGCCTTTGCCGATGACGCCTTATTGTTGCTGAGTCAACCCCAACGGGTCTTGCAGTTGGTTGATCTTCATGGGGGGGAGGTCGGGTTTTGAATTAAATTTAGAAAAATCTGAGGCTTTGCCTATTAGTGGGTATAATTATGAGGATTGGACTTCCCCTTTTCCTTTACGAAAGGTGGCGCATAGACTCAAATATTTGGGGATTTATATTACAGCTGACCTAAAGAAAGCTTATGCTGAAAACTTCACTGTATCGTTGGGAAAGTTTTGGGATTTATTGGACCAAATTCCCGCTGACTTTGAGGGGCAGAATTGCTTTGTTCAAAATGGTGTTGTTTCCAAAATGGATTTATGTGATGCAAACTTTTCCTATGTACGTGACTAATAAGGATTTGGGACAGTATCAAAAAGTTTTGCGAAAATTTCTTTGGAACAATAAGAAACCCAGACTGACTTTAGTGCAACTCTCTTTGCAAGTGGGGAGAGGTGGCTTGGCATTGCCGGATTTGAGACGGTATAATATTGCCTGTCTCCTCTGCCATCTGGTTGATTGGATCAAGAACACTCAACACTATACCCCTGTTTCTCTTGAACAGCAGCTAATGGCACCAACACACTTGTTATATTATCTCCATGCCAAAAGACCTGATAGGATTTTTCCTACCCATTCCCATCCCCTGTTGAAATCTAGGCCTTTCACCTCTACAGTATTGTTGTCCTTATGGGGGGAATCGAGACTTGGATCCCGATGGCTCTAAGCTGTATTTGCACAGATAGACAGGCCATGGTTTATGCTATGTGCGGGATGTGGTGTCGAAGCAGACTTCCTCTGTCCTTTCAGGATCTCCAAGCTCGGGGAATTTTGCAGACTCGAGATTGGTTTTCCTATGGTCAAGTTACGCATTACCTACACTCTTTGGACCATAATACTTTGAATGAGGACATGGCGGATATGGTTCAGGAAACTTTGACCCTGTCTCGACAGCCTAGAACCAGTTTATCCATTCATCAGGTTAGTTTGGGCAGTTTCAGTGCTCCTTGGGAGTGTGAAGGTGTGGCGGGGGTGTGGAATCAGGATCTTGCCTCCTCTGAACAGATAACTGGAGATGGTTTGCGTCTTCTTATGAAATGTCTCTCTTATTTGACTCGCTCTGTGATTCTGCAAGAACAGTACTATAAATTCCTGGGACGCCTTTATATCTCACCTTATAGGGAGTATGTGGCAGGGTTTGCCTCTCATGCCAGCTGTCCCAAGTGCCATTCAACGCCAGCTGGACTCTTATATGTTCTGGTCCTGTGGCAGATTGCAAACCTTTTGGCCGTTTGTTGGTCTTCACCTGCAGACGATCATACGGAGACAAGTTCCGTTGCGGGCAAATGTCCTGTGTTTCTCTCAAATCTCTTCCTTGGGATTGTCTAAGGGTAATTCTTTGTTATTGCAAAAAGCTTCTTTATTGGCTAGGAAATGTATACCCTTATTGTGGCGCCAGGCAGAGATACCAACCCTTACTATGTGGAAAAATGAACTGTTCACTCTGTTAAGGTATGAATATTTGGATGTTAAGAATTGTGGGCCTGGTCGTTGGAGAAAGTTCCGGGCCGTTTGGGCTCCTGTTTGGAATAGCTTGTCCCATGGAGCCTGAAGTGCTCTGTTGAATTTTTGATTCTTTGGCGCTTTGACATTCGAGTGCTGGGGAGGGTAGGAGGGGGGATGGGGTGGGATTGGGGGGGGGATGGTTCTTGACTTGTTTCATTTAGTTCTTTAGTCTCCGTGCAGAAACCCCACGTATGACTATTTTATCTTTAGTTTTGTATAGGTTGTGTATGTGTTCCGACTGTTGTATCTTTTCCTTTGTATGCAAATTTGTTAAAATAAAAATTTTTGAAATTAAAAAAAAAAAAACATAGTGCACACAAGGCTGCTCCTCCACGTTGTTTACCTAAATGAATTTGTGGCTCTTTCTCCAGCCCGATTCTGTTGTGCAAGATAGACTGTGAGCAAAGGAGAGACATATGTCTAACCTTACCTGGTTACCATTCCAAGGTAGGGAGAACAAGAAGACACTCTCTAAAGTTGAAAGGGGATCGATTCCATACGAACGTAAGGAAGTTCTTCTTCACCCAGAGAGTGGTGGAAAACTGGAACGCTCTTCCGGAAGCTGTTATAGGGGAAAACACCCTCCAGGGATTCAAGACAAAGTTAGACAAGTTCCTGCTGAACAAAGACGTACGCTGATAGGGCTAGTCTCAAGTTAGGGTACTGGTCTTTGACCTAAGGGCCGCCGCGTGAGCGGATTGCTGGGCATGATGGACCGTTGGTTTGACCCAGCAGCGGCAATTCTTATGTTCAGGCATGTCTAAAAATTTCAAATGGAGATTCTTCTCTCTTTACCTAACAGTTTACTAAAAGGAAATTAGGGCTAGATTCACAAAGCAAACCGATTGTGTACTGATCGGTTTACGACTCCTTTACGACCAGATTTCCCTCCTGCACGATTCACTAACCTCTCTGCCGACCATCCTCCGATCCACGCATGCAAATGAGTGCAATGGCATGCAAAGTAGGCAGGGACGTGATTCACAAAGCAAAACCCTGCAACACCGACTGGGCTGGCCCATCACAAACAAGCCCTTTACGACTGCCCTGCCTTCTGCCGCCCTGCTTGCTGCCCTGTCAGTCCCAATCTCCTGCTGCCCTGAAAGCATCCTGCAGCCCTGATCTGCCTGCCCAGAACGCCTCCCACTGCCCCGATCTGCCTGCCCAGAACGCCTCCCACTGCCCCGATCTGCCTGCCCAGAACGCCTCCCACTGCCCCGATCTGCCTGCCCTGAACGCCTCCCACTGCCCCGATCTGCCTGCCCTGAACGCCTCCCACTGCCCCGATCTGCCTGCCCTGAACGCCTCCCACTGCCCCGATCTGCCTGCCCTGAACGCCTCCCACTGCCCCGATCTGCCTGCCCAGAACGCCTCCCACTGCCCCGATCTCCCTGCCCAGAACGCCTCCCACTGCCCCGCTCTGCCTGCCCTGAACGCCTCCCACTGCCCCGATCTGCCTGCCCAGAACGCCTCCCACTGCCCCGATCTGCCTGCCCTGAACGCCTCCCACTGCCCCGATCTGCCTGCCCTGAACGCCTCCCACTGCCCCGATCTCCCTGCCCAGAACGCCTCCCACTGCCCCGATCTCCCTGCCCAGAACGCCTCCCACTGCCCCGATCTGCCTGCCCAGAACGCCTCCCACTGCCCCGATCTGCCTGCCCTGAACGCCTCCCACTGCCCCGATCTGCCTGCCCTGAACGCCTCCCACTGCCCCGATCTGCCTGCCCTGAACGCCTCCCACTGCCCCGATCTGCCTGCCCAGAACGCCTCCCACTGCCCCTATCTGCCTGCCCTGAATGCCTCCTGCTGTTCCCCATTCAACTGCCATGTGGAGTTCTCTCTGGAAAGAGTGGTGGTTGTGTGGAATGCCCCGGATCTCCCACCCTTCCCCGCAGTGCTAGCCCGTGGTTTAAAACCACAGGCTCCAAAAGAAGTGAAATAAAAAGAAAAATCTCTTGACAGCCCGGAGGGCCAGTGCATGCACAGACCATCTACAGATGGAGTGCTGGGGAGGGTGACAGATGGTCTGCGCATGCGCTAGGATCGCTATAGAGCGATCCGGACAGGCAGATGGGGGCGTTCCTCCGATCGCCCCCATCTGCATATTATAGTTTGGGAAATTCATTGTTCATTTTGTTTGATTTCCACTTACCATCCTTTCTCGTTGTACGCAGTAGTACAGTCCCTGAAAATGTTTACAAACCGCAAAATCGTGACTAATGAAATGTTGGGCCGACGGGAAAATAGAGGTTAAGTTCCAGCAGTATACATTGCGCCTCAAAACCACGGAAAGGGAACAGTAGATCCTATTGGGAAAAAAAGGTTCGGTTCCTGCAAAAGGCAGCGCTTGGAGTATCTGTAACTCACCGTCAATACGGGCGACTGTTTAACGATACTACTGGCAAATCTATCTTTTCAGTCACCGCCCCCTCTCTTTGGAATGTCCTCCCATTAGACGTTCGATTAGAGAACTCGCTTGAAAAATTTAAAGCCAAACTTAAAACTTTCCTTTTTAAAGATGCCTTTACTCTTTAGTATCAGCTTCCGCTTTCTAATCCTTTGATTCTTGTGAAGCTTTGAAACATCTAATACTTCTTTTGAAATGATTCCCCTCCTAATGTTTTTGCCACTCCCCATTTTTTTATTAATTTTACTTTGATGTATTTTAAACAACCTTTCCCTCTCCTACTTTCCTTCTGTTTCATGTATGTTAACCTAAATTTGTCTAGGATTTTTAATATTTGATATAATATAGCTTTTATTTATTTATTTTAACTGTTTTCTTTATAATCTTTTTATATTGTACACCATTTAGACACTTGTTTTGATAGACGGTATATCAAAAATAAAGAAACTTGAAACTCTCCAGACGCTTGGGGGCCTTATCTGGAAACTAAGCCTGACCACGAGGTGAAAGTGAAAGTAGGGTAACCAGACATCCAGATTTACCCGGCCATGGCCTCCAGACGGCTTTTCAAAACACGGCACTTTGGTTTTTTTAAAGCAGATCGTGTCAGGAGGGGCATGTGTGCATGCGCGGATGCAACGCAGTAATTTCAGGCACACATGCTGTGGCAGGGGCGCTTGGGCTAGACCGGTGTTACCTACCCGGGGCCCCGTGCTACAAGGAATAGAGATTGTTTGTGACCCGGATCCTGCCAGTGGCTCTCAGGCCCACTGGTGTACTCCAACCAAGCTTTTCCACTTAGAACCAGAAAGAAATAAGCTACATTGACTTTTCCTAAAACACAGCCAGTGCTGGATTTAATTGATAATAATTGTATTCATAGTCAGGTCAGATGGCATAATTGAGCAATTGTACAAAACAGTTGGTGCCTCCAGGTCAAACCCAGTCCTTAAACAAAAACCCAATATTTAAAGCTGTGGCACTTCTTATAACTTCACCAAATTAGAGCAAGAACAAAAATAACTTTCAACTTCAAAACTTCGTTTGTCCTCAGAGCTGTGCTGGAAAAGCAGCACCGCCCTAGTCCAACTGGCCAGGTTGTTTCTCCCAGAAGAAAACATTAGGCTGAGTAAAGAAACCTTCCCTCCAATCCTAGAGGTCTCAGGGCTATAGTCTTTTCTAAACAATTCAGCAAGATAGGCAATATTGAGGTAAACAGTTCTCAACCTTAGAAAACAAACAGCAAAAGAAAAGGGCTTTTTTCTTTTCCCGGAGCCCTCCCCAGGGTTCTATTTTTTCACATGGCTCTTAGTTTTAAAAGTCCAGTCTGGATTTTGTAACCCCTTTTTAGGTCACACACTTTCCCTGCAGAGGAAACATAGAAAGAAACAAAAGGCAAAAATATAACCTTGAATGCCAGAACTCTCCCACCTATAGTGCAACCTACATTTCCATGGGATCCTCAGCTGCCAGCTCTGAAGGTGAGCTGCTATCCCACTGCATGAAATCCTCTATGGGAGTTTCTTCCTCAGGGCTCCCTGCCTCTGAGATAGCCTCTTCCATTTCCCAGTCTCCCAGCTGGGGTTGGAAAGCATGAGGACTATTTTCCTCCTTGCCTCGTCAGCTTGACTTTTCTTTCAGCTGTTCCTCCTCGGACCCCTCTCACTGTCCTAGCTTTGCTGGAGGATAAGGGCTCACCCGTGTCAGGCCCCTCCCCCTAATTACTAACAGTGAGCACAGCAGAGGCTTCCTGGCTTGAAGCCAAGGTAATGTTCTGTCTCTTCTTAAAGGGACAGGATTAAAAGGTGCAGCATAAGTCTGTTTAACTTTCCCAAGCTGCACTGCTCTAGGCTTGAGAATAGACACAGAGGAAAACTTAAAGACACCATCCCCCTCTAACAAGAGTTCCTCCCTGCACTTTCTTCCTGGCACAGGGAAAACTAGAGGATCTTGGGATGTGTAGTTTTCTGTACAGCAGGGATTCTGGTTTAAACATAGGCTCTTTGAAGGCATAGGGACTTGCCGGGTGCTTGGCACAGGCTTTCTATCACCCTGCCCGGGCTCCCTGCCACAGTGCACATGCGTGTGACATAAGAACATAAGAATTGCCGCCGCTGGGTCAGACCAATGGTCCATCATGCTCAGCAGTCCACTCACGCGGCGACCCTCTGGTCAAAGACCAGCACCCTAACCGAGACTAGCCCTACCTGCGCACATTCTTGTTCATCAGGAACTTATCTAACTTTGTCTTGAATCCCTGGAGGGTGTTTTCCCCTTAACAGCCTCCGGAAGAGCGTTCCAATTTTCCATTACTATCTGGGTGAAGAACTTCCTTACGTTTGTACGGAATCTATCCCCTTTTAACTTTAGAGAGTGCCCTCTCATTCTCCTACCTTGGAGAGGGTGAACAACCTGTCTTTATCTACTAAGTCTATTCCCTTCAGTACGTTGAATGTTTCGATCATGTCCCCTCTCAGTCTCCTCTGTTCGAGGGAGAAGAGGCCCAGTTTCTCTAATCTTTCACTGTATGGCAGTTCCTCCAACCCTTTAACCATCTTAGTCACTCTTCTCTGGACCCTTTTGAGTAGTACCATGTCCTTTTTCATGTACGGTGACCAGTGCTGGACACAGTACTCCAGGTGAGGGCGCACCATGGCCCGGTACAGCAGCATGATAACCTTCTCCGATCTGTTCGTGATCCCCTTCTTTATCATTCCTAGCATTTCACCACCGCTCCACATTGCGTGGCCGGCTTCATCGATTTGTCGATCAGAACTCCCAAGTCCCTTTCCTGGGAGGTCTCTCCAAGTACCGCCCTAGACATCCTGTATTCGTGCATGAGATTTGTTACCGACATGCAACACTTTACACTTATCCACGTTGAACCTCATCTGCCATGTCAATGCCCATTCCTCGAGCCTGATTATGTCACGTTGTAGAACTTCGCAATTCCCCTGTGTCTTCACTACTCTGAATAACTTTATATTGTCCGCAAATTTAATCATCTCGCTCATCGTACCTATGTCCAGATTGTTTATAAATATGTTGAAGAGCACGGGTCCAAGCACCAAGCCCTGCGGCACCCCACTGGTGACGCCTTTCCAGTCCGAGTATTGTCCATTTACCCCCCACTCTCTGTTTCCTATGCTCCAAACAGTTTTTAATTCACGTGAGTATTTCATCCTCGATTCCATGGCTTGCAATTTTCCAAAGTAGTCGTTCATGCGGAACTTTGTCAAAAGCCTTCTGAAAATCCAGATATACAATGTCGACTGGGTCGCCCTTGTCTATTGGCCTGTTTACTCCCTCGAAGAAGTGCAGCAAGTTTGTCAGACAAGATCTGCTTTGCTGAAACCGTGCTGGCTGGTCCTCATCAGACCGTGTCCATCAAGGTGATCAATGATGCTGTCCTTTATCAGCGACTCTACCATCTTTCCCGGTACTGAGGTCAGACTCACCGGTCTGTAGTTTCCCGGGTCTCCCCTCGAACATTTTTTGAAGATCGATGTAACATTCGCTACCTTCCAGTCCTCCGGAATCTTTCCCGTTTTGATCGACAGATTAGCTATTAGTTGAAGTAGCTCAGCTATGGTCCCTTTCAGTTCCTTGATGACCCTCGGATGGATGCCATCCGGTCCTGGGGATTTATCGCTCTTGAGCCTATCAATCTGCCTGCATACCTCTTCTAAACTGACCATTAACCCTGTCAGTTTCCCATTTTCACTTCCAGCATATAGCCTGATGGGTTCCGGTATTCTGTGTGTATCCTCTTTGGTAAATACAGATGCAAAAAACATGTTCAGTCTGTCTGCAATTGCTTTATGCTCCTTTAGCGCTCCCTTTGTTCCTTGGTCATCCAATGGTCCCACCGCTTCCTTCGCAGGTCGTTTCCCTTTAATATATCAAAAGAACGGCTTGAAGTTTTTCGCCTCCTTGGCTATTTTTTCTTTGTAGTCTCTTTTGGCCCCTTTTACCACCTTATGGCACCTGCGTTGATGTTGTTTGTGCTTGTTCCAGTTTTCGTCCGTTTTTTATCTTTTCCATTCCTTAAATGAGATTTTTTTTGTCTCTGATCGTTTCCTTAACCTCTACAGTGAGCCACGCCGGTTCTTTATTCTTTTTCCTATTTGATCCCTTGTTGATACGCGGTATATATAGATTTTGTGCCTCGATGACCGGATCCTTAAAAAGAGACCAAACTTGCTCCAGCGTCTTTACAGTGTTTATCCTCTTCTTAATCTTCTTCCCCACCATGCGTCTCATCCCTTCATAATTTCCTTTTCGTAAGTTTAGCGCCATGGCCGTTGTCCTGGACCGATGTTTCGCCCCTGTTTCCAGGTTTAAGCGGATCATATTGTGATCGCTGTTTCCCACGTCCCTTCTACTTCTACATCCTGTGCCGGTCCTCGCAGCCCATTTAGAACTGTCCAGAATTGCGTTTTCTCTCGTGTTTTCCTTGATAAGTTGTCCCAGGAAGCAATCGCCTACGGTTTCCAGGAAGTTGGTCTCTCTAGCACAGCCGGAGTTGCTGAGGTTCCATTCTATCCCCGGATAGTTGAAGTCACCCGTGATAACCGCGTTGCCTCCCTTGCAGTTGCGTTTAATCTCATCCGCTCCCGCCTCCCGACTCATCACATGCACGGATGCCCTCCCGACCGAGACAAGCAGGTTGAGGGGGTGGGGCCAGGGATGAGGCAGGGGCGTGGTGTGGATGTAACGGAGCAGGGATGGGTAGAACTGGGCGGGCCTGGGGGCTGGTTTATGGGTCCGAATTTTACATATGTAAAATCTGGTAATCCTAGATGAAAGCAAATAAGCGGTTATTTTAAGTGCCGGTCTGCGGAATATGCAAACACAGCAACGCAAATGGGGAATGTTGGTTGTAATTGAGGCAACCGCAGATAGGTGAAATCGTGCATTGGTATATAGGTGAAATCGTGTATGCGTGTATAATGAAAACGATCTGTATCAATCATCTCCTATTAGAAGCGTTGAACTCCTTTACCATTAGCCATCTCTCATCTCTGCCTGCCAGCCAAGCACTTCAGAAGATACACTGGAAAAATAAAATCCATCAGACAGAAAAATTAACTGTAGAGCTAACCTCCTAAAGGCTGTTTCTGTTGTACATTCGACTGGTCTTTGGAAACACAAATTTGTTTCAAATCGAGCTGAGGTGCTGACGTTCCTGTGTCAGCTTCTCTGCTCTGTGATCATGCAAGTTCCCGAAATGATTTACCTCTACAGGGCAATTTACTTCAGGTCCTTGTTGGATTTCAGCCACCCGCTGCCTTTGCATGTTTAAAATTGACCTTGTGGCATTAAAGAGAGGACGGTTTGGGTTTCCTGGCATTTAACTTTATAGTTTCGTCTTAAAATACATTTACTCGTGGGTCTCGGTGTAAAAACGCTCCGCTATTGTGTTCCGTAAACACTGTGCGGGAGGATTTTCATAAACAATTACTTTATGGTGGAACATAATATTATGTCTTAATTATAAGGGCACATTTTAAATCCCACTTTATTAAGAAAAGGTTTACATTCAAGTTGTTTATAGTCAATTACTTCAAAGCCCTTTTTTTTTTTTTAGTAAATAATTGAATCTATTTCTGCCTTTATGAGCCTGTACGTGACTCTTTTATTCTTATGGATTTAAAGAACACAGTTCATACAAAGGTGTTTTGCATTTTAATCCGGTGTAATAACGCTTTTAGGGTGACATTCCTGGGAACGGATATCTGCTCTCTTGACTACGTGGAAAAGGCTCTTGATTTGCTAATATCTTACTTTCTGTGGCTGCCACCTCACACGCAGCGAGAGGAAGAGCAGACCGTGTGGAATTTGCGGACATTTTTGAGAACCTTAGCTCCCAGGTATTATAAATGTGCGCCTTGCAGGGGTGAATAAATATCGGATTTCTCCACACTTGGCGTTCATGTAGATAAATAATAATAATAATTTTTTTTCTTATATATCGCCAAAGCCATAGTAGTTCGAGGTGGTTTACAACAAGAAGAGCTGGACAATCAGCGAAAATAATTACAATGAAGTCTTCGAATACAAGTAGAGAGGGAGAAAGTCAGAGTAATAGACACAGTGTAGGGGCATCGAGTGCATGTAGGTAGAGTACAGGGAAAGGCATTAAGAGTTCTTGGTTACAAATCGGTTGAACAGTTTGTTTTATCTAGTTTTCTAAAGCTAGGATAGGATGAGGAATGCTTCAAGTTTCAAGTTTAATCAAATTTGATAAATCGCTTCTTTCATACTAAGCGAGTAATAATAAAATATACGTTATACAGCTTTAAAAGGGGATAAAAACAAACTGACAAAACAGACAGACTCAGATACATAAGGGAAGGGAAAAGAGAGGGAAAAAGTTACAACATTACTATTATTCAGATGAGAAGAAAGGAAAAGCCAAATAGGGAGCAAACATAAGGATTGGGATAAAATTGTTAAAATGGATTGTTTAAAGATTAAAGGAAGATTTAAAGAGAAAAGTTTTTAAATTGGTTTTAAATATATTGAGGTCTTTAATTTCTCTTATGTATAAAGGCAGGGCATTCCAGGCAAGAGGGGTCATTACTGAAAATATGTCATGACGTCTGGTTCCAATAATTTTCAAGGAAGGAACCATAAGCAACCCTTGAGTTGTGGATCGAAGAGAACGAGTCGTGTTGTGTGGAATTAGTAACCGGTCTATAAATTGAGGTTCGTTGGTAGATAGAGTTTTAAATACTAGGAGCAATATTTTATTTATTATACGTTGATTAATGGGAAGCCAGTGCGAGTCTATTAAAAAGGGAGTTACATGGTCATATTTTTTTCCATTGTGAATCATTTTAATTGCCGTATTTTGGATTATTTGTAAACGTTACCCAGCCAACCGTTCTGTTGGCCTGCCTGGAAAGCAAGAGTTCTGCCCAGGTATCTCTTGAATCGGCAGGCCTTTATTGTTGGGTGGCTAAACATACGTACTCTGTGTGTAGGCCTGGTGGAACAGTCCAGGTTAAAATGGGAAACCAGGTATATGGGGGGGGGGGGCCAAACCTTGAATGGATTTGAAACAACACTCTTGCTTCCAGGGGCAGCCAGCCTTAACCAGTTTGGTGAAGCCTGCTCTTTTTCTTCACCCCCCCCCCCCCCCGTTCTAAAATGACCCTCTGATTGGGAGTCTGATTTTTCAGGTTGATATGAATCAATAGACAGTTTGCATCCATAAAATGGAGTTCACTTTGGGTTTCGAACCCAGGACCCGACACGGTCCGTGTTCTGAAAACTACTTCTTCCTCAGGGGTCCTAAAGGTATTAAAACCACATTCTAGTGAACCATTTGGTATACAACGGGATAAAAAAGCTCAATGATGATGGACTGAACATAGAATCCGGTAGGCTCCATCGCGGTCCAATTTTTGGATGCAAACTGTCTATTGATTCAGACTAAAGACGTGGCATTTTGTACATCACCTCTACAGTTTTCCTTTCCGTTCGTTGTTTGACATATTACTGCAGTTCCGTTGGTTTATTTTTTTGCTTGCGTTTGGTCTTCAGGTTGATATGCAGCCTCTCGGTTTTAGAACAGTCCTCTTTGGCATGTAAAACTGTCCTGTAGCTGTTAAAATCTGAGATACAATGCACCGCAGTTGGCCATGAAGAGTTTGCTTTTGTTTCTCCTTTCTTGGGATTTATGAAGTGCCTTAATGAAGAGATTCGCCCAAGGTAACTTTACTTATCCCAACTGAAGAAAGAAGCTTCTCCACATGCAGGTCAATATTTAAGCAAAGGTTCAGAACCTGCCTTAGGTTCTTCTGTCAAGTTGATGTGAGATAGGCTGAAAGCTAACTTTTGGAGCCTTAAACAGACCCTTCAATGTAGACCTGCTGTTCATTTGCTTCCATTTATG
Organism: Geotrypetes seraphini; assembly: GCF_902459505.1. Taxonomy (NCBI): domain Eukaryota; kingdom Metazoa; phylum Chordata; class Amphibia; order Gymnophiona; family Dermophiidae; genus Geotrypetes; species Geotrypetes seraphini. The sequence goes on from NC_047089.1 coordinate 253,772,527, forward strand.
AGGGGGATTTAGAACAGACCACACAGGTGGATGTGGCCAGAATGGGCCGGATTCTGTAACTGGCGCGGCTACAAAGATGGCGCTGTCAGCATGTCAGTCACAGAATTTAGGCACCAGTAATGTAGACCAGGCCTACATTTGCCAGAGCCTAAATTTGACAGAGAATCACGGCTAACGGCACCTAAATTGATGACTCCTTACTCTTCTTCAAGAACATTAAGATGAAGCTCTCAGAACTTACGAGTAATCCCTTCCATTTGTGAAATCGTCTATGATGCAGCCCGTAAGTCAATCTGATGGGCTGCCGCGTGAGCGGACGGTATTGGATTTCAAGAAGGGATTGGACAATTTTCTGAAGGAAAAGGGGATAGAAGGGTATAGATAGAGGGCTAGTATACAGGTCCTAGACCTGATGGGCCGCTGCGTGAGCGGACTGCTGGGCATGATGGACCTCAGGTCTGACCCAGCAGAGGCACGGCTTATGTTCTTATGTTCTCCGTTATGGCCCCAACACTTTGGAACGCCCCAGGACCTCAGACAAGAATCCTCCTTAATCCTCCAAGATGTCTTCCATACTTGATGAAATAGTCATGTCCCAAGAACGAAAACTATACCCTTACCAGTTGTGCTTCCCATCCCTTCCAACCTCCCTCTCTCTACTGCAATTATATTGTAACTACACTTCCCTTCCTTTTGGATTCATGTCAGTACTGTTTGTCTGTGAACTCCCCTCAATTTTTTGAGAGTACATTTTATAAGTTCTTTTACTGTATTTACCGTATTGTAAACTGTCTAGACACTTGTGATAGACAGTATATCCAAAAACTATTAAACTTGGAAACTAATGTCGTCTCCGCCCCTAACCATGCCTTCTTTGACCTTTGGCGTCATGCTTACTGTAGCTGTGATTCTGCCGCCTACTTTTTAAACAAGATTTTGGCTTCCTTTTATGAAAGTGCGATAGCAGTTTCTACTGCGGGGAGCCGCGCTGCTCCCGACGCTCATAGAGTTCCTATGAGCGTCAGGGGCAGCGCGGGCCATTCAGCGTGGTGCTCTGCGCTAGAAACTGCTATTGCACTTTTGTAAAAGAGGGGGTTTATTTCCATGTTAATGGTGCGGTCAATTATTGCATCGATATCTCCCCCCCCTTATTTTTACAAAACCGTAGCAATTTTTAGCACCGGCCACGGCGATAACAGCTCCGATGCTCAAAGAATTTCTATGAGCGTCGGAACTATTACTGCCGTGACTGGCGCTAAAAATCACGCTACGGTTTTGAAAAAATGGGTATGGCACCCTCTGCTGCCTTAAGGTGCTGTTTCTACAATCCGGGCCAATTTGTCTTAAAAGTGACAATTTTTAAAAAGAAAATTAAACAGATAATTTCTCTTAATGGTTGCCTCGGTATAGACCCCTAAGTCGAAGAAGTAGGCTCTTACTTATTTAGGTGCCTGCCAGCTAATTAACCCCCTCCCCCCCCCCACATATACTTTTACTAAACCGTGATAACGGTTATTAGCGCAGGGAGCTGCGCTGAATGCTCCACGCTGCTCCCGACGCTCATAGGAACTCTATGAGCAGTGCGGAGCATACAGCGCAGCTCCCCGCGCTAATAACCGTTATCGCGGTTTAGTACAAAGGGGGGGGCGGGGAATTTTTAAATGTTTTTAAAATTGTTCTTTGCTTATTTAAAACTTTATTTTTAATACCGTTTGAAAAACTAAACAGTTTACATCAATAAGAACATGCATCAAATAAATGACAAAGTAAAATCTTAAAAACTCCATAGTTAACGGTTTCTTCTCCTCAAGTGACAGTCGATAAATTGCAGGAGTGCGGTGACAAACAGCTGAGTTTTTATTTGTTTTTTAAATTGGAACCGGTTTACACATAGGGCTCCTTTTACAAAGCCCCGTTAGCGGGTTTAATGCACGCGGCTTTTCATCTCGTGCTAACTCCCGCGCTGGCCGAAAAACTACCGTGGTAGCGGCTAGCGTGGCCAGCGGTTACGCGCGTTAAACCGCTAGTGCGGCTTTGTAAAAGGAGCCTATAGTCATAAATAATCCACCAAAGCGATGCACATCGTAACACCAGCAATGCAGAAAGTCACCGCTCTAGTATCTGCATAAGTTTGAACTCTATTCGGAAACGGATGGGGAGCCAATGAAGTGACTTGAGGAAAAGGGGTAATGTGAGAATAGCGGCTCTCACAAAATATTAGTCGTGCAGCAGCATTTTGATCAGATTGAAGGGGTGAGAGAAGGATGCATGGAAACCTGAGAGAAGTACGTTGCAGTAGTCTAAGTTTGAGGTGATGAGAGCATGGATAAGGGTTTTGGTAGCATGTGCAGAAAGCAGAGGTTGAATTTTGCTACTATTTTAGAGGAGAAAGCGACAGATTTTGGCGGTTTGTTGGATCTGAGCAGAGAAGGAGTGCGAGGAGTCAAACTTCAGATGTAATTTACAGAAACTGGGCTTTAGAATTCATTCCCACGTATAGTATTTGCGCCAGTTGGCCAACACCCAACTCATGGCATTTTGGCACAGGAATGGCAGTAGTCTATCACTCTGTGCACCAAATTTTGGAACAGCCCAACATGCCCCCAGCCATGTCCCCATCTGAGTTGCCCGCTAGGGGATACAGAACCGTGCACAGGAAAGTGCAAGCAAAATCTAATCAATGGCAATTAAAATTGCAATAATTGATGTCATCAGTTTATTGATAGTTAATAACCTGTTAGCTAATTAATTTGCATATACATCTTTAATCTACGCGCAAATTTTAGTGCCCAAATTTGAGCATCATACATAGAATCCAGGGAATGGTGCGGACATTCCTAGAGAGCACACATGTGAACTGGTGCACGTGAGCAAACCATCATATCTGGGTGCCTTACCATGTGCAAATAATGTGCCTTCTCTAAGTCAAGTGTTCATGGTGTGCAAATAGGGCAGAATTCTATTTATGTCGCCTAAAAAAATCAGCGCCCCCAAAAATTCATGCTTAACGATATTCTATAAAGCACATACAGAGTTAGGTGTGGTTTAAAAAACATGTGTAACGCCTGACCACATGACTAAAATGTAGGTGTGGCCATGTTCACCAGTGGCATAAATGCCAGTGCCTTAATTGTCCCTGTGGAAAAAATGGGAAACCATCCCGTGTCAGTCTTTAGCGTCTATCTCAACCTCAGTCCTTCGACACCAGCATTCGTCAGGGGCTGGGCCCATTCATACTCTGATTCTTCCCTCTCTCCTTAAAGAATGACACGAGGATGGTTTCCTGTGGTTATCTGCTGTGAACCTGCCGGTGCCGGGTTTTCCAGATGACTACCGACCAGGGTTCAGCAAAAGACCGATTTAGACGTGCCTTCAACGGAAATTGAAGATCCTGCTGGTTCTTATCAATATAAAACAAAACAGACGTCAGGACCAATAAAGGTTTTCAAAAGTATTTGAGTCCAACTTTATTCTGGCGATAGCGGACAGCTATAGTGCAGTCTTTGCATTCAAACACAAACATAAAAACCGGGCTTACAAAAATTACAGCCCACACCTTTCTTGCAGGTAAGTTCAAAAATAATTTCTCTATTGTAGCCTTGCCCTGATAGTTTCACCGTCCATAAAGGGCAACCTCAGGCTACCAAAATTACCCAGTCTTTACACTGGTTCTTTACAATGGGTTTGTTAAACACAGTTAGCAATAGCTGCCTAGGCCTGGGTGTTAGCCGGCCTTCCCCAGTCAACTTAACAACTAGCTGGTGGGGGAGGGGAGTAGCTGAATCCACTAATTTAAAGACTGCCAAAAATTGGCCCCACAATCCCTCCCTGAGGTTCTTGTGTGGATTCTTCCCCACTACTACCCCTTTCTCCCGGGCAGCCACCGAGTCTCACCCAAACAGAGAAGAAAAATAAAAGTCCAAATGTTCAAACAAGAAAACACTTTCTTCACTGTCACCAGCACTGCATAGCACTGCTCACACTGCCTGCCCTTGCCTTGTGCTTCCAGGCAGCTTAAACAAAAAAAACAACCCAGATTCAGCAGCCACCAAAAACCACAAAGAAATCAAACTTAGCTTTGGTCCATGAAGATTGCTTCTGGTTCCAGGGAAGTGTCCATGAGTTCTAGGGCATCCTGGCTGGTTGGTCTCAGGGACAGAGGTAACATCTGCCATCTCAACATCCTCAATCTGAGAGGGTTCAGGAACCCAGTCCTTTGAGCCTCCTTCCTGGGCTGTCCCAGGCCAGACTGACTTGTTTCTCCTTAGTTCAGCCTCTAAATTCCTGAGCTGGGTACGCCCTAACCTGAAAGGGGGAGGGACGATCTGCTGCTTCTGCTGGGCTCGCTGATTAGCTCTAATTGGGTCCAGCAGTTGTGGCTTAGCTGTTCTGTGTGCCTGCCCCGTAGGCTGTTCTTTCTTTAAAGGCACCTCCTGCTGCACCAGGCTATTCCCGCTATCATCTTTCCCTCCCCAGGGCCCTGTAACCTTGTGGTTCAATGGGAACTCAGGTCTTATCTGCTTGTCTGTATTCAGCCTGTCACCCTGGTTAGCCCTTATCAAGGTAAGTTTAGGGTTAGGCACAGCCTTCCCTAGCACAAGCCGAGCTTTAGGGCTTTAGGGTTGTGACACTGCGGAGACGGGGACAACTGTCCCCGTGTCATTCTCTATGGCAAATCTTATGTTCTCATGTAAAGCCATTGTGACATCACTGATGAGGTTGTCTCTTAGGCATTGGTAGAATAAGGCATTATGACATCACAATCTCAGCTCTGGAATGTTTCTATTCTTTGGGTTTCTGCCAGGTACTTAGGACCTGGGTTGGCCACTGTTGGAAACAGGACGTTGGACTTGATGGACCTTTGGTCTGTCCCAGTATGGCAGTTCTTATGTGAGCCAAGTATAGGACAATCGAGCTATTGTGACATCACTGCTGAGGTTGGCTCTTGTGCATTGGTGGATTGAGGCATTATGACATCACAATCTCAGCTCCAGAATGTTGCTACTCTTTGGGCTTCTGCCTGGTACTTGGGACCTGGGTTGGCCACTGTTGGATAAAGGATCCTGGGTTTGATGGACCTTCAGTCTCTCCCAGTATGGCAGAATGACATTGGGCTAGAATGTATCCTCATTCCCGCAGTTAGCCGTGGGAAACCATCCCGTGTCATTCTTTAGTGTCCATCTCAACCAGCATTCTTCAGAGCAAGGCTTGAGGGTCAGTGGCTGAGTCCATTCAGACTGATTCTTCCCTCTCTCCTTAAAGAATGACATGAGGATGGTTTCCTGCAGTTATCCGCGGGGACGGGGACAGTGAAGATTTCTGTCACCGTGTCATTCTCTACTTGGTGAGTCATTCTTGTGTTTCCTCAGGCGAAATAGCACTAGATAATTTAGTGTGAGAGTAAAAAGCCAGCGAGCACAGCTATATTAATCCATTTCCTCTCTCTGCGTGCCAGATCTTGCTGCTGCCACAGATCAATATTTTAATGAGCTGGCCAGTGCGTTTTGTCTGGTTGGGGGGTGGGACGCATTGGTGAGGCCTCTGGAGGACAAACTCTTATCTAGCAGATATTTGTCGTGGGCACAGCTGAAGTCGCTTGATAAAGAAGCGGCATATTCCTCACGAATGCTTCGTGCAAGCGATTAAACATGGTAAGGTGGGCACACAGGGAAGCACTTGGGAAATGGACTGTTGCCCTACCCTGGGCCTCCCATAAAAGAAAGGGAAGTATAAGTGTCCTCTGACACCTGCAGTACTTAAAAAATTTGTTTTAGCTGCCCTGTGCTCCTTCCACTCGTGCTGGGGAATCCATTTGCATTTGTTTGGCGGTAGACCGTTGACTTGCAGCCAGCCGGGGGGGCTTTGTGCTCTCTGTTCTGTTTCTGCTTCCTGCCAGCTCAAATGCAACCCAGCCAAATGCGAACAGATCTGCCGAGCAGAGGCCGGGGGATGGAACAGCTCAAATACTATCTGGCATCAACAAATCTCTTCCCTGCTACCTCTATATTGGCTTCTAAATGAATAACGGAGAGCCCAGTAACTTGGAAGCATACAAAATGATGGCAAATAAAGACCATCCAGTCTAGTCCCCTCCTCTTCCCCAGAGACCCTCTGTTCTTGTCCCAGAAGCTTAGATAGTTTCCTTGTCTCTGCCACCTCCAGTGGGAGGCCATTTGGCACATCCACTACTTTTTCTGTAAAGAAGTATTTTCGGAGATTACTCCTGAGTAGGATTACCACGCCCGTTCCACCCCAGCCCCGCCCCCATTAGGCCCAGCCCTGCCCAGTTCTGTCTCTAGCCCCGCCCCCTTCCACCTTCCAGTCCCGCTCCCAGAGAGCCTCCTCTCTTTGCTATGAACTCCGGCCGCGTCTGGAAGGCTTAGAGCGTGCACGGATGCGTGTGACGTCATCCGCACATGCTCCAAGGCACTCCAGATGTGGATGGAGCTTGTAGGGGCTTTCCAAATTCCGGACAAATGCTGGGCTTTGGAAAGTTTATCCGAAAGCCCGCACAGTCCTCTAAAAAGAGGATATGTCCGGATTTTCCCAGACGTCTGGTAATCGTACTCCTGATTTAACCCTCTCTTTATTTCATCTTATGACCCACATTCTCTAGAGCAGGGGTGCCCAACATGTCGATCGCGATCGACCAGTAGCTCAGGAAGGCAACGTGAGTCGATCGCAGACTCGTGTTGCCGTCCTGATCTACGGGCCGATCAGCCTTCCTCTCCAGTGTTCTCCCTAGGGCCTTTTAGCTGGGCGGTCCGCCCAGATGTCACCTGCCGCTGCTGAACATTAAACCCCCCCTAAAAAAACCGGCTTGGAGATTTCAGCCCGTAGCTTTATGCTCCGGGCTCTAAAGTGTGCGTGCCGGCTTCCCTTCTCTTCCCTCCGAAACCGGAAGTTATGTCCGGGGGGGGGGGGGGGGAGAAGGGAAGCCGGCACGCACATGTTGAGAGCCCTGAAGCAAGCGTTCGCTACGGGCTAAGGCGGGAGACAAGTAAATGAAGCATTTCCTCTTCTTGCTGCCGGGTCCTGCCTACTTTCAGTTTCCGCGAAGGCAGGACCCGGCAGCATTCCCCCAATAGGTTGATCACGATCTTGGGCTGATCAGCCTTCCTCTTCCCGACGGCAGAATTGACGTCGGGGAGAGGAATGCTGGCTGGCCGAAGCAGGGAGAGCTTGGGGCACGTTATTGGTGGCGTTTGGGTCCTGGTCCCCGATGGCAGTGGCTTGGGGGAGGGCAGGGAGAAAGAAAGAAAAAGGGCAGGCAGGGAGACAGAAGGAAAGAAGAGAAACAGAAAAAAAAGAAAGGGAGGCAGAGAGAAAGAAAGGGCAGGGAAGAGGAAGGAAAAGTTGGGGGAAGGAACGAGGTCTGGAGGAGAGGAAGCATACAGGCTAAAAGAAGGGAAGAAAGATTGGATGCACAGTCAGAAGAAGAAAGTGCAACCAGAGACTCATGAAATCACCAGACAAGGTAGGAAAAATGATTTTATTTTAAATTTAGTGATCAAAATGTGTCTGAATTTATATCTGCTGTCTATATTTTACACTAAGGTCCCCTTTTACTAAACCGCAATAGAGTTTTTTTTAGCGCAGGGAGCCTATGAGTGTCGAGAGCAGCGCTGGGCATTCAGCGCAGCTCCCTGCGCTCTAAAAACTGCTATCGTGGTTTAGTAAAAAGGGAGTGGGGTATATTTGTCTATTTTTGTATGGTTGTTACTGAGGTGATAGTGCATAGAGTCATCTGCTTTGACCTCTTTGAAAAACCCTGGAATAGGAATGATAATTAACATTTTCTATGCGTACAGTGTGCTTTGTGGTTTTTTTTTTAAATTTTATTGTTGGTAGATCATTTTGACTTGGTCATTTAAAAAGTAGCTCGCAAGCCCAAAAAGTGTGGGCACCCCTGGTCTAGAGCTTCCTTTCAATGGAAAGAGACCCAACTCCTCTCAAAGTATTCATATTGAGATCTTTAAGTCTTATGTCTTATGATGAAGACCACCAACCATTTTAGTTTCAAGTTTATTATTCAATTCAGGATCAACCACAGATTCTTCCAGGGGCTGATCAATGCGGTAGTTGCCTTCATCTGCACTGACTGCAACCTGTTTATATCTTTTTGAAGGTGCTGTCTCCAGAACAGTACACAGTATTCTAAATGAGGTCTTATTAGAGACTTTCCTCCTGGCTATTCCTGCCCCTATGCATCCAAGCATCATTCTGGTTTTTGCCTTCTTGATTACCTTAAAATCAGCTATAATTAGTGCCTTGTCCCGCTTTTGCGCACAGAAGTACTTCACCTCCTACATCATCCCACCATCTTAGGTTCTTGAGGTCCTGTTGATGCAATTGTGTCACATAATTAGGCTGATCTCATTTGTTAGGGCTATGATTTGCACCTGTTGTTCCAAAGTGCAAGCTACGGTTTGTTGGCAATATAAGGGAAAATACTGTTTAGCAACCTCTCCTGATCCAACTTTCTGGCTACCCAATCAAGGAAATTAATCAGATTCATCTGGCAAAACCTTCTTCTAATAAAACCAAGCTGACATAGATCTTGTGAAAATCCACAGGATTCCAGGAACTTACCGCCGAGGTCAGTCTTAATAAGTCTGTAATTCCCAGCCTCTTCCTTACTCTTGATTTTCTGGAGAGGAACCACATTTGTCTGTCTCTAGTCCTCTGGGATCACTTTCAACTCTAAAGAAGCACTAAAGAGATCTAATCTAATTTAATCTTTGGTCTTATATATCGGGTCATTCCCCGAAGGGACTCGAACTGGTTAACAAAAGTTTGCTCAGAAAAAACATTTGGGGTAAGTAGTTGGACAGCAGAATCTCTCTGTTAACTCTCTTATTTATCATCCAGAAATTTGTTATACAAATATGTCTTCAAAGATTTTCTGAAGCAGATCAAAGAGGACAAAAATCTGATTTCTGAAGGGAGATCGTTCCAAATTTTCACCGTCATGAATGCCAAGGAGTGAGAAAGTTTGCCTAAAGCTTGAATCCCTCTACTAGAAGGGAATATTGATTTATATTTATGTATGTCTGTAGAAGAAGATGCTCTTTGACAGTTGAAAGAAAGGAGAAATAGTGGAGAAAAGATCCCATAGAGACATTTAAATACAATATTGGCACACCTCCAGTAAACCAAGAGCTAGTGAAGTGTCCTCAACAGAAAATCAGTTTGGCAGCCGTATTCTGAGAAGACTGCAGAGCTGCCAGAACTTTCCTTAACGGGTAAGTTCTATAACCAACGCTGAAACTTAGGGCCTGTTTTACAAAACTGCGGCAACAGCCCCGAAGCCCTTTAAATCTCTATGGGCTTCGGGGCTGTTGCCGCGCGGCTCTGTAAAACAGGCCCTTAGTCACCTGGAACAGTGACCTAGTAAGGGTGAGCGGTGCCTCCCCCGCCTTCTTCCCCACCCCCCCTGCCATGCACCCGCTCTCTTTCCTTTCCTGGTACCTTTTTAACCTTTCCGACATGATCAGCATGCCCATGTCGGTATCGGCTCAATCTTTGACGTCACTTCCAAGGCGCAGGTCCCGGAAGGGAAGTCAGAGATAGCGCTGATGCCGACTCGGGCAGCAGCCTTGTGCTGGGGAAGTAAAAAGTATGAGGAAGGCAAGGGGCGCATGCGCGCAGCAAGGAGAGGAGCGGGGGAGGGGGGACGCCCTTGGGAAGACCGCGCCTGGGGCAGACCGAGAGCTGCCCTACTGGTACCTAAGTTAATTGATAAATGCCATTAGAAATGGTGAAAAACCCCAAAGTTCAAGCGCCTACCAGTTCCTAAATAAAAGGCACCTTCCGGGGGCTAATGCCACTGTGGGAGTGGCTAATGCCAGAAGTGCTAGGTACAGGTACGATTCATGACATAGATAAGCACCGGAAATGTAGGCCTGGAAAAACCTGGCCCACATTTCCAGCGCCAATCGTGCCCGGAGGCGCGATTCTGTATATGGTGCCCTCACGTGATTGACACACGATCAGCAGCTGCTTTTTAGGCGGTCCACCAATAGCAACATCGAATGCACAATCTGGCCGTAAATGCCTTCGGATATCGTTTTGTCTGTTTTTAGGTCGGTCATTATCAACAGTCTTCTGAAAACCGTTTGAGGTCTGTCTATTCCTATCTGTTTTCTGCAGTCCTACTACTGACATCCTTGTATTGTGAAAAGGGGAAGGATAAAGGCAAGTCCTTTGCAAACCCAAGTGAACCTCAGAATTCTAGACGCAAAGGCAGAAAGAAATATAAAAAAAATACAGTCTTCCCTTGAATGTTTGAAGTTCTGTCCAGGGAGCTAATAAAAACATGAAACCTGATGGCAGATAAAGGCCAAATGGCCCATCCAGAGCATCCACTATCTCCTCCTCTCCCTATAGGCTAAGGCTCTTTACACCTGCATTGTGATGTCATAGAACTTTGTGCTTATAGAAACATGACAGCAGATAAAGGCCAAATGGCCCATCCAGTCTGCCCACCTGCAACATCCACTATCTCTTCCTCTCCCTATTGGCTAAAGCTCTTAACATTTGCATCTCCTCTTCCTATTGGCTAAGGCTCTTTACAGCTGCATTGTGATGTCATAGAACTTTGTGGTTATAGAAACAGTGTAACATGATGGCAGATAAAGGCCAAATGGCCCATCCACAGCATCCACTATCTCCTCCTCTCCCTATTGGCTAAAGCTCTTAACATTTGCATCTCCTCTTCCTATTGGCTAAGGCTCTTTACAGTTGCATTGTGATGTCATAGAACTTTGTGGTTATAGAAACATAACATGACCATTTATTTTTTTCATCAAAAAGGGACATCTATTAATATTCAGTCCCGCCCCCAATCCCGCCCTGGGCCCACCCAATCCCACCCTAGCCCCGCCCCCAATCCCACCCTAGCCCCACCCCCCAATTTCTTCCATTCATTTTTCATGTACACACAATATCTTATTGTTTCATAATGGTAACCATAAAATTTTTTAAAAAACCACAAAGCACCCTATACGCAGAGAAAATGTTAATTATTTATATTTGGGGGGTTTTCAACGATGTCACCTCAGTAACTATAGAAAAATGGACAAATATAGTGCAAAATATAGACAGCAGGTATAAATTCTCAAAACTGACACATTTTTATCACTAAATTGAAAAAAAAATCATTTTTCCTACATTTGTTGTCTGGTGATTTCATGAGTCTCTGGTTGCGTTTCCTTCTGACTGTGCATCCTTTCTTTCATTTCTTTCTGCACTCAGGCCCAACAATTGTCCCTTTCTATTCTCTCCCTCTTTCCTTCCTATGTCCTTAGTGCACCCAGTACCTTCCTATATCCTTAGTGTCCTCAGCGCCTCCTTCCTATGTCCTTAGTGCCCCCAGTGCCTCCTTCCTAGTGCCCCCAAATCCAGTGTCAGTTCTCCTTTGTACCTTTGTTCCAGGTCTCCCTCTCTCTCTCTCCCTCCTCTGTTATGATCTTGCCTCTCTCTGCTCTTCCTCAGAGACTCTCCCCCTCTGTCTGCACCTCCCAAAGTCCTGCTTCTGCCTCCTGTCTTTCCCCTTTGGTCCAGGCCTTTATCTCTCTAGTCTTTCTTCTACTTACAACCCCCCCTTCTCTGCCGTTTTCTCTCCTTCCTTCATCCCTCCTTCCTATGTCCCCTCACTGCCTTCCAGCCTTTGTCCCACCCCCTCCCAAAAAGCCTGCCGGCCTACCTCCTCAAAGCCAGCCTTCCCCAAAGCCAGTCTGCCTGTTTACCTACCCCAGAGCCAGTCTGCCTGCCTACCTCTCCCAGAGCCAGCCAGCCTATCTCCCTCCCCCAGAGCCAGCCAGCCTGCCTGCCTACCTCCCCCAAAGCCTGCCTAACTACCTCCCTCCCCCAGAGCCAGCCAGCCAGCCTGCCTGCCTGCCTACCTCCTCCCCCCCCCCTACCGCGGAAAACAAAAGCCTCCCTCCAGGCCCAATTTAGGTCCACTGCCGCTGCTCCTCTGCTGCCACTACTCGAACCCGGAAGCCTTCTTCCCGACGTCAATTCTGACGTCAAAGAGGATGTTCCGGGCCAGCCAAGCAGCGATTTTTTTTTTTTTTTTTGATGCGGCAGGGGAGGGACAGGAAGTGATCGCCTGTCCCGTTGTCCCCGCACACAGCCCCGGAAAACGGGACATTTTGGCGTCCCGAAGCTATGTGTGGGGACAACGGGACAGGGGATCCGAAAATGGGACTGTCCCGTTCAAAACGGGAAGTATGGTCACCTTATAGAAACATGATGGCAGATAAAGGCCACAGCATCCACTATCTCCTCCTCTCCCTATTGACTAAGGCTCTTAACATTTGCATCTCCTCTTCCTATAGGCTAAGGCTCTTTACCCCTGCTTTGTGATGTCATAGAATTTTAGAAACATAGTAACATGCTGGCAGATTAAAGCCAAATGGCCCATCCAGTCTGCCCATCCACAGTAACCATTATCTCTTCCTCTCTCTAAGAGCTCCCACACGCCTATCCCACGCTCTCTTAAAATCAGACACAGACATGCAAGTAAGTTCCTTGGAGGAGGGATGAGGATAAGCCATTCACCAAAGGCTAGAGCAAGAAGCAGCTCTGGGAAGGGCCAGAGCCTTCTGCAAGCTCTAGTACTTGGCCCAGCTGATTGGCAGGTGAGGGGGAGGATTCACCAGCTGCCTCAGCTGAAAAATGTTTCACGCCAGGGTGTACACCAGAGAAAGGAACAATGCCAGCAGGCAGCAAGGGACCCTTCCTTGAGTCAGAAGCAGAGGGATCTGATCTTACCCCGAGTTAGGAGCTCCTCTATAGTGAAAGGAGAGGAACAGACCATAAGGTGAGGGCTTTGTCTAGCCACCTGTGTTTCCTCACTAGTCCTCGTATGAGGTTAAAGAGGGAAGCCTTTGATAGAGAGGAAGGGACGAAGGGTAGGCGGGAGTGATGTCTCTGGTGTTCACGAATGCTTTCAGTCCTACTTGCAAGTCCTTTGGTACCTGGGTGACGGAGCTTAGCTTCAACCTAATATTCTGTCATGAAGGTTCTAGTGAAAACCTTGCAATCCCTGAGCTGAGCCGGGTTCTACTCAGCGCATGCATTTGGGAGTGCAGCTATAAGCTTGAGAAGGCCCTTGTGAGGAGAGAGAATCAGGAAGTCTGGGTTTGGAACCCATGCAGTAGTCGGCGTCAAAGACACTCCTGGGCCTCGTGGAATTGAGAATAAAGAGTGGGAGGAAGGAGCAACATTCCTGTAACTGTTTTGATGTTTAGAACAGGAGTGGAGAAACTCGGGATACTTTTCTCTGTGTTTGATGTTATATTGTTCAATAACTAGGGTTACCAGGTGTCTGGATTGCCCCAGACGGCTTTTCAAAACCCGGTATTTTGTCCGGGTTTTGAAAAGCTTTCCTTCATGTAGGAGGGCATCCACGCATGCGCGGATGTCCTGCCCGACAAGAGAAGGCAGTGGGGTCCGGGGCTGGGGTGAAGATTGAAGGCGGGGCTGGGGTGGGATTAGAGGCGGGGCTGGGGTGGAATCAGGGTATGATGGATGGGACGGGGCGGCCCTGGGGGCAGGTCTAGGGGTCCGAATTTTCCAGACGGAAAATCTGGTAATCCTATCAATAAGTCAGTGACAGGTCAAAAGCGCGGGACGACAAAGGGACGAAGGGTAGGCGGGAGTGATGTCTCTGGTGTTCATGAATGCTTTCAGTCCTACTTGCAAGTCCTTTGGTACCTGGGTGACGGAGCTTAGCTTCAACCTAATATTCTGTCATGAAGGTTCTAGTGAAAACCTTGCAATCCCTGAACTGAGCCGGGTTCTACTCAGCGCATGCATTTGGGAGTGCAGCTATAAGCTTGAGAAGGCCCTTGTGAGGAGAGAGAATCAGGAAGTCTGGGTTTGGAACCCATGCAGTAGTCGGCGTCAAAGACACTCCTGGGCCTCGTGGAATTGAGAATAAAGAGTGGGAGGAAGGAGCAACATTCCTGTAACTGTTTTGATGTTTAGAACAGGAGTGGAGAAACTCGGGATACTTTTCTCTGTGTTTGATGTTATATTGTTCAATAACTAGGGTTATCAGGTGTCTGGATTGCCCCAGACGGCTTTTCAAAACCCGGTATTTTGTCCGGGTTTTGAAAAGCTTTCCTTCATGTAGGAGGGCATCCACGCATGCGCGGATGTCCTGCCCGACAAGAGAAGGCAGTGGGGTCCGGGGCTGGGGTGAGATTGAAGGCAGGGCTGGGGTGGGATTAGAGGCGGGGCTGGGGTGGAATCAGGGTATGATGATGATGGATGGGACGGGGCGGCCCTGGGGGCAGGTCTAGGGGTCCGAATTTTCCAGACGGAAAATCTGGTAATCCTATCAATAAGTCAGTGACAGGTCAAAAGCGCGGGACGACAAAGGCGCGCCAACAACTAAGCGCAAGACGGAAGCACGCCAAAGAAAAACAGTATTTTAAAGGGCTCCGACGGGGTGTGTGTGGGGGAAACCCCCCCACTTTACTTAGAGATTGCGCCGGCGTTGTGGGGGGCTTGTAACCTCCCACATTATACTGAAAACTTCACTTTTTCCCTAAAAAGAGGGAAAAAGTGAAGTTTCCAGTAAATGAGGGGGGTAACAACCCCCCAACCCCCCACAATGCCGGCGCAATCTCTGTTAAGTAAAGTGGGGGGGTTCCCCACCAACACCCCCCCGTCGGAACCCCTTAAAATGCTGTTTTTCTTCGGTGCGCTTCCACCTTGCGCTCAGTTGTCGGCGCGCCTTTGTCGTCCCGCGCTTTTGTCTATTAACCAATAAGTCACTTAACCCTATTACCAGGCATCCGGGAAAATTCGGACATGACCTCTTCGTAGAGGACTGGGTGCTCGGAGGGATTTCAGGGTTTGCCTGGGTTTTGGAAGTCCTGAGCTAGGATGTCATGTCTGGAAGCCTTTGCGCATGCGTGGCTGTCACCTTGATGATGTCATACGCACGCATGTGACATCAATGCGCCGACATCCACGCATGCATGAATTCATCCAAATGTGGCCTTCGAGTTCGGGAAGGTTCATGTGGGGGCAGGACTGGGGCAAAACGAGGCAGGGCCAGGTGTCCTCTTTTTTCAAAGAGGTAGTCTGGCAACCTTACTTAACCCTCCATTGCCTTGGCATGGTTGGGGATAGTACTGGCAGCTTGCCCCACTCAGGGCCTGCCAAGGCAGACATTACACTAGTGTGTCTGCAGCGAGAGCTACGAGGTAGAGAGTTGCACAGGGACAGAAATCAAGCCCGTCCCTGCTGGAATTGAATCTGTCCCCGCAAGTAATCTCTTTCGTCCCCTACCTGTCCCCATAAACTTCAGAAGTAGTTATTTCATATAATTATGCCACTGAATTAAAGGCTCTGGTAGAGACCCATTTACATATAAGCAAAAACACTTTATTAATTTGGAAAGCCATCTCAGCAGATAGGACCTGGACCAACTTCCCAACGACACAATGGTCAGACCTGGACCGGCTGTACAAAAAATAAAGCAAATCCTCCTGTGATTTGAACAACTGTCCTCCTTACCTATTAGCAACAGCATCCACCAAATTCATCGCTTGTCTCATGCTATGGTTGCAAACCACTCTCAAGGAAGGTCAGTTCCCTCCGGAACTTGGCGAAATCATAATCACCCCCATACTAAAAGACCCCAAAGGCCCAATAGACAACCCAACAAATTATAGACCAATCGCTTCTATACCACTATACATCAAACTCATAGAGGGTCTAGTAGCACAATATCTATCCTACTACCTAGAAGACCACCACATTCTGCATCCAACTCAATCTGGTTTCAGAGCTAATCACAGCACAGAAACATTACTGGTATCTTTACTTGATATAGCCCGACAGCACCTCAGCAAAGGAAACAAGTTACTAATCATCCAACTCGACCTTTCAGCAGCATTTGACTTAGTAGATCATCCAATACTTCTCCAGACACTAGATGCCATAGGAATAACTGGTAAAGTTCACAACTGGTTCCAAGGATTCCTTCAAACAAGATCATATAGAGTTAAGTCAAAAGATATTTTATCCGAACCCTGGACAAACCCCTGCAGAGTACCACAAGGATCCCCACTATCGCCCATACTATTCAACCTCTTCATAGCTTCCTTAGGCACTGCCCTAGACGCCCTAAATATAACTTCTTTCAGCTACGCAGATGACATAACCATCATTCTCCCATTTGACATCCAAGACCCCAGCTCCAATGGACACCTAAAAACAACACTGGAAACAGTAGAAAAATGGATGACGAACCATAAGCTGAAACTGAATGCGGAGAAAACCAAATTCCTACTACTAGAGAAGGAACAAAAACCATCACTAACAGAACTGGAAGTAAACGCAATCAAATATCCCATACAGAGCACTCTCAAAATTCTAGGAATACAATTAGACAGACGCTGCACTATGCAGACACAGATACACAAAGTCATACAGAAGGCATTCTTCACCATGCGAAACCTAAGAAAAATAAGAAAGTTCTTTACCAAAGAACACTACAAGATCATTGTACAATCCCTCACACTCATTACCTTGGATTACTGCAACAGCCTCTACCTACCATGCCCAAACAACATGATAAAACAACTACAGACCGTTCAGAACACAGCCATCAGACTCATCTACTGTCTCAGCAAATTTGACCACATCACTCCCGCCTATGTAGACTCTCACTGGCTTCCGATAAAAGCAAGAACTCAATTCAAGTTCTATTGTCTGCTGTTTAAGATAACCCATGGAACTGCCCCCTGTTACCTAAACAACCGCCTATACCGCTACCACTCATCCAGATCAAGGACAACTCAAAACCTATTCACCTTCCCCCCTCATAATGGAACCCGACGTAAGAAACTATATGACAGCCTTCTAGCGATACAGGCAGTGAAAATTGACCCCACCATCACCAAACTAATGATCAACACAACAGACGTCAAAGTGTTTCGAAGAGAAATCAAAACATTTCTATTCAAAAAACACGTCCTTACCAACTAATATCCTCCCCTTTCGCACAAGCTCTCCCTCTATTGAATAACACATTAGTCTTCTCCTAGAACCTGTCCTTCCAAACATATTCTGACTCCTATATAAGCATTTACCTCACTATCCAACAAACTTCTTACGTCATTATTAGGTAACTTCTAGTCTGTAACCCGTATATACTGATATTCTCTACTGTATCCTGTTATCACTTGATTCTCTGCTATGTAATTCTTACAATTGAATCCTCTACCACACCATGCAAAGTACATGAATCACTGTTATGTAATTTCTCTAGATAATCGTTGTTACGCAATTCTCTCGGTAATGTCCAGCTCTCTTATAATTTGTAATCCGCCTAGAACCGCAAGGCACAGGCGGAATAGAAATCACTAATGTAATGTAATGTAATGTAATGTAATTGGGCAGTATACATTCTTTGTAAACGAGTCTCTGCCAGAGCCTCTAATTCAGGGGTCTCAAAGTCCCTCCTCGAGGGCCACAATCCAGTCGGGTTTTCAGGATTTCCCCAGTGAATATGCATGAGATCTATTGCATGCACTGCTTTCATTGTATGCTAATAGATCTCATGCATATTCATTGGGGAAATCCTGAAAACCCCACTGGATTGCGGCCCTTGAGGAGGGATTTTGACACCCCTGCTCTAATGTAAATATAAAATATAAATACTCCAGCTGATGAGGACCCCCAAACTATGTCAACTGAGGACTTCCTCGAAAGGTGGCCGGGGGTCCTTTTTGCCAAGCTTGGCAGGCAGCAGTAGCATCCCTGAGTCACAGATGCTGGCACCTCAGTGGCTCAGGGATGCTGCCAGTGTTTGCTGCGCTTGGTGAAGATGAGTTCTGGCCGTCTTTGGAGGAGGTCCTTGGGAATCCCCACCAGCCACAGGAGAAATAAAACCAGAAATGTATTTCTTTTTCTTTTGAAAACAGTACAAAGACATCTGCTATATACAGTTCCCAAAGCTAACATATTTCAGTCAAATTCCTTTTTTACTTTGGAGATTTATTTTTCCATTAAGTTTGTCCCAGTTTCTCTTTTTATCCGCTTTCTCGTCTTCTGCAAAATCTTCTGTTGCTGTCCATTGGTTCCTTCTACCATGGTCCAGCATTTCTCCCTCTCTCTTCCCTTCCTCCCTCTGTACAGCATCCTTCCTCCCTTCTAACTTGGATCAATCTCTCTCTTTTTCCCCTCTCCACTCCTACACAGCATTTCTTCTTCTCTCCTTCACCACCATGTGCAACACGTCTTCCTCTCTCTCTATCCAACATCTCTCTTTCTCTCATTCTCTCCCTTACTGCAAAGGGAGTGGGGAAAGAGAGAAAAGGATCCAGGATGCCTCTCTCCCATCCCCTCTACTGCCACATCCAACATTTCCCCCTCTCTCATCCCCCAGACCATGTGCAGCATCTTTCGTCCCTGCCCACCAGCCCCATGCCCAACATTTCTCCTTCTATCACCCCTCTCCAGCACTATGCCACATTTCTCCCTCTTGCATTCCTTTCAATCTGAAGTTACAGGGAAATACTTTTAAAACCAATAGGAGGAAATTTTTTTTCACTCAGAGAATAGTTAAGCTCTGGAACGTGTTGCCAGAGGATGTGGTAAGAGCGGATAGCTTAGCTGGTTTTAAGAAAGGTTTGGACAAGTTCCTGGAGGAAAAGTCCATAGTCTGTTATTGCGAAAGACATGGGTGAAGCCACTGCTTGCCCTGGATTGGTAGCATGGAATATTGCTACTCTTTGGGATTCTAGAATCTTGTTACTCTCTGGGATTCCGGAATCTTGCTACTCTTTGGTGAGTCTGCATAGAATGTTGCTCCTATTTGGGGTTCCGGAATCTTGCTACTCTTTGAGATTCTGGAATGTTGCTACTCCTTGTATTTGGCCAGGTACTAGTGACCTGGATTGGCCACCGTAAGAATTAGCTACTGGGGCTTGATGGACCATTAGTCTGACGCAGTAAGGCTATTCTTATGTCCCTCTGTTCCCTCTCCACCACCACATCAAACATTTCTCCCTCTCATCCTTCTCTTCCCCATAAATCTCTACCTCACTCCTCTCCCTCCCTCCCTATGCCCCAAAATTTTCTTCTTTTTTCCATTCCCTGTGTGCACCATCTCTCTTTCCCTCTCACTCACACATCATGGCCAACAATTCTCCCTTCCTATTTCCCACTCTCCACTCATCCTATATCCCAAGTTCATGCTCCCTCCCTTCTTTCTGTGTCGAAACGTGCTGCCAACCTCCCTCCCTTCTGTGTCTTAAGTTTGTGCCCCCCTCCCTTCTTCCAGCCTTTGTCCCAAGTTCGTGCCTTTCCCATGTCCCAAAGCGCTCCCTCCTTTATCCCAAGTTTATGCCCCCTTCTCTATCCCTTCCTTGGTCCACTGCTCATGCACGTGCGCTCACTCGCTCTCTCCTGCTCGGACGTTGGAGGGATTGCTTCCGGGTCGGCTATGGGCGGCATTCTGGGAATGCTGCATAGTGCTTTGTGGAGCAGGGGAGGACTTCAATGGCTGGGAGGGTGTAGATGGGCTGGAGTAAGTCTTAACAGAGATTTCGGCAGTTGGAACCCAAGCACAGTACCGGGTAAAGCTTTGGATTCTCGCCCAGAAATAGGTAAGAAGAAAAAAAAAAATAAAATAATAATTTAAATTGAATCAGGTTGGGCAGACTGGATGGACCATTCGGGTCTTTATCTGCCGTCATCTACTATGTTACTATGTTACTATGTTATGTTACTATGTGGAGGGGGAGTGTGACTGAAGGGCAGGAAAAAGAAGTGCACTAAGGTATTCGAGCCCCTCAAGATGCCTCCAACCCCATGGGACCCCTGTGACACTGGGGTGGGGGGGTGTTTTTTCCCTACAGGATTCCCGTGACCCCCAGGGGCCCCTACGGGGTCATTGTGACCCCGGGGGGAACCTCGCAGGCAGTGTTCCCTCTAAGCGGGCGGGTGTTGTGAGCAAACTTTTTTCACCGTGAGCCAAAAATATCGGGCGCCAGCAAGTTATGAGCCAACTCGCCCGATTCTCCTCTCGCCGCCCTGCCATCTGCCGTACGCCTCTTCCGATCGTGCGCTGTGACGAGAAACGTGTGCGCTGCGATGTAATATTTTGTGCGCCAGCGCACGCCAGCGCAGCTTAGCGGGAACACTGGTTCAAATGGTTTTATTTATTTCCCCAAATTTATTTTTGTTATACGCATTGAAAATATTTGATATTGCGTTTAAATCAAAATCTCAATAAACTTGAAACGAGTGCCCGTGAGATTGTGGGAGGGTTAAATACTCAAAACTTAGAAGTTTTTGCTACGCCAGCTTTCTGGTATCTTTACATACAGTGGCGTACCTAGCATATGTAACATCCGGGGCCCATCATTTTTTGGCACCCCCCCCCCATCTGTAAGAAAAACATGATTTTTAGTAACAAACCACACGTCACACATGAGTACCTAGGAAAAGGCAGCATCTTACATATTGCAGTGAGCAGTACATCAATACACCCATTGTAAAACTAAACAAGCCAGACCAGCACAGATCAATCCTACACCGTCAATCCTAACAGAAAACCATGTCTTTCAAACACACAGAACACAGAAAACACCTTCGCCTAGTAAGGAATATGTAATCACAAACTAACCCCTCCCTCTTTTACAAAACTGTAGTGTGGATTTTAGCTACGGAGGTAACAGCTCTGATGCTCATAAAATTCTGAGCATCAGAGCTGCTACCACCAAGGCTGGTGCTAAAAACGCTTCACAGTTTTGTAAAAGGGGGGATAAAATAAAAATACATAGACAAAGGTTAAATTGAACCAGCTGGACTCTGCATACAATGCTTCACAGAAACAGTGACACATGTCTCCTAAAGCAATAAATAAATAGAAATTTTTTTCTACCTTTGTCTTCTGTGGTTTCTCCTTTCCTCATCTTCTTGTAACTCTCTTCCTTCCATCCACTGTCTGCCGTCTCTCTTCCCCTATATGGCATCTTCTCTCCTTCTATGCCCCTTCCAGAAACTGTATGCCTCCCCCTTCCATCTCTCCTTTCACCCCATTGGTCTGGCATCTCTCTCCTCGCCTTCCCTCTCCCACACCTCTCCTCATAGTCTGGTATCTCCCCTTCCCTGCTTCTCTGGCATCTCTCTCCTTTCCTTTTCTTCCATCTTTCGCTCCCCCTCCATGCTCTCACATCTCCCCCTTCCTTTTCCCTTAGACTGGCATACCTTCCTCCTACGCTCCAAGCCCTGGCATCTCCTTTAATTCCCTCCCTCATCTTCCTTCTCCCTCCAGCTGGGTACCGCAACACTCTTCCCTGCAGCTCTGCACTTCCCCACAATTGCCATGCTTCGGTTCCTCTTCTTCCTTCCTTCCTCCCCCCCCCCCCCCCGCGGGACCCTGCGGCACCATCAACTCTTACTCCCTCTAATGTCGGCCCTGCAGCTCCAGACTTCCTCGCACCTTCTCCCCTCCCCCTTTGGATCGCTATTATTTTAAATGTTATAGCCGCGGAGCTGTATCCATCAGTGGAGATGTCTAACCTCGGCCTGCCCCGGAACTCTTACTGCAGCAGACGCCCGTCTAGGCAGGAACAGGAAGTCACTGTTGCAGTAAGAGTTCCGGGGCAGGCCGAGGTTAGACATCTGCACTGATGGATACAGCTCCGCGGCTATAACATTTAAAATAATAGCGATCCAAAGGGGGAGGGGAGAAGGTGCGAGGAAGTCTGGAGCTGCAGGGCCGACATTAGAGGGAGTAAGAGTTGATGGTGCCGCAGGGTCCCGCGGGGGGGGGGGGAGGGAGGAAGGAAGGAAGAAGAGGAACCGAAGCATGGCAATTGTGGGGAAGTGCAATCCCCCCAATGCGTCCCCTTACCTTACCGACGCGTGTGTGCGCTGTGAAGAGAAACTTTGCGCTGCGATGTAATATTTTGTGCGCGAGCGCTGGCCAGCGCAGCTTAGCGGGAACACTGCGCAGGATTCCCGTCATCCCAGTTCCCATGTAGCTCTCTATTATAGGGTCACACGTACTTTTTCACGGACCACATGTAGACATTCACAGAGGCCTGGTGTGGGTAGAGCTGAGATGGAGTTGTGAGGCATATGCAGTGATTCTAAAACCTGTCCTGGGAGACCCCCAGCCAGTCGGGTTTTGAAGATATCCCTAATGAATATGCATGAGTCAGATTTGCATGCCTCCCTTATATGCAAATCTCTCTCATGCATATTTATTAGGGATATCTTGAAAACCTGACTGGGCAGGCTTGAGATCCAATGTGCACGTGCATATATTTTAAAATATCCAGGTACATGGATAAGATAAACACCATATCAGAGCATGTGCAAACCGATATGTTTGGAACTGGTCCCAGTGTGAATAAAATGGATGCCTTCAAATAGAATTACCCCCCTCCCCAGTCAACATCTAGTTACTGCAGCCTGGTTATATTTAAGATGTACTGTATGCCGTGATTTCCAAGTGCTCCCCTCCCGCTTCCAGGATTATCCCTGCTATCTCTTCTAAAAGAAACGAGTTTGGGGCTCGGCCCTCTGGAGACTTGAATATTTAGCCACTCAATCACTCTTTTCTACCTCGGCTGTCATGTGTGACATTGCTTTTTATTGAACTCGCAGCTACGCTGGTAAACAGGTCCCTTACGCTGCGCATTAGGAGGCAAGGACTGTGGTAGGCTATGTGCTTTGCCAGTCGTGTTCTGCCTATTAATATTAAGAACGGAGCGTGGTTTGCTCAAGGTTAGCGTATTGGAATTTTAATAGCGCTGTGCGTGGAGTCTTGACCATGCTGGGTGGAGGTGGAAAAAAGCTACAGGTTAGTTATGGGAGCTGGAAAGGCAGCCTGCTGTTTAGGGCAGCTCACCTATCGGAGATGAAAAATGCTGTAGGAGCTGGAGAATGCCTTATTCAAATCTGCCTAGTCGCGTTTGGTACTGAGGCTTTTTTTTTGTTCTTGGCTGGGCTGAATCCTATTAAATACCACATTAGGTGCCCAAGTGCTGATGTCATAGTTTCCTAGTTCAGTCAGCTCAACGAAATGTACCAGATATGTTAATGCTAATAGTTTGGATTCTGCAGAATAGTTTTTTCCTGTTTGCAAATGTGATCGTGTAAATCTCAGCCAGTTTTCTAGGCCCACGGTTCCTTTGTGTTTCTGGGCCTACAAAGGGGGTGTTGGAAAGCAAAGGCCCTGCTGAGTTTCTTTTGCGAAAATCTGCCGTGTTGTTCGTCGCGAACCATCGTGTTCGGTAAGTTAATGAGAGCTAAAAGTCAATTATCAGCTCCAAATAATAAACTTCTCTTTATAATGACAGGAGTTGCCATACAACTTATTTTGAGGAATTGGGATAGATTAAGTTACACTTTCTGGTGGGAATCTCGCTGTTCGATGGCCGTACAACAGAGACGGGATAAGAAATTTAGGTGTCAGGTCAAAAGCGCGCCGGGACAAAGGCGCGCCCAGACAATTGAGCGCAGCGCGGAGGCGCGCGCCACTCAAAATTACTGTTTTTAGGGCTCCGGTAGGGGGTCGTGGGGGGGAACCCCACCCTTTACTTAATAGACATCGCGCCGCGTTGTGGGGGCGTTGTGGGGGGTTGTAACCCCCCACATTTTACTGAAAACTTCACTTTTTCCCTGTTTTTAGGGAAAAAGTTAAGTTTACAGTAAAATGTGGAGGGTTACAACCCCCCAAACCCCCCATAACGCCGGCGCGATGTCTATTAAGTAAAGTGGGGGGGGGGTTCCCCAACAAAAACCCCCGTCGGAGCCCCTAAAAACTGTAATTTTCTTCGGCATGCACCTCCGTCTTGCGCTCAGTTGTCGGCGTGTGCCTTTGTCTTTCGCGCCGTTGTCTATGAACCAAAATTTATGGATGTTTGAGAACCGTTGACTAAGGGCTCCTTTTACGAAGCCGTGTTAGCGGCTTCAGCGCGCGCGACTTTTCATCACGCTCTAACCCCTGCGCTAGCCTAAAAACTACCGCCTGCTCAAGAGGAGGCGGTAGCGGCAAGCGCGGCTGGCGGTTTAGTGCACGGTATTACGCGCGTTAAAATGCTACCACGCCTTCGTAAAAGGAGCCCTAAGTTCTGTAAGGAATGATAACTGATTTTATTTTATTGACCCTTAAGCATACACATCCAGGGTGGGCGGGGGAGGGGAGGGTTTTGCATTGGAATTTCATTCGGGGAATAAATGGAAGTTTTCCTGTAGGTATGTACTTTTTCTGATTATTTGGGTGGGGGAGGGAAAATAGTTGTGCATTAATGTCTATAAGTTTAATATGCATTTCGTGTAGTATTATGTATATTGAAATTGTTTGTTTGCACAATGGTAGTTTGGAAATTTAATAAAGATTAAAAAAACAAAAAAAAAATAGTGTGGGAATATTACCTGGAGATCTGTAATTGGCTATTCAGCAAGATATCTGCATCTCTCATCCCTGTTGAATATCGCAGGTGAAAGATATCTTTCTCAAGGGACCCTCGGCCACAAGAGGGCACCTGCTCAAACTCAGGGGCGGAAAATTTCATGGCGACACCAGAAAGTATTTCTTCACAGAGAGAGTGGTTGATCATTGGAACAAGCTTCCAGTGCAGGTGATCGAGGCAGACAGCGTGCCAGACTTTAAGAATAAATGGGATACCCATGTGGGATCCCTACGAGGGTCATTAGGGCATAGACAGTGGGTGGGTAAGCAGAGTGGGCAGACTTGATGGGCTGTAGCCCTTTTCTGCCGTCATCTTCTATGTTGCTATGTTTCTATGATGGGTCATTTGGCCTTTATCTGCCATCATGTTTCTATGTTTCTATAATCAGAAAGTTCTATGACATCACAATGCAGGTGTAAAGAGCCTTAGCCTATAGGAAGAGGAGATGCAAATGTTAAGAGCCTTAGCCAATAGGGAGAGGAGGAGAGAGTGGCTGCTGCAGACACCAGAAAGTATTTCTTCACAGAGAGAGTGGTTGATCATTGGAACAAGCTTCCAGTGCAGGTGATCGAGGCAGACAGCGTGCCAGACTTTAAGAAGAAATGGGATACCCATGTGGGATCCCTACGAGGGTCAAGATAAGGAAATTGGGTCATTAGGGCATAGACAGGGGGTGGGTAAGCAGAGTGGGCAGACTTGATGGGCTGGAGCCCTTTTCTGCCGTCATCTTCTATGTTTCTATGTTTCTATGATGGGTCATTTGGCCTTTATCTGCCATCATGTTTCTATGTTTCTATAATCAGAAAGTTCTATGACATCACAATGCAGGTGTAAAGAGCCTTAGCCTATAGGAAGAGGAGATGCAAATGTTAAGAGCCTTAGCCAATAGGGAGAGGAGGAGAGAGTGGCTGCTGCAGACACCAGAAAGTATTTCTTCACAGAGAGAGTGGTTGATCATTGGAACAAGCTTCCAGTGCAGGTGATCGAGGCAGACAGCGTGCCAGACTTTAAGAATAAATGGGATACCCATGTGGGATCCCTACGAGGGTCAAGATAAGGAAATTGGGTCATTAGGGCATAGACAGGGGGTGGGTAAGCAGAGTGGGCTGACTTGATGGGCTGTAGCCCTTTTCTGCCGTCATCTTCTATGTTTCTATGTTTAAATGCTTCCTACTACTCTTTTTTTTTTTCGGGGCAGGGGACGTCATCGGGGGAGACAGATATTGTGCGTACATAACACACACACAACATCTGGGCCCATTAAATCAAACAAACAAAAAGTCTTCCTGTCCTGAACAGCTGAGTGACTGGAGACTGCTTCTGGGCTTCCCCAGCCATTCAGCTGTTTGGGTATCCCCTGCCAGCCTGCTTTTCCAACGACCGATGAGGTGGGGTTAGGGCAGACCTCCGTGAAACTCATTTGCAAAGGAAGTCGCTTGAACATCGATCGCCATTTTGAAATCGGACAATTTGTCAGCCCCACAGCGAACCACAGGATTTTAAGGACGATTTTGGTGCATCCGGGCCGTAAAGCAGTTGACAACTACTCTTGATTCAAAAAGTGTCATTTGATCTAGGGAATTGACATGTTGCCACCTGCTAAAGGAATGTGTCCTGTTTTAATGTTCTGGTTTTAAGCATCTTCCCCCACCCACCCCCTCGAAAAATGAAATTCTTGATGTAGCAAAAGGAAGAACATTCTGGACCCCTACTTCAGAAAGGTGGCAATCAATTCTGAATAAAATGGAGGTCTAGCCTGAGAAAGTGGCCTAACAGAAATGAAGCTTAAGTTTTTGGGAGGAGATATAAAACTGAATTAAGGGAGGGGTATTTTCCATTCCTGCCTCCAGATGATCCTGTAAGGTGTAGGTAGGACATTATAAGTAGGTGATATAGGTGACAACTTTTTGACGTGATTGTGGGCGCTAAATGCAACACAAGTGACCCCCTTGTGCACACGATGAAGGAGCTTGACTTCTATAGTTGGCTTCTATACTTGACTTTCTATAGTAGGTGGGTTATCCCATCAGGGGCTCAACTGAGCCTTGGCTTCCTGCTCTAAGAGTTATAGAAGTAGGGGGAGGGGTGGAGAGGAAGAGAAAGCACCAGGGTTGCCGGTCTGTTTCATAACTGTCCCCAGTGTATAAAGGAGAAATGTGATCCCATACAATATTCTAAATGAGGCCTCCCTAAAGTCTTACACAGGGGCATCAATACCTCCTTTTCCTACTGGCCATACCTCTCCCTATGAACCCGAGCATCCTTCTAGCTTTAAAAAGTATAGGCCCACCAACAGAACCTTGAGGCACACCACTGGTAACATCCCTTTCCTCAGAGCGATCTCCATTGACCACTACCCTCTGTCGTCTTCCACTCAACCAGTTCCTGACCCAGCCCATCGCTTTGGGATCCATCCAGGGGGCTTTCAGTTTATTTATTAGACATCTGTGTGGAACACTGTCAAAGGATTTGCTAAAATCTAAATACACCACATCTAGCACACTCCCTCTATCCAATTGTCTGGTCAAAGAAATTGATCATAAGAAAGGTAAAAAGTGATACCTTGAGCTTAATTTATGCCCCGAACCAATATATAAGGAGATGAAGCCTACAGAGTAGTATTGAGGAGGATAAAGACACTGAGATGACTACGGGGCATTTACAAATTTACAGTCTGAGAAGAAAAGTAAATGATGGAGCTTGAGATGATCAACAATGGATTGTGGGTAATGTTGGGGTTTGATGTGAGTGACAGTGAAATGGGGGTGAAGATGGAGTTTGAGGTAAGTGATAGAGAAATGTGAGTGAAGATGGAGTTTGATGTGAGTGAATATGCAGTTTTAGGTGAGTGAAGATAGAGTTTGATGTGAATGACAGTGAAATGTGGGTGAAGATGGAGCTTGATGTGAGTCACAGTGAAATGTGAGTGAAGATGGAGTTTGAGGTGAGTGACAGTGAAATGTGGGTGAAGATGGAGTTTGAGGTGAGTGACAGTGAAATGTGGGTGAAGGTGAAGTTTGAGGTGAGTGACAGTGAAATGTGGGTGAAGATGGAGTTTGAGGTGAGTGAAATGGAGCTTGATGTGAGTCACAGTGAAATGTGAGTGAAGATGGAGTTTGAGGTGAGTGACAGTAAAATATGGGTGAAGGTGGAGTTTGAGGTGAGTGACAGTGAAATGTGGGTGAAGATGGAGTTTGAGGTGAGTGAAGATGGAGTTTGAGGTTAGTGACAGTGAAATGTGGGTGAAGGTGGAGTTTGAGGTGAGTGAAGATGGAGTTTGAGGTAAGTGATAGAGAAATGTGAGTGAAGATGGAGTTTGATGTGAGTGAATATGCAGTTTGAGGTAAGTGATGTTGGAGTATGAGTGACAGTGAAATGTGGGTGAAGATGCAGTTTGAGGTGAGTGACAGTAAAATGTGAGTGATGTTGGAGTCTGAGTGAATGATATTGTTCAGAGGAGACCGAAAGCAATTTCTCTGATGAAACCATTTGATTCGTACTGAAAATGTGACCATGTTTTATGGACGATTTGTCTTCTAGTTTACATAATTCTTCTCTTTTATGTACATTAATGGAGAACCCGTTAAGAGACTTTTTTTTGGTTTTTAATGCATTTCATTTCAAAGCCATAACAGTCTCCAGGTCCCCTTTTTGCCTTTTGCAATTTTGCTATACAAAATGAACATTCAAGGCAATATATGAAGCTCACTAGCTGGGAGCCATGTGAGAGAAGTATTTATTTGACCTCAGACCTTACTCTGATGACGATGCACCTGCCTCTGGGTCGTCCTCGGCCCCAGTACTTGAAGCATTGCAGGGTTTTGTTTTAATAACAGACTATGGACTTTTCCTCCAGGAATTTGTCCAAATCTTTCTTAAAACTAGCTACGCTCTCCGCTTTTACCATAGTCTGTTATTGACAAAGACATGGGGGAAGCCACTGCTTGCCCTGGATTGGTAGTATGGAATATTGCTACTCCTTGGATTTTGGCCAGGTACTAGTGACCTGGATTGGCCACCGTGAGAACGGGCTACTGGGCTTGATGGACCATTGGTCTGACCCAGTACGGCTATTCCTATGTTCTTAACCTCTGGCAACGCGGTCCAGAGCTTAACTATTCTCTGACTGAGAAAAGATTCCCTCCGATTGGTTTTAAGAGTATTTCCCTGTAACTTCATCAAGTGTCCCCCAGTCTTTGTAATTTTTGACAGAGTGAAAAATCGATTCACATGTACCTGTTCTGCTCCACTGAGGATTTCTTGGACTTCAATCCTATCTCCCCTCAGCCGTCTCTTTTCCAAGATGAAGAACCCTAACCTTTTGACTTGATTCGATAAGCTCTGAAAATAAGTCCAGCATCAGTTATATTGACTGATTCAAGATTCAGTAGGGTGTACAGTATTATAAAAAAAATGATCAATACAATTACCTTTAAATCATACATTCATGTTGGAAATATCTTTAAGTAATAGTTTTAAATGTGATTATAAAGATCTGAATATTTACAGATGGCAGGCAGGGAAGGGGAAATCTTTGATGGTCCAGTGGTGGACTGGGCATGAGTGACAAGTTTCAAGTTTCAAGTTCAAGTTTCAAGTTTATTAGCATTTAATGAATCGCCTATACAAAGTTTCTAAGCGATATACAAATTAAAAACCATCAGATGGTGGTCACATATATAATTTTTACACATTAAATTTTAAAACAAACTATTGACATTTTAAACAATGGGAAAAAGACAAACATGAATAAGAGGGAAAAGTTACAATTCATTTTATGTTGAAATTAACAATTAAGGAAAAACACAATAGGGAATAATGGGGTTGGAATGTTTGATAGTCTTGGTCAGAATGTAAGGGGTTAATATAAAATTTGCTATGTATCAAAGGCATCTTGAAACGGAAAGGTTTTTAGAAGTTTCTTAAAAGTTAAAAGGTCTTTTTCAATTCTAATAAAGTTTGGTAAGGAATTCCACAATGTTGGGGCCATAACAGAAAATATGTCGTTTCTTCTTGTGCCGATGATTTTCAAGGAGGGAATTGATAAAAGATTTGAAGAAGATGAACGTAATGAACGTGATGTATTGTATGGAATAATCATTTTAGATATGAATTGTGGTTCATTAAGAAGTACCGTATTTTCGCGGATATAACGCGCACCTGTGTAAAACGCGCACAGGGGTATAGCGCGCAGAAATCACGATGATATGTACCAAAACTTTTCTATACCGCGCTCAGGCATATAACGCGCATGATGCCCGACGCTCCTTTCGCCCGCCCTGACTTTCCGTGCGCTGTCCCGACTCTCCGTTCACCCCCCCTGACTTCCGTGCACTGCCCTGACTTTCCGTGCGCTGTCCTGACTCTCCGTTCACCCCCCCTGACTTTCCGTGCACTGTCCCCCCTTGAAGTCCTGTCCCCCCTTGAAGGTCTGTCCCCATCCTGAAAGCCTGATGCCCCCCCCCGACGTCCGATACATCCCCCCCCCGGCAGGACCACTCGCACCCTCACCCCGAAGGACCGCCGACTCCCCAACAATATCGGGCCAGGAGGGAGCCCAAACCCTCCTGGCCACGGCGACCCCCTAACCCCACCCCGCACTACATTACGGGCAGGAGGGATCCCAGGCCCTCCTGCCCTCGACGCAAACCCCCCTCCCCCCCAACGACCGCCCCCCCCAAGAACCTCCGCCCGTCCCCCAGCCGACCCGCGACCCCCCTGGCCGACCCCCACGACCCCCCCACCCCCCTTCCCCGTACCTTTGGAAGTTGGCCGGACAGACGGGAGCCAAACCCGCCTGTCCGGCAGGCAGCCAACGAAGGAATGAGGCCGGATTGGCCCATCCGTCCTAAAGCTCCGCCTACTGGTGGGGCCTAAGGCGCGTGGGCCAATCAGAATAGGCCCTGGAGCCTTAGGTCCCACCTGGGGGCGCGGCCTGAGACACATGGTCGGGTTTGGCCCATGTGCCTCAGGCCGCGCCCCCAGGTGGGACCTAAGGCTCCAGGGCCTATTCTGATTGGCCCACGCGCCTTAGGCCCCACCAGTAGGCGGAGCTTTAGGACGGATGGGCCAATCCGGCCTCATTCCTTCGTTGGCTGCCTGCCGGACAGGCGGGTTTGGCTCCCGTCTGTCCGGCCAACTTCCAAAGGTACGGGGAAGGGGGGTGGGGGGGTCGTGGGGGTCGGCCAGGGGGGTCGCGGGTCGGCTGGGGGACGGGCGGAGGTTCTTGGGGGGGGGCGGTCGTTGGGGGGAGGGGGTTTGCGTCGAGGGCAGGAGGGCCTGGGATCCCTCCTGCCCGTAATGTAGTGCGGGGTGGGGTTAGGGGGTCGCCGTGGCCAGGAGGGTTTGGGCTCCCTCCTGGCCCGATATTGTTGGGGAGTCGGCGGTCCTTCGGGGTGAGGGTGCGAGTGGTCCTGCCGGGGGGGGGGGATGTATCGGACGTCGGGGAGTCGGCCGGGCAAGAGGGCTTGGGCTCCCTCTTGCTCCGATCGTGGATGCGGGTGCGGGTGGGAGCGCGTGCGAGCGGTCGTTCGGGGTGGGGGTGCGAGCGGTCCTGCTGGGGGGGTGAATCGGGCGTCGGGCGGGGTGGGAACTATGTTTAAAAACTTTTCTATACCGCGCTCAGGCATATAACGCGCGAGGGGTATGCGCGGTAGGTAAAATCGCGTATAACGCGCGCGTTATATCCGCGAAAATACGGTAATGTTTTATATACTAAAAGTATGATTTTAAACGTAATCCGATGGGAAATAGGAAGCCAGTGTGATTTAATCATTAGGGGTGTGACATGGTCGTATTTTTTTGCTTTATGAATTAATTTTATTGCTGTGTTTTGAATTATCTGAAGTCTTCTTTTTTCTTTCTGAGTAATATTAATCAGGAGCGAATTGCAGTAGTCCATTTTGGAAATAATAAGTGAGTGAATTAGAATATTAACAGATTTGGTCTCTAAGAATGTAGAAATGGAACGGATGAGACGTAACCTATAAAAACATGATTTAACTATTTCACTGATATGTTTGTTAAGTGATAAATCTACATCAATGGTTACACCAAGGATTTTCAGATATGGTACAGATTCTAAAGGTGTATTGTCAAGGACGAATGGCAAAATTGGAGTTAAATTTCCTTTCCAAGTGAAAAACATGGTTTTTGATTTTTGGATGTTCAGAGCTAATTTATTGTTGTTTAACCAATTTTTTATTTGTCCCAGTTTTTCATTAATCGCCTTTATTTCGTCAGCTTTCTCTGGATTAAAGGGGTGTAGAAGTTGAATATCATCTGCATATGAAAAAGATGTGAAACCTAGTGATTGTGAAATAGTCAGAAGAGGTGATAGGAAAATATTAAATAGAAGAGGAGATAGTATAGACCCTTGGGGACCTTTCCTTGCTCCTGCCCAGTGCTGAGCCGCGCAGTCAATGGCTGTTGCAAGTTCTCACGAGTCCCGCGAGAACTCGAGGCAGCCATTCAGCAAGTGTTTCAGCACTGGGTAGGAGCAAGGATATCTCGCTCATGCCCGGCACACCGCTGGACCACCAAGGATTCATAAAGGTATGCGGGTGAAGACAGCAAGGAGGTAATAAAAAAAAAAAAAAAATTGGCAGAGTCGGCCAGGACAGGCCCTTCTGTCTCAGCCCACCCCGCCAGGCCATAGGGCAGGCCCGATGGAGGCCTGCAACAAGTCCTGGAAGGGGGGAGGGGGCCATGACCCAAATATAAGCTGAGACCCCCAGGTGTTTGAGTTTCTAGCAGAAGGAATGATACGATGGGTATACCGGTAGGTATCTGACAGCGAGTGGGGGTTAAGAGTTGAAAGCGGCTTTAAAGAAGTGGGGTTTTTAGCTTGGATTTTGAAGACTGCTAGAGACGGAGCACATCCGTATCGCTGGAGGTTCAGCATTTCCATAAGGCGTGAAGAAAAAAGGAAAGATGACCCTGCAACCGACTCCCACACTTCGAACGGCTGGCATTGACCTCTTCGGGGACCTGGGGGAGGAAGAGATTGCAGTGTAATCTAATTCCGCTCCAAGCTAACAAAGATAGTAATAATTGTTGACCCATAACATGAAAGACGACAATTAATTGACATGTAATGAAATAAATGTCTTTAAAGTGTTGACTATGAACCTGTCACTTAAAATCTTCCTGTCACTGTAAATAAATTTGGACTAAGTTAATGACACGTCCATGTATAATTACCCACAAGGAGCAATAAATTATAAGCTTTGAGCATGACCTGCAGTGGCAGGTTAACACCATCGTGGTCTATGGTAGGGGTAGCGGTTCTGGAGGATTTTCTGGTGTCACTGGGTTACCATCTGCCTGGTATGAGTTCTAGCTGAAAGCAATTTCTATAGATTAACAAATAGGAAGGTGCAGCATTGAAAACTTTCAAAATATTGATCGATTCTCTTATATAAATGCGGATGTCAACATAAGAAAAGCCACACTGGGTCACAAGCCAGTCTCCTGTTTCTAACAGTGGCCAACCCGGCAAAATCCCAACACCATCCCAGAATCTCAAATAGTAGCAACATTCCATGCTACCAATCCCCACATGTCTGTCTAAGGACTTTTCCTCCATGAACTTGGCCAATCCTTTTTCTTTAAATCCAGATATGCTAACCACTGTAACCACATCTTCCGGCAATGAGTTCTAGAGCTTAAATATTCATGGAGTGAAAAAATATTTCCTCCTCTTTGTTTAAAAGTGTTAAAATGTATCTTTTTTATCTATAAATAAATGGGCTCTTCCTTCAGTCACTGAGCTAGTGGGGAATAGGTGGCGGGGTGGGAGCTCATATCGTAAGTGCCTGTTGGATTTCTAGGTCAGTAAGGCAGCGATGAAATTGAGGCAGTCTGTAAATTTAAATATGAAATAATGCTCAAGACATGAGGAATGTTGAATCTGTTTTGCTACTTGGGATCTAGCTAGGTATTTGTGACCTGGGTTGGCCACTGTTGGAAACAGGATACTGGGACTTGATGGACCTTCAGTATGTCCCAGTAGGAAAATTCTTATGTTCTTATGTGAGCCAAGTATAGGACAATTGAGCCATTGTGACATCACTGATGAGGTTGGCTCTTAGGCACTGGTGGAATGAGGCATTATGACATCACAGCTCTGGAATGTTGCTACTCTTTGGGTTTCTGCCAGTTACTTGGGACCTGGGTTGGCCACTGTTGGAAACAGGATTTAGGGCTTGATGGACCTTCGGTCTGTCTCAGTATGGCAGCTCTTATGTGAACCGATAGGACAATCAAGCCATTGTGACATCAGTGATGAGGTTGGCTCTTAGGCATTGGTGGAATAAGGCATTATAGATAGAAACATAGAAACATAGAAACATAGAAATTGACGGCAGAAAAGGGCTATAGCCCATCGAGTCTGCCCATACCAATGACCCACTCCCTGATTCTTACTCTCCTAGAGATCCCACATGAATATCCCATTTCCTCTTGAAATCTAACACGCTGCTGGCCTCAATCACCCGCTGAGGCAGCTCGTTCCAATGATCGACTACCCTTTCGGTGAAGAAGTACTTCCTAGCATCACCCTGAAATTTCCCTCCCCTGATTTTCAGCGAGTGTCCTCTGGTTACCGAGGGCCCCGTAAGACTGAAGATATCATCTTTCACCACTATACGCCCAGTAATATACTTAAAGGTTTCAATCATGTCTCCTCTCTGTCTTCGCTCCTCCAATTAGTACATCCGCAGTTTTTTTAACCTTTCTTCATACGTGAGATCCCTGAGCCCCAAAACCATCCTGGTAGCCATTCGCTGAACCGACTCAATTCTCAACACATCTTTTCGGTAGTGTGGTCTCCAGAATTGAACACAATACCGGTACTCGAGATGAGGTCTCACCATGGATCTGTACAGTGGCATTATGACTTCAGGTTTTCTGCTGACAAAACCCCTACGGATACAGCCCATCATTTGTCTTGCCTTGGATGAAGCCTTCTCTACCTGATTGGCAGCCTTCATATCGTCGCTAATGATCACTCCTAAATCACGTTCCATCGTGGTCCTGGACAAGGTTTCACCATTTAGTGTGTAAGTTCTGTGTGGATTTTTTTTGCCTAGATGCATTATTTTACATTTTTTTAGCATTGAAGCCTAGCTGCCAAGTTGATGACCACTGCTCGAGCTGTCTTAGGTCCTGCGTCATAAAGTCAGGCACACTGCTTTTGCCAACTATGTTGCATAGTTTGGCATCGTCGGCAAACAGTGATACTTTTCCTCTAAGTCCTTGGGACAAATCTCCTATGAATAAATTGAATAGAATCGGCCCTAAGACGGAGCCCTGAGGTACTCCACTCATCACTGCTGACATTTTGGAGGGGGTACCGTTTACCATCACCCTTTGAAGCCTACCATCTAGCCAATCCTTTACCCATGTAGTGAATGTATCCCCTAATCCCATTGATTTTAGTTTGTTCAACAGCCTGCGGTGTGGGACGCTATCAAAAGCTTTGCTGAAGTCCAAATATATCACGTCCAGGGACTCCCCGGCATCCAGATGATTGGTCACCCAATCAAAGAAGTCAATCAGATTAGATTGGCAGGACCTTCCCCTGGTAAATCCGTGTTGATGTGGATCACGTAAACTTTCTTCGTCTAGAATTTTGTCAAGTTCCTGTTTGATCAGTGTTTCCATGAGTTTGCACACTATGGATGTAAGACTCACCGGTCTGAAATTTTCTGTCTCTGTTCTGCAGCCCTTTTTGTGGAGTGGAATTACGTTAGCTGTTTTCCAGTCTAGGGGTACTTTTCCCGTGCGCATGGAAAGATTGAAGAGTACGGATAGTGGTTCAGCCAGAACTTCACTCAGCTCTCTGAGTACCCTGGGGTGTAGATTGTCTGGCCCCATGGCTTTGTCAACTTTGAGTCTTGAAAGTTCGTGGTAGACGCTACTAGGTGTAAACTCGTAATCGCGAAACAGATCATTTTGGCTGTCTCTTATTTGTAGTTGTGGACCATTTCCCGGTGCTTCACAGGTGAATACTGAGCAGAAGTATTCATTTAGCAGTTCTGCCTTGGTAGTATCAGATTCTGCGTAGTTTCCATCTGATTGCCTAAGGCGTTCTATTCCATTTTTGTTTCTCTTCCTGTCGCTAATGTACCTATGACATCACAATCTCAGCTACTCTTTGGGTTTCTGCCAGGCACTTGGGACCTGGGTTGGCTACTGTTGGAAACAGGACACCGGGCCTGCTGGACCTTCAGTCTGTCTCAGTATAGCAATTATTATGTTCTTATTGCAATAAGTAGGTTATATTTAGATGATTTTCTATGTCGGTTTTTATTGAGCATCATTCATGGCACTGCAGACTTTGAATCAGTTAAGTTCCCTATTCAGTGTGCTTTGTATAATTAAAACTTTAAATACAGCCTTCTGGTATTTGTCCTGTTGCTCTTTGTTGAATTAACTCTCCTGCGGTGTCCTAGTGCTTGTGCAGTGTTTCCTTGTTGTGTCAATGCTAACATAATTTGTCTGCTTTTGATTTGTAACTTTGCTCTATAATAGACAGACTTCTGTTTGTTGCCGTTTTCTGAAAGAATCATAAGAACATAAGAGTTCCCCACTGGGACAGACTGAAGGTCCATCAAGCCCAGTGTCCTGTTTCCAACAGTGGCCGACCCAGGTCATAAGTACCTGGCAAGATCCCAAGAGTAAATCAGATTTTACGCTGCTTACCTAGGAATAAGCAGTGGATTTCCCAAAGCCATCTCCATAATGGTCTATGGACTTCTCTTTTAGGAAACTATCCAAACCTTTTTTAAACCCTGCCAAGCTAACTGACTTCACCACTTTCTCTGGCAATAAATTCCAGAATTTAATTACACAGAATGAAGGGATATTTTTCACCCGCCCCCTAGTCCTAGTGAACAAGCGATTCACAACTACCCCTTCCACTCCACTCAGTATGTTATAGACCCCTATCATATCACCCCTGAGCTGTCTCTTCTCCAAGCTGAAAAGCCCCAGCTGCTTTAGCCTTTCCGCATAGGGAAGTTGTCCCACCCCTTTTACATTACATTTGTGATTTCTATTCCGCCTGTGCCTTGCGGTTCTAAGCGGATTACAGTTAAAAGAGATCAGGACATTACCGAGAGAATTACATTACAACGATTTAAGTAAATTACATGTTGTGGTATAGAAATACAAGTATAAGATATCTGGGTACAAGTATAAGATATCTGGATATCTTTTCTTATGCTTGTTGCCCTTTTCTGTACCTATTCTAATTCTGCTACATCTTTTTTGACATGCAGTGACCAGAATTGCACCCTAGATGCTGTGGGCTTTTCACTTTTGAGCTGTAAAGGCCACATACAATTACATACATTTTCTACATTTACAATTTAAAAATGCTATCACAGAGTCTCCGTTTCTCGATTTCATAGTATTGGGTTTTATTCACTTGATATTAGTGTACCCAGAGGGGGATTTTCCATATGACGTCTAAGGCCCGGATTCACCAACCTGCCTGATCGGGCCCGATCCGGACAGGTCCAACGAATTCTGCACAACAAAATATGCAGATGGGGCAATCAGAGGAACGCCCCCATCTGCAGGCACGGATCGCTATTGTGCGATCCTCGCGCATGCACCTGCGCATACGCTAGACCTCCGGGCCCGGCATAGATTTTTTTCTCTCTTTTTTTAACGTTAGGAGCCCGTGGTTTTAACACGCTTAAATCCTGCGGGTTAAAACCACGGGCTTGCACTGAGGGAAAAGGTGGGAGTCGGGACAGGCAGGCGATCGGGCAGGCAGTTGTTCGGAGCGGCAGGCAGGAGAGGTTCGGGGCAGCAGAGAGCAGGGCATGCAGAGAGCAGGGCTGGAGAGTCAGAAAGACATTTTCAACTGGTCCCCAGCAGTCGCTACTTGAGATGATCAGCCAGCCCAGTCAGATCGGGAAAAAAGTGTTGTGAATCGCGTCCCTGCCCACTTTGCTTGCGTTTTTCCTCATTTGCTTGCATGGATTTGAATCGGATCGCAGGAGAGGTTAGTGAATGGGGCCCGAGGGAAATCTGGTCGCAAAGGGGTCGCAAACCAATCGGTACACGATCGGTTTGCTTTGTGAATCTATCCCTAAGTCTGAGTTTGAGATGCTAAATTTTTCCAGTTTTTTAATCCTTAATTGTTGCGTCTTCAGGTACTGTAGCGTCTATGAAAGTCGCAGTATGGTAAAACCTTGGTTTACGAGCATAATTCGTTCTGAAATCATGCTTGTAATCCAAAATGCTCGTATATCAAAGCAAATTTCCTCATAAGAAATAGTGGAAACTTAGACGATTAGTTCCACAACCCAAAATCTTTAATTTAAAATACTATATGTACTTGTATTGCAAGACCTCGCTTCGTTTAAAACAGTCACGACACTCCCGCAGCGTCAGAGAGAGAAGAACCATCGGCTCAGCTGTGATGACGTGACGCGTGTATACTGTATGTACTCGTATTGCAAGACCTCGCTCGTTTGGAACAGTCACAACACTCTTGTAGCGTCAGAGAGAGAAGAACCATCGGCTCAGTTGTGATGATGTTATGCGTGTATACTGTATGTACTCGTATTGCAAGACCTCGCTCGTTTAGAACAGTCACTACACTCTCGGAGTGTCAGAGAGAGAAGAACCATCGGCTCAGCTGTGATGACGTGACGCGTGTATACTGTATGTACTCGTATTGCAAGACCTCGCTCGTTAAGACCTCACTCGTTTAGAACAGTCACGATACTCCCGCAGCATCAGAGAGAGAAGAACCATTGGCTCAGTTGTGATGTGTGTATACTGTACGTACTTGTATTGCAAGACTTTGCTTGTATATCAAGTTAAAATTTAATAAAATGTTTTGCTTGTCCTGCAAAACACTTGCAAACCAAGTTACTTGCAATCCAAGGATTTACTATATTACTTTTGATTAATATGATATTGGGTGTAATATGTTCTGATGGTGATGATGGCTACTATGGTAATATCTATGATTTTTGTTCTCCTGGGAACTCTGCTTTGTCTAGGTTCGTCTTTTCATTTCATTAAAATGGTCGTTTCCTATAACATGGCAAGTTAATTACGAGGATGGTTTGAAAAGTTTGTTACAAAAAATTAAACAACGAGGATTCTACACCCACCCCTCTTTTACCAGAACTATGAGCATCGGAGCAGTTACCGTTGCTGCTGGCGCTAAGACCCACACTATGCGTAAAAGAGGGGGTTAGGGAGTATTTTTGATAGGACGTCCAGAAATCCAGTAGAGAAAATGTCCATTCTCAAGCCAGCAAGATATCTAACTTTCTTTTCTCTTTGAAAATGGCTTATGTAGACGTTTTGGTCCTTAGTACATCTATCTTTTTTGGCCATTCTCAAATATAAATGCGTCCTCATGAAAAATGCACAAAAGCAAGTTTTTCTCCAGGCAGCTTGAATTCTTAGTAAACAGTTCAGACAGCTGAGCATAGAATGCATTGCAAGGGGTTGTGGTAAGAGCGGATATCGTAGCTGGTTTTAAGAAAGGTTTGGACAATTATCTGGAGGAAAAGTCCATAGTCTGTTATTGATAAGGACATGGGGGAAGCCACTGCTTGACCTGGATCGGTAGCATGGAATGTTGCTACTCTTTGGGATTCTAGAATTTTGTTACTTTGGGATTCCGGAATCTTTCTATTCTTTGAGATTCTCTACGGAAATATCCCTCTCCTAACCAAGCTATTAGAATCTATCATATCCACCCAACTCTCTTCCTACCTAGAAAGATTCTCTATCCTCCTACCCCACCAATTCGGCTTCAGACCCAACTTCAGCACCGAATCCCTCCTGGCCTCACTAATCTCTAAAGTGCAACAACTCCAATCGCGTAACAAATCTGCTGTTCTTCTTCAATTCGACCTCTCCGCAGCCTTCGATGTCGTTCACCACGACATCCTAATCTTCCAACTCTCCGAAATAGGCATAAGCTCCACTGTCCTAGACTGGTTCTCGAAATTCCTACGCTTCCGCTCCTACACCGTAAACACAAACGGTACCTCATCCCCCCCCTGGAAGCCGAAATGTGGAGTCCCGCAAGGCTCCCCCCTCTCCCCTATCCTTTTCAACATCTACATGTCCTCTCTGAAACTACTTCATCTATCCCCCCTAGAAACTCTCTACTCCTACGCTGACGACATCCTCATCCTCCTTGAGACCGACTCGAACCTCTCTAACCTCACTGAAAACATATCCTCATGTATCACGAACCTCCAATCCTGGGCCCAATCTGTACAAATGAAACTAAATGAGTCCAAAACAAAACTACTTTGGCTCGGCCCTATTTCAGACCATTTACCCTCCTCCATTCCACTACCTTCCGGCCCCACTCTCCAGCTCGAGTTTTCAAGCAAAGTCCTAGGCTTCATCCTAGACTCCTCCCTCTCCTTCAGTGATCACCTCAACTCCCTGGTAAAAAAATGCTTCTTTAGCCTCCATATGTTGAGGAAAGTAAGATCCTACTTTCACCATTCTCATTTCGCCATCCTCGTTCAATCCACCATCCTCTCCAGACTGGACTACTGCAACTCCCTCTATATATGCCTAACTAAGAAAAACCTCCACAGACTTCAACTAATTCAGAATGCCGCGGCCAAGCTTATTTTCACAAAGGGCAAGTTTGATCACGTCTCCCCTCTCCTCTCCAAGCTTCACTGGCTCCCAGTATACTCCAGAGTCCTCTACAAATGTGCCTGCTTATCCTTCAAGATTCTACATGGCATCCTACCCCCCGTTATCCCACTCCTTTGGAATTCCTCTAACCCACTCTCCTCTAGATCCTCCCAAAAACTGAAACTATCTTTCCCATCTACAAAAGGTATATCCCGCGCGGGAAAACTTGGAACATCCCTCCCTTTTAGAACCACAGAACTCTGGAACAACCTCCCATCCCCGCTCAGAAATGTTAGCTCCTTCCAATCCTTCCGTAAACATCTGAAAACTTGGCTCTTTTCAAAAATATAATCACCCCTCGTTCTCTAGTACCCTGTTCCCTCCCTATCTTCTTATTCCCTCTCCCATATCCATCTTTGTAGTTTCCTTTTCCTCCTAACCTCTGTAAACCGTGCCGAGCTCTGCGCTTGCGGAGATGATGCGGTATACAAACCTAAGGTTTAGTTTAGTTTAGTTTAGTTTGTTACTCCTTGGAATTCTAGAATCTTGTTACTCTTTGGGATTCCGGAATCTTGCTATTCTTTGAGATTCTGTGTGGAATGCTGCTACTCTGGGGATTCCGGAATTTTGCTATTCTTTGAGATTCTGTATGGAATGTTGCTACTCCTTGGGTTTTGGCCAGGTACTAGGGACCTGGATTGGCCACCATGAGAACGGGCTGCTGGGCTTGATGGACCCAGTAAGGCTGTTCTTATGTTTTATGAATGGATTTTGGCTTGCTAATAATTTTTGCATTCCACATTATCCATTCAGCCCCAAGAATTTC
Source organism: Geotrypetes seraphini (assembly GCF_902459505.1). NCBI lineage: Eukaryota > Metazoa > Chordata > Amphibia > Gymnophiona > Dermophiidae > Geotrypetes > Geotrypetes seraphini. The sequence continues at coordinate 253,813,462 of NC_047089.1, forward strand.
TTTGAGCATCTATGCCCAGTGTGATACATCAGCCAAAACACCAAACAGGATGCTAGGAATTATTGGGAAACAAATGATAATAAGCCCATGAATATTATAATACCTCTTTATCACCCCATTGTGTAATCTTACCTTGAGTATTGTATTCAGTTCTGGTTGCTGTAGCTTACAAAAGATATAGCGGAATTAGAAAAGGTTCAAAGAGCGACCAAGATGATAAAGGGGATGACTTAAGGTTAAAGAGGTTAGAGCTTTTCAGCTTGGGAAAAAGATGGCTGAGGGGGAGGTATGATTGAGGTCTACATAATCCCGAGCAGTGCAGAATGGGTTAAAGTTCCATGGAAATACTTTTTCATCCAAACAATAGTTAAACTCTAGAACTCATTGCCAAAGAATATGGTAAAAGCAGTTAGAGTTACTGGATTTAAAAAAGGTTTGAACAAGTTCCTGGAGGAAAAGTCCATAGTCAGTTATGAGACAGACATGGGGAAAGACACTGTTTGCCCTAGATCGGTAGCATGGAATGTTGCTACTATTTGGGTGTGTGCCAGGATTGGCCACTGTTGGATATAGGATATTGGACTAGAAGGACCATTGGTCAGAGCCAATATGCTATTGAAAAAGGCATGGGGCGAAGCCATTGTTTACTCTGGGATCTCTAGCATGGAATCTTTCTACTCTTTGGGGATTCTATATGGAATTCTGCTACTATTCCGGAATCTTGATGTTCTTTGGGCTTCTGAATGGAATCTCGCTACTCTTTTTTCTGGAATGTTGCTACTCTGAGTTTCTGCCAGATACTTGGGACATGCATTGGACACTGCTGGAAGCAGGATAATGGGTTAGATCAGGGGTGTCAAAGTCCCTCCTTGAGGGCCACAATCCAGTTGGGTTTTCAGGATTTCCCCAATGAATATGCATGAGATCTATTAGCATACCACGAAAGCAGTGCATGCAAATAGATCTCATGCATATTCATTGGGGAAATCCTGAAAACCTGACTGGATTGTGGCCCTCAAGGAGGGACTTTGACACCCCCGGGTTAGATGGACTATCGGTCTGACCCCAGTATGGCTGTTGCCTCCACTGACAGCATGAATGCTTTGGAATATCGGAATCCCTGTGTTTATATGTGAAGATGTGTGTTAGGGTTTGATACCAATCTGAAATTAAATTTTAATTGTATTTTCCATTTTCTATTTGTCTGTTTGCTTTCTCCTTCTACCCTACTGGGGACTTTAATTGACAAAGTGTTACTTATAATCAAATAAGGGAGAAAACCTACAATTTTTAAATATAATTTTCTGTGTTAATTCCTCAGGCTGTGATCTTTGTCAACCCGTATTTATATCTGACTCAATATGGCAAGACTATGCAAATAGAAAATTCAGAAACCTGAATGGGCTAATTATTTATTGTTTTAATTCAAAATGTTGGCAAATATTGCATTTTTATAATGAAAACTTTCCAAATCTAATCATATACATGCAGCAATAAAAGGAAATACTGAAACATGAATTATTATACCCATATTAACCTCCTGATGAACTGAATTTTCAATTTCTAGTCATTTCTGTACATGTGAATAGATTCATAGAAAAGAGAAAAAGAAAAGATAAAACAAAGGTAGATATGGGGCTCATTTTCATAACAGAACATAAGAAATGCCTTCACCGGATCAGACCATAGGTCCATCTAGTCCGGCGACCCACACACTCGGAGACTACGTTTGGTTTGCTTAAATATTCGAAACACATGTTAAGACGGTTTTTGTCTGCAATGCACCTAAATCTGAAGGGGGGCTGTTGGGGAAATGTTTTGGGTGGAATTTGAAAGGAAACTCTGGAATGAGAAGGCAGAGGATGAAGTTAAGAGGTGATAGGCTCAGGAAATACTTTGATACTGAAAGGATGGTCTCTTAGTAGAGGTGGCAGAAACCAAGACTTCAAGAAAGCATGGGACAGACGGAGGGGAGGAGATAGTGGATGCTATGGATGGGCCATTTGGCCTTTATCTGCCATTATGTTTCAATAGCCTTACTGGGTCAGACCAATGGTCCATCTATCCAGGTATCCCGTCTTCACGGAGGCCAATCCAAGTCACAAGTATCTGGCAAAAACCCAAATAGTAGCAGCATTCTATATCACCGATCCAGGGCAAGCAGTGGCTTCCCCCATGTCTGTCTCAATAACAGACTATGGACTTTTCCTCCAGGAACTTGTCCAAACCTTTCTTAAAACCAGCTACACTATCTGCTCTTACCACGTCCTCTGGCAATGCGCTTCAGAGCTTAACTATTCTCTGAATGAAAAATTATTTCCTCCTATTGGTTTTAAAAGTATTTCCCTGTAACTTAAGAGTGTCCCCTGGTCTTTGTAAATCTTGATGTAGTAAAAAAAAAAAAATCTATCCACTTGTACCCGTTCCACACCACTCAGGATTTTGTAAACTTCAATCCTATCTCTCCTCAGCCGTCTCTTTTCCAAGCTGAAGAGCCCTAAACTTTTTAGTCTTTCCTCATACGAGAGGAGTTCCGTCCCCTTTATCATCTTGGTCGCTCTTCTTTGAACCTTTTCTAGTGCCGCTATATGTTTCTTGAGATAAGGAGACCAGAATTGAAAGCAATACTCCAGGTGAGGTCGCACCATGGAGCGATACAGAGGCATTATAACATCCCTTTTTTAATAATTCCTAGCATCTTGTTTGCTTTCTTGGCCACTGCCTCACATTGGGTGGATGGTTTCAGCGTATTGTCCACGATGACACCCTGACTTTTTTCTTGAGCGTTGACCTCCAAGGTGGACCCTACCATCCAGTAACTATGATTCCGATTATTCTTCCCAATGTGCATCACTTTGCATTTGTCCACATTAAATTTCATCTGTCATTTGGATGCCCAGTCTTCCAATCTCCTAAAGTCTTCCTGCAGTCTGCATGCGTTTTAACAACTTTGAAGTTTCAAGCTCATTAAAATAGGAGTGATTTAAAATCTCTTTTAAATTCCTGCAGAGAATGTGAGAAGTGGAGGTGAGTTGGCAGTTTGTCCCAGAGCTCTGGACCTTGGACTGAGAACATTGACTGCTGTGTATCATATTTGATTTCGCCGGGACGATCGAAGCGTGCGAGCGAGACAGTAAGGGGTCAGAAACCAAGGTAGAAATGCTAGTTCACTTGTGGCATAAGTAAATTATTTCTTGAACACCAGTGAGAAAGTTATAGAAGTTGGGATTAAGTGACTTGCCCAGGGTCATAAGGAGCAGTGTGGGATTTGAACCCACAACCGCAGGATGCTGAGGCTGTAGCTTTAACCACTGCACCACTCTAGAAATCAAAATATAGCAAAGTGAAACATAGAAACATGATGGCAGATAAAGGCCAAATGGCCCACCCATTCTACCCAGTAACCATTATCTCTTCCTCTCTCCAAGAGAGCCCACGTGCCTATCCCAGGCCCTCTTGAATTCATACACAGTCTCTGTCTCCACCACCTCTTCCGGGAGACTGTTCCACGCATTTACCTCCCTTTCCGTAAAAAAGTATTTCCTCAGATTACTCCGGAGCCTCTCACCTCTTAATTTCATCCTGTGCCCTCTCATTGCAGAGTTTCCTTTCAAGTGAAAGAGACTCGACTCATGCGCATTTACACCACATAAATGCCTCTATCATATCTCCCCTCTTCCAATGAAGCCATTGTGACATCACTGATGAGGTTGGCTCTTATTGGTGGAATGAGGCATTATGACATCACAATCTCAGCTCTGCTTCCCAAAGACTGAAACTCTTCACACTACTACTATGAATTATTTCTATAGCGCTACCAGACGTACGCTGCGCTGTACAGAGTCACAAAGAAGACAGTCCCTGCTCCAAAGAGCTTACAATCTAAACAGAAAAACAGGATGTCATGGATACAGTTAAGGGGAAGGGTTAATCTGCTGGCTGGGTTGGAGGAAAGTGGGAAGTAGGATTATGGATTGAAGGCTATATCAAAAAGGTGGGTTTTCAGTCTGCTTTTAAACAAGGGAAGGGAAGGGGTTTGGCAGCTAAAGTCAGATAATTTATTCCAGGCATGGGGGTCAGCTAGATGAAAGGAATGAAGTCTGAAATTGGCAGTGGAGAAGAAGGGTACAGCTAAGAGCGGCTTATCTGAGGAACGGCATTTTCTGGAAGATGTATAAGGAGAAAGGAGAGATATTGAGGGGCAGCAGAATGAACCCACTTGTAGGTCAGCAATAGGAGCTTGAACTGTATGCGAAGGCGGAGAGGGAGCCAGTGAAGTGATTTAAGGAGAGGGGTGACATGAGTGTAGCGAGGTTGGTAGAAGATGAGCCTTGCAGCAGAGATTTGCACAGATTGCAGTGGGGAGAGGCGGCACTGCGGGAGACCAGTTAGAAGTATATTGCAGTAATCTAAGCGTGAGGTTACGAGAGTGTGGACAAGGGTCTGGGTAGTGTGCTTTATGGAATCGCCCCTTTCTGGTGACATTAGCAGTGAGCTGTCCCTGGTGCTGAAACCTTTCCTTTTCATGGCAGAAGAGTGTGAATTAGAAGGGGAGAGCAGGACTTGAAAAATAGGCTTCACTTGAGGAAAGAAAGAGAACGTACATGAAAGGACAGGGAGAAAAGATTTTTGAGCACAAATATGGAAAGTATAAAAATTCTGCTTCAGTAAGATTGATTGCGCTTTAGAGAAATAACTCACAAAATTACCTTCATTGTAGAGTCTTAGAAGGAGTCGGAGAATCGGTGGGATTTATATGGGGGTCTGTCAGTGTGCTCAGAGATTTTTAAAAAAAAACCCCAGTCAGAAGATCAGTGTAAACTATTTTCCATGTGGCTTTTAATGCCAGATCAAGAGATACAATCAGAATATTTAAGGCTGTTTTGAGAAATGTTGATGGGGCTTAAGCTCTGTGGTTAGGGACTTTGAGTTTGACAAGACTGCAAAAATTGGGGGGAGGGGGGCGGGAGTGCTGAAAGCCTGAAGGTACTTTTAAAATATGACAAGGGAACTTCAGAGATATTGGCAAACAGAGACACATATGTAGTTTTTTTTAGATTTGTCGTATGTTTTCTGTATGTATTATCTGTTGATATTATGTATGTTGCTTCTCTACCTCACCCAGATCTGTGGATGGGCGGGTTATATTATATATTCTTTAGTTATTATATTTTGAAAATTATACAAGCTGGAGTCGGTTCAGAGAATGGCCACTCGGGTGGTCTCAGGACTCAAGGATCTCCCATACGAGGAACGGTTAAACAAATTGCAGCTATACTCACTCGAGGAGCGCAGAGAGAGGGGGGACATGATCGAGACGTTCAAGTATCTCTCGGGCCGCATAGAGACGGAGGAAGATATCTTCCTCTTCAAGGGTCCCATGACAACAAGAGGGCATCCGTGGAAAATTAGGGGAGGGAAACTACGAGCTGACACCAGGAAATTCTTTTTCACAGAAAGGGTGGTTGATCGCTGGAATAGTCTTCCACTACATGTGATCGAGGCCAGCAGCGTGCCTGATTTTAAGGCCAGATGGGATCGTCACGTGGGATCTATTCACAGGGCAAAGGAAGAGGAGGGATCTATTCACAGGGCAATGGTAGGGGAGGGACATTAGGGTGGGCAGACTGGATGGGCCTTGGCCCTTATCTGCCGTCTATTTCTATGTTTCTATGTAAGCATTATTACTACTTGAGCAGGAAAAATAAAAGAAAACAATTGACAATCTCAGAATTAACTAAGTGATAAGGAAACAAATTATTTTATCTTCTTAGACCTCAAAAAACCTATAAGGGGGAGAAGTTTTTAATACATGGGACTATAAATTTTTTGGAAATAAGAAGAATAAAAGGTTTAATGGTGACTCCTAATATCTATATTATCCTTTTAACCTCTGGGGATCTTCTTTAAGGGCCTGTTTTACAAAGCCTAATGGCCCTGAAGCCCATAGAGATTTTAAGGGCTAGCCGCTAGCGTGGCTTTGTAAAACAGGCCCTAAGTCTAGAAAAGTCCGCAGATGGTTAGGAACCAAAAAAAGTATACTTAGTCCCTGCGAACTTGATGAGGCATTTACATGGATTAGAGAATGACATGGGGAAAAAAATCTGTCCCCTTCCCTGCCCCATCACCGGACCACCGTTCCCTTCACCGCTCCGTCCCTGTCGTCCCCTTCACTGCCCCGTCCACATCCCTGTAGCATCCACCCTTCCCTCTTGCTACCTCACTGCCCTTCGGCCCCCCCCTCGCGCGGTCCGCGCATCTCCCTCCCTCTTCCCTTCGCGGTACATTTTAAGGTTTGAGTAGCTTGTTGAAAGCTGCCGGAGTGTTTGTGCAGTCACGTGCGTGTGTGGGTGGAAGCTTCTCCTCTGACCCAAGCTCTATTAGGGAGACGCGTAGGGCTGCCTAGATTCACCTAAGGCTATCGCCTAGCCTTAGGGGAGCTTAGGCGGGCTTGCAGGCCTCCCTAGACTCCCGGAGGCACCTTCAATGTAGGCGGCCTGCCTGGGGAGCATTTTTTTAGAAAACGTGCATCCCGATTGGCTGATTGGACATCTTTAGGACGCCTACAGCTGCCTACAATCGGGACGCAGTTTACAGAATCCGGGCCTTTGTGTCTAGTATTGTTAATTGTACAGCATGCAAGCATTATTACTTGTGTTTACTTTATTGTTGTGTTTACTTTATTGTTGTTTTTTTAATTATTTCCCTTTAACTTTTATCTATTGTCAACCGCTTTGATTTGACTTTTTTTTTTGTTAATAATGGCGGTATATCAAATAAAATACCTGTTACTGTAGTGTGGAAAGAAACAGCACGCTGAGAGATGTTCCTAAGAACATAAAAATTGCCGCTGCTGGGTCATATCCGTGGTCCATCGTGCCCAGCAGTCCACTCACGCGGCGGCCCTTAGGTCAAAGGCCAGCGCCCTAACTGAGACTAGCCCTACCAGCGCCCGTTCTTGTTCAGCAGGAACTTGTCTAACTTTGTCTTGAATCCCTGGAGGGTGTTTCCCCTATAACAGCCTCCGGAAGAGCGTTACAGTTTTCTACCACTCTCTGGGTGAAGAAGAACTTCCTTACATTTGTACGGAATCTATCCCCTTTCAACTTTAGAGAGTGCCCTCTCGTTCTCTCTACCTTGGAGAGGGTGAACAACCTGTCTTTATCTCCAAGTCTATTCCCTTCATTATCTTGAATGTTTTGATCATGTCCCCTCTCAATCTCCTCTGTTCGAGGGAGAAGAAGCCCAGTTTCTGTAATCTTTCGTAAACTAGCAACACTGAAATAAGTTTTACTGAACTGTATTTATCTGATAGCAAATATAGCACCACCAGGAACTTGCAGGAACAATAAAATTGGAAGTCAGTGGAAAAGTTATAACTTCTGTTAGAAACAAATTTGAAATCATTACGTGCAAAAAAAAACCCCCAAAACAGGATCAGACTTTGAGTTCACAAATTCATTTATTTTCTGCAAAACGCAAACCCTTGCGTTTCCTTTCAAAAGCCAAAATAAATGGAGGTGTGAATCTATCTGATTTTTATTATATCATTGTGCATCTCTAGCTTGTATTTTTTGGCTGCAATATTTGTCCTCATCTTCAGACTTACCCACCTGGCTTGACGTAGAAACCAAAATATCTTCTCCCATTCTAGTAGCTATGCTTAGCACAATATAAAAAAAAAAATACTCCTTAATTCATGCTACTCAATCAGCAATTCTTCCATTGGAAAAATTAGTAGACTTTTCATTATTCTCTCATCACCAAATATGTTTATGGAATAACCCAAAATTTAAGCATAAAGGAAGATTTTTATTCTGAAAAATAAATGGCAAAAAAATGTGAAATCTGGTCCTTATCCAACTGTTTATTAATGCCACAATGTGTTCCTTTCAAGACTTTCCTGCTTTACATCCCACATTATTGCACTGTGAATCTTAAAGGTCAACTTTAATTAATAATGAGCCTAGGCTTCTCCAACCTACTTCAAGATCTGCCTCCATCAGGAAATGGTGTGATTTGACTCTTTCCGAAGGCAAAGCTCTATCCACCTTCTATAGAATTTTTAGAGATAAAATCGACACACTTTCTAAAGATATACTAGTGGGTTGGCTTATGGACTTAAGTGATACTTCAGTTCATCCTAACTGGTCTTTTCTCTGGTCTTTAAGTCGACCGCCGTTTACCCTCAGCTGCAATGTTTCAATCTCTCTACTTTTTTCTAAGGAAAGCAGAAAGGATCCAACATAAAAGTGGATAACTAAACATACCAAATTACTATCTGCTGGCACTACGGGGTCCTATTAAGGCGCACAATTATCAGCATCTTATGTCATATCAGGCAGCATTATGGGGCAACAATTTAGAAAACTTGATCATGTCTTAAGAACATAAGCAATGCCTCTGCTGGGTCAGACCTGAGGTCCATCGTGCTCAGCAGTCCGCTTACGCGGCAGCCCAACAGGTCCAGGACCTGTGCAGTAATCCTCTATCCTCTATCTATACCCCTCTGTCCCCTTTTCCAACAGGAAATTGTCCAATTCTTTCTTAAACCCCAGTACCGTACTCTGTCCTATTACGTCCTCTGGAAGCACATTCCAGGTGTCCACCACACATTGGGTAAAGAAGAACTTCCTAGCATTTGTTTTGAATCTGTCCCCTTTCAACTTTTCCAAATGCCCTCTTGTTCTTTTATTTTTCGAAAGCTTGAAGAATCTGTCCCTCTCTACTCTCTCTATGCCTTTCATGATCTTCTAAGTCTCTATCATATCCCCTCTAAGTCTCCTCTTCTCCAGGGAAAAGAGACCCAGTTTCTCCAATCTCTCAGCGTATGAAAGGTTTTCCATCCCTCTTATCAGATGTGTCGCTCTCCTCTGAACCCTCTCGAGTAACGCCATGTCCTTCTTAAGGTACAACGACCAATATTCGGACACACCATCGCCTGATACAATGGCAGGATAACTTCTTTCGTTCTGGTTGTAATACCCTTCTTGATTATGCCTAGCATTCTGTTTGCCTTCTTAGCGGCTGCTGCGCACTGTTCCATCAGCTTCATTGTCATGTCCACCATTACCCCCAAGTCCCTTTCTTGGGTACTCTCATTCAATAACATCCCTCCCATCATGTAGTTGTACCTCGGGTTTCTGTTTCCCACATGTAATACTTTACATTTCTCAATGTTGAACTTCATCTGCCATCTCGTCGCCCATTCCCCTAGTTTGTTCAAGTCCCTTTGCAATTCTTCGCAGTCCTCCTTAGTCCGAGCTCCACTAAATAATTTGGTGTCGGTGTCGTCTGCAAATTTTATTATCTCACACTTCGTCCCTGTTTCTAGATCATTTATGAATATATTAAATAGCAGCGGCCCGAGCACCGAGCCCTAAGGGACCCCACTCCAGTCCGAGTAGTGACCCTTCACTCCTACCCTCTGTTTCCTACCCGCCAACCAGTTTCTGATCCATCTATGTACGTCTCCTTCCACCCCATGGTCTCTATGTGGAATTTAGGAGAAATTTAAAGACATATTTGTTTTCTAAATATTTGGGCAATTAATTTCCATGTCTATGGATATTATGGGCTCCTTTTACGAAGCTGCGTAAGCGGCTTTATCGCACGCACCTTTTAGCGTGCACTAACCCCCGCGCTAGCCAAAAAACTACCGCCTGCTCAAGAGGAGGTGGTAGCGTCTAGTGCGGCCGGCAAATTAGAGCACGCTATTACGCGCGTTAAACCGCGAACACGGCTTCGTAAAAGGAGCCCTATATCTTCGTAATTCATTTTGTTCAGCTTTATTTTTTATTTTCTTGGTTACACAATTTTTAATCTACTCAAGTGTATACATTATTGTAATCTTTTGTCAGCTGCGTAGACCTTCACGGCCATGCGGTATACAAGCTGATTGTTATGTTATGTTTTAGCGCGTGCTAAATATTATCACACGCAAAACGCTAACGCGTCCATTATATTCTACGGATGTGTTTGTGTTTAGCGTGAGCTAAAACAGCGAGCGCGCCCAGGGCAGGATTAATTTTTCGAGGGCCTCTAGGCACACAAGTACACTGGGCCCCCTGCCCCGCCCCACCCCACCATGCGTCCAGGCGGAAACAGGAAGCTTTGGGCAAACAGCACCTCTTGCACAATTACAGTTCCTGTTGCCTTTCTTACCCGCGCTGCTTGCTTGTCTTACTTTCCGTCGATGCGGGGGGCACATTGCTGGTCAGGGGGGGGGCCCGTGTTGCTGATCAATGCTGGAGGGGCCCATCGCTGTTTGGAAAAAACAATGTTGATGCCCTCCTTCATCAGCCCCCTTGACCATTTCGGGCCCTAAGCACGTGCCTAGTGGGCCTATTGGTTAATCCCCGTACATCTTCTCCAGGTCATTTCAAAGCAATTATTTTTGAACGCCTACCCATCCACTCATTTTGGTTGAAAATCTGGCAGACCTAGAATTTTGGAGACTTCAGAAGAAGAAGTTGTACTATTTCTTCACGATAAGGAAGCGCTTCTTCGCCTATTTTTTAGGTTGAAAGAAGTCTCCTTTACGGATGGCAAGATTTCTATATTCTCAGATGTCTCAAGAACGACACAATCAAGAAGGAAAAGATTCCTGGAATTGAAAAAGAATGTTTAAACTTTGGGGGCAAAATTTCAATTGCGTTATCCTTGTAAATGTGTGATTTACCTGGATCAGAATACTTATGTTTCTTATGAACCTTCCCAATTGCAGTTTTTCTTGGAAGGGACGATGCAGAGTTCCAATTGATCCCAATAACTGGTCTCATTTAAAATGTAAGGCGAGCTACCATTTGATTTTGATTTTCTTATCTCTAAATTCTATAATTTCTCATTCCCAACGGATATGAATTGTTTCTCTCTCTAATGTGAGCCACTCAAAAGTATGTATGTATTTGAAAACTTGAATGAGTATTTTACTTTCCTTGTAGATTATAGTTTGGGAAAACTTTTGTTTGTTCAATAAGTATATTTTGTTGAAATAATGATAAATGAATAAAGAAATAAAGAAAAAAAAAAGAAAATCTGGCAGACCATTAAGCTAATAACTGACTGTCCTGTTTCACTTCCTTGTTCAACTCAAACTGTAAACCCAAATTAATAAACACTCTAATAGCAATTGGTATTCAACATGGAACTCTGTGAGATTTTTAAATTGCATTTTCTGGTGGAATATAGTTTGCCTCTATAAATACTAGGAATAATATTTTGCAGGGAAATGCTCTTCTCTCATCTCTTCATTGCCTCTGGTCACCCATAGACTCTTTTTTTTTTTATTTTTTACAGTCGAGCCATATGGACGTGAAGAAATTAGAATCTCATAATAATAATAACTTTATATTTTTATACCGCCATAACCAAAAGTTCTAGGCAGTTTACACTAAAATTCTCTTAGTTACTATTAATATAAATTAATTTGGTTTTATTTATACAGTATTACAATAGTTATGTCAGTTTCTATTGTTAACATCCTTTTGTAAAATCTTCAATTAAAATATTGAACTTAAAAAGTGAGCCTCTGGTATGGGCCCTAAAGTGACAGACTGGGTTAGAAACTGGTGGAGAGGAAAGCAACAGAGGGTAGTGATTAAATGAAGCTGACTATGAGGAAAGGATGTAACCAGTGGTGTGCCACATGGTTTGGTTCTCCAGCCTATTATTTTTAACATTTTTGTTAAAATCTGCAATAGGGAAGACTCCCCGGATGGGGATGGGTAACATAAAAGAAAGTCCTAACGAAGCTTGAAGAATGGTCTGGAATTTGGCAGCTAAGATTTGATGCTAAGAAATGCAGGGTCATGCATTTTGGCTGCAAAAACCCAAGGGAATAGTATGGTTTAGGGGGTGAAGATCTTTTGCGCACAAAAGAGGAGCATGTCTTGGGTGTGATCATATGCAATGAGCTTAAGGCAGCCAAGCAGATAGAAAAGGCGATGGTAAAAGCTAGAAGGCTGCTTGGGTGCAAAAGGAGGTAATAATGCCCATGTATAAAGATTCTGGTGTCCAATTCTGGAGACCACATCTTAAAAAAGATATAAGCAGGATGGAGTTGTTCTAGAGCAGGGATAGGCAATTCCGGTCCTGGAGAGCCGGAGCCAGGTCAGGTTTTCAGGATATCCACCATGAATATGTATGAGATGGATTTGCCTGCACTGCCTCCTTGAGATGCAAATCTATCTCATGCATATTTATTGTGGAGATCCTGAAAACCTGACCTGGCTCCGGCTCTCCGGGACCGGAATTGCCTGCCCCTGTTCTAGAGGAAGACTACTAAAATGGTTGGTGGTTATCAAGTGTATGGGGACAGACGTAAGGATTTCAATATCCGTACTTTGGACAAAAGTCGGGAGAAGGGACATATGATAGAGACATTTAAATGCACAAGAGGCAAGTCTCTATCAATTGAAGGGAAACTCTGGCATTTGAGGACATAGGATGATGATGAAACTGGATAGATTCAGAAGTAATCCCAGAAAGTATTTGTTCATGAAAAGGATGGTGAATGCATAGAGCATGCCCTACTGCAGTGGTCTCAAAGTCCCTCCTCGAGGGCCGCAATCCAGCTGGTGTTTTAGGATTTCCCCAATTTATATGCATTGAAAGCAGTGCATGCACATAGATCTCATGCATATTCATTGGGGAAATCCTGAAAACCTGACTGGATTGCAGCCCTCGAGGAGGGACTTTGAGACCCCTGCCCTACTGGGACAGACCAAAGGTCCATCAAGCCCAGCACCTTGTGTCCAACCCAGGTCCCAAATACCTAGCTAGATCCCAAATAGTAAAACAGATTTGATGATATTTATCCTAGGAATAAGCAGTGGATTTGCCCAAGCCATCTCAGTAATGACCTATGGACTGAATTCAAGAAAGCACGGGACAAGTCCATTGTATCTCTAGGGGAGAGTCAGGGATTAGCAGATGGCCAAGGAACCAAACCATGTGGCACACCACTGGTCGCATCCCATTCCCAGTTGTTACTATGAATTTTTGCCTCTTTGGCATCTAAGAGCTCTTTTTACGAAGGTGCACTGGTGTTTTTGGCGCATTCACTACCGCCTGCTCAAGAGGAGGCGGTAGCAGCTAGCGCGCGCTGTTCCGTGCGTTAAGGCCCTAACGCGCCTTCGTAAAAGGAGCCCTAAGTTGCTTCTTATTTTCTTAATTTGGATCCTTTTTAAATCCTTTTGTCTCGCTTCTTCCAATTCACCTTTTAACATCACTGGCCACTGCAGTAAAAGCTCTGATGCGCATAGAATTCCTATAAGTGCCATAGTAACATAGTAAATGACGGCAGATAAAGACCTGAACCATCCATCCAGTCTACATATTAGTTTTTCCATCCCTAAAGGGCTTCGCCTACAAGAGATACCTCGATAGAACACTATCATTCCAATGGAACAAATGTTTAACCAGCTTCATCTCAAAACGCACTATCGTACCAAATGTTTAGGAAGTCAATCAAAACTTATCTCTTTGACAGATTTCTCTGACCCCACTTCAACCTTGATGTACTTGCAAAAACACTTCCAGATAAACTTGACTAAACTTAACATGCCAATGTAATTTCAAAAGTTCTCTGTAATGTCACTGTCTGTATACAATCTCTTCCCCTGTAAACCGCCTAGAACTGTTTGTGGTATGGCGGTATATAAAAATAAAGTTATTATTATTATACCCATTACAAATAGATTTTACTGCAGCAGCCAGTGATTTTTTTAAAAAACCCTAACATGGCTTGACAAAAAGGGGCCTTCAAGTATTAACCTTTTGCTGCTGATCTTTTTAGCTTCTTCTTAACTAGTTTCCTCACTTTATCGTAGCCACCCTTTTGAAAATTAAATGCCACTACAGTAGATTTCTTTAGCAATGTCACTCCAGATATCAGCTCAAATTTGGTCTTGCTATGTTCACTGTTTCCCAGCGAACTCTACACTGTTACCTCTCGTACGGTGCCCTCTGTTCCTCTAAGGACTAAATCTAAAAGAGCTCCCCCTCTTGTTGGGGCCTGGACCAATAGTTCAAAGAAGCAGTCATTTATTATTTTACCACTTTAGTACTTCCTGATGTAACATTTATCGAGTCAGTATTTGGGTAATTGAAATCACTATCCAAAAAAGGACATACTCTCCACAAAGGCCCAAGAACCTGTTCCCCACTTATATTCTATCTATTTTTACTTCCAAAACAAAAAGTGTAGAAAAAGACCTCAGTTCTGCTTCATGGGTCTCAACAGGTCCAATGGACAAGGGGACAGTAGAAACAGGGGGACCATAGGGATGGCTGGGAGGGGAAAAAAAACAGAAAACAAATGTACTCAGTATTTGTTGTTACTTCTTAATTACTGTTGCGTATTCCAGTTCCATTGTGCACTGTTTACCAGTAAACCCTTGTTCATGGGTCTCAACGGTCCAATTTTCAACATTTGAAACAGGAAATTGGTTTCACTTTGTCAACTATAATAGGGTATATAGAAGTATTAGCACAGTGAATAAATGAAGACTGCATTCCAGATTTCCAAAGCCATTAATCCAGTCTTGCCAAAGTGTCCTTTTTAAACTGCACTCCCATGGCAAGAAATTTTCCTCGTCACCCGACAGGGACTCCTCGTTTCACCAATGCCTGCATCAGGGGTTCCACCATTCACGTTATAACCTTCATAATCCTCTTCGCTTCATCCTCTGCTCATTGGGCCAAATTCTTTTACGTGGTCACATGACCGTCACGCAGTGGCACCATTCCTAGAATCGTGGCTTCATGAAAGGTAGGGGCTGGAAATGCAGGCCAGGGTTTTAAGTCCTATATTTCTGGTGCTTACCTTTCACAAGACTCACGGCTACAAAGGCGCTTTGTGATGCCCATCACCACTTCCAGCATTAGCCTTGCCTACAGTGGTGTTAGACAGGAGAATGGAGGCTGTTTGAAGGCATTTTTTAAAATTGGTTTTTAATTGGTTTTAAAGAACGCTGGTTAATTACTGTGCTGTTTATCACCAGTTAAAACAATTAAGTTTGGCGATGGTAGGATGCATGCCACCACCAAATTTATTAGAATCAGGGCGACCAGTAGTACATTTTTTTAAATCGGTTTTTAATCGGTTATAAACTACACAGTCAATTACTTCGCCCTTTATCACTGATTAAAGACCCCCTTTATGAAGCCACATTAGGGTTTTTTTGTTGTTTTTTAAAATCTTCTGCCGCTATGGTAAAAGCTCGATGAAGACGACAGCTGCCTAACAGAGCACCGTTACTAGAATCAGGACCATTTTGTCCTGGGGGACATTAAGACAACTCCACCTGGAGTACTGTGTTCAATACTGGTCGCCGTACCTCAAGAAGGACATGGCGATACTCGAGGGAGTGCAGAGGAGGGCGACTAAATTGATAACAGGTATGGAAAACTTTTCATACGCTGACAGGTTAAAAATGCTGGGGCTGTTCTCCCTGGAGAAGAGGAGACTTAGAGGGGACATGATAGAAACCTTCAAAATCCTAAAGGGCATTGAGAAGGTGAATAAGGACAGATTCTTCAAACTGTGGGGAGCCACAAGCACTAGGGGTCACTCGGAGAAATTGAAAGGGGACAGGTTTAGAACAAATGCTAGGAAGTTCTTTTTTACCCAGAGGGTGGTGGACACATGGAACGCGCTTCCGGAGAATGTGATAGGCCAGAACACTGTACAGGGGTTCAAGGAGGGTTTGGATAGGTTCCTGGAGGATAAGGGGATAGAGGGGTACAGATATAACTTGAGGTAGGTTATAGAAGTGGTCAGAAACCACTCCACAGGTCACAGACCTGATGGGCCGCCGCGGGAACAGACCGCTGGGCAAGATGGACCTCGGTCTGACCCAGTGGAGGCAACTTCTTATGTTCTTATGTTTATTTCTTCCCTTCATACATGGAATTTCTATCCATATGGAGCCACGCTTCTATAGATGTCATAGAGAAAGTTTATTTGATTTGATTCAATTCCCTCTAACGTATAACACAACCCCTCCCCTCCAATTTGATCTACTTTATCATTTCGATATAATTTTTATCCTGGTAACATAGTGTCCCATTGGTTATCTTCCTTCCACCAGGTCTCAGAGATGCCTATTATATATATCCTTTCTCTTAGAAGACGTTACACCAACTCTTCCATCTTGTGTCTTAAGCTTCTGGTATTTGCATACAGAAATAACATAAGAATTGCCATATTGGGACAGACTGAAGATCCTTCCAACAGTGGCCAACCCAGGTCACAAGTACCCAAGACATTTCAAACAATGTTTGCCATTCCTATTTACAATTTGCTTAGTAGTTGACATGGATAATTTGCAATCTTTAAAATCTTTCTGCTCTGTATTTAAGAATGCCTTTTAGGTAGTAATGGAATATTGCTACTCTTTGGATTTTTGCCAGGTACTAGTGACCTGGACTGACCTGGACTGGGCTAGGTGGACCATTGGTCTAACCCAGAAAGGCTATTCTTATGTTCTTATGTTCTTATGACACCTGGTCAACTATGGCCTCTATTGTAACTAATGGGATGACCTATGTTCCCTGTTTTGGTGATATCTTTTATAAAGATATATTGTTCCGAACAATGCCCTTTTGAACGACTGTTGGCCTTCCCCCATTTTCAAGTTTAAAAACTGCTCTATCTTCTTTTTGAATGTCAATGCCAGCAGCCTAGTTCCACCCTAGTTAAGGTGGAGCCTATCCTTGCGGACCAGGCTCCCCCTTTCGCAGAATGTCGCCCAGTTCCTGCCACAGGTAAAACCCTCCTCCCTGCACCATCGCCTCATCATCTCATTGAGACTGCGGAGCTCTGCCTGTCTCTTGGGTCCTGCGTGTGGAACAGGAAACACGTCTGGAGGTTCTGGATTTTAGCTTCCTCCCTAAGAGCGTAAATTTGGCTTCTAGAACCTGCCGACCGCATTTCCCTATGCTGCTGGTACCTTCATGTACCATGACCACAGGGTCCCCCACATCACGGTCTAAAATCTTATCTAGGTGACGCATGAGGTCTGCCACCTTTGCACCAGGCATCATATTTATGACTCAAATATAAAGAATTAATGCATTTTTCTAACGTTGCATAATTACTTGCCACTGCATTCACAAGTCTAAAATATTTCTCATCTTTCTAAATGGGTTTGTGAGTATGACTTAATGGACTAAATAAAATTATGTGATAAAGACAGGGTAGTCTGAATGTACAACACCTCTCTTTTTGCCACACTTGGGGGTCCTTTTACTAAGGTGCGCTTTGCTTTTTAGCGTGCGGTAAATATTAATGCGCGCTAATCACGCACTAAACGCTAATGTGTGCATGTTATCATATGGACACATTAACAGTTAGCACATGCGTTGATTTAGCACATACGAAATGCGCGCTAAAACGCTTAGCACGCCTTTGTAAAAGAGGGCCTAAAATGGTTAGCGTGTGCTAAATCAATTAGCGCGCCTTTGTAAAAGGGGGCC
The DNA here is from genome assembly GCF_902459505.1 of Geotrypetes seraphini. Lineage (NCBI taxonomy): Eukaryota > Metazoa > Chordata > Amphibia > Gymnophiona > Dermophiidae > Geotrypetes > Geotrypetes seraphini. The sequence goes on from NC_047089.1 coordinate 253,830,943, forward strand.
TAAATCGGTTAGCGTGTGCTAAAACGCTTAACGCGCCTTTGTAAAAGAGGGCCTAAATCGGTTAGCGTGTGCTAAATCGATTAGCGCGCCTTTGTAAAAGAGGGCCTAAAATGGTTAGCGTGTGCTAAAACGCTTAGCGCGCCTTTGTAAAAGAGGGCCTAAAATGGTTAGCGTGTGCTAAATCGATTAGCGCGCCTTTGTAAAAGAGGGCCTAAAATGGTTAGCGTGTGCTAAATCGATTAACACGCTAAGGATGCCTTGGTGTCGAAAACATTGCACTTTAATTCCGAAGAGTAGCAGACGATCTAAGGTCCCAATATCAGTTGTACAACTATAACATTGGTCGGATATAATATTATCAAATTCTGTGTAGCTTAACTGGAGTCCGTAGTACTGTAAGCGTATGAAGAACAACAAAAAAAAAAACTCACAGGTGCTGAATAGGGAACATTTTGCTTCCAAACACTGACACCAGAAGGTGACACTTACATCCAGCTCCTTTTCCCAAAGGTTGTTAAGGCCCTTGGAATGACAGGAAGTAGCTGTTTACAAATCAGGGAGGCTGAGTCCCAGGTGACACTGAAGAATAGGTCTGAAGGGTCCAGGGTTGCAGCAGTAATCCTATTTCTACAGCACCGAAAGGCATACCCAGTGCTATACATTTAATAGACAGTCCCTGCTCAGAAGAGCTTACAATCTCATTTTATTTATGTATATGCCACTTATATCCTAAGTGGTTTACATTCAGGTACTTTATCACATTTCTCTATCTGTCCCGGTGGGCTCAAACTCTAATGTACCTGGGGCAATAAGGGGATTAAGTGACTTGCCCAGGGTCACAAGGAGCAGCGAGGGATTTGAACCCACAAGCTCAGGGTGCTGAGGCGGTAGCTCTAATCCCTGCACTACACACTCCTCACAGACAGACAGGACATCCTGGTCAAGACTTGAGGCTTCTGATTGTGCTGTGTCATTTCGATTTTCGTTTATTATTCTAAACCACACTGACTTGCCTGTCAGAAAATAGCGGATATCCACCATGAATATGTATGAGATTGATTGGAGTACTATGAAGCTTTGTGTGTCTTAACTGCTTTGAAAATGAGCCCCATTGTCACCATTGCATGCAAATCTCTTTCATGCATATTCATGGTGGATATCCTAAAAACCTGACTGGCAAGGGGCGACTCCAGGACCGACTTGGGAAATGCTGCTATAGGGCAGATCCACTTCTAAAATACCTCCAGAATTATGCACATCCTTATTTTTTATTTAATTTTCTCTACTGTTCTCCCAGGGGAGCTCAGAATGGTTTACATGAATTTATTCAGGTACTCACGCACTTTCCCTTGTCTGTCATGGTGGACTCACAATCTATCTAATGTACCTGGGGCAATGGGGGGATTAAGTGACTTGCCCAGGGTCACAAGGAGCAGCGTGGGATTTGAACCCACAACCTCTGGGTGCTGAGGGTGTAGCTTTAACCACTGCACCACTCTGGAAATCAAAATGTAGTAAAAGTGAGCCAAGTCTAGGACAATGAAGCCATTGTGACATCACTAATGAGGTTGGTTCTTATTGGTGGAATGAGGCTTTCTGACATCACAGGATCAGCTCTGGTTACCAGAGACAAACATTTTTCACTTATTCAATTTTTTTTGCTGTTCTCCCAGGGGAGCTCAGAACGGTTTACATGGAGCAGTGTGGGATTTGAACCCACAACCTCAGGGTGCTGAGGCTGTAGCTTTAACCACTGCGCACCGGGATATCACAGTTCCACTCTCTAAGTTCTTGGTAAAACAGGGCTCTTAAATACCTATTTTAATTATCCCTAGTTCTCTTTCCTACATGTAGGAGCAGAAACAAAGGACAAGAGTTGCATATTTATAAAATACGTGGTTTTATATAAATTCTGGCAATCCAAGCAGGGATTATGACAGAAAAGGAGCACTGAAGAACAAAAACAAACCGTGGAAGGGAACCTATATGAGCATGCAGCTCAGGTCATCAAACATTGGCTAAAGAAGGGAGAATGCAAAGGGCGACTTAACATTCATCAGTTACGGAAAGTTTGCTGAAAGCACGTCGGTAACAGCTTTGGATGTTTATTTCTCGTTATCCTGCAAAGCAGGATCCAATACTCAAAGATTACATCGTGGCATCGGGTAATTGATACAAATTGAAACAATCAAATGAGATTTGTTGCTTTTTGCTCCGTGCAGGCAATTTTGATCCAGATCTCCTTGAATGCTTATCTCAAGGTCCTGACATTCCTAATGTCTTCCTGACAAGATCTGATACCAACGGCCAATCTGTTTACGCTTTATATCAGCAAGGATTTAGTCAAATTAAGTGGAATGGAAAAGATGGCCACTTTACCTTGAAGAGAAAGAAGATTGTGTTAAATTTGAAATTGCATGTCCTCTCTCGACAAGGCATGCAAACACATTATTTTCTGATACAGTCTGTGTGGTTTATTGGGGGCCTGTTACGAGTGCAATGTGCAAGTTGGGAAAAAATGTGAAACACACAAAAAGTATATGACAGTATTTTCATTTTCTGTTGAACTGTGTTCTGGAAAAAACCAAGAGGATGACACTAAAAAATCCTCAAGTCCTGACTTTTTTTCCTTAGAGTAGATAGACATGCATGAAATTCAATACTTCCAGTACCCCCCTCCCCATACCTTGCATTGCCCTGCCAACATGCCTTATCTTTGCTTTGGATGGATGCCCTCTAGGGACAGTAGGTTAATTCAGTTTCCAAACCTGTTAAATCAGTCTCTCTCCTGAGAATGACCACAGGTCTAACTTTTAAAGGAGACAGAGAAACATGATGGCAGATAAAGGCCACATGGCCCATCCAAAGCATCCACTATCTCCTCCTCTAACTATTGGCTAAGGCTATTATCATTTGCATCTCCTCTTCTTATTGGCCAAAGCTCTTTACACCTGCATTGTGAGGTCATAGAACTTTATGGTTATAGAAACATGATGGCAGATAAAGGCCAAATGGTCCATCCAAAACATCCACTATCTCCTCCTCTCCCTATTCGCTAAGGCTCTTAACATTTGCATCTCCTCTTCCTATTGGCCAAAGCTCTTTACACCTGCATTGTGAGGTCATAGAACTTTATGGTTATAGAAACATGATGGCAGATAAAGGCCAAATGGTCCATCCAAAACATCCACTATCTCCTCCTCTCCCTATTCGCTAAGGCTCTTAACATTTGCATCTCCTCTTCCTATTGGCCAAAGCTCTTTACACCTGCATTGTGATGTCATAGAACTTTATGGTTACAGAAACATAGAAACATGATGGCAGATAAAGGCCAAATGGCCCATCCAGAGCATCCACTATCTCCTCCTCTCCCTATAGGCTAAAGAGAGCATAATCAAAACTTTAAAACATCCCAAAACCTGCCTAAGCCAGCACTTGGACAGCCTAATAGCGGGGACATCCAAGTGCCGATAAGAGGTGTGTTGGGAAGTGTGTTACAGGCGGGATTTGGGCGGGCTTCCACTTGGATGTCCTGAAGCAATAATCAAAGCTTTTTCAAAGTAAAGCAGGTCCTAGTGCCCCAAAGGTGACCAAAATTACAAGATGACCACTGAAGGGTTTAAAGCACAGATAAGAGGGACTTACCCAAGTTTATGGGGAGGGAGCATAGGGGGAGACAAGTGAGAAAAGCTACTAAGGGGCTAGAGTGAATGCACTTGTAAGTCAGTAAGAGGAGTTTGACTTGTACATATTCAGAAATGGAAGGGGAGCCAATGAAGTGACTTGAGGAGAGGTATAATATGAGCATGGCAGCTCTCATGGAATATGAGTCGTGCAGCAGCATTTTGAATGGATTGAAGGGGAGAGAGATTGTTGAGTGAAGACCTGAGAGAAGCATGTTTCAGTAATCTAAGCGAGAGGTGATGAGAGTATGGATATGGGTTTTGGTGGTGCGCACACTGGGATTCTGAATTTGGGACAATGGTTAGAATGTATGCATTTTAGGAAATTATTGAAAACTTATTTTCTAAATATTTGTCATGTACTACATGTGGCTGGTTTTAAGAAAGGTTTGGACAATTTCCTGGAGGAAAAGTCCATAGTCTGTTATTGAGAAACACATGGGGGATCGGTAGCATGGAATGTTGCTACTCCTTGGGATTCTAGAATCTTGTTACTCTCTGGGATTCCGGAATCTTGCTATTCTTTGAGATTCTCTATGGAATGTTGTTACTCCTTGGAATTCTAGAATCTTGTTACTCTTTGGGATTCCGGAATCTTGCTATTCTTTGAGATTCTGTATGGAATGTTGCTACTCCTTGGGTTTTGGCCAGGTACTAGGGACCTGGATTGGCCACCATGAGAATGAGCTACTGGGTTTGATGGACTATTGGTCTGACCCAGTAAGTCTATTCTTATGTTCTTAAACAAAATGTAATGTATTTTGATGTACTTCACTGATAATGAACCACAAGGTAATTGCAATATAGAAATACATTTTAATGTTATGTTATGTTAAATAGTGGAGTGTCACAAGGATCTGTACTGGGACCAGTGCTATTTAACATATCTAAAAATGATCTGGAAATTGGAACGACAAGTGAGGTAATTAAATTTGCAGACGACATCAAATTATTCAAAGTTGTCAAAACACATGAAACTATGAAAAATTGCAGGAAGACCAGAGGAAATTGGAATACTGGCCATCCATATCACAAATAAAATTTATTGTGGACAAATGCAAAGTGATGCATATTAGGAAGAATAACCCAAATCATAGTTACCCAAGAAAAAGACCTCTGTGTCATTGTAGACACTACAATGAAATCTTCTACCCAGTGCGTGGCTGTGGCAAAAAAAAAAAAAAACCCAAACAAAAAGGATACTAGGAATAATTAAGAAAGGGATGGCAAATAAGATCAAGAATATTATAATGCCTCTGTATTGTTCTATGGAGTGACATTACCTTGACTATTTAGTAGAATTAGAAAAGGTTCAAAGAAAAATGACCAAAATGATAAAGGGGTTGGAATGCCTCTCGTATGAGGAAAGGCTAAAGAGGTTTGGGGCTTTTCAGCTTGGAAAAGAGATTGCGGATAGGGGATATGATTGAGGTCTATAAAATCCTGCATGGTGTAGAATGGGTAACCAGAGGACACTCAATGAAATTACATGAGAATACTTGTACAAAGAGGAATTATTTTTTTTTACTCAAAGAATAGTTATGCTCTGGAACTCATCGCCAGAGAATGTGGTAACAGCGGTTAGTGCAGCTGGGTTTAAAAAAAGATTTACATAAGAACATAAAAATTGGCCTACTGGGACAGACTAAAAGTCCATTAAGCCCAATATCCTGTTTCCAATAGTGGCCAACCCACGTCCTAAGTACCTAGCTACATCATGGAGGAAAAGTCCACAGTCTGTTATTGAGACAGACATGGGGGAAGCCACTGCTTGCTCTGGATCACTAGCATGGAGATGAGATTCTGTTGCTTCTCTTTGGGGATTCCACATGGAATGCTGCTACAATTTGGGGGTTCCAGAATCTTGCGTACTTTTTGAAATTCTGGAATCTTGCTACTCTTTGGGTTTCTGCCAGGTACTTGGGACCTGGGTTGGAAACAGGATACTTGGCTCGATGGTCCTAGTATGGCAACTTTTATGTTCTTATGTTCGCCAAGTATAGGACAATGGAGCCATTGTGACATCACTGCTGAGGCTAGCTCTTAGGCACTGGTGGAATGAGACATTATGACATCACAATTTCAGCTCTGGAATGCTGCTACTATTTGGGTTTTTGCCAGGTATTTGTAACCTGGATTGGCCTCCGCGAAGATGCAATTCTGGGCTAGACGGACCATTGGTCTGACCCCCGGTAAGGCTATTCTTATATTCACTCTCAGAATGAACACAAAACATGTGGGTAAAAAAGTATATGAGGTCTTTGTACCAGAGGAGACTCTTTGAAAAGTGCTCCACGTGCATCTGAATTCTTTCAGCATGAAATAAGGTTGTTTTGATTCAAATAATAGAGGAGTTTGCAGAAAAAATGTTGACTGATATGTCTGGAAATTTTCCACTGTAATATAAATGTGACACCAACATTTTACAGAGTCCATTCAATTATTATTTTTTTTTCTAACTATTAAAGCAACAATTCATGTTAGACATTTATTTGTTATTTTACAACATCTCTAGCCCACCAATCACAAAGGTCGAAGGGTTTCAAAAAAAAAATATGGGCATCCAAAACTTACAAAATACATTACATAAATCGTCAGACTGGTAGAAAAACTGAAGCCCGCAGATGAATCCAAAACAGGACTTTGCATGTTTGGTTACGCCTGAGGTTCGTTAAGTTCTGTCCTCTCATATGAGGTTTCTCAGCCTAGTCCTCCCACTTCCCTGTTCCCCTTCTTTTAACTCCTTGCTCCCCTCCCGCTCCCCCATCTCTTCCCTCCTCCCTTCCCATGCTCCCCTTGATCCCCCTCCCCTGTCTCTTCTTCGAATGCCTATAATTTTATTGTGGATGTCATTTGCAATCCGTTCTGAGCTCCCGGGAGAACAGGATAGAAATGAAAATAAATAAATAAAGAACATACCAATCCAGTCTAGTTTTCAAGATATCCACACTGAATATGCATGCAATAAATTTGCATGCACTGACTCCATTATATCCTGGAAATCTGACTGCCTGGGTGTGTCTCAAGGACTGGATTGTGACACTCTAGTTCTACATAGTAGTACAAAAATCAGTGTTACTGTCAAAACTAGCTCCGTAAGCCTGGAAATTCAATACTAGAGCCTGGCCATGGCCCCCAAATTGAATTTCCGGCAACAGCAAAATGCTGGCCTTCGCCGGCTGTATTTTGTCCCTACTGTGCTCATGCTGCACTTACATTCCACTTAAATAATGACATAAGAATTGCCGCTGCTGGGTCAGACCAGTGGTCCATCGCGCCCAGCTCACACGGCGGCCCTCTGGTCAAAGACCAGCGCCCCAACTGAGACTAGCCCTACCAGCGTACGTCCTTGTTCAGCAGGAACTTGTCTAACTTTGTCTTGAATCCCTGGAGGGTGTTTTCCCCTATGACAGACTACGGAAGAACGTTCCAGTTTTCTACCACTCTCTGTGTAAGATAGTCACATATTTAGAAAATAGTACCTAGGTGGAATTCTGCCATTTTCATGTATATTTCAGTATTCTAATCATTTACATTCTTATCCATATCCAAGTATAGGCACTCACTTCACTGAATTACCCCCTAGATGTCTGCAGAGAAAATGCTTTTTAAATAAGACCCTGTTTGAGACCATCTAAGAAAGGCACTGGTACAGCATCACTTTCCTACCAGAATAAAGAACAATTTAATCTCATTCTGCTGATCTGAAATGTTATGTTATTCCGCCTTTACCTATTCAGCTTCTACGTCCTTTGGCCCCTACCGCTACAGACGAAGTTCAAGAAATTACCTGTAAGCTCACACAGATCAACTCGTGGCTCAATCAAAACACTCTTGCATTCAACATTGCAAAAACAAAAGGCGTTTTGGTAGAAAAACTGAAGCCCGCAGATGAATCCAAAACAGGACTTTGCATCCAAAACGATGCCCCACTACACCCTATCGAAGTCACACCCAGACATTGAGCCATCGTAGATAGTGATCGTGACAGATTTCCAAACCAATTATTCTCTCATACATGAGCTGGAGGAGCTCCAGGTAGTTGGATTTTCAGGATTTCTACGAGGAATACAAGAAGATCTGAAGCCTCCATTGCCTGCAAAGTGACCTTATGCATATTCATTTGGAAAATCCTGAACAAAGTGACTGTTGATCTCTCGATGAAATACCTCGTTGAGCTCTGTTTCTGTAAAATGTGAAATAAATTACCGGGCACCAATGGAGTTGGGCCTCATCGAAACTCAAATTGTGCTTAATTTATTGACTGTTGTTTTAAGATTAATTATGTTTTTTGTCATCAAGACCCTTGGCTAAAACTTTAGAATTTATTTCTCGGGGGGGGGGGGGGCAATATTTCCAAGTGGGATGGATTTGCACGTAACAAAAGTTATGAAAAAATGTCCCTATGAAGTCTTCAATGAAGTGGAGAAAAAAAGCCTCAAAAATATATATTACAGCTTCCCTTTAGTTTACGCTCAGTAAGACTCAGCTGCTTTATACTTGTCAAAGCAAAAAATCCCTCCACTTTTTTAATATCTCCAATAGTCTCAAAATGACACAGCAGCCACCTAAACGCTTCTCTATTGTAACACACTAATTCTTAGGCTTCTTTTCTCCATTTATTTGAAGACTCCATAGTTGCTAATGACATTTTTTCATAACTTTTGTAATAAGGGTTTGGTAACAAATCTGAGTTATTCTCCTTTTTTTTTTTGTTTTGTTAGATTTTTCACTTCCCATAACAAGAATGAGCCTCTCTCCTAAACCCCAGGGTATGTGGAGTATGGTCTCAGTCTCAGATTTACAGCTAATGACTCCCAAAACGTAGGCATCGAGGCGCGCACATGTCAATCATAAGTTAGGCCCTGTTTATAAAATTGCACCTAGGGGAGCCTAGAGTGATCTTAGGTGCTGGTAGGCATTGAGACCTTAGGCACATGCCTAATGAGCGCCCCTGAATGCAAAACACACATATGATTTTCCCGTAACCGCGCCTACTTTCTGGTAGGTGCCTTGGCGTAGACTCCTGCCTCCAAGTGGTAGGTTCCTCCCAAGTTAGGCTCCTATCATCTAATTAATTGGAATTTCATTGCAATTTATTTGCAATTTTCTATTAATGGTGATGATTAAGGCTTTTAAAATAATTAACCCCCTTTTACTAAGCTGAGCTAAAGGTTTCTACTGTGGCCCAGGGCACTAAATGCTCCAACACTTCTCTGATGCTCATAGGAATTCTATGAGTGTCGGGGCATTTAGCACTCCGGGTCACGGTAGAAACCTCCACCGCAGCTTAGTAAAAGGCGTGGTAAGTTAGGCACCTACATTGGCTGGCCGCGCCATTCTAGGTGCCTGACTTTAGGGGCTCCTTTTACGAAGGTGCGTTAGGACCTTAGCACACAGAATAGCGCGCGCTAGCCGCTACCGCCTCCTGTTGAGCAGGCGGTAGTTTTTTCGGTAGCGCGCGCTAATCCAGTGCGTGTGCTAAAAAGGCTAGAGCCCTAGGTGTCTTTAATAGAATCTGGACATTTGTATAGGTGGTTTCTGTAGGGTTACCAGATTTTATGATAGTAAAATCCGGACCCGTGGCCCCACCCCCGGTTCCACCCAGCCCCGTGCTGTTCCGCCCAAGTCACGTCCCGTTCTGCCCCAGCCCTGCACTCTCAACCTCTTCTCATGCTCAGAGCTGCGTCGGGAGGGCATCTGCGCAGGCGAGATGCAATGATGTCACACGCATGCGTGCCTATGCAAGATGTCACTATGTTGCATCCTTGTCCTGAGCTGAAAGCTTTTCCAAAACCCGGATAAAGTGCCGGGTTTTGAAAAGCCGTCCGGATGCCTGGACATGTCCGGATAAATGCGGACATCTGGCAAACCTAGGTTTCTGAGTTGTTGATGTTTGCACATTTTCAGTTCTCTACCTTACTAGATAGATTCTAAATTGAAATCCCATGTTGCTCCTTGTGACCTTGGACAAGTCACTTAATCCCCCATTGGGACAGATAGGGAAAAGGTTTGAGTATCTGAATGTAAACCGTTTAGTCTATAAATCAAGGCTGCCCAAGTCCGGTCCTCAAGATCTACTGGCAGGCCAGGTTTTCAGGATATCCGCAATGAACATGCATGAGAAAGATTTGCCTGCACTGCCTTCTTGGTATGCAAATCTCTCTCATGCATATTAATTTTGGATATCCTGAAAACCTGGCCTGCCAGTAGATCTCGAGGACTGGAATTGGCCAGCCCTGCTATATAAATGATATAAAAATAAATAAATAAAATTAAATGTTGCCATTTGTACAACTCTACATGAAACTAAGTCCAACACTATCAGCTGGAATCCCTCCGTCCACCACTTCCCGCCAACGAATAAAGATCTTCAGTCTACCTTCAATAGATCTACTGTACAAAGCTTCCATTTCCGCTCGGACCAAAGATCTTTGACTTAAATAATACTCCCCTACGTAGAAATGTCCCCCTACTATGCAAAAATTTCAAACTATAATGTCTAAGGGATCCTTTAACCAAGGTGCGCTAGTGTTTTTAGTGCACGCACGAAATTACCGCGCGGTACGCATCTAGAATAACACCAGCGTATTGCTGGTGTTAAGGTCTAGTGCGCTCAGCAATTTAGCCGTTAAGGCCCTAACGCACTTTTGTAAAAGGAGCACTAAGTTTTCTCCTATCGCAATACCTCGCTGAATTCCTCCAATCTACCCGCCTTGATCCTTTTGTGTTCTAATGTATTTTCTTTTCTCACTGCAAGTTGCCTTGAGCCTATAAAGGTATTTCATGAAGCACAAATAACAGATTAAGAACATAAGAACCTAAGAATAGCCTTACTCTGGCCAAAACCCAAGGTGTAGCAATATTCCATGCTATCGGCTTCCCCCGTGTCTTTCTCAATAACAGACTATGGACTTTTCCTCCAGGAACTTGTCCAAACCTTTCTTAAATCCAGCTACGCCATCCGCTGTTACCACAACCTCTGGCAATGCGTTCCAGAGCTTAACTATTCTCTGCATAAAAAAAATATCCTCCTATTGGTTTTAAAAGTATTTCCGAGTGTCCCCCTAGTCTTCGTCATTTTTGACGGAGTGAAAAATCGATCCACTTGTACCCGTTCTACTCCACTCAGGATTTTGTAGACTTCAATCCTATCACCCCTCAGCCGTCTCTTTTCCAAGCTGAAGAGCCCTAACCGTTTTAGTGTTTCCTCATAGGAGAGGAGTTCCATCCCCTTTACCATCTTCAGCACTTCTGCAGCTGGGTCCCCACCACTGCCCCAGACTCTGTCCCTAGCGTTGTTTCAACCAATCCCTTTTTTTCTCTTAAAAAATGTCCAGTTTCATTTGGAAATTATTCATTACTAGCCACAAAGCCCAGATTCTGTAACCAGCGCTATTGTCGGCCGCCACCGATTGCGTGTCACTCACTTGATGGCGCCAGATACAGAATCGCGCCTCCAGCGCAAAGGTAGGTACGGGAAATGTAGGCCAGGCATTTACAGCGCCTACCTATGATGTGAATCGCATCTTCGTAGGCGTTTTAGGTCACCTAACAGCACTTCTGGCATTAGCCACGCCTACAGTGGCATTAGGCGGCTTAAAATGGCTACGGAGACTTGATTCCGGGGCCCAGTAGGCACCTTGAAACTCAGTTTAAAATGTTATTGCGGTGCCAATTAGAGAATCCAGGCCTAAACTACTTAAACTAGTTGATAATTTAAGCTGTCATGTTGGATTCTGAGCAGAAAGATATTTATCTCTGTTCCAGCGGCTGGTGTCTAACCTCTTCCTCCATCACACACACTAGGTGAACCAGGCTTAGCTTTTCTTCCCGGAAAGAAACCTGTGTTAATATTTTTACAGTTCTTTCCATCTGAAGTCTAAATAAGCAGCTGAAGTGTGAGAAATACAGAGTTACCATATGTACATTGATCGCTTTAATTAAAGATAAGAAGCTGAAATATCCAGAAAGAGAAATAGTATGTCATTCACGAGACAATAGCCACACAATGTGAATTTGAGCAGATAAGATTCTTACAAGTATTTGCCTAGAAAGCGACCATATAATTCAGGTCAAATCCCTAAGTAAAACCAAGATAAGGCATTGAAGAGACAGGAAAAACCAGTGGATATCAAGGCAAGGGAAAAAAAAAGACCATAAAACATGTTTGCACTATTTTTTTTATCATTGAAATATGGTGAGCTGAAGAAGCTTTGGAACAGGCTTACGTGGCTTTATATAAAAAAAAAGATTTTACATACCCACAAGTTGATTTAAACATCATTTAGGGCAGAAAACGAAAGCACTAATATACAAATTAAAAAAAAGTCTGGACCCATGGCCACACCCCCATGCCCGCCCCATTCCACTAGTGTCACACCCGTTCCGCCTCACTGCCCCGCACCCAGATGGCATCCGCACATCCGCAGATGGTACGTAATTATATCATAAGCATGTACGCGTGATGTCACCGCGTTGCATCTACACATGCGTGGACGCCCCTTCCTGACGCAATTTCACAAGAAGCTTTTCAAAACCGGGACAAAGTGCCGGGTTTTGAAAAGCCGTCCGGACCCCCGGACATGTCCTCAAAAAGGAGGACATGTCCGGTGAAATCCGGACGTCTGGTAACCCTGAGTATTTCTAAAAATGGGACCCACAAAAAGCAGCCCTAAGCACTGTTCTCTAAATGATCTTAATCCAGCAAAGCAATGGGCGGCTGGCGCCAGAAGGATGCCAAGCTGCCTAGAGAGAGGCATATCCAGAAGAGGAAAAGATGTGTTAATGCCTTTGCACAACTCATTGGTGAGCTCTCGTTCAGAATACTGTGTTCACTTTTGGAGGCCGTGTCTCGCAAGGAAACATAGAAAAAAAGCGGCAGAAAAGGGCTATAGCCCACCAAGTCTGCCCATTCCAAGTATCCCCTCCCCTGAATTTACTCCCTTAAAGATCCCACGTGAGTATCCCATTTTCTCTTAAAATCCGTCACGCTGCTGGCCTTTATCACCTGGAGTGGGAGTCTGTTTCTATAACCATAAAGCCCTATGACCTCACAATGCAGATGGAAAGAGCTTTAGCCAATAGGAAGAGGAGATGCAAATGTTAAGAGCCTTAGCCAATAGGGAGAGGAGGAGATAGTGGATGCTTTGGCCATTTGGCCTTTATCTGCCATCATAGAAACATAGAAACATAGAAAAAAAGCGGCAGAAAAGGGCTATAGCCCACCAAGTCTGCCCATTCCAAGTATCCCCTCCCCTGAATTTACTCCCTTAAAGATCCCACGTGAGTATCCCATTTTCTCTTAAAATCCGTCACGCTGCTGGCCTTTATCACCTGGAGTGGGAGTCTGTTTCTATAACCATAAAGCCCTATGACCTCACAATGCAGATGGAAAGAGCTTTAGCCAATAGGAAGAGGAGATGCAAATGTTAAGAGCCTTATCCAATAGGGAGAGGAGGAGATAGTGGATGCTGTGGCCATTTGGCCTTTATCTGCCATCATAGAAACATAGAAAAAAGCAGCAGAAAAGGGCTATAGCCCACCAAGTCTGCCCATTCCAAGTATCCCCTCCCCTGAATTTACTCCCTTAAAGATCCCACGTGAGTATCCCATTTTCTCTTAAAATCCGTCACGCTGCTGGCCTTTATCACCTGGAGTGGGAGTCTGTTTCTATAACCATAAAGCCCTATGACCTCACAATGCAGATGGAAAGAGCTTTAGCCAATAGGAAGAGGAGATGCAAATGTTAAGAGCCTTAGCCAATAGGGAGAGGAGGAGATAGTGGATGCTGTGGCCATTTGGCCTTTATCTGCCATCATAGAAACATAGAAACATAGAAAAAAGCAGCAGAAAAGGGCTATAGCCCCCCAAGTCTGCCCATTCCAAGTATCCCCTCCCCTGAATTTACTCCCTTAAAGATCCCACGTGAGTATCCCATTTTCTCTTAAAATCCGTCACGCTGCTGGCCTTTATCACCTGGAGTGGGAGTCTGTTTCTATAACCATAAAGCCCTATGACCTCACAATGCAGATGGAAAGAGCTTTAGCCAATAGGAAGAGGAGATGCAAATGTTAAGAGCCTTAGCCAATAGGGAGAGGAGGAGATAGTGGATGCTGTGGCCATTTGGCCTTTATCTGCCATCATAGAAACATAGAAAAAAGCAGCAGAAAAGGGCTGTAGCCCACCAAGTCTGCCCATTCCAAGTATCCCCTCCCCTGAATTTACTCCCTTAAAGATCCCACGTGAGTATCCCATTTTCTCTTAAAATCCGTCACGCTGCTGGCCTTTATCACCTGGAGTGGGAGTCTGTTTCTATAACCATAAAGCCCTATGACCTCACAATGCAGATGGAAAGAGCTTTAGCCAATAGGAAGAGGAGATGCAAATGTTAAGAGCCTTAGCCAATAGGGAGAGGAGGAGATAGTGGATGCTGTGGCCATTTGGCCTTTATCTGCCATCATAGAAACATAGAAAAAAGCAGCAGAAAAGGGCTATAGCCCACCAAGTCTGCCCATTCCAAGTATCCCCTCCCCTGAATTTACTCCCTTAAAGATCCCACGTGAGTATCCCATTTTCTCTTAAAATCCGTCACGCTGCTGGCCTTTATCACCTGGAGTGGGAGTCTGTTCCAAAGATCCACCACTCTTTCGGTGAAGAAGTACTTCCTGGAGTCGCCATCAAAAGATGTGAGGCGGATCAGGGAAAGGTGACAAGGGGTTTGGGCCAAAAGACATGGAACTTGAGACCTCAATACATAGACCCCAGAGGAAAGGAGGTTGGGGGGGGGGATGACAGGGAAATGGTAGAACTAGAGGTCATGAGTTGAGGCTGCGGGGTAGGAGACTTAGGAGCAACGTCAGGAAACACTTCTTCACAGAAAGAGTGGCGGATACTTGGAATGCCCTCCCGCAGGAGACTGTGAAGACGAAAATGGTGAAGGAATTCAAAAATGCGTGGGATAAACACAGGAACACCCTATAGACAAAGGATGGAATCCGATTAAAACAAAGCTTGAATGACTTCAGAGCTGGAGTGAGCTTTGATGGCAGCTTCAGGAGTTAGAAAGTAAGACCATTGTCGGCCAGACTTCTAGGGTCTGGGTCCCTTAAATGGCAAAAGCAAAATTGGGATCAAGGTTGTAGAGGGCTTCTGTGGCAAAGCCAATATATGAGAGGTTAAACTGGTGCTGTGCAGAATTTTACAGCCTGTGCCCCAAAATTTGGCAAGGCCAGATACAGTCTTTAACCGTGGAGAAATGGAGCCTGTACAGAGTGCCAGACTCAACTCTGGCCACCTTTGTTGGGCAGACTGGATGGACTGGGTGGCAGGGGCGTAGCTAGACAGCCAATTTTAAGCGGGCCTGAGCCCAACGCGTGTGGGCATCTCTCTTTCTCTCCCTTCCCACCCCCAGCCTATGTAGCAGCCTCTCTCCATCATTCCCATTCCCCCCCCCCCAACCTGGTGCAGTCTTTCTCTTTTCCTCCCTCCTTCCCTTCCCACCCACCCCTCAGCTCATTCAGCATCCGCTCTCTTTCCCTCTCTAAGCCACCCCCCAAGCCCATGGAGAGTTTCTATTTGTCTTCAGATGGCAGCTGACCCTTAAGCCTTCCGTCTGACGCAAAACGCAAACCCGTCAGAGGGAAGGCTCCCAGGTCAGTCCCTAGCAGCATTTAGGGACTGCAGCCCGCCCTGTGGCTATGCCCTTGCTGTGTGGATCTTTATCTGACCCTATATACTATATAGATAACATATAGAAATAAAACAAAAAGGAAAAATAAGGAAAAGCTTTTTTTATTGAACTAACTTAATGTAGTTTATGATTAGCTTTCGAAGGTAACCCTTTCTTCCTCAGATCAGAATGATTTTCCTTAATGTTTTTGCTTTATTTCTACATTATTACCTTGAAAAGTGAACTAACACGGCCACCACATCATTTCACTCTAGAGAGGAAGAGAACACTGTTCTCAGCTTTGAGTAAGTTGATACTTGAAGGGATATTGGAAACTGTGCGAATATTGTTTATATTGATCTGTGCCTTAAGAAACTGCCTCTGCTGATGTTCTCTTAAGCTTCTGCTTATAAATAGTTTATAAATAGATGGTTAATCCCTTACAACACTTCTCGTTCACTTCGCTCCTCTTCTTCTAACCTTCTTACGGTCCCCTCTTTAAAGGTAATTGGTACTAGGCGTAATGACATGTTCTCAGTATTGGCCCCTCAATCATGGAATCTTTTACCTCAGTATATTAGGGACTTAAAAAACTTAGCCGTATTTAAAAAAGCATTAAAAACTTTCTTCTTTAAAGATGCGTATGATTCTTAAAGTTTTTTTTGTTCTTTTTTTTTTTTTTTCTCTTTTTTTTTCTTTCCTTTTTTACCAAATTTAACCTCCCCTCCTATTTGTTTTTTTCCATAGTTGTAACCCTCCTTTTCTTGCTAAAATATTGTAATTTCTCCCCTATTTTTCCTCACAACTCTTGTATGTTTTTTGTCTAAAACTAATATTTGTTTTAATATGTAAGTACTTTTGTTTGTCATTTTTTTTTTTTTTTTTAATTTATAACAAAAATTAGTTTTTACATTATCACCATTGTCTATTTCACATGTTTTATGGTTTTGTACATCGCCTAGTAATCTATAATAGGCGATTCATTAAGAATCAATAAACTTGAACTTGAAACTTGATAACTGTTCAATGAACTTATTCACTAAATATCTCGAGGAAAGCTGAGTTGGTTCAGAGTAGAACAGCTGATGAGGTCTACGTTATCGATTGAGAAAGCGAGAGACTTGCAGAGCGCATGGTATTTCCTCCCAGTTCCTGGTATAACCCAGCCCTGAGCTCTGGTCCCTAAATGTAGAAACATAATTATGTGCGAGGTGTTGCTCTGATTCGGGGCAATGAGTAAGCACTCAGCTTGATCATACTAAAAAGTCTAGCTAGACACTGCTCATCTGACAAAGGCCTAAAGCATTTGCTTAAAGCAAGCTCAAATGTGTAGATTTAGGTGGGACTTCTTTGTGTCTGTGGTTTATGGTTTGATATCCTGCCTTTCCTGAGAAGCATCTCTATGAGATAATGCTTTAAACCAGTGTCTTTCAAACTGTGTGCCATGAAGAGATTCTGGGTGTGTCCCAAGAGATTCCAGAATTTTACTTTATGTTTAAAAAAATTCCCTTCATAAGTATACACTAGAATAGATGATGTCTACGTCTATGTCTACATCACGTATGCAAGAGTCTGTCAGTGTTATGAGCGTCTGTGTGCGTAAGGATACAGCCGCCCAGACGAGCATCATTCTTTGACGTGATTGGTCCCTGAGTAGTAATGGCAAGTCATTTTAGTTTCATTTTATATGCAGTCGTTATCCGAACTTGAGCAACAGAGCAATCAAGGCTTTGCCACTGTTTGGATCTTCTTATCTTTGCAAACCCATTATTGATAGACGCACATTGGCTACCGATTAGCCATAGGATCTTATATAAACTTATGTTTTTAATTTTCAAGACCCTTTCCTCTAGCGAACCGCAATTTATATCAAAATCTTTGATTCCTTATAAAACCCAACGATCTCTGTGTTCTTCTGAGCAAAGTTTATTAACAGTTCCTTCATTAAGGATCATAGGGACACGTAGGGCTGACATGTTCACTGTCGCGGGGCCACAATGGTGGAATACTCTCCCCCAGTACATTAGAACAGAACAAGATATGGCAACGTTTAAAAACTTTTTAAAAACCTACTTATTTAAGGATGCTTTTAATCTCTAAATAACAGATGATTAATTAATGTTTACGAAATGTGCTTTGGTAAATTTTATACCCCTCCTTTTGTTCTTCCCTTTTTTTTTCACCATACCCAAAAATGTAACTTTACCCGCCTTCCTATTACTCATGTCAGTCAGAACTGGAAAACATTGTTATTGTATTAAGTTTCTTTATTGTATTTTATTGTAACTTGTACATCGCTTAGAAATTAAAATAGGCGATTAATCAAAAACAGAAATAAACTTGAAACTTGAAACTTGAAATTTTCAGCTCAGACAGAAATTAAATCGAAAAAAAGAGAATGACTCAGATGGTGGATGATGAAATGGGTGGTTGCTTGTGGACTATTGAGCCGTGCTTTGGGTTAATTTGCACTCAAAAACAAGCACGTCCTTTACGTTGATTAGCAATTCCATTCTAATCACTGTTGTTACAATTACCCAGAGATAGCTTAAAGAACTTTAAATAAATAACTCTCAAATTAATTTTTTTCTTTGGTTTTGCAATTTTATAATTTCGATTATAATGTGCCAAGAAAAACATCTGCTCTGTTTAGCTAAAAAAGTTTGAGAGACACTGCTTTAAGGGAACAGCTCCAGCTCTTAAGAACTAACAACAAAAAAGTCTTATTTTTTCATCGACAAACCTCACTGAATGTCTCTTTTATCATGATGTGAGTCTCTAGTTATGTGATTGTCTGGGTCCCCTGAATGTCTGTATGGATCATCTCATTACATATTTGACCTCCATAGGGTATCACAAGCTCTAGCCAAACACTGACATTTTCAGCCATGCACACACACACACGCACGTACAATCAACCAGAGACCGGTAGATGGTTTTGGATAAATTGTGACTACGTCTGTATTCTGAAATCAATGTTGTTGCCGAAAGCCATACACTGAAGTGAAACGGAGACATTCCCACGTTTATAAACAATAAAGAGAGGTTTGCTTTAAGCGTTTCAAGGATAAATGTTTTGTGCGCTGGATTTCACGAGCTAGAATGAATGCAGTCATTTGGGAGTGTGTGCTGGCTTTTCTGGCCCCATTAAGTCAAAAGGAGACCGCAGAGTAGCAATGTTAGAACTGAAACAACCATATTATACACTGGAGTAGCAAAGATTAAAATCCTCCTAAAAGTATAAGTGAGAATTTTAGAAATGTCATACTGGATTACTAAAAGTAGGCGAGTGGATTTAGATGGGATAGTTCTGGCTCGAGACTTGGCCCCCTTCTACCTCTCCAAGAAAAGGAATGCCAAGCCCAGGACGTGGTGGCCCAGCTGGCTCGGGAGAATTGCTTCCACCCCAGATGCTGCCACTTGCTGTGATCTTTCATGAGCAAGTTGCATTATCTCCTCAGGTGTCCAGCAGGCCTCGAAACTGTTTGGGACCTTTTCTATGACCCGAAACAACTCAAAGCATTTCTTGAAAATAACCAACAAATTCAGGTCCCAAGTGTTCATAGGAGGGAAATGAATATGGGAACTTAAGTCTTCTAAATGGAAGAATTGGAAAATATAGACATAATTGTCTAGATAACCTGTGGTTTTTTTTATTATTGATTTTATGTTCCTTTAACAGGACTGAGCTGAGAGAGTTTGTCTGAGACAAACCGACCCCACACACCCACCGTAACAACCTTAGCTGCTATAGGATCCAGGATTTTATTTTATGCTATAGCAGCTAAGGTTGTTACGGTGTGTGTGTGTGTGTGGGGGGGGGGGGGTCCGTTTGTCTCAGACAAACTCTCTCCGCTCAGTCCTGTAAAAGATTTCCTTGCAGACTCCTGAGGCAGGCCTTTTGGGGCCGAAACACGAGCGTGTCAAGTCTGGTTTATTCATAAATGGACTGAGCACCATCTGATCTCCTTCTTTGATTGTGGACTTATAGGAAATTCACTGCTTTTCCTTTTCCATACAGAATTTTGTTTCTATTTGCCTTGTTAACTTCTGTATACAGTATACCCCTGTGAATTTGCTGATCATAAATCGCGGACTCAGTTTTTCGTGGTATTTTCCAACCACCTCTTCCGGGAACTAAAGTCAGGCTACACCAATCAGGAGCTGCTTTGACACGCTATCTGGCATATCGAAACAGCCCCTAATTGGTGTAGCCTGACTTTAGTTCCCAGAAGAGGCAGTCGGAAAATACTAAGGATGATCCCGCACCCGATTTTCAGCACCTGCCGGCGCCCAACTGCCCTCTCCTGCCTCCGATCTGCTCCTAAACCGCATTTGCAGTTTTTCGAAATTCACAAGTGCTCCTGGAACGGAACCCCTTTGAATTTCGGGGGAGTGCTGTAATGCAATTGAATTTCACTTCCTAATGCATAATGTATATTTTTTTAAGTCAAATTTAAACAATAAATACAAAAATTAAAAATAAACTGTTTGGGAAAGGGATGCCCTCAGCTGCGTATGGAACAACAGTTTGACCACATAACTTTATACGGATTCTCTAAACTGCTTAACTGTTAAGTGCCGTTGAGCGCAATTGTCAATCTTCCGCTAGGCACCATTTAGAGAATCTCGCCTAGCAGGGCCTGAGACATTGAAACCTTAGGTACACTCCCATTTAGGTCAGGGTTTTTTTTTTGACCTACGTGAGTGCAACTAAATTAAGCACCTAAAGGCACCAAGGTCAAACCGTGCCGTGAATCCATCCCCTAAACATGCCTACTTGCTGGTAGGCACCTTGGAGTTGATGCCTACCAGCTACTTAATTTTTAAAATTGTTTTTAATGTCGTTTTCAATTAACTGTGCCGATTGAACTAATTAAGATCAGTTAGTTGCGCCAATCTGGGCCTCTGACTTCAGGCGCCATTTATGGAATCTGGGTGAAAATGTCAACGTGGAAGGTAATTTTATGGCAAGGGGGTGGTTTGAGTACAAGCAGATTCCTCCATGGCTGCTATTTTCATATAAAACACCAGCAGGTTTTGGAGGCATGGACATATACACTTGCCACCCAACGTGTGAGCGTGGACAGATAAGGGCCCTTTTGCTAAGCTCTGGTAAGCATTTTTATGTATTGAAATTTTACAAATTCAAAAGTATAAGAATGAAAGAAAGCAATAAGCTGCAGATACCAAAATAGACATCATAATATGCAAAATATATGGACTCCCTCCAGGTCCAGTAGCAGCTCTCCCTTTATCCAGCAGCTTCCCAGCCTCTAATAGTGGCTTCCTCCCCTTCCCTCCGCTCCCGTCCCAGCAGCTCTCAGTACTTGCCTGCAGTAGCGATTCACTTAGGCAGCCTTGGGTCCTTTGGGTTGTGCCACCTCTGAGGAAAGAGGAAGTTGCATCATCAGAGACGGGCCATGACTCAGCAAAAGCCCCAAGGCTGCCTAAGTGAATCGCTACTGGAGGCAAGTTCTGAGAACTTCGGGGAGGGGGGGAAGCTACTGTCAGAGGCTCTCGCCAGCCCTTCACAGACCTTTTACAAAGGTGTGTTAGGGCCTTAACGCGTGGAATAGCGCACGCTAAAATGCCACACGTTCTAGCTGCTACCGCCTCCTCTTGAGCAGGTAGCGCACCCTAATCCGGTGTGTGCACTAAAAACGCTAGCGCACCTTTGTAAAAGGAGCCCAAAGTATAGTTAATGGGGATTTATTTATTCAATTTTCTCTACCGTTCTCCCAAGGGAGCTCAGAACAGTTCGCATGAATTTATTCAGGTTCTCAAGCATTTTCTCACAATCTATCTAATGGACCTGGAGCAATGGGGGGATTAAGTGGCTTGCCCAGGGTCACAGGGAGCAGCATGGGATTTGAACCCACAACCTCAGGGTGCTGAGGCTGTAGTTTTAACCACTGCGCCACACATGAGTCCTTCCATATTCATCAAGAGGGGTCCAAATTTTTGTGAATCTTGACTATGTGATTTTGTTTGAATGTTATTATTTCCTCATACTTTCGGATGGCACAAAGGCGATTCCACCATTCGTAAAAATTAAGCCTAGAATTGTCTTTCCAATTGGAAACAATATGATGGATAGCGAAGGCCATCATGAAATCAAATATTTTTATATATAACGGTGGAATTGATATATCTGGATTAGAGGAACGCGATATGATTGATTTCTATGACATTAATGTGTGTTTACTGCAGCAAAAAAGGACTTACCGTGAGGCCACGCTGAGGCATCCTGTATTGGCTGGCAATGGTCACATGTCACTCATGTACCGGTGCTGGTTGCAGAATCATGGCCACACGTAAAGTGGGCACCGGAAATAAAGGCCAACATTTCACATGAATCGCACCTACGGAGACACTTTACGCCACCTCTTCAGGCCTCAGCCACACCAGGAAAGCTGTCTTCTTCATGCAGACCTGAAGTCTGTCGCCATCAGAGCCTAAAAACCGAGAAATCCCCATTCTCTGGTCCTGGTGTTCTGCAGTACTTCCAGGACATAAGGACATAAGAACATAAGAATTGCCGCTGTTGGGTCAGACCAGTGGTCCATCATGCCCAGCAGTCCACTCACGTGGCAGTTCTCTGGTTAAAGACTAGCGCCCTAACCGAGACTAGCCCTATCTGAGACTAGCCCTACCTCCATACGTTCTAGTTCAGCAGGAACTTGTCTAACTTTGTCTTGAATCCCTGGAGGGTGTTTTCCTCTGTGACAGACTCCGGAAGAGCGTTCCAGTTTTCTATCACGCTCTTGAGTGAAGAAGAACTTCCTTACGTTTGTACAGAATCTATCCCCTTTCAACTTTAGAGAGTGCCCTCTCGTTCTCCCTACCTTGGAGAGGGTGAACATCCTGTCCTTATCTACTAAGTCTATTCCCTTCAATACCTTGAATGTTTCCTTCAATCATTGAGAGTGTGTTTTAGGGTTATGGTTTGTTTCAAAAGTGATTTTATTTTAGTTCAAATATTTTATTTAGAATTTAAATGTTACAAAAACAGAACAAACATGCAATAATAAGGAAAAAAAAGCATCACATAACACAATTTACTAAAGTCCTCAGTGGAAAGATTGATTTTGATAGATATGTTTCAAGTGGGAACCAAATTTATTTTATTTTTCTATGGAGATTCATTTTCTCAGAAACTTTTAATTCTAGTTTGTGAGTTTGGCAGACTCTGAGCTACCAAAATGTATCATTAAGATTTTTGGAGTTCTTCCAGAATCCTAGTATTGTTTGCATCGCATTAGTTAAAAAGTGAATTTTAAAAATCTACATCTGGACCTGCTGTTACAGGATTCGCACTCACGAGCTTTGTACGCTGGCAGCTAAGTTAAGGTGACCTATACTCCAAATGTGTGACATGAACCAAACATGCTTGAAAATTGGGGGGAAAGTGCAAATAAACTGAAAATGTATATCTGGAGACCAGTAGAGCACAAGAATTTGTACAGAAAAGTATAATGTACAGGCGATAATTGGGAGTAATTTTAACTATAGGAGTGAAATGGTAGGGTGGCCGTGTTAGTCCACTTTCCATGGTAATAGAGAGAAATAAAACAAAAAAACAGAGGAAATGAGGTGACATCTTTTTTTATTGGACTCTCAGTGCATTTTATGATGAGCTTCTTCATCAGATCAGAAAAAAACAAATGTTGGCAAATATCAGTAAATATAAGGAAAACATGAAAGCATTTCGGAGATAGAAAGAGGGAGGGGTGGGTGGGCAGGAGACAGAAAAGTGGCAGAGCAGTTTTAAATGTCTTTATAGTGGGAAAGAAAGCCCAGATCTCGGTTAAGTCCTGTCTGGTAGGTGTCAAAATACCTTATTTTGACACCTACCAGAAACATAAGAAATGCCTTCACCGGATCAGACCTTAGGTCCATCTAGTCCGGTGACCCGCCCACGCGGAGGCTAAGCTAGGTGTTCCCTGATGAAGACCTTGTTTACCCGTATCCCTCAATATGGTTTGCAAGGAGATGTGCATCCAACTTGCCCTTGAATCCTAGAATGGCGGTCTCCGTCCCAACCTCCTCTGGGAGAGCTTTCCAAGCGTCCACCACTCGCTGTGTGAAAAAGAACTTCCTGACATTTGTCCTGGGCCTGTTGCCCCTTAGTTTCAATTCATGACCTCTCGTCCGTATCACATTTGACAATGTGAATAACGTTGTTTCTTGCTCTATTTTGTCGAATTCTTTTAGTATTTTAAAAGTCTCTATCATATCCCCTCACAGTCTTCTCTTCTCGAGTGTTAACAATCCCAGTTTTCCAAGGCGTTCTTTGTAGCTCAAATTCTCCATTCTTTTTACTAGCTTCGTGGCTCGCCTCTACACCCTTTCCAACAGGGTTATGTCCTTCTTTAGGTAGGGAGACCAGTGTTGGACACAGTATTCCAAGTGTGGTCTGACCATTGCTCTGTAAAGCGGCATTATGACTTCCACTGATCTACTCGTGATTCCCTTCTTTATCATGCCCAACACCTGTTTGTTTTCTTTGCCGCCGCTGCGCATTGAGCCGACGGCCTCAGGGTCCTGTCCAGTGTGGACTCCTGCTCAGCTTAGAGGGAACAGTGGTTCCTGTCTATCAGTATCCCCAGGTCCCTTTCTTGTTCCCTCTTACCCAATGCTACACCTAACATTTTATATTCATGTTCCTTGTTTTTTCTGCCCAGGTTCCCTTTTAGTATTCTCATCATAAAATCATTGGCGCAGTGCTCAGTTTTTCCAAAGTGTTGTCCGGCAGAGATGACATCCTGGTTGGTATTGCAATTTTTAATATGATATCTATGTAGGTTGATTCTGGTCTTTAGCATCTGGCCTGTTTCACCAATGTAATGTCCCTCTTTGCACTTTTTGCACTGAATGACGTATACCACAAAATAATAGTCACATTTCTAAGAAGTGGCCATTTTCGGGAAAAAAAACAACAAGATAGACAATTTGCACTTTTGAAAATGGCTATGTTTGGTACTGGATTTTTGTGCGTCTTCTGCAAAATGTGCAAACTCGAATTTGGACATCAGATCCAAAATGCTCTTCCACACCCTCCATAAATAATACGCTTAAGTTCCACATTTAGGGATGGATTCTACATATTGTGGCCAAAGTTGTGTGCACTGGTGATTTGTGTGCATAGCTTAATTAGTTGGCAAGGCAGTCATTGCCGATAATTGCCAATTAAGCAATTGCTGAAAATAATTAGAATTTACACGCACAACTTTCTGAACACATTCTATAAAGTGGTACGTTCTAATGTGCAGATCTCCAAAGGGGGGGGCGTGTCCAGGGGGAGGAGCATGGATGGGTCTGGGGCGTTCCTAAAAGTTAGATGCACTGTTAGAGAATGCATCCAATCTGCCCACAACATAGGTGCAGGCATTTAAGCCTGCTTTTCATCGGAACAAATGGATGGATACTAGGCGGGATTCTATAAGCTGCGCCTAACTCTAGAGGTGGTTTATAGAACTGCACAAAGCGCTGACCTTTTTGGCGCCAAATATTTAGGTGACACATAGAATTTGGACCTTAGCCTTCAAAACAGAACAGCTTGTCTGTCCTTATTAAATTGTAGAAATGCAACTTGAAAGACGGCAGCATTTCACATTTCTCCAAGACATCTGGGTCTGAAATAGAGCAGATTTTGCATATGCTTTGGTTGGGATCCTTAGGTTGACTGGTTTTATGTTAAAACCTTTATGAATCACCATGAGATAAACTGTTCAGTCAAATACAAGGAACATGTTATTGATGTTTGCGGCAGTATTATGCCCTAGAAATCAATCCAGGCCATGTATATTGATCGCCGTGCATATAAAATTTATACTTTCACAATATCGCATCTAGACTTGTCAAGTAGCTCCAGATTCACCTGGCAGGATTTATCCAGTCCTGAGTTTGCCTCACTGCGTACAGCAGCACTACACATCATGCGGCCCTAAACGACTTGCACTGTGGCTCGCGTCCGATACGACTCTCACTCCGCTCTCCTTACCTTTAAAGCTAATTACAGCAGCCTGCACAGCGAACCTAGCAGGCTGCCGTTAGCCTCCGCAGCACCTTCCCTCTGCCTCCGTCCCGCCCCTGACATCAGAGGAATATGACCTCTCTCACTGGTTGCGGGAAGCAGCGGAGGTAAGGCCCCGTTTGTCGCGAGGGCCCCCGGCGGGATGGGGACTGCCATAGAGACGCTGGATCTGGACACCGGGGGGGGGAGGGAGAAAGAGACATAAAAGGACCTTGAGAAGGGGCGGGAAAGCAGACTTGAACCAAAAGGGAGGGGGAAGGCAGGACAGATGCTGGACTACAGGGGGTAGAGAGGGGAAACACCCTGAACTGAGGAGAGAGAGATGCCCTGGGGAGGGGGAAGACAAAGAGAGTGAGAGAGACAAAGGTGGGAGGATTTGAAATGTTAGCAGAAGGAAGATAGAGAGGGAGAAACCTGAAAGAGAGGGGGCAGATGTTGAATTTGGGGGTGTATAGAGGGAAGAGAGAGAAAGAGACTACAGAGAGGTGGAAAGATTCTGAACCAGAGAGGGAGGAGGAAGGAAGGAGAGAGAGAGGCAGAGAAAGACCTGGAAGAAAGGAGAACAAATGCTGGACATGGGGTGAGGGGGGATGGTGGTTGTAAGCAGATGAAAGAGAGAGAGAGGCCAGGACCAAAGGGGAAAGACAAGAGGCAGATGCTGGACTATGGGAGGTGCAGACAGAAGAGACAGAGGGGGAGAGACCCTGAGGAAGAACAGAGAGATGCAAGATAACAGAGGAAGAAGACATGTTGCCAAAAGGGGTGGAGGAGAGAGGAAGAAAAGTTGAACTCATGGATGGACAGAGAGAGATGTTGGTTGGGGAAGGAAATGAGGTCCAGAGGCAGAAAGAAAAAAAATGTTGGATGCACACAGTCAGAAGGAAGTCCAACCAGAAACTAATTAAATCAACAAAGACAACAAAGATAGGAAAAATGATTTTATTTTCAATTTAGTGATTGAAATATGTCAGTTTTGAGAATTTATATCTGCTGTATGTATTGTGTGTGTATGAAAAATGAAAGGAAAAATTTGCATTACAATTAGTAAAGGAAGCAGGATCTGGGGCAGAGCTTGGATGGGTTTAGTCGGAGCTTGGGAAGTCTATGGTTGGGGGTACTTAGCTTGAAGCAGTTGAGAAACACTGCTGTAGGCAATCAGCCGCTGCCAGTGCCTCTCCTCTCCTGCCCTCTTCCCTGCTGGCACCCCCTACTGGCGTCTCAGGGCCCGTCTGGAAGGCCTCTGCACATGCGCGGATGTCAACATGATGATGTCATGCATGCACATGATGTCATCACTGCAATATCCTAGCACTTCCGGGTGCCTCGAGCCAAGGCCACTACCTCGGCCCTCGCTATATTTTCCAACTTTGTTGCCGCCCCAGATCATTTTTGAGTTGTGCAGGCCTGGCATACAGGGATCTGCAGACGTAAATGTAGAATGGCATTGCATGGAATGGGGTCAACTCAGAATTGGATCAATCCCATTGGGTGAACCTGCGGCTGGCTGGAAACACTAACTATAGCTAGAGACGATTGTATTTTATTGTTTGGTTTTTTTATTCTGAACTTTGAATCCAAATTTCCTGAAAACCCCCAAACCAGGCTTGCCATGTATTTATCTCCAAAATTATTTGTTTATTCATTCAATTTTCTAAACCATTCTCCCAGGGAAGTTCAGAATGATTTACATTAATTTATTCAGGTGACATAGAAACCTGATGGCAGATAAAAGCCAAATGGTCCTTCCAGTCTCCCATCTGCAACATCCAGTATCTCCTCCTCTCCCTATTGGCTAAGGCTCTTAACATTTGCATCTTCTCTTCCTATTGGCTAAGGCTCTTTACACCTGCATTATGATGTCATATATCTCCTCCTCTCCCTGTTGGCTAAGGCTCTTAACATTTGCATCTCCTCTTCCTATAGGCTAGGGCTCTTTATACCTGCATTGTGATGTCATAGAACTTTATGGCTACAGAAACATAGAAATATGATGGCAAATAAAGACCAAATAGACCATCCAGTCTGCCCATCAAACATTTTTCCCTGTTTGTCCCGGTGGGCTCACAATCTATCTAACGTACCTGGGGAATTGGGGGGATTAAGTGTCACAAGGAGCAGTGTGGGGTTTCAACCCAATTCATTTGTCTGAAAGGTCAATTTAAAGTCACCATTTAGTGAAGCCCAAAATAGTATCTCCAAAAGAGTTGGATGATTGCAGTGGCGAAGTGAGGGTGAGTGATGCCCATCCCCTACCCTCCTCTCATCCATCCCCACTCCTTCCCAATCCCCATGCCACCTGCGCGTCCCTTCCCTTCCCCCGTACCTCTTTAATTTTCCCGGAACGCGCAGCGTCACGAACTTGCTGCCCACGTCGGTGTCGGCTCTTCCTCTGTTGTCACTTCCTAGGCATGGGACCCGGAAGTGACATCAGAGATAGAGCCGACACTGACGCAGGCAGCAAGTTCATGACGCTGCACGTGCCGGGAAAATGAAAGAGGTACAGAGGAAGGGAAGGGGTGCACGTGCGAGGCAGAGGTATCGGGGGGGCAGAGAGGAGAATGGGTGCCAGTACCCCCACCAAGATGACATCCGGGGTGGAACACCTCCTTCTCCCCCCCTTTCTAAGCCATTGGATGTTTGAACAAATTGATGATTTTGAAGCTAAATTAGTCAAAATCTACTGAAAGTTGGCCTACTGGAGAAAGTTAAGATTCTGAACTTGACCACTGAATTTCAGGGAATAAACCCAGATCTTTTCAGGCAAAATGCTAAGAGAGAGGGAACCATGATTGATTATAATGCTAACTCTAACTATGCGCACGGAGTGTTCCTAGTGAGATAAGTAGCCAGTGCTTAGCTCCTAAAAATTGAAAAATGGTTGTTAGAAGCTATTGGAGAAATCTCACCTTAAGAGAGAGGCAGAGCTTGATCGCCAATTCCCCCTTAACAATAGCAAGCTACATTAAGGAATGGTGAACAAATATGGCCACCAGGAAGTACTACATAAGAATAGCCTTACTGGGTCAGACCAATGGTTCATCAAGCTCAATAGCCCGTTCTCATGGTGGCCAATCCAGGTCCCTAGTACCTAGCCAAAACCCAAAGAGTAGGAATAGCCCATGCTACTGATCCAGGGCAAGCAGTGACTTCCCCTATGTCTTTCTCAATAACATTCTATGGACTTTTCCTTCAGGAACTTGTCCAAACCTTTCTTAAAACCAGCTACGCTATCCGCTCTTACCACATCCTCTGGCAACGCATTCCAGGGCTTAACTATTGTCCGAGTGAAAAAAAATTTCCTCCTATTGGTTTTAAAAGTATTTAACTTATAACTTCATTGAGTGTCCCCTAGTCTTTGTAATTTTTGATAGAGTGAAAAATTGATCCACTTGTGCCCGTTCTGCTCCACTCAGGATTTTGTAGACTTCAATCGTACCTCCTCTCAGCCGTCTCTTTTCCAAGCTGAAGAGCTGTACTGCTATTATTCTTAGGGTAATGCTATATCCACCTTTCCCTTCCCCTCACCAGCTCTCTGACTGGGAAAATTAATAGCATACACAGAGGACTGAAAGCATAATATAGGTTTATTCATACAATTTTATAATAATGAAATCATGCAGTAAGGAATCAATAATTTGTTACCATATATTGCATCATCACTCCGGTATCGGGGGACCAGCGAAACATCGGAGGCAGCGCATTCATCTCATATCAGCATCACACGGCTCTTCAGCAGTGGAGAAGTCCCGATTCCACTGAGTTCTGCCTGTCTTTTTATGCCCAGATTATGGTCAGGATCCGGTTTGTATACGTGTTCAAACATGAACATGTCACAAACAAGTTAGGCACTTTTTTACTCAAAGTATTATGGTCAGGATCCGGTTTATGCATATCCTGCTTTTCCCCCTTTCTCGATTGAGTCATCCATATCCTGTTTTGACTAAATCTGGCTCACCAGGTGCAAGTTATCTTTCTGAACTCTAGTTCCCCTTTTAAAAAAAGAAAGTTGTTATTTGGTATTATTTTAGTAGCAGATGGTTTATTAAACAGTCATTGTTACTAAAAACAACTCTCATATCATATCCAGGTATATCCCATACGTATCACAAGAGCCCTAACCATTTTAGCCTAAAACTCAATCCGGTTTTAGACCTTTGTTCAGTACTGAGACCGTAATTGCGGCTATCTTAGATAATCTGCGTCTCATGTTCAGTAAGGGCCTTAATGCCCTGATCATGCAATTTGATATGAGCTCAGCCTTTGACCTAGTGGACCATGGGAAAATGCTACAATGCCTAGATGCAATTGGTATTAGGGAAGAGGTGTTGGACTGGTTTCGAGGCTTCCTTATGTCCCGTACCTATCATGTACCGTATCACGTTTTAATTACGATCTCTCTGATACCTGGAGCAATCCATTTGGCGAACTGCAAGGGTCACCACTATCCCCATTGCTTTTCAATGTCTACATGTCCTCACTAAGTGCGCAATTGACCCAGCTGGGGATAAAATTATTCAGTTACACAGATGACTTTACAATCATCATCCCATTTTGCTAGCTCTCTCTCGGAAATTACTCCCAAGGCATCAGAAGCACTAAATTTAATGGAGCAATGGATGACTGAATTCAAACTGAAACTTAATTCAGAAAAACAAAATTTTTTGTAGCTTCACCACACCCGCTTGATACCAAAACACCACTATGCATCAATAAACTTAGCTATCTTATTCAGACTACTATGAAGGTATTGGATGTAACACTAGATCAGTGCCTAACCATGAAAGACCAAGTAGACTCCTTAATCAAAAAGGGTTTTTTCACTCTCTGGAAACTTCGATCCATTAGAGCATATTTTGATATGTCATCATTTAGAATTCTGGTACAATCCCTCATACTGAGTCAACCTGATTATTGTAACATCGCCTATTTAGCAATTTCCCAAAAGAATATGCGATGATTACAATTAATGCAAAATGCAGCGGAAAAAACTGATTTTTGAGCTAAAAAAGTTTGATCATGTGACATCTTACTACCGACAGCTGCATTGGCTACTGATGGAGGCACGCGTAAAGTTTAAGTTCGCCTGTCTCTGCTTTAAAGTACTATACGGTCTAGCCCCTAAATACATAACTGACCTTTTCTCCTTCTTAGCCAACAGACATAAGAGAAGCTCACTTTTGAACTTCATTTCCCCCCCCCCCCCCAGGTAGAGGATGTAAACTCAAAAGACACCATCAACACCTTCTCTCACATCAGGCAGCATTATGGGGTAAAGATCTAGAACAATTGCTTATGCCTACTACTTATGAGGAATTCAGGAAACGCCTAAAATATATATCTGTTCCTGAAGTATCTGGACAGCTGACCCATATAACTCTTTCTTTTCAATAACTGTTCCCTTGAGCTGTTAGCCACTATCTTTCACCTCTGTTAAGTTCAATCAATTTGTACCATTTTTTAATCTTTGTAAACCGCATAGAACTTCACGGTTCTGCGGTATATAAACTGTTATTATTATTTTAGTCTTTCCTCATTCTAGAGGAGTTCCATCCCCTTTACCATTTTGGTCGTTCTTCTTTGAACCTTTTCTAGCACCACTATATCTTTCTTGAGATAAGGAGACCAGAATTGAACGCAATACTCCAGATGAGGTCTCACCATGGAGTGATACAGGGGCATTATGACATTCTTAATCTTGTTAACCATCCCTTTTTTAATAATTCCCAGCATACTGTTTGCTTTTTTGGCTGCCACCGCACATTGGGTGGAAGATTTCATCGTATTGTCTAGAATGACACCCAGATCCTTTTCTTGGGCGCTAATCCCCAAGGTGGATCCTAGCATCCAGTAGCTGTGATTCAGGTTATTCTTCCCAATATGCATCACTTTGCATTTGTCCACATAAATTACATCTGCCATTTTTACACCCAGTCTTCCAATTTCCTAAGTTCCATCTGCAATTTTTCACAGTCTACATGCATTTTAACAACTTTGAACAGTTTAGTGTCATCTGCAAATTTAATCACCTCATTTGTCGTTCCAATTTCCAGATCATTTATAAATAAGTTAAATAGCACCGGTCCCAGTATAGACCCCTGCGGCACTCCACTGTTTACTCTCCTCCATAGAGAAAATTGGCCATTTAGCCCTTCCCTCTGTTTTCTATCAACCAATTCCTGATCCACAACTGAACTTTGCCACCTATCCCATGACACTTTAATTTTCTCAGGAGCCTCTCGTAAGGAACTTTTATCAAAAGCTTTCAGAAAATCTAGATACACTATATCAACCAGCTCACCTTTATCCAAATGTTTACTCACACCTTCAAAGAAGTCAAGCAAATTGGTGAGGCAAGATTTCCCTCGGCTGAACCCATGCTGATTTCGTCTCATTAAATCATGTTTGTCTACGTGTTCCATTGTTTTATTTTTTTATAATTGTTTCTACCATTTTGTCCAGCACCGAAGTGAGGCTTACTGCTCTGTAATTTCCCGGATCTCCCCTGGAGCCCTTTTTAAAAATCAGCATAACATTAGCCACCCTCCAATCTTCAGGTACTACAGATGAGTTTAGCAACAGGTTACAGATCACTAACAATAGGTCAGCAATTTCATATTTGAGTTATTTTAATACCCTGGGATGTATACCGTCTGGTCCAGGCGATTTATCACTTTTTAACTTGTTGATTTGACTCAGTACATCTTCCAGATTCACCGAGATTTCTTTCAGTTCTTCTGCATTATCACCCTTGAAAACCATTTCCGGTTCAGGTAGATCTCTCACATCTTCTTCTGTAAAGACCGAAGCAAATAATTCATTCAGTCTCTCTGCTATGGCCTTATCCTCCCTAAGTGCCTCTTTTGCTCCTCGATCATCCAACGGTCCCACAGATTCCCTCACAGGTTTTCTGCTTCTGATGTACCTAAAAAAATTGTTACAACATCTCCAATGAAACCCTTGAGTGAGATTAGGAAAAAATAGGTTTATTCAAAATATAACATGTATTGGCATTCCTTTTTTTCTTCTACTGTAAATGGGCAGTATAAGGGTAGAGAAATAAAAGATGTCCGGTGGAACCTGGTGAGCTCATTAAGAATGAGGGCTGAGCTAAAACAGTTGTTGCCCTGCAGCAAGGAGGTTTATTCCCAAGAGAGAGTTCAGTGCCTGCAGCCTCAAGAGGAAGAGAAATTTCTCCATCTAGTTTGTCTAATGAGGAGAACTTTGCCTAGGTTACCATATAACTCCAGAAAAAGGAAGATGGATTGAGACATCCAGGTTTTACTTCTATTGCTTTCAATGGACGTAAACCGACGGATTGAGACATCCAGGTTTTACTTCTATTGCTTTCAATGGACGTAAACCCCGGATGTCTCAATCCGTCCTCCTTTTCTGGAGCCATATGATAACCCTACATTTACCCACATCCTGAGGCAGAAAGCCTGAGAAGCTGCTGTTTTTTAAGAAGCACCAAAGTGTGAAATATAAGGAACATTTATATTTTGCCTCACCCTGTACACATATATAAATTTAAATGTTTAAATGCATTTATTGGCAGAGATGCCAATTTACCCTTTACCCGGCTGAAGACATTTTGGCCAATCCTGGTTTTGGACTTACATCACAAAGCAATGTGGGATTTGTAGTGCCTGATCCTGAAATCCGTGTTGCAAATCCCACAATTCACCAAGATTGGGGGTGGTCAATTGTTTAGGGAGGTGGCATATTAGCCATCTCTCCTATAGTCAACAGGAGAAAGGCATCAGTGGAGAGAGACTTTTGTACTTCATCTTAGTTTAAATAAAAAAAGATCTGCTGCGGATTAGAGGGATTAGAAATGTATGCATTGCTCTTATTTTGAATTGAGTCTATGAACTAGAAGGAAGGAAGTTGGACTGAGAACTGGCTTGGATAATGAGCCAAACTGTGTTTACCAAGGTGGAGCTGTGCCAGAGCTTCTGGGTGAAATAACTGATGCACATGCATCTTTGTTTTGCAAATGTTGCTGTAAAGCAGTCATTCTCAAACTGTCCTGGGGAACCCCCAGCCAATCGGGATTTCAGAATATGCACAACGGATATTCATGAGTTAAATTTGCATTGTGAATATCCTGAAATTACAACTGGCTGGAGTTCCCCAAAGTAGAGAATGACATGGTGATAGAATTCATCACCGTTCCCGCCCCACGGATAACTGTGGGAAACCATCCCCATGTCATTCTTTAAGGGGAGAGGGAAGAATCAGAGTATGAATGGGCTCAACCACTGACCCGCAAGCCTTGCATTGAAGAATGCTGGTGTAGAAGGTCTGTGGTTGAGATAGACACTAAACATAAGAACATAAGAAGTTGCCTCCGCTGAGGCAGACCAGAGGTCCATCTTGCCCAGCGGTCCGCTCCCGCGGCGGCCCATCAGGCCTATTGCCTGAAACAGCCATAATGGCTTCATTATCCTTGGCTCCCATAAGAATCAGAGTATGAATGGACACAACCACTGACCCGCAAGCTTTGCTTTGAAGAATGCTGGTATAGAAGGACTGAGGTTGAAACAGACACTACAGAATGACAGTCTCTGGTATCCAGAGCAGATATTGTGATGTCATAATGCCTCATTCCACCAGTGCCTAAGAGCCAATCACATCAGTGATGTCACAATGGCTCCCATAAGAATCAGAGTATGAATGGCCACAACCACTGACCCGCAAGCTTTGCTTTGAAGAATGCTGGTGTAGAAGGACCGAGGTTGAGATAGACACTAAAGAATGACATGGGTTGGTTTCCTGTGGTTATCCGTGGGAATGTGAACGGTGATGAATTCTGTCACTGTGTCATTTTCTACCCCAAAGACAAGTTTTACGGCCACTGCTGTAAAGGTTAGACATCTTATTCTCAGTTCACTTAAGGACCCAGTTCTACCCTACAGAGACTGACTTGAGATTTAAGGATGTCAGCTGACTGAGGCAATACCTAAGTGTAGCTGAGAGAGGCGCTCCACCAGGATTCCACCATCCTTGTTTAATGGAAAGTCGTTATGAGCCAGAATTGTGGAACTCGTTACCTTTTTGAACGGACAACTGAATACTATTATCTACAATACTGCAAACAAGTGAAAGCATTGCTTTTTCAGTATTTTCAGACAGTTTTAGGAATGTGGATGTTTGGTTTTATGCTGTATTGTTATTTTTATTAAATTGAAATTGTACTCGTTAAATTTAAATTAAAAGAATGAGAGGCTCATTCAAATGTGAGAGAAATCCTAATTAATTAATAGCAAATTCCCTTTGCATACAGAGAGCAAAATCTATCTGTATTAGGAATGCATAATAGACACCGTTTGAAGTGGGGAATGTGCCCAGATGCACTTCCTTCCATTCTTTACCCTCAATGCACAGTTAAAACCTTGACTCTGTTCATTATGTGATAGCGATTCTCTCTGTGCAAGTGTCTTGAAGTCTTACAAAGACGTAAGCCATAAACCGTAAAACGCTTTTAGGCTTTAAATGTGTGCAATGTTTACTTTACAACTTCTGTTCATGATGCTTAAGCGGAAATCTGTGTCATTTATTATTTTCCGTTTAGGATCCTTTATATTGCCATAAATGCAGACAGCTGTCTAAAAGTGGCATGGCTACACAAGCAGCAAAACACCCACGTGTCTGGGAGAAAGCAAGGCGAGAAGAAATCTGATGCACTAAATTACTACAGCTGTAAAACCAAAATTTAAAATGGCTCATTGTTTGCTCAGTTAACATATGTGCTCAGTAGTGATGTGTGATTTATCCTGTTTATCAATGCTGTTCTGAATTATTCATTTAAGGAGAAAAGTAGCAAGCAAAGATGTAGTTTGGGTTGGACACAGAAGGCAGTTCCCCCCCACTCCACCCCTCCAAGATGTGGGTGCTAAAGAAGGGTCTCTTCTTCCTACTGCTTTTATGACATAAGAATTTTCCTACTGGGACAGACGAAGGTCCATCAAGCCCTGTATTCTGTTTCCAAAAGTGTCCAACCCACGTCCCAAGTACCAGACAGAAACCCAAAGAGTAGCAACATTCCAGAGCTGAGATTGTGATGTCATAATGCCTCATTCCACCAATGCCTAAGAGCCAACCTCAGCAGTGATGTCACAATGGCTTGATTGTCCTATACTTGGCTCACTTAAGAACACAAGAACTTCCATACTAGGACAGACAGAAAGTCCATCAAGCCCAGTATCCTGCTTCCAACAGTGGCCAACCCAGGTTCCAAGTACCTGGCAGAAACCCACAGAGTAGCAACATTCCAGAGCTGAGACTGTGATGTCATAATGCCTCATTCCACCAAAGCCTAAGAGCCAACCTCATCAGTGAAGTCACAATGGCTCCACTGTCCTATACTTGGCTCACATAAGAACAGCCACACTGGGACAGACCGAAGATCCATCAAGCCCAACATCCTGTTTCCAACAGTGGCCAATCCAGGCCCCAAATACCTGCCAGAAACCCAAAGAGTAGCAACATTCCAGAGCTGAGTTTGTGATATCATAATGCCTCATTCCACCAATGCCTAAGAGCCAACCTTAGCAGTGATGTCACAATGGCTCGACTGTCTTGTACTTGGCTCACTAAAAGCATAAGAATTGCCATACGGGACTGACCAAAGGTCCATCAAGACCAATATCCAGTTTCCAACAGTGACCACCCCAAGTACCTAGCAAGAGATAATCTTGTAGGTGTGTTTGGGTTGGACAAGTGCAGCCTCAAAATTAGAACATCTTTTAGCGATAATGGAACAGGAAGACACATCCATGTCTAAAGAGAATAACCTGTTTTTTCTTTCTAAGAACATAAGGATTGCCGCTGCTGGGTCAGACCAGTGGTTCATCGTGCCCAGCAGTCCGCTAATGCAGCGGCCCTTAGGTGAAAGACCAGTGCCCTAATTGAGACTAGCCTTACGTGCGTACGTTCTGGGTCAGACCAATGGACCATCTAGTGCAGTGTCAAAGATGACCCCGAGATTACGAGCAGACAAAACAGGAAGGATGAGAGTGTTGTCCACAGAGAACGAGGGAAGCGGAGAGTTGGGTTTAGGCGGAAAGATGAGCAACTCTGTTTTAGCCATATACAATTTTAAATGCTAATGTCCGTTCCTCAGAAGAACTGCTAACGTGACACTCGTGGAGTGCACAACAAGGGCCTCCAAATAGTATCTGGTGGGCCACATGGGGCCCGGGGACCTCGAGTATGAGACCGCTGGTATAGGTTAAGCACACTGGTCAAGTCTGCAGCAGAGGGTTGAACTGGGCAGCGAAGGAGTGTAAAGCTGATTGGAAGATCTGGCAACCCTAATTATATATCATTTTTATAGCTGTATTTTTCAGTATATCAAGTTTAATAAACGATATAAATGGTGCTGGAAGTTACACACCTAGATAATCCTGCTGCCTAACGGTTTTCTTAGTTGACTTAATTGGCGCTGATAATTGAAAGCGCCATTAAAAAACAATTAATTAGCCAAAGGGCACCAACCTGGGTAGGCGCCTACGACTTCAAGGCAAGTGTCTACACTGAGGCACCTACTGGCAAGTGGCCATGGTTAGGGGCAGAAGTGGAGTGGATATGGGACATGGTTCACTTAGGCACCTATAGGGCAGCGCGCCTAAGGTTTTAGTGCCTATGAATGCCACTAGTTGCCTATAAAAGGCAATTGCACTCATTGACGCCTAGGCGCTAGGGCCTTCCTTCCTGCTCTCTTAACAGTTCTGTCTTTTTCAGCCCAGTTCCAGTTACGTAGCTCTGGCTGGACCTGGAACGTCATCAAAAAATAAGGGCACTCTTTTACCTTTGCAGTCATGCAATCCCTGGGCTTCTACAGAGTGTGAATCTGTAAATTAGGGCTGCTCATTACTTCCCTGGGACCCATCCCCCCGCACACACACACAGTGGCATGGTAAGGGGGGCAGACTGCCCCTGACGCAGTCTTGATGGGGACACTGGCATCTTTCTGCCCTTCCCATGCCACGTTCGTGCCCTCCCGTCCCCCTTGTACCTCTTTAAATCTTCGTCAGCATGAGCAAATTCTCCGGCCTGCTGCTCGTGCCGGCCTGGATCCCCTCTGGAATCACTTCCTTGTTGAGAGGCCAGGAAGTGATGTCAGAGGGAAAGCCAATACCGGTGCAAGCAGCAGCCACTCGAACTGGCAAAGATTTATAGAGGTACAGGGGGGAAGGGAGGGCATTAGTGTGGCATGGAGGATAGAGAAGGAGCAGGGGTGGCAAGGAATAATAATTTATTTTCATATATACTGCCCCACCAATAGTTCTAGGCGGTTCACATCAAAGGAACTGAGACATTTCAGTAAAAATACAATTTCAAAAACACACTGCAACTATAAATACAACATCAGTTAAAAGTTACAATTAAAAAACATCTTAATAAAACCATCAAATCAACATTCTTGTTTATCAAAGAGATAAGTTTTCAATGATTTCCTAAATGTAAGATAAGAATAAGCATGGGCAATCAAAGGTCTCATCCAGGAGTTTATCTTCCCCGCCTGATATTCTAATGTCCTGTGCAAAAACGTTTTGTAGCGATAAGCCCTTGGGGTAGGGAAGATGAACATACCCGAATTTCTGGTACAAGGCTTGTGGGGGGCGCCAACACCCCTGGCACCTCCTACCTCACTATGCCACTGCCCCCACAAGTACCGCAGCCCAGCTAACACTTCAGGGAGGATTCCTTCAACTGGATATCTCTCTCCTTGGAGACGTCTTACCTCGGGATATCTCCAATCCGCTCCGCTCCAGGGCATTTCACTACCTCCCAGCCTGAGCCCCACTCCTCTGACTCAGTCACTAAACTGGTGAAAAATACCAATAATGGCCATTAATAAACTCATTTGACATTGTACACGTAACCGACAGGGCCTTCTTTTGATAACTGTTGCCATCTGATACAAATTTGTGAACCAAATCTTTGATAAATAGCCATTAGGCTAAAGGGATACGTTGAACGCAAGCTAACTAGTGTAAAAGTCCTTTTTTTGTAGCCTTAATAAAAGTGCTGTTTCGGAGTTAGATTTAAAATCACAGGCATTAAAGAATGAATGGAACGAACCCTATATTCAGTTCACTTTCTTGCAGTATTCTCAGAACTAGGGTCAGTCAGTAATGGCCGAAGAGCAGGAACGGACAATAACGTGGGCTCCTAGTGAGCGTTCTTCCATAAAACTAACCATCTTTAAGAAATTGCAGAGTTAAGAATGACCCTTTCTTTTTTTATTTTAAATCTTTACTCATTTTAAAGCCAAAATAAAGTGCAACCTATTATACAGACATTTTACATTTTAACAAGCACTTAAATTCAATCAAAATTATATTCTATGACAAATACATCTATCATCCCCCTTTCTACATATCCAAAAATTGCACCCAAACTGAAAGTATCTTCCCACCCACCCTGGACGTGGATGATCAAAGGGCAAAATCAACAGTCTTTCCTTACAGAATTTTGTCAATGGCTCCCAAATATCCATAAGCTTTCTATAATGTCCCTGGTGTATAGCAATATAAACGACTGGGTAAATTCAAAAAAGGCAGAAATGTTCCTAAATAGCCATATCGAAAAACAAACTAATAAAGGAACAATACAGCTACTTCAAAAGGTTAAAAGATTTTTGAAGTAGCTGTATTGTTCCTGGTGTATAGCAATCATACTTTCCATTTTAAACGTGTGGCATAGAGATTCCCTCCAGAAAATACAATTTAACCGATCCCAACTTTTCCAGGTTCTCATAAGAAGTTGTATGGCAACTCCTGTCATAATAAAGAGAAGATATTTGGCTTTTAGCCCTCATAGCACAGTATCGTATGACAATGCCACAGGATTTTCCAACACTTCATTCACTTGACCCCCAAATGGATCTCCAAAATCTAAATATCCAGGGACAATAGAACAGTAGATGATCCAATGTCCCTACATCGAGATGACAGTGCCAGCGTCTGTTAGACTTGGAACTATCTAATTTCTGTAATCGAACAGGGGGTCCAAAAAGCTCTATGTAACAAGAAAAGCCATGTTTGTCTCAAAGATGCAGACGCCGTACATCTCATCCTCCAAGTCCAAATTCGTGGCCATTGAGACGCAGAAATCTGCTGCTTTATCTCAATGCTCCAAATGTCACAAAGACCAGTCTTTGTTTTCTTATTCAAAAATTCAGATGTTAATTTGTACCACTGAGCGGCCTGATGCCCCAGGAAATCTGTCTGGAAGCATAGGACCATCAAATTATAATGATTCTTAAGATTTTGCCAATCAGGGAACCCCCTTCGGAATGGCTTGCTTCAACTGCAACCACCTATAATTTTGAGACTTAGCAATACCAACTCATTCAAAAAATGCAGCATCTGGCTCAATTCACTTCAAACGTCTGTACGCATAGGCCACTGATGTCGTAGTGCAGCGTTTAACAGCAGTAGCTTCTTTGGAGGGGACAGAGAAGGTTTCTTCTCTTAAGGCCGACTGATTGATTTAGATATATACAGTGGTACCTTGGATTACGAGCATAATCCGTTCCAGGAGCATGCTTGTAATCCAAAATGCTCGTTTATCAAAGCGAGTTTCCCCATAGGAAATAATGGAAACTCGCTTTGATGCGTTCCCCCCCCCCCGAGAACCGGCATTGCTCCCCTCGAAGGTCCCCCCCTGCGATCAGGCACCCCCCCCTGCGATCCAGCACCCCCCCCTGCCTCGAACCGGCACCCACCCCACCACGATCCGACCCCCCCCCGACACAATTGGGCACCCCCCCGCCACGATCCGACCCCCCCCCACACACGATTGGGCACCCCCACCCGACACAATTGGGCACCCCCCGCCGCTTCTTACCCTCATCTGGGCACTCTTGAAGATCGGCCTACTCGTCTGCTGGGCCTTGAGCACCTGAGCATGCTCAAGGCCTGCGAGTTCACGTGAACTCGCAGGCCTTGAGCATGCTCAGATGCTGAAGCATGATGAAGGTGGTTATTTCAACAGACTATGGCTTATCCATCCTCTAAACATAAGAATAGCCTTACTGGATCAGACCAGTGGTCCATCTAGCCCAATATCCCGTCTTCATGGAGGCCAATCCAGGTCACAAGTACCTGGCAAAAACCCAAATAGTAGTAGCATTCCAGAATCTCAAAGAGTAGCAACATTCTATGCAGAATCCCAAAGAGCAGCAAGATTCCAGAATCTCAAAGAATAACAAGATTTGAAATGCCAAAGAGTAGCCAGGTTCCGGAAGCCAAAGAATAGCAACATTCCTTGCTATCGATCCAGGGCAAGCAGTGGCTTTCCTGATGTCTGTCTCAATAACAGACTATGGACTTTTCCTCCAGGAAATTGTCCAAACCTTTCTTAAAACCAGTTACATTAACCGCTCTACCACAACCTCTGGCAATGCATTCCAAAACCTAACTATTCTCTGAGTGAAAAAAATATTTCCTCCTAGTGGTTTTAAAAGTATTTCCCTGTAACTTCATTGAGTGTCCCCCTAGTCTTTGTAACTTTTGATGGAGTGAAAAATCGATCCACTTGTACCCGTTCTACTCCACTGAGGATTTTGTAGGCTTCAATCCTATCTCCCCTCAGCCGTCTCTTTTTTGAGCTGAAGAGCCCTAACCTTTTTAGACCTTCCTCATATGAGATGAGTTCCATCCCCTTTATCATCTTGGTTCACCTCCAAATGATTTTGTAAGAATTGTATGCATCTGTTTTGGTACTAAACAGGACCTAAATATTACATCTCCTATGGAAATCAATGTGAAAAAACATCCAGATTACTACATAATTTGTTTGTAGGGTTTATTTGGATTTAGTAGTCAGGCACGCTAAGCATTTTCCCTATTTGTCCCAGTGGGCTCACAGTCTAACTATGGTGCCTGGGGCAATGGAGTGCCGTGACTTGCCCAGAGTCACAGGAAGTGGTGCTGGACTTGAGCCTGCAATCTCAGGGTTCTGAGACAGCAGCTCTAACCACTGGGCCACGCCTCAGAATAACTTCGTATCGGTCATCTAGATCTGAAAACGAACCCTGGAGTGCATGCAGTCAACAGTAGACTAGTATTCTCGAAAGGGCTTACCGTGGCACCAGAGAGGAATGACATGGGACCCCACGGGGGTCTCATTTTTCCATCCTGTCCCAGCGAGTTCTTTTCCTGTCCCATTCCTGAAAGCTCCGTCCTCATCTGCACAAGCCTCAAACACTTTAAAACCATAAGTATATGAGGCTTGTGCGGTTAGGGCAGGGACAAGGAAAAAACTCATGGGGACGAGGAAATTGAGTTCCTGTGAGGATGGGGAAAATACTGCACTACCCTAGAAATCAAAATGTAGCAAAAGTGAGCCAAGTCTAGGCCAATGAAGCCATTGTGACATCACTGATGAGGTTGGCTCTTATTGGTGGAATGAGGCATTGTGACATCACTGATGAGGTTGGCTCTTATTGGTGGAATGAGGCATTGTGACATCACTGATGAGGTTGGCTCTTATTGGTGGAATGAGGCATTGTGACATCACAGGATCAGCTCTGGTTACCAGAGACAGACACTTTTCACACTATTCAATTTTCTGTACTGTTCTCCCAAGTAGAAAATGACACGGGGACCAATTTTTCCCCGTACCCGAGGGAATTCATTTTCCCATCCCATGCCCGGTTCCTGCAAGCTCCATCCTCATTTGCACAAGCCTCAAACACTTTAAAATCATAAGTGTTCAAGGCTTGTGTGTTTAAGGCAGAACTTTCAGGGATGGAACGGGGATATTGAGATCGCTTGAGAACAGGGACAAATTAGAGAATGACACGGGGACAAATTTTTCCCTGTCCCCGCTGTAACTCATTTTCCCGTCCTGTTCCCGCCCCA
Source organism: Geotrypetes seraphini (assembly GCF_902459505.1). Lineage (NCBI taxonomy): Eukaryota > Metazoa > Chordata > Amphibia > Gymnophiona > Dermophiidae > Geotrypetes > Geotrypetes seraphini. Next base: position 253,873,213 of record NC_047089.1, read on the forward strand.
TTCCTGCAAGCTCTGTCCTCAAACATTTTAAAGTTATAACTCGCTGAACGTCCAGCTCTCTTGATTGTAAACCGCCTAGAAGTCGCAAGATTGTGGCGGTATAAAACAATAAAGTTATTATTATTATGATTTAATGTTTAAGGCTTGTATAGTTAAGGCAGAGATTACAGGAATGGGGCATGGGAACGGGACAGGGAAATTGAGTTCCTGTGTCATTCTCTACAAAAAAGTACTTAAATCTGGTGCCATCAGGAACATTCATTTTGTAAAATCAAAGAGTGGGGGGGGGGAGGAAAGGGGAGGGGTTTCACATAAATAGTGCAACATGGATATCAACAGCCATTCTGCCACATATCTGTGTCACTGGTGCCATTTCCACAGACCAATGGATTTTGCAAATCTGCCGGGTCACAGGGGTTCTGGAACTCGGCCATTCCTCCAAACCCTGGTTCAAAATGAGAAGTTTGACAAGATTTATTCTCTTTTTAATTTTTTGCAAGCTTTTGAAAACTACTTTATTCACTAAACATTTTGGAAATTCATTCTTTTCATTCTTCTTTATGGTTTATATTTTTTTAAGTTAATTATTGTAAACCGGGTCGAGCTTTCTTAGATTGAAGACTCAGTATATAAAGCCAAGTTTTAGATTAGATTAGATTTATGCGTGATTTTGAGCAGGTAGACGTGATGAAGGAAAACATTAAAAGGGGCAGCTACGTTAGTCTGGTTCACTAAGTCGACAGAGTCAAGTGGCACCAGGTAGCTTTACCAGTTTTTTGAGATAGAGAGAACCCTAAAGCCTTCAGCTCAATGTGCGGCGGCGGCGAAGAAAGCAAGCAGGATGTTGGGCATGATTAAGAAGGGGATCACGAGTAGATCGGAAGAGGTCATAATGCCACTTTACAGAGCAATGGTCAGACCTCACTTGGAATACTGTGTCCAACACTGGCCTCCATACCAGCTGACTCATGCATTCAACCCGGAAAACTCAAATGACATAGTTCAAATTAACCAAAAATTAGAACAAATAAAAAATTGGCTAGTACAAAACAAACTAGCACTAAACATATCCAAGACAAGGGCTCTATTTTTCCCTTCAAAACAAGATCTAAAACTATCAATCCCTTTTTCGATCAACAACACACCAATTGAATTAGCAACTTCACTTAAGATTTTAGGTGTAATCATCGATAGTAAATTCTCTTACCAAGAGCATATTAGCAATACAGTTAAAAACTGCTTCTACCGTTTGCGCCTAATCCGTTCAATGTCCAAGTACTTAGAGCCAAAATCAGTAAATATTTTAATCCACTCACTCATAATATCCAAATTAGATTACTGTAATTCCTTATTACTAAACATAACAAACAAGGAACAAAGACGTTTACAAATAATTCAAAACACCGCCATAAAATTAATACATCATGGAAAGAAATATGACCATGTGACTCCATATCTGATGAAATCCCATTGGCTACCCATTAACCAGAGAATAATATATAAAACAGCATTATTAGTCTTTAAAACAACTACTACAAACGAACCTCAGTTCATTAACCGCTTATTAATTCCACACTCCTCAAATCGCTCTCTCCGGTCTAATAATCAGGAGCTACTTATGGTTCCATCATTGAAAATAATAGGAACAAGGCGACATGATATTTTTTCAGTCAAAGCCCCGCTTATCTGGAATTCTCTTCCTTTCTACATTAGGAATATCAAAGATCTTACTTTATTTAAAACTAACTTAAAAACATTTCTATTTAAGGCTTCCTTTAACCCTTAAACAGGAATCTTCTTTTATCAATTGAAAATATCATAAACTCCGAAAATTTTCTACTTTTAGGTACCCCCATCCCAATGTTCTATCCTACCCTATCCAATTTTCTTCGTCTATCTATTTGGACACAATAACATTGTAACTTTTTACCCCACTTGTTTTTCCCTACTCCTCCAGTAGTGTCTGTTTTGTTAAGTGTTCACGTATATGTTTGTTAATGCACAAAAATGATCTTAACTGTTTTTACCCTTATATTTATTGTAATGTTATTCGCTTAGAATTTTTAAGCGAACCATTAAATCTAAATAAACTTGAAACTTGAAACTTGAAGGATATAGCTCTGCTGGAGAGGGTGCAGAGGCGAGCCACGAAACTAGTCAAAGGTATGGAAGATTTGAGCTACAAAGAACGTCTCAGAAAACTGGGACTGTTCACCCTCGAGAAGAGAAGATTGCGAGGGGATTTGATAGAGACTTTTAAAATATTAAAAGGATTGGATAAAATAGACCAGGAAACAGCATTACTAACATTTTCGGAGGTGACACGGACACGGGGTCATAGCCTGAAACTGAGTGGCAGCAGGTTCAGGACAAATGTCGGGAAGTTCTGTTTCGCACAGCGAGGGGTTGGCGCTTGGAACGCTCTCCCGGAGGAGGTTGTGGTGGAGACTACTGTTCTGGGATTCAAACGCAAGTTGGATGCACACCTTCTTGCGTATCATATTGAGGGATACGGTAAATCCGGGTCTCCTAAAAGGTGTACTTAAATGGGCCACCGCGTGCGCGGATCGCCGGACAAGATGGACCTCGGTCTGATCCGGTGAAGGCATTTCTTATGTTCTTATGAGACATGAGTTTTTGAGGGCCAGAGTCCATTTCATCAGAGGCTCCTAAGCTTTTAAAATCACTCCCACCATTTCTAAAAAGGAGATGATAAATATGTGGGAAGGTTGTATCAAACAAGAATGCACTTTTATTAGGAAATGCTGGTTAAATACCATCTTCCTGACTTGTAATTTAAATCATCAGACCGCAGTTCCCCCATGAATGTCAAGTCGTTCTGCCATCGGCATTGAGTTTGTCTGACCTCTGCATCTCTTTCTGCTTTGGCTAACTACATTTATCCCATCTCCCAACTGAAGCGAGCACCTCATCACCACAAAACGCCTTTAAATAGCGAAATAAAGCATCCTGGGCTGTGACCTGAGAACTTTCTAGAAGACGACAATAGCCTACTCTGTGCTACCGGTCTGCAAAGCAAAATGGACTTTCATTCTGACTATGTCACGTTGCGTTGCCATGATAAAGATCTTAATGGGATCCTAACCTCATACTGTGATATGTTTTTATTCGTAAGCGGAACTCTGGTGGCCAGCCTGGTTTTTGCTTTAGACACTAATCAACATTCATTCTACAGATTTAAGTTCTAAGCCACCCCTTCGGCCCTGGCCACATTTTAACGGGAATGAGAAAAGTTAGGAAACACACAGAAGACCGCAGAACGAACTCTAGGCCTCTAAAAACCTGTTGAGTTTTAAACACCCTTTGTGCTAATCATTTTCAGGATTTAGGAATTAAGGAATAAACCTTCCACCCAATATTCAAAGTGATTTAAATGGCCTCGAGAAGCTTCTGACCCTTTAAATCACTTGTCTGTGGCAAACTGTAAATATTCAGTGACACATAACCCGTCATTACCTGAGCCAAAACAGGCTAACTTGATGGCGTTCCAGAGGCGTTTATTTTATTTATTTGTTTAAAACATTTATATCCCGCAAATCCAAAAATCTGTGTGGGTTACAAAAGACATATATAATATGAGAGGCCGCTGAAAAGTGCTCAGCCCAACCAACAAATTTGGGCAGTCTCCATCGAGGGCTATACACAGATAATTTGCTAGAAATCCCTGGCACTGGCATTTAAAAAAAATAGTGGGACGACAAACCAAAAGCTTTCAGAGCTATAGGCCCAGAAATGTGGAATACACTTGCTGTAGATCTGAGGTTAGAAACAGACCTTAGGGACATTTAGAAGAAAGTTACCGGTAGATAAGAACATAAGAATGCCGCTGCTGGGTCAGATCAGTGGTCCATCGTGCCCAGAAGTCCGCTCACTTTTTTTGGGTTTGTTTCCTTTTTTTAAAATTTATCTTTATTCATTTAAAGCCCAAAATAAGTGCAACATATATATATATATATACAGTCATTTTACACTATAACAGCACTTAAATTCAATCAAAATTATATTCTGTGACATACACATATATCACCCCCGTCTACGTATCCAAAAATTGCACTCAAATTAAAAAAATATCTTACCCACCCACCTTGGACGTGTATTATCAAAGGGCAAGATCAACAATCACTCCTTACAGAATTTTGTCAATGGCTCCCAAATATCCATTAAACTTCTTGTAATGACCCTCTTGTGTGGCCATCATACGTTCCATTTTAAAAATGTGACATAAAGATTCCCACCAAAAAGTATAATTTAACCGATCCCAGTTTTTCCAGTTCCTCAAAATAAGTTGTATGGCAACCCCTGTCATTATAAAGAGAAGTTTGTTATTCCAAGCAGATATTTGGTTTGTTTTCTGGTTAAATTGTTTATTCTGAGGATTGATGTTTGTATTAATTTTTGCTGTAGGAAAGAATTTGGTGGGTTTTTTTGTTACATAGAAGTTTCTGGACCCCTGTTCGTTTACAGAAATTAGATAGTTCTACATCTAATAGATGCTGGCACTGTCATTTTGAAATAAGGACTCAATTTTTGGAGGTTGATATGGGGACAGATTAATGCCATATTGGAGTCATCAATCCCACTGACATATGATGTAGTCATATGTGGGATGATATTGCATCTTAAACCCCCATTGGACAGATATACCTACATGGGAATCAACACCACTCTGATTCACAAAATGCAACTCATCTAAAACACCGCTGTCAGACTAATCTTCAACCTGAGAAAATATGACTCGATTACAGCCTTCATCAGGCAACTGCACTGGCTACCCATCCTGTCATGAATAACCTTCAAAGCTTCATGCATCATTCACCGTATACTTTACGGAAACTTCACGGCTCCTCTCATCCAGCTCTTCTCCAAGGCATCTCCAAGGTTCTACTTCCTGCAGAACCCTCAACAGAATACTTCTAAATCTCCCTTCCACAAAAAATCTGCAATACAAGTGTGTTTTCCACTCATCTTTCTAGGCGTAAAAACTTGGAACGACCTTACTGAAATGACCAGGATGGAACCTAACCAAATTATGGAAGAAACTGAAAACTCATCTATTTGACACCTAATCATGTGTATCCTCTTCTCCTCCTGTATCTTCCTGCCCTCTATTGTCCTCCCTACCCTCTTCTAACCCCTTCCTCTGTAATGTCGCCAAGAGTTTGTATAGGTATGTGCGACGCACAAATGGAAGAAAGAAATCAATATAAATGTCGGCTTTTCCTTATTATGACCGGGATAGCCATGCAAATGGTGACTCGCAATTGGAAAAATTGGGATCGCCTTAGTTTTGCCTTTTGGTGGGCGAATTTATGTTTACATTATAAGTATGAAAAGATGAACGTTGGGGTCCATTGACGACTGTTGTGGCTTCGTTATAGTTGTCTTTTATGGTCTGTTGTTTTAGCACACACATCCAGGGGAGGGTGGGGTATCTCTTTTGTTTGGTTTTATTCCCTGATTGGAAGGGAAAGGGCTTTTTTTTTTAATCTTTATTCATTTCAAATCTTAAATCAAGTACAATATTGACATTTATCAATTAAGCATTCAAATACACTTGAAATCCTATAATTGATCATCATAATATAAAATATTACCACCTCCCTTATTTATTTATGAAAATGATTTGTTTCAATTATAATCAAAAATACCCACCCCCTCCCCCCTTAATGTCTTAAAGGGCTTTTATCGTTTCTGTACTGTTATTGGTTGAATATAAGTGCTTATTAGAATTATTAATATATGTATGAATATGGTTTTGAACTTTTTGTTAGCTTTGAAAACTTAGGGCTCCTTTTACTAAGCTGCGGTAGTGTTTTTAGCGGGCGCTAACCCCCGCGCTATGCGAAAAAACTAGCGCCATCTCAATGGAGGCGTTAGCGTCTGGCGCGCACGCTAAAACTGCTAGCACAGCGTAGTAAAAGGAGCCCTTAATAAAGACTATAAAAAAAATAATTTTGTTTTTAATGTTTTTATCTTTTGCTTTTTTGGTTTTATTCTTTTTTTTCTCATTTTCATGGCTTTGTAAACTATTGTAAATCACTTTTTCATCAGGAAATCAGTATTATAAAGGAAATTAGTCAATAAAAAGAAAGTAATCTTATCTTTTGAGGTTCAAAGCTGAGTATTCAATAGGATTGCTAGGACAGGTAGATCAGTGCAACTATTAATATAGTTAGGTCATAGTTTCAAATATATAGTTACAAGTACAAAATTCCCTTAATATAGGTCATCGTAGGACATCGTTGGCTCATTGTTTTGTCTCAGGGATCGTATTAAGCAGTTTAGAAATGATAATTTCAGTCACTTCAAGGTTGGCTCCCTCTCTTGGTACAGAAATGTTGAACCTGAGATAGTGGGGTCACAAGATCTTAGTGTACGGGGTAGTTGGTTCCAGCGTTTTGCTAATTGATATTGGATGGATAAAGTCATAGGCAGTGGAATGCTTTTTTGTTTGGGGGGAGGGCCCAAAAGTTCCGCCCCCGACCCTGCCCAAACTTCACCCCAGATCCCGCCCCCATAATTGTACTAATTGTAATACCATTTTTTCCATTCATTTTTCATATATACACACAATATAATCTTATTAACAACTAGGGTTTAAGCCCGTTACAATAACGGGTGCTAGAGTAGATGTCTGTATGTCTGTTTTTTGTTTTTTCTTTGTGTCTGTGTCTCTCCCTGGTCCCCTGTCTGTGCGTCTTTCTTTCTGTCTGTCTCCCTGGCCCCCCTGCTTGCCAAAGCAGCCTCCTGTTGTGCAATGCCTGCCTGCTTCGTGGCCCCCCTTCTGTTCCTTCCCCCTCCCTGATTGCTGTCTGCCCCCAGCACACACCTCCCCCCCCAAAGCAGCTCCCTTTTGCTCTCCCTCTGGCCCCCTGTTGTGCCATGCCTGCCTGCTCCGTGGCCCTCTTCTGTTCCCCCCATGATTGCTGTCGGCCCCCAGCACAACCATCCCCCCCCCAAAGCAGCCCCCTTTGCCTCTCCCCCTGTTGTGCAATGCCTGCCTGCTTCATAGACCCCCTTCTGTTCCTCCTCCCTCCCTGATTGCTGTCTGCCCCAGCACACCCCTCCCCCCAAAGCAGCCCCCTTTCGCTCTCTCTCTGGCCCCCTGTTGTGCCATGCCTGCCTGCTCCGTGGCCCTCTTCTGTTCCCCCCATGATTGCTGTCGGCCCCCAGCTCAACCATCCCCCCAAAGCAGCCCCCTTTGCCTCTCCCCCTGCCTGCCTGCTTCGTGCACTCAGCACAACCCTCCCACCAAAACAGCTCCCTTTTCTGCCTGCTCCATAGCCCTTCTTTTTCAGCTTCCCATCCCGTTTTTACCTCCCTCCATCCATCCATGGTTCCTGCCGCCGCTGCCGCTCCTGTTCAAAGCGGCCTGCTTAGGTTCATGGGCGGCTGTATTGAACCTCGCAGGCCGCTCTCCATATGGTAGCATGTTTCTTATGACGCGATCGCGTCAGAGGGAACGTGCTTCATGTGGAGAGTGGCCTGCGAGGTTCGCTACAGCCGGCCACGAACCTCATCAGGCCGCTTCAAACAGGAGCGGCAGCGGTTGGTGCGGGAGGGGGGAGTCGTCGACTTGTTCCCTACTGCTGCGGCGCGAAAGTTGCTGGGCTCCTCGGTGGGGGCGCTGAGTGGCCGCGATCCCTCTCCTCCCAGACACCCCCCCCCCCGGAGGAACGGTGTCTTCTATCCACTGCTGAGTTACCGAAGAGCAGGGAGTCCAGCAATGGCGGCCAGTGCTGCGAGTGTAGGTAGGAGCTGGGGACTCGCGCATGCGCACTCCTGCTTGGCCGCGGACCTACAGAACATGGAACAGGGATTACAGATCACGAAAGTTGGAGTGCGCATGCGCAGCTAGCGTTTTATTATATAGGATACATAATGGTTAACCACAAAATTAAACTACACAAATCACACTGTATGCTTCTCAACATTCATTCCTACCAGAACAGATAACCCCTTTGTAAATACAGGACCTCCAACTAAAAGGCCAAAGATTCAAGACTCTGCATGCAGTACAACCCCTAGAGAAATAGAAACAAATACATTTCTTCCAAAATATAGACAGCAGATGTCATTTCTCAAAACTGACACAATTCAATCACTAAACTGAAAATATAATCATTGTTGCCTGGTGATTTTGGTTTTCAAACCATCTTTTCCCAGCCCTTCTGTCTGTGCTCTTAACTGTGTTTCCAGGGCCACCTTATCCATTTACAGGTTTTCTCTCCTTCACTTTCCTCCATACATCCATCTTTCAAAATAGAACAAAACACAAAAGACCCCCCCCCCCTCTCATCAATACTGGGCAAGTTTCTCAAATAATATCATCATATAACATTTAAAGGCTTTTAAATATTTAAATGTGCTCATAAGCTCTTCAGCAAGGTTCCACAGCAGCGGTACAACGTTGCTGGAAATGTGCTTGAATTTTAATCCTGACACATTGCATGGAGCCAGGATATTTGCTTCTCCTGGAGTGGCAAATGCTATGGCTTAAAGGTCAGTTCACGGCTCCAGCACAGTCTGTGTTTCGCTAAGTTACATCAGGAAGCCGGAAAGATAAGCTTTTTCTATGGATTTTATTTGCAGTGTGCAATGCCTGAGTCCTTTGGTCTACACACTTGAAGTTGAAAAAAGGCGTCTCTTTTCAACATCAAGTGTGTAAATTATGCAGTATGTTGCATAATTTATAGCACTCGTTCCCTGAGTTCTATGGGAAAAAGTGGTCTTCCTCTCCCTACATATTAGGATCGGCTCAGAGATATAAGCTTGGCTTGCTGAATTATCTTAGAAATGTTTGAGATCCAAGCTTTAGGAAATAGAATGACACGGGGACTCAATTTCCCCGTCCCGTCCCCATGAGTTTTGTCGCTGTTCCTGCTCCATTCCTGAAAGTTCTACCTAAACCACACATTTATGATTTTAAAGCGTTTGAGGCTTGTGCGGATGAGGACAGAGCTTAGGCGTTGGTGGAATGAGACATTATGACATCACAGTCTGAGCTCTAGAATGTTGCTACTTAGGATTTTAAAGTGTTTGAGGCTTGTGCGGATGAGGACGGAGCTTAGGCATTGGTGGAATGAGGCATTATGACATCACAATCTCAGCTCTAGAATGTTGCTACTTAGGATTTCAAAGTGTTTGAGGCTTGTGCGGATGAGGACGGAGCTTAGGCATTGGTGGAATGAGGCATTATGACATCACAATCTGAGCTCTAGTATGTTGCTACTTAGGATTTTCAAGTGTTTGAGGCTTGTGCAGATGAGGACGGAGCTTAGGCATTGGTGGAATGAGGCATTATGACATCACAATCTGAGCTCTAGAATGTTGCTACTTAGGATTTTGAAGGGTTTGAGGCTTGTGCAGATGAGGACAGAGCTTAGGCATTGGTGGAATGAGGCATTATGACATCACAATCTGAGATCTAGAATGTTGCTACTTAGGATTTTAAAGCGTTTGAGGCTTGTGCGGATGAAGACAGAGCTTAGGCGTTGGTGGAATGAGACATTATGACATCACAGTCTGAGCTCTAGAATGTTGCTACTTAGGATTTTGAAGGGTTTGAGGCTTGTGCAGATGAGGACAGAGCTTAGGCATTGGTGGAATGAGGCATTATGACATCACAATCTGAGATCTAGAATGTTGCTACTTAGGATTTTAAAGCGTTTGAGGCTTGTGCGGATGAGGACGGAGCTTAGGCATTGGTGGAATGAGGCATTATGACATCACAATCTGAGCTCTAGAATGTTGCTACTTAGGATTTTGAAGGGTTTGAGGCTTGTGAAGATGAGGACGGAGCTTAGGCATTGGTGGAATGAGGCATTATGACATCACAATCTGAGCTCTAGAATGTTGCTACTTATGATTTGAAAGTGTTTCAAGCTTGTGCGGATGAGGACGGAGCTTAGGCATTGGTGGAATGAGGCATTATGACATCACAATCTGAGCTCTAGAATGTTGCTACTTATGATTTGAAAGTGTTTCAAGCTTGTGCGGATGAGGACGGAGCTTAGGCATTGGTGGAATGAGGCATTATGACATTACAGTCTGAGCTCTCGAATGTTGCTACTTAGGATTTTGAAGGGTTTGAGGCTTGTGCAGATGAGGACAGAGCTTAGGCATTGGTGGAATGAGGCATTATGACATCACAATCTGAGATCTAGAATGTTGCTACTTAGGATTTTAAAGCGTTTGAGGCTTGTGCGGATGAGGACGGAGCTTAGGCATTGGTGGAATGAGACATTATGACATCACAGTCTGAGCTCTCGAATGTTGCTACTTAGGATTTTGAAGGGTTTGAGGCTTGTGCAGATGAGGACAGAGCTTAGGCATTGGTGGAATGAGGCATTATGACATCACAATCTGAGATCTAGAATGTTGCTACTTAGGATTTTAAAGCGTTTGAGGCTTGTGCGGATGAGGACGGAGCTTAGGCATTGGTGGAATGAGGCATTATGACATCACAATCTGAGCTCTAGAATGTTGCTACTTAGGATTTTGAAGGGTTTGAGGCTTGTGCGGATGAGGACAGAGCTTAGGCATTGGTGGAATGAGGCATTATGACATCACAATCTGAGCTCTAGAATGTTGCTACTTAGGATTTTGAAGGGTTTGAGGCTTGTGCGGATGAGGACAGAGCTTAGGCATTGGTGGAATGAGACATTATGACATCACAGTCTGAGCTCTCGAATGTTGCTACTTAGGATTTTGAAGGGTTTGAGGCTTGTGAAGATGAGGACGGAGCTTAGGCATTGGTGGAATGAGGCATTATGACATCACAATCTGAGCTCTAGAATGTTGCTACTTATGATTTGAAAGTGTTTCAAGCTTGTGCGGATGAGGACGGAGCTTAGGCATTGGTGGAATGAGGCATTATGACATCACAATCTGAGCTCTAGAATGTTGCTACTTAGGATTTTAAAGCGTTTGAGGCTTGTGAAGATGAGGACGGAGCTTAGGCATTGGTGGAATGAGGCATTATGACATCACAATCTGAGCTCTAGAATGTTGCTACTTATGATTTGAAAGTGTTTCAAGCTTGTGCGGATGAGGACGGAGCTTAGGCATTGGTGGAATGAGGCATTATGACATTACAGTCTGAGCTCTCGAATGTTGCTACTTAGGATTTTGAAGGGTTTGAGGCTTGTGCAGATGAGGACAGAGCTTAGGCATTGGTGGAATGAGGCATTATGACATCACAATCTGAGATCTAGAATGTTGCTACTTAGGATTTTAAAGCGTTTGAGGCTTGTGCGGATGAGGACGGAGCTTAGGCATTGGTGGAATGAGACATTATGACATCACAGTCTGAGCTCTCGAATGTTGCTACTTAGGATTTTGAAGGGTTTGAGGCTTGTGCAGATGAGGACAGAGCTTAGGCATTGGTGGAATGAGGCATTATGACATCACAATCTGAGATCTAGAATGTTGCTACTTAGGATTTTAAAGCGTTTGAGGCTTGTGCGGATGAGGACGGAGCTTAGGCATTGGTGGAATGAGGCATTATGACATCACAATCTGAGCTCTAGAATGTTGCTACTTAGGATTTTGAAGGGTTTGAGGCTTGTGCGGATGAGGACAGAGCTTAGGCATTGGTGGAATGAGGCATTATGACATCACAATCTGAGCTCTAGAATGTTGCTACTTAGGATTTTGAAGGGTTTGAGGCTTGTGCGGATGAGGACAGAGCTTAGGCATTGGTGGAATGAGACATTATGACATCACAGTCTGAGCTCTCGAATGTTGCTACTTAGGATTTTGAAGGGTTTGAGGCTTGTGCGGATGAGGACAGAGCTTAGGTATTGGTGGAATGAGGCATTATGACATCACAATCTGAGCTCTAGAATGTTGCTAGTCAAAGTGTTTGAGGCTTTGTAGATGAGGACGGAGCTTGCAGGAATGGGGCAAGGACCAGAAAAGAACTTACCGGGACGGGACGGGGGAAAAATTTGTCCTCATGTCATTCTCTTGTAGGAAATGTGGTTTCTTCACATCCCACCGGACCCCCTTTTTCCTCGATCTCTATTCCCCTCACCCTCCCAGTTTCAGCTCTGAAGCTCCCTCAGTTTGAGCAGTCTGCATTTTCTGTTTCCTGTTATAAAAAAAAATAAAAATAAAATCGAAGCAGCATTATCGCAGCCTTGTTAGTCCACAAGGTTTTGAATAATTTATGTTTCTTGACAGCCAATCAACACTGAAAGTGCGCAGAGCTTTCTGTCTACCTTATCTCCGCTCCTCCCTCGGTTGTCATCTCGTTGCCTTTGTCGACCATTTCTGCCTTTATCACTTTTACACTGTGACAGGTTAGATATTTATTATGAATGTATGTGATAAAAAGCTTATTGGAGGAAGACTTCATCGGTAATTGACCTAAAAATCTTGCATATTTTAGAGGAAGACATTCAATTCATTCTCTTGGTTTGACCTCAACTTTCTTCTTTTGTTTTCTTTTGGCTATAAGAATTGATTAAAAAAATCACTTCTGTCCACTATTAAATTGATGTCGTGAAAAGGTTACAGTGGGGGTAAAGGACGGGTTAAAAAACCCCAAAATATTTGTGGAACAAAAGATCGGATGTACCAGTTTGTAGTTTAATAAGCAGCCAAATAACTTAAAAAAAAAATAAATCATAAAAACAATCTTCAAAGGGTGTAGACACAAGTGACCCCCAGGATAGAAACCAAATACGGTAGAACCTTGGTTTGCGAGCATAATTTGTTCCAGACTCATGCTCGTAAACCAAAGTGCTCCTATATCAAAGCGAGTTTTCCCATAGGAAGTAAGGGAAACTCGCTTGATTGGTTCCCCATCCCAAAGACAGACAGACAAACCCCCCCCCCCCCACAAGGCTACCGGTGCTGCTCGCTCCCAACCTATCACATCTCAAAAAGACCCCTCACCCCTGAGGCCACTGGCACGCTTCCACCCCACCCATGAGAACCGGCATCACCTGCCCATCCAAACCCTTACCGCGATCTGGCACCGCCATGCAGCACCAACCCACAGGACGTGTCGATGCCAGAAGAGCCTGCCTTATGTCGCTGATCTCTGCTGGGCTGGGTCTTGAGCATCTGTGCATCTGCTCTCTCGGAGAGAGTGGGAGCCAGAAGGTCTTGAGCATGCGTAGATGTGGCGTTCTGTGGCCTAAAGTTTACAAGTTCTACCCCGCCCTCGGGAGAACCTTCGAGGTCTCAGAAAAAAGAACTCTCGCTCTGCCCCTGATACAGGCTTGCAGCACCTCTTTAAAAGCTTCCGCTTGCTTGCCGCTCTACCTTCCTTTCTGCGTCAATGAACTTGGAATCCATTCTGGATCAGGCTGAGCCAATTGGGAGGTGCATGAGGGCCATGAGAGACATCAGTTGGAGGAAGGCAGCACTACCAGAATAAAGACAGTTGCAGAGGCTGACAAATGTAGGTAAAATCCTCCAGCTTTCAAATTCAAAAATTTCACAAATTCCCACACCAGGCCTAGGGAGAATCCCATTTGTGAGAATTTGTGGGAAAATTTGTTGGAGAATTCCCCACACCGGGCCTAGGGAAAATCCCATGTGTGAGAATTTGTGGGAAAATTTGTTGGAGAATTCCCCACACCGGGCCTAGGGAAAATCTCATGTGTGAGAATTTGTGGGAAAATTTGTTGGAGAATTCCCCACACCGGGCCTAGGGAGAATCCCATTTGTGAGAATTTATGGGAGAATTCCCCACACCAGGCCTAGGGAGAATCCCATTTGTGAGAATTTGTGGGAAAATTCTCCACACTGGGCCTAGGGAGAATCCCATTTGTGAGAATTTGTGGGAGAATTCCCCACACCGGGCCTAGGGAGAATCCCATTTGTGAGAATTTGTGGGAAAATTTGTTGGAGAATTCCCCACACCGGGCCTAGGGAGAATCCCATTTGTGAGAATTTGTGGGAAAATTTGTTGGAGAATTCTCCACACCGGGCCTGGGGAGAATCCCATTTGTGAGAATTTGTGGGAAAATTTGTTGGAGAATTCCCCACACCAGTCCTAGGGAGAATCCCATTTGTGAGAATTTATGGGAGAATTCCCCACACCAGGCCTAGGGAGAATCCCATTTGTGAGAATTTGTGGGAAAATTTGTTGGAGAATTCCCCACACCGGGCCTAGGGAGAATCCCATTTGTGAGAATTTATGGGAGAATTTGTTGGAGAACTCCCCACACCAGTCCTAGGGAGAATCCCATTTGTGAGAATTTGTGGGAAAATTTGTTGGAGAATTCCCCACACCGGGCCTAGGGAGAATCCCATTTGTGAGAATTTGTGGGAAAATTTGTTGGAGAATTCTCCACACCGGGCCTGGGGAGAATCCCATTTGTGAGAATTTGTGGGAAAATTTGTTGGAGAATTCCCCACACCAGTCCTAGGGAGAATCCCATTTGTGAGAATTTATGGGAGAATTCCCCACACCAGGCCTAGGGAGAATCCCATTTGTGAGAATTTGTGGGAAAATTTGTTGGAGAATTCCCCACACCAGTCCTAGGGAGAATCCCATTTGTGAGAATTTATGGGAGAATTCCCCACACCAGGCCTAGGGAGAATCCCATTTGTGAGAATTTGTGGGAAAATTTGTTGGAGAATTCCCCACACCGGGCCTAGGGAGAATCCCATTTGTGAGAATTTATGGGAGAATTTGTTGGAGAATTCCCCACACCAGTCCTAGGGAGAATCCCATTTGTGAAAATTTGTTGGAGAATTCCCCACACCAGTCCTAGGGAGAATCCCATTTGTGAGAATTTATGGGAGAATTCCCCACACCAGGCCTAGGGAGAATCCCATTTGTGAGAATTTGTGGGAAAATTTGTTGGAGAATTCTCCACACCGGGCCTAGGGAGAATCCCATTTGTGAGAATTTGTGGGAAAATTTGTTGGAGTATTCCCCACACCAGTCCTAGGGAGAATCCCATTTGTGAGAATTTATGAGTGAATTCCCCACAAAAGGCCTAGGGAGAATCCCATTTGTGAGAATTTGTGGGAAAATTTGTTGGAGTATTCCCCACACCGGGCCTAGGGAGAATCCCATTTGTGAGAATTTGTGGGAGAATCTCATGCTACTTGAGACTGTATCTTGAATTCTAAAATAACAAGGAAAAAAGAAATCAGGTACTAGTGACCTGGATTGGCCACCATGAGAATGGGCTACTGGGCTTGATGGACCATTGGTCTGACCCACTAAAGCTATTCTTATGTTCTAATGAGCAGCATAAACACAAATTATAATGGTCAAAGATCAACCCACATACTGAAAAAAAAAGGGTCGTTGCAAAGGAACAGCACAAATCCAGGACACCCATCAATAGTTTATTTTAAGGGAATAATTCCATAACTATTACATTACACATGCTGAGAAAATAATTGAATTTTTATTTATATTTTCTCAGTGTCTTACAGGACTAGAGAGGAAAGAGTATTAAATATTTTAATCTGTGCATGGCAACATCTAAAAGCTGTTTTGAAGGATTGAAAGCAAAGAATAATTGATACGAATGAATGAGGGTTGTTGTTTTTTTTAAATAAAGGGTTAAAAGCCAATTTGTGAAACCTGCAGGAATTCTCTGGGTTCATCTACTTGGTTTCTGAACCTTTACTGTTTAAACAAGAAATAGGGGTGTCATCAACAAAGTGGAACTGAAGATATCGGATGGACCCACACAGAGTATTTCAGGGGTCTGCACAGATTCACTGGAGTGACTCCATAACTTTGTCTAAGATTTCTGGCAAGAACATTGACCATTTTCCTTCTGCTAACCTTGCCAAATGCACTGATTGTTTTGCAATTCTATCCCACTGTTCTCTGGATAGGTGACAAGAGCGAACTTGCTCCATTTATAGAGGAAGAGCTTGCATGCAGCTGGAAAAACGAAAGATGTCTCTGGTGTACATCTTAGACTATTGAGGGATGAGAGAATAGCCAGATCCGGTAGCTCTGCCAACATTCCTAAAAAAAATTCCAGAAGACAGGAATGTTTCCTAAAGAGAGGATATGAACAGAAACCATCCCTTTTCATAAAATCAATAGCGAGGGAGATCTGGAAGTGCAGGAAAGTTAGAGGGATGAGTGGGGAGGAGAGGTATAATGGTTAGAGCAGCTGCCTCAGCATCCTGAGGTTGTGAGTTCAATTCCCACTGCAGCTCCTTGTGGCTCTGGGTAAGTACCTGTCTAACATATATAAATTGCTTTGATTGTAACCACACGGAAAAAGCAGTAGAGCAAGTCCTTTACAATCAAGCTATTGTGACATCATCGATGAGGTTGACTCTTATTGGTGGAATGAGGCATTATGACATCACAGTCTCAGTTCTGGTTACCAGAGACTGAAACGCTTCATACTAAGGGGGGAAGTTAGCAACATAGGCCACCGGGAGTGGAGGAGTGGCCTAGTGGTTAGAGCAGCTGCCTGAGGTTGTGAGTTCAATTCCCACTGCAGTTCCTTGTGGCTCTGGGTAAGTCACATAACACTTCATTGTCCCAGGTGCAAAATAAGTACCTGTTTAACATATGTAAACGACTTTGATTGTAACCAGTATATCAAGTCTCCTCTCCTTTATCAATGTAGGCTAATGTTAAATAAGATTATTTTACATAAGAAGATAAGACTAGCCATACTGGGTCAGATCAATAGTCCTTCTAGCCCACTGTCCTGTTTCTACAGTGGCCAATCCAGGTCACAAGCACCTGGCAAAAACCCAAATAGTAGCACAGGGTCCCATTTTATGCAATAAGACACTATGGTTAATGGTATAGATTTTATGTAATGAGATCCAGCGCTAAAATAGTTTTCATGGTAAAAGACACTGAAAAAATAAAAAAAGTATGGGCCTGATTCTGGGAACGGCGTCCCAATTGTAGGTGGCAGTAGTCGTCCTGCCACCTTCTAACGAACCAATCGGGACACACGTTTTATAAAAAAAATATGTGCGGCGAAAGACCACCTGCAATGTAGGCATTTGGCTCGAATCAGAAACTAATAGTAAATATTGAAGAACTAAGACCAGGACTGGGCAGATTTGCAAGGTTTGTGTCTGTAGATGGCCGTTTGGTGGAGGATGGGCTGGAGAGGGCTTCAATCGCTGGGAGGGTGTAGATGGGCTACAGTGAGCTTTGTCGGAGACTTCAGTAGTTGGAAACTAAGCAGAGCTTTGGATTCTTGCCCAGAAATAGCTAAGAAGAAAAAAAAAAAAAAACCCATTTAGATTGAATCAGGTTGGGCAGAATGTATGGACCATTCGGGTCTTTATCTGCCGTCATCTGCTATGTTACTATGTGTCTACAGAGGCATCTAGGCATACCTATGGATGCCTAAGGCCAGTTTAGTTGTGGCTTATGCTGGTAGTGACTTTAGATATCTGTAGGTGTGCCTAGGCGCTTCCGTAGGCGTGAGTCAGATGCTTTAAATGTAAGTCTGTAAAGTGCTGGCCTACATTTAAGGTGTCTGTTTGAAAAATGGTGGTTGACATGTGGTAGGCATCCATTTTGCAAAGCTAACAAAGCATGGTAGAACATGATATGGTGAGTATAGTTTGGCAAACATAGTACTACAAAGCATGGTTAATACAGTATGACACGGCTTGGCAAAATGGTGAAGCAAGCGTGCATGACGAAACGTAGCGTCGAACGGCAAACATTGTATGGCAAACATGGCTTGAGAGATTATAGCGTGGCAGACACAGTGTGGTAAATCTGGCGTTTCGTATAGAATAGGAGGACAGTGGTGAACAGTATGCAGAACATGGTTTGGTCAGACGTAGCGTTTGGGGCCCTTTGTCAGGGGGGTCTGGGGGAATTTGGATTGGCGCATTCTCATAGAGGATCAGGGGAAGAGGTGAGGTTTTAGAGCGAAATGGACCTTTATGCGGCAGGAATATCCATTTCAGCAACGTAAACATCTCAAGCGTCAACAGGCATGACATGTCAACATAAATGCGTAGGTACTCTCTTTCCCGATGGCGCACGCATACACAATGGATTGCACATACAGTATGTGATGTAGTATACATGCACACACTGTCAGTAAAAAGGGTACATTCTTCAAATAGGGAAGATTCTTTAAGAAGAGGGCACACCCTTGATGGCATTCTTGCCAGAAAAAGGCCAGAAAAAGACAAAAAGCTATCCCTAGTACTTGTACCTGCACATAGCTAAGAGAATTCCAAAAATGTGAAAGGTACATAGCTATTTACTCATGGAAATGAGTTTTGAAAATTATGCTAATGGAGAAGAATGACCTTAGCTGAAGAGTCTTTGGAAAACAAATTGTCTGACTAGTCCCCAAATGGGAAAGAACATATCTATCAGCTGTTTACAAGACAAATTACCTGTTCTCTCACAAGCAAGGACAGTAGGCACCAGTGCGTATCTGACTGATTCAATGGTGCTTCTATAGACAAGTCATTAGTGAATCAATAGTCTGCAGGGGATCGATATATTTGCTTTCAGTGTATCTGTATGACATTTCATTTTATTTCTATTAAATGCATCATTGGGTTACTCCAGGAAGCGAAATCATTTACAGACCACAGTCATCGTACCAATGAAAAACCCTGGCACAGAATCGAGAATCCTGGAGGAGTGCTTCCTAGCTATTTTTCAAGCAAGTAAGAAGAACATAAGAAGTTGCCTCCGCTGAGTCAGTCCATAGGTCCATCCTGCCCAGCGGTCCGCTCCCGCGGCGGCCCATCAAGCCCATTGCCTGAGCAATGGACTATATCTATCTATACCCCTCAATCCCTTTTTCTTCTAGGAATCTATCCAAACCTTCTTTGAAACCATTTACTGTGTTCCTGTCTACCACAGCCTCTGGAAGCGCGTTCCATGTATCCACCACCCTCTGAGTGAAGAAGAACTTCCTAGCGTTTGTTCTAAACCTGTCCCCTTTCAATTTCTCCGAGTGCCCCCTTGTACTTGTGTTGCCCCATAATTTGAAAAATCTGTCCCTGTCTACTTTTTCTATGCCCTTCAGGATCTTGAAGGTTTCTATCATGTCTCCTCTAAGTCTCCGCTTTTCCAGGGAGAAAAGTCCTAGCTGCTTTAATCTGTCGGTATATGGGAGATTTTCCATTCCCTTTATCAGTTTAGTCGCTCTTCTCTGTACTCCCTCAAGTACCGCCATGTCCCTCTTGAGGTACGGCGACCAGTACTGGACACAGTACTCCAGATGCGGCCGCACCATTGCACGATACAGCGGCATGATGACTTCCCTCGTCCTGGTCGTGATACCCTTCTTAATGATACCCAACATTCTGTTTGCTTTCCTTGAGGCCGTGGCGCACTGCGCCGATGCCTTTAGTGTTGCGTCTACCATCACTCCCAGGTCTCTTTCCAGGTTACTGACCCCTAGTGGTGTTCCCCCCATTTTGTAAGTGAACATCGGGTTCTTTTTCCCCACGTGCATGACCTTGCATTTCCCTACGTTGAAGCTCATTTGCCATTTTTCGGCCCACTTTTCCAGCTGCGTTAGATCCTTTTGGAGATCTTCGCAGTCTTCCCTCGTTTGAGCCCTGCTGTATAGTTTGGTGTCATCTGCAAATTTTATGACCTCACACTTGGTTCCCGCTTCTAGGTCGTTTATGTAGATATTGAACAGGAGCGGTCCCAGCACCGACCCCTGTGGAACTCCGCTCGTGACCCCTTTCCAGTCCGAGTAATGGCCCTTTACGCCAACCCTCTGTTTCCTGTTTGCCAGCCAGTTCTTGATCCATCGGTGGACCTCCCCTTGCACCCCATGGTTCCATATCTTTTTGAGCAGTCTCTCGTGTGGTACCTTGTCGAAGGCTTTTTGGAAGTCGAGGTAAATGATATCTATAGATTCCCCTTTATCCACCTGGCTGTTCACCCCCTCAAAGAAGTGGAATAAGTTTGTGAGGCATGACCTATCCTTGCAGAAGCCATGCTGACTCGGTTTTAGCTGCCCATTGTTTTCGATGTGTTCACAGATGCTGTCCTTAATCAGTGCCTCCATCATCTTTCCCGGGACTGAGGTCAGGCTCACCGGCCTGTAGTTTCCTGGGTCGCCCCTTGAGCCCTTCTTGAAGATGGGCGTGACATTTGCTATTTTCCAGTCCTCCGGGATCTCTCCGGTTTTTAGGGATAGGTTGCATATTTGTCGAAGTGGCTCCGCTATTTCGTTTTTTAGTTCCTTGAGTACCCTTGGGTGAATGCTGTCCGGACCTGGCGATTTGTCGCTTTTTAGTCTGTCTATCTGCTTGAGTACATCCTCTTGGCTTACCTCTAAATTGACCAGCTTATCATTTTGGTCTCCTATTACGATTTCCTTGGGTTCCGGAATGTTGGTTGTATTCTCCCTCATGAAGACTGACGTGAAGAACTCATTTAACTTGTCAGCTATCTCTTTCTCTTCTTTTACTACTCCCTTTCTATCTCCATCATCGAATGGTCCCACTTCTTCTCTTGCCGGTTGCTTCCCCTTGACGTATCTGAAGAAAGACTTGAAGTTTGTTGCTTCCTCTGCCAGTCTCTCTTCGTATTCCCTTTTTGCTTTTCTAACCACTCGGTGACACTCCTTCTGGTGTTCTTTGTGCACTTTTTGGTTCTCCTCTGTTTGGTCTTTTTTCCATTTCCTGAATGATGCTTTTTTGTCGCTTATCGCCTTCTTCACTGCATTTGTTATCCACACTGGGTTTTTTGTTCTATTTTTTTTGCACCCTTTCCTGAACTTGGGGATGTACAGGTTTTGCGCTTCGTGCACAGTCCCCTTGAGTAAGGTCCAGGCTTTTTCTACGGATTCCATCTTCCCTATGTTGCCTTTGAGTTTCTTTCCCACCATTTCCTTCATGGCATCATAATTTCCTTTTTTGAAGTTGAGTGCCGTCGTTGTGGTTCTATTCCCCTTTGATGATCCAATTTCTAGCCTGCACTGGATCGTGTTATGATCGCTGTTACCTAGCGGGGCTAATACCGCCACCTCCTTTGCTGGCCCCCCTAGTCCGTTGAAGATTAGGTCAAGAGTGGCATCGCCCCGTGTTGGTTCCATGACCAGTTGCTCCATGAAACAGTCCCTCGTGACCTCTAGGAATTTGGTCTCCCTTGCACAGTTTGAGTGTCCAATACTCCAGTCTATTCCAGGATAGTTGAAGTCCCCCATCACCACCACATTTCCGCTTCTGCATACCTGCCTCAGTTCAGCCTCCATGTCCTGGTCGATTTCTTCCGGTTGTCCAGGTGGGCGGTAGTACAGTCCCAATTTAATGTCTGCCCCAGTTCCTCCCTGTAGCTTAACCCATAGTGATTCCACGCCATCCGCCTGTACTGTTGTTTCCATCCTGGCTGAGGGTATGGAGTCTTTTATGTACAGCGCTATTCCTCCACCCTTTTTATGTGTCCTGTCTCTCCTGTATAGTTTGTACCCTGGTATGGCCACATCCCATTGATTGTCCTCAGTCCACCACGTTTCTGTGACTCCAATTATGTCCAGGTCCTTTTTGCTGGCAATGATTTCTAGTTCACCCATTTTGGCCCTTAGGCTCCTAGCATTTGTGTATAGGCAGTTTAAGACCCAGTTTGTTGCCCTCTCTTTTGGTTTTCCTCATGTTTTGGGTCTCCTGCAGTCCTCCTCGTGGTTCGCCAGCCCCCTAGCTTCATCTCGGTCATCCTCCTCCTGTTGTGTGTCTGTGACGTCCTCAGCCTGTTTCCCCTGCACCTCCTGCTCCCGTAATTCCCACTCAATCCCGGGCTCTTTTTCACAATGTCTTTGCCCCTCTGGCTCCTGTTGTTCTTTGTTGGTGCCTCTTACCAGTTCCATTTGTGCCCTTGGTCCCTGCAATGCATCCTTAGGTCCTTTTTCAAAACATACACACTCAGCTCCGAGTCCTCCTTTACAATGTCCCAGTTCAGTATCCTTGTCCGGTACTGCTGTCCGATGTGTCGAGGTCAGATCGACTATCGGCTTTCCCCTTTTCCTCAGTTTAAAGCCATGTCTATGACGTTCTGGATGTTGTGTGCCAGCATCCTCGTCCCAGCTGTGCTAAGGTACAGTCCATCTCTTCTGTAGAGCTTGTTCTTCCCAAAGAATGTAGCCCAGTTCCTAACAAAGTGGAAACCCTCCTCTTCGCACCATCTCCTCAGCCAAGCGTTAATTGCCTGTAGTTCGCTCTGTCTCCTTGTGTCCGCTCTCGGTACTGGCAGGATCTCTGAGAAGGCTATCTTCCTTGCCCTCAGTCTCAATTTCCTCCCCAGGATCCTGAACTGGTCAGTTAGTGTGGTCCTGTTGAAGTTCCTCCTGCTGATGTCGTTGGTTCCAATGTGGATCACTACTGGTGTCTCCTCAGTCTCGGCTCCCTCCAGTATCCTCTCAATATTGTTGATGACGTCTTTTGTTCTTGCCCCCGGGAGACATGTTACCAGTCGTTCCTCTCCCTCCGGCTATGTGACTGTCTACTCCTCTCAGGATTGAGTCTCCAACCACGATAGCCGATCTCCCCTTCTTCAACTGTCTCTCTGGTCTCAGATCTGTGTCATATGTGCAGTCCATTTGTCCGTCCTCTGGGTTCTGCTGTGTCTCCGCCACTGGTCTCAGGTCTGTGTCCTCTGCGTAGTCCGCTAGTCCTTTCTCCTGGCTCTGATGGGTCTCCTCCTCCTTTGCCTGCCCAGGTCCTCCGCAAGGTCCTAGTCCCATGGTGTCTGGTGGTTCCTGTCGTCCAACTGTCGATTCTCTCCTGGTGTATTGATGGTCTTGTGCCTCCACCATCCTGCAGGCCTCCTCAATGAACTTCTCGAGCTCCCTAACTTGTTCCGCGATGTGGTTCTCTCTGGTGGTGTCTTCAGGTGCCCAGCATTGCTCCTCCATGTTGCAGAGTCCCTCCAGCTCCTGGACTCTAATCTGAAGTCTCCCGACCTCCTGTTTCAGGCTATCCAGTTCCTGACATCAACCGCATATGTATGCCTGCCTCCCGGAGGGGAGATAGTCATACATATGGCACCCGGTGCAGTATACTGGGTAGCTCTGCTGGGTTCCCACAGCCTCCATTGCTCCTTTCTCGATCCTATGTCCCACGGTGTGTATGAGTGGTGCCCGGCACGCAGCTAGCTGAAGAAAAAGAGAAGAAAAGAGAGATGAGTACAGAGAAAGTACCTTAGCTACTTAGATGTTAGATGTTGCTGCTGGGCTGGCTGGGCTCCTTCTCAAGGCTCCTTCGCAAAGGCGCTCTCGCTAAGGCGAGCGCCTTCGCCGCGCGCCAAACGGCTGCGCGCCATTAGCTCACTTCCTTTTAAGGAGGAGCCCGCGCTGACTGTGCCTGTGACGCGGTGGGGGTGGGCGGAGCTCCCTCTCGCCGCGACCCCAGCTACCTCCAACTGCCTCCTCCGGCGTGCCTCGTGCACGCGGCTCTCGCAGCCAGAAGTCTGCCTCCCCTCACTGACTCTCCGGCCCGATAGCTCTCCTGCTCTCCCTCAGCTGCGCCCGACTCACTTCCTTTTAAGGAGGAGCCCGGCGCTGACTGTGCCTGTGACGCGGTGGGGGTGGGCGGAGCTCCCTCTCGCAGCGACCCCAGCTACCTCCAACTGCCTCCCCGCTCTCCTCCGGCGTGCCTCGTGCACGCGGCTCTCGCAGCCAGAAGTCTGCCTCCCCTCACTGACTCTCCGGCCCGATAGCTCTCCTGCTCTACATGTGCCCAAGCAACAGAGAATTGTTTCATTTCTACACGGCCCATCAGTTGCTTCTCAGCAGTGCCTGAAGCATAGAGAATACCTACTGCTGATGCCAAGAAGTGAAAGAGAAAGCCAGATCAGCTGGTCTCTGTGACAGAGTGTCAGGAAGGGAATTAGACATATCTAGGGGTAATCTAGCCTGCAAATCCAAGACCCTCACGTAAAATGAAGAGGAATCTTGGAGGCTCTATAGAAACATTACTCTGAAGCGAGGCCTAGTTCTGCCCAAACATTACTCTGAAGTGAGGCCCACTTCTGTCCAAACTTCACTGGCTTCCAGTAATTTCCAGGGTCCATTTTAAATGTGCCTGCCTAGCTTTTAAGATCCTACAGGGTATACTCCCTCCCCTAATTCCACTATCTTGGAACTCCTCGAGTCCTGATACCACCAGGTCCACCCAAAAACTTAAACTATACTTCCCCTCGCTAAAAGGTATCCTCTATGCGGGAAAATTGAGGAAATCTCTCTTCAGAATCACAGGGCTTTGGAATAATCTTACTGCCCCACTACAGAATCTGGGCTCCTTCCAACTATTCCGACAGCACCTGAAAACTAGGGTATTCTCAAAAATGTAATGCTTTCTTCCCCCCTATACTCAACCTCCAACCCCATTATGCTGTTCCTTCCTTATATTAAACTCTTGTAAACCCATGCCGAGCTCTATAATTGTGGAGAGGATGTGATATATAAATTTAAAGTTTAGTTTAGTTTAATCTAATCTAGTATTTGTGTGTTGTACGAACCTAAATAGGCTCTAGGCCTGTAAGAGAAGAAGGGTAGTTAGGTCCGGAGGTGGGGGGGGGGGAAGAAGGGGCTGGAGGGGAAGAGAGCCTAGTCATATTAAGTATAAGAACAGGTGCGAGGGGGGACTTATAGCGTTTGATTGTCAAAGAGTAAAGTTTTCAGTTTCTTCCGAAAATGGGTGTGGTTGGTTTCTGTTCTTATTGTCTCTGTAAGTTCATTCCAGATCTTGACTCCCAGGAAGGTGAACATGGATTGGAAAATTCTTCTGTACTTGAGGTTTTTTTGTCGAAGGGAGATTTAACTGTATCCTGTTACGAATTCTGCGAGAGGTGGACCTTGCATTTGAGAAGAGATTGATAAGAGGGGCGGGAGAGTTCTAGGCCCGGAAGTCAAACGACTACATGAGAAGAGAAAGGAACAGATATAAAGATGGGTTTATACCAGTGGTCTCAAAGTCAAACCCTTTGCAGGGCCACATTTTGGGATTTGTAGGTACTTGGAGGGCCTCGGAAAAAATAGTTAATGTCTTATTAAAGAAATGTCAATTTTGCATGAGGTAAAAACTCTTTATAGTTTATAAATCTTTCCTTTTGGCTAAGTCTTAATAATAATATTGTAATTTATAGTTAAACTGTTTTCTTTTACTTTTGTGATTATGATAAACCGATACCGAGGGCCTCAAAATAGTACCTGGCGGGCCACATGTGGCCCCCAGGCCGCGTGTTTGAGACCACTGGTTTATACCTAATCTAATCTAATTCTTAGTTTTATATATCGAATCATCTCCTTAGATCACAAAGAAAGATCCATTAACATCCATTGGAGCTAATGCCTAAAAAAGCGATAAACACGATCTAATTTCAGGAAGTCATCAATTCCATATCGCAGATAGTAAGTAAGGAAAGGTTAAACATTGTCTTTAGAAGGCAAAATACAACTTGTCAGAAGGTAGTTAGTTTATTCCAGAGGAATGCTTCCTGAAAGTAAAAAGCTCTGGTGTCTGATGTGGCCTCAGGGATGGCCTCTGGAAGGCATAAGTGTAGGAAGCATTATTTACTGAATTACCATGGGATCCTTCAATGGCTTTTTCTTGCACAGGTGTACTTTGTACATCTCCTTAGAATCCAGAGGTCTCTCTTTTTTCATACAAGAACGGGTATACATGACTCACTTGTTTACTCTTTCCAAAATTGCAAGAACTAGGGGGGGGGGGCAATGCAATGAAGCTACTAAGAAGTAAATTTAAAACAAATTGGAAAAAAAATTATTTTTTCACTCAGTGAGTACTTAAACTCTAGAATTCATTGACAGACAATGTGGTAAATGCTTTTGGGAAGGGAATGGGGGCTTATATACTTCCTTTTTGTGGCTTTGACATTCAAAGCAGTGGGCACTGGAGGATTAAGTGACTAGCACAGGGTCATAAGGAGCTGCACTGGGATTTGATCTTACAACCTCTGGGTGCAGAGGCAGAAGCTCTACCAGTGAGCCACATCTTTGTTCTTTCCTGGTATGGCAGCTCTTATGTTCTTATGTAGAGGGACAGTCGAACCATTGTGACATCACTGCTGAGGCTGGCTCTTAGGCATTGGTGGAATGGGGCATTATGACATCACAATCTGAGCTCTGGAATGTTACTGCTCTTTGGGTTTCTGCCAGGTACTTGGGACCTGGGTAGGCCACTGTTGGAAACAGGATACTGGGCTTGATGAACCTTCAGTCTCTCCCAGCATGCTGTTCTTATGTGAGCCAATTATAGGACAGTTGAGCCATTGTGACATCACTGGTGAGGTTGGCTCTTAGGCATTGGTGGAATGAGGCATTATGACATCACAATCTGAGCTCTGGAATATTGATACTTTTTGGGTTTCTGCCAGGTACTCGGGACCTGGGTTGGCCACTATTGGAAACAGGATACTGGGCTTGATGAATGGAAAAGGGAACGGGGACTTGTGGACACTGGAGGATTAAGTGATTGCCCAGGGTCACAAGGATCAGCACTGGGATTTGATCTCACAACCTCTAGGTGCAGAGGCAGCAGCTCTACTAGAGAGCCACACCTTCTGTTAGCTTATCAGCCTCTAGTGAATCACAGAGGACAGTTTCCCAAAAGCTGCTAAGTAGAAGGACCTTCACTAAAATGGTCTAAAGAATGTCTCAGTCAGCAGACAGCTCTCTGTTTTCCGTGTCACAGAGTGCGGTAGATTATTTTTTAAATTTCATCTTGACGCAGTTGCTATATATAAATATTGTTGGTGAACTCCAGTTAGTGGTAATTTGCTGTGACCACTCTAATGCTTTACTGCCGCAGAAGTAACAGAGCTGTTTTCTTGCTCATATATTTTCATTCTATGTGTTAATAGCTCCAAATAAAAAGGGATAATCATTTCATGAACCATGTAATTTCTCCTGGAAATAGGTTGGAAGCAAGTGAATGCATCTGGTCTAGTCTAAGCTTCAGATTTTTAATTTTTTTTTTTTTTTCACAATGCTTATTGTATTTTTGTCTGAGATTATGACATACCGGTAGTCCAAACTCACCTGCCAAGTTTGCAGAGTCTTGGCTCAGCATTTACAGCAATTAATTTCATAAACAGAATATCAAAGCCAAACAGTTTCACAGTGAATATTCTAGAGGTCCTTAAAAAGTTTAGCGTGGCATGTTAGAATGTAGAAATCGGAATTGGGACATCCTGGTCTTTATTGGAAGCTTTTATATCGCTGCTAATGTTGAGATGTCTCAAGTTCCAATAGTATTTTACTACTACTGCTATTAATTAGGGATTCGATGTTGGGTAAGTGGAATAGGGCCTCTTAGTTGGGCTGGGGTAGTTTCAATTGGGAGTTGGAACTCAATGAGGTGGTAGTCTGACCATGGGTGAAGTTAAGTCCAAGGTGTTGCCTGCTGAGTGTGTGGGGTGGTTATAGCTTAGTGGAATCCCAGGTCGGTGAGGGAGGAGAGGAAGCTGTCATTCATTCCTGAGGTGTTGGAGTAGTTTGGAAAGTTGAAGTCTCCCAGGATGGTCACATGTTTGTGGGAGATGGATTGCTCGGTGATGAATTTGAGGAGGGACTCTAGGACTTCTGGTGGGGAGTGGGGGGCTCTGTAAAGAAGGCTGAGGGTGATTTTGTGTTTGTGGCCCCTGGTGAAAGCTAGAGCCTCTAGGGTGGGAACGTTGATAGAGCTTATCAGTTTTGGTATGGTGGAGGTCTTGACAATGGTGGCCACTCCGCCTTCTTTCCCAGTGGTGCATCGGCAGCAATCTAGACAGGCTGCTTCGCGGCCTTCTCTCGCCCAGGCGTTACTCTGCCACATCACTGATGATGTCATCAACAATGCGGCATACGAACACCCCAGCGAGAGAAGGCCGCAAAGCAGCCTGTCTAGATTACTGCCGACGTTGCAATTGTTACAAGGTATTTCGGTCTCACAGTTGGCGGGGGAGAGATGGAATGGTTAGTGGGGGGGAGGCGCGGAGGGAGGGTGCACGGGTGGGATTGTTGGGAGGGATAGAAGCTGCAAGGGTACTGCTGCACAAGAGAGGGATAGAAAGATACTGCACAAGGGGATGGGTGAGAGGGGAGGAAAGATGCTGAACATGTGGGGGGGGAGAGAAAGGAAATAGGAAGAACTGGGGTGGAGGAGAGGAAGGGAGAGATGATCATTGTGCATGAAGACCTACCACGAAAATAAGTCCTAGTGCCTTTTATGGGCCTCGAATTAATATAAGACACTGTCTTATTTTCGGGGAAAGACGGTATGTGTCTTTCTAAAATGTGCATAAACAGGCACTTATTTGTCCTTCCTATAAAATTACCCTCCACAAGAATTCCTCAGTCTTCTTTTCTTTGTAATCGGAGGCCACAGTAGGAACCTTCAGTTATACCGTGGGAACGACTGGATAATCTGTCAGTAACGTTGGAGAATGTATCAATCAATGTTGTGTTGAACTTGACAGCAAAGGAATTCAAAATTTGAAAAAACAAAACCAAACTCCAAGCTGTAGATAGTATAATAAAATTCACCAACAGAAGGAATTTCATGAATCCTTAATGCAGTCTTTTTGTGCCGAACGTTATTATATGAGGCCTTGATCAAATGGTAACAGTGCAAATGATTAATCCAGCTGGGCTACCCTTGACATAAGGTTAATTTAAGGTTACCAGACGTCCGGATTTCACCAGCCACGTCCTCCTTTTGAGGACATGTCTGGGGTTCTGGACAGCTTTTCAAAACCCGGAACTTTGTCTGGGTTTTGAAAAGCTTCCCGATAAAATTGCGTCAGGGAGGGGCGTCGGCACATGCGCGGACGCGACTGCAATGACATCATGCCCACGTGCGCGCGCGTCACATCTGCACATACACGGATGCCATCTGGGGCGGAGCTGGGGTGTGGAACAGAGTGTTACAAAGGCGGAACTGGGCGGTCCTTGGGGGCGTGGCCATGGGTCCAGATTTTTCCAAAGGAAAATCTGGAAACCCTATGTTAACTGCTGTCATACAGGCTAATTAAATGGAAGTACATATTCATATTTCAGTGACATAAAATAGCTCAATTGACTTCGAGGTTTCCATGTAATTTTAAGCTGGCTCCCAGCTCACTTTAGGATCCAATTTAAATGTGCGTGCATAATCTTCTTTTTTTTTTTTTATCTTTATTCATTTTTAAACTTTCAACAAGTACATAATAAGACCATCATATTCACTTTAATATAACGTATTAATCCTACATATATTAAAATCATAATACTATTTCTCCCTCCTTCATAGTCTTATAATTTCAGATAATTTAAAATTAATCCCACCCTCCCCCCAACCTATGCTTCAATAAATAAAGGGGAAGAAATAAATTATTAATTATAAACAATCCTTACAATAATTTGTTAATGGCTCCCAAACATCAATGAATTTTTTATAACGTCCCTACTGAATAGCTAATATCCTCTCCGTTTTGAAAAAATGACATAGTGAATTCCACCAAAAACTGTAACTTAATCTATCATAATTTTTCCAATTTCTTGTGATAGGCCAGAGCACATTACAGGGGTTCAAGGAAGATTTAGATAGGTTCCTAAAGGATAAGGGGATTGAGGGGTACAGATAGAAGTAAAGGTAGGTTATAGAAATGCTCAGAAAACACTTCATAGGTCTTAGACCTGATGGGCCGCCGCGGGAGCGGACCGCTGGGCGCGATGGACCTCTGGTCTGACCCAGTGGAGGCATCTTCTTATGTTCTTATGTTGAATATATAAAGGGACAAAATTGATCTTCGTTCCTGATTTTGCTAAAGCCGCTGCTGAAAAACGTAAAAAATTCCGCATGCATAATCTTCAAGCTTCTCTATGGAATATTTGATCCTTTTGTCCCCTTAGACTTTGCCATTTGAGAAACACGCAAAGATATAAGTTAGCCTTCCCTTCCTTTAAGGGAATTAAATCTTCTGGGAAGCTCAGTCGATCTTTTCTTTTCAAGTTTGTAGCGATCTGGAATGAACTTCCCGACTCCATTAGGCTTTAAGGCCAGCTGCAATTATTTCGTAAATTCCTGAAAACTTTGTTGTTCTCGCAATTTTTCAATGGTTTAACTAAAGCCTCAACAAAATGATAATATTATAGTTATTTTTCTTATGCTTTTCTTATGTACTTTAGTTTTTAATTAGTTTTTCTGCTATGTACTCTAGTCTTAATTATATGTGAACCGAGTCGAGCTCCACTGGGAGATGATCCGGTCTATAAACCAAAGATTAGATTAGATTAGATATAACACAGGACATACCCAGTATGTATAGACTCCTGCAAACCCTATGGTGTGTGTG
This sequence comes from Geotrypetes seraphini, assembly GCF_902459505.1. Lineage (NCBI taxonomy): Eukaryota > Metazoa > Chordata > Amphibia > Gymnophiona > Dermophiidae > Geotrypetes > Geotrypetes seraphini. The sequence continues at coordinate 253,903,478 of NC_047089.1, forward strand.
TTTTTTTTAAATTGCCAAATGAAAAATTAGCTGCAGAGATTCATTTCTGTTTTCTATATGTTGTTTGAAGAAAGACTGCACATACTCGATTGTTCCCCTCGACCCTGAAGAAAAACCTTGTTTGAAACATGCATGTCGGGAGAGGTGGCATTGATGAACGTTTGAGAGCTAACCTCGAAGCTAAGTAATAAGATTAAATTAGAAGAAAAAGATATTAAGTAAGGAAGTGAAGTGAACTAAAATGAAATACAATGAAGAAATATTTATGGAGTTATGAAATTAAGAATAAGTATGAAACTAAATGAATTTTAGAGTTTTGAGTAAATAAACAATAAAGTGGACTGATGAAGACAAGAGATTGTTGGGCATTATTCATGGTCCAGTTGATATCCGAAGGTCCATACAAATCAAGAATTAATATATATAATGAAGTGTATGTTAGTATTAGACCAATAATCTCTTTATAGTGTATATGGGGCCGCAATATGTAAATAGGCACCATATAGCTTTATTAGATTAGAGATTTAAAAGAGTTAGTGATTTAGAGAGAAGTGACACGCATATGCATGACATCACTACGTTGCATCCATGCATGTGCAGATTCTGTCCCAACGTGGTCCCGAGCTGGAAGCTTTTCAAAAACTAAACTAAATTAAACCTTGGGTTTATATACCGCACCATCTCCACGAATGCGGAGCTCGGCACGGTTTACAGGAAGAAAGATGAGAGAGGAACTACAGTGGAGAGATTAAAGAGTTAGGTGTAAAGGGGGAAGGTGAGAGGCCTAAGAGGGGGGAAGTGTTACAGTTTTGAGAATAGCCAGGTTTTTAGGTGTTTGCGGAAGAGTTGGAGGGAGCTTGAGGTTCGGAGAGGGGAGGTGAGGTTATTCCAGATCTCAGTGATTCTAAAGGGGAGGGATGACCCAAGTTTGCCTACATGGGAAATACCTTTTATGGAAGGGAAGGATAGTTTAAAAATTTGGGAGGATCTGGAGGAAGTAGGGGTTGGGGAGTTCCAGGATAGAGGGATAACGGCAGGAAGGATGCCATGTAGGATCTTGTAGGCCAGACCCGCACATTTGAAGTGGATCCTGGGGATTACTGGGAGCCAATGGAGCTTAGACAGGAGTGGTGAGACGTGATCAAATTTGCTTTTCGCAAAAACAAGCTTAGCTGCGGCGTTCTGAATCCGCTGAAGTCTGTGGAGGCTTTTCTTGGTTAGGTTAGGTTAGGACAAAGTGCCGGGTTTTGAAAAAAACGTCCGGATGCCCGGACTTGACTTCTAAAAATAAGACGTGTCCGGGTAAATCCAGACATCTGGAAACCCTATGTTTGGTTAAGTACATGATCACTGCTCAGCCCTCCTAAAAGTGGGATTGTGCTAATTTTAATCCAATGAGTTTATTTACTCTAAGGAATAGTATTCTGCTGTATTCCATTTACCGGTAGTCATTTGATAAACCAGTCTTTGGGTCAGTTTGGGAGCTCTCTGTTGGATGCTGTAGGCCTCTTTTTTCATCAATTTCCATTTTTTATGGATAAAATATTCTTTCTCTGAGCCGAAAGCAGCATCTTGGCACGCTGGTCTTTGCCTGCTCTCAACACCAACCCATTTCATTTGTCCAGGGTCTTTAGATCTCCTACTGCCAAGGATCCATCTGCCTACCTGCCGTTGTTCCAAGGCAGAATTTTTGCTCAAATCAAGCTGCTCTGCCACTTTGGCCCTAGTGCGACAAAAACAACGGTTTGTACATAGGAAAACAGCCTAAGAGCACAGAATGGCTAGGCAGCAAAGCCCAGAAGGGCTAAGTACAGGAGCGTGGCTTAGGAACGACATCTATTAATAGTTCCCTCACTCAAAAACATAAATCCACAGCGGAAATTTATTTTCCCCGTCACAGCCCCCCAAATATGGAATTCCCTCCCAATTTACGTACGGGAAGAACAAAATCTAGATAGATTCAAGAGCAAGCTAAAATGCTTTCTTTTTAAAGATGCATTTGACAAGTAGAAAATTAGATTAGGAGCATCATCTGAATCTTAGTTCCATTCTTTCCCCTCTCCTATTGTTTTTTCCCTTATTCGTCTTATTTACTGTCAATAACTTGTATTTCTTTCCCCATTTTTCCCTTTCGTATTATATGTTTTGTCAGGTCAGTCGTATTTATTTGGTTTGTTTTCCCTTAAAACTTCTGAGCTAAGTACCACACGTTCACAGCAATACCAGTATAAAAAATAACTGAATATCACTGTAAAGAGAGTATTTGAATGAAAGCACATTCATTAATATAACACATTATAATGAAATAAGTGAGAAAATAAAAATAATAATAAAAATATAGGCTCACACAGAAAATAAGATTATACTCGATGATGGCTCAGATAGTGTGTTAACAACCATGACCAGCTCTGGTAGTTAAACGTGGGCTCTTGAGAATTCTAGTCTTTGTCTCTGAAAGTGGGCTGTTCTTATGTTCGCAAAGTATAGGACAGTCGAGCTATTGTGACATCACTGAGGTTGGCTCTTAGGCATTGGTGGAATGAGGCATTATGACATCACAATCTCAGCTCTGGAATGTTGCTACTCTTTGGGTTTCTGCCAGGTACTTACTACTACTAATAATAATAATTTTATTTTTATATACCGCCAAAGCCATGAAAAGTTCGAGGTGGTTTACAACAAGAAGCGCTGGACAATCAGCGAAGAGGTCAACAATTCAAAGACATCTATACAATCTTATATAAAGGAAGAAGTAGGAAGCTATATAGTTCTTAAGGTAATGGTTGAATTTGCAGTGCTATAAAATTCTTAGTTTACAAATCGATAGAACAAACTTGGGACCTTTGTTGGCCACTTTTGGAAACAGGATACTGGACTTGATGGACCTTTGGTCTGTCCCACTGTGGCAAGTCTTATATTCTTATCTTATTTGTTCATTTGCACGCAGATTTGGTTTTTCTAAAGTATAGACGTTTGGTTTCCCTTCTCTTCTTTCATTTATAGATTTTATTTATCAGTAAAATACCACATCTTAATAGTAGCCCACATTGATAACTTCCCACCTAAATGCCAGTTTATCTCTTCCGCCCCCACCCCCTCCCCCCCAATATAGATAGATATAGATATCTAGAGATATACACACACAGCGGATAGCGTAGCTGGTTTTAAGAAAGGTTTGGGCAAGTTCCTGGAAAAAAAGTCCATAGTCTGTTATTGAGAAAGACATGGGAGAAGCCATTGCTTGCCCTGTATTGGTAGCATGGAATATTGCTACTCCTTGGGTTTTGGGCAGGTACTAGTGACCTGCATTGGCCACCGTGAGAACGGACTACTGGGCTTGATGGACCGTTGGTCTGACCTTGTAAGACTATTCTTATGCTCTACAAATGGTGCCTAACCGTGCCTAGCTTGTAGGTGCTGGTCGGCAGAATTGTCAACCACTAGGCGTTGCTTACAGAGTCACGTCTAGTGGCTCCCAGCCATCCTTGTGGTAGGCACAGATATATTAGGCCAAGGTTTTCCTGATGTAATTTACCTGCGCCTAACACAGACGCCTACTGACGCCCCCTAAGCACGCCTACTTTTCAGGTAAGCACAGGAAGGTACCTCGTTGTAGGCATTGGAAGGCATCATTTTGCGTACTCAAAATTGTTTTAATTTTTTTAAGAATTAGCTTTTAATGGTGTGGTCAATTTCTACACCAATTAAGCTAATTAAACAATTTTGAGTTCCATGTGGAACTCGGCTAGGCGTCCCCAATCTAGGCCACTTATAGAATCAAGCCCACGGTTGAGCAGCTGCTGTAGAACTTCTCATTCACCTCATCTTCATATAGCTAGGATCAGAGGCACCCCTCCCCCTTCCCTCTTCCCCTTCCCTCCCTAATGCACACCCACGACCCTTCCCCATACCTTTTCAACATTTCCGGCACGAGCAGCAACCCCAACCTGCCTGCGTCACTTCCAAGGCACGGGTCCAGGAAGTGACATCAGAGGAAGAGCCATCGCTGGTGCGAGGAGCTTGTTGGGGTTACTGCTCGTGCTGGGAACATTAATGAGGTTTGAGGAAAGGAAAGGGGCACACACGTATGATAGTGGGGGAGGGGAAGGAGTGGGGGGTGAAGAGGAGGACGGGTGCCAGCGCTTCCACCAAGACAGCGCCCGGGTGGAAAGCCCCCCCCTTACTACGCCACTGGCTTCGATATTATAGAGAAGTTGGCAGTTATGTCATTATCCTGAAGAATAATTTGGAAGTAACATAATAAATTCTTTAAAGATTTGCAAGGTAAGGTAAGGCAATTTGCAATTGTTATTTGCTAATAATATACTTAATAAGAAGAATAGCCTTACTGGGTTAGACCAATTGTCCATCAAGCCCAGTAGCCCATTCTCATAGTGGCCAATCCAGGTCCCTAGTACCTGGCCAAAACCCAAGGAGTAGCAACATTCCATTTAGAATCTCAAGGAATAGCAAGATTCTGGAACCCCAAAGAGTAGCAACATTCCATACAGAATGTCAAAGAACAGCAAGATTCTGGAATCCCAGAGAGTAACAAGATTCTAGAATCCCAAAGAGTAACAACATTCCATGCAGAATCTCAAGGAATAGCAAGATTCCGGAACCCCTAAAGAGTAGCAACATTCCATATAGAATCTCAAAGAATAGCAAGATTCCGGAATCCCAGAGAGTAACAAGATTCTAGAATCTCAAGGAGTAACAACATTCCATACAGAATCTCAAGGAATAGCAAGATTCCGGAATCCCAAAGAGTAACAAGATTCTAGAATCCCAAAGAGTTAGCAACATTCCATGCTACAGATCCAGGGCAAGCAGTGGCTTCCCCCCTGTCTTTCTGAATAACAGACTATGGACTTTTCCTCCATTGTAGGAAAAAAAAAAAAAAAGCTTACGTTTTTCTACGCTCACACGCCAACTGAACTCTCCAGTCAGGGGCACATGAATTTTCTCTTTACAGCACTGTGCTGTGTGTTTGAATGGCCATAAACAGATAATTAGAGCACCGAGCTGGCTCTGTGGAGCATCAGAAAAAAATGTCAGCTGGAGGACAAACTTTCAAGTCAAAGGAAATAAGGCTGCTGCGACAGAAACTGGATTAATTCTGTAAAACCGTGGAATAGCGTTGCCTCGGCCTGTAAGACTGTGCTTAGCAATATCATATACAGTAAATCTGAGGTGGGATGACGCCACTTTTGCTATCTGACCATTGGAGAATATCCCATGTGTCTTTTCCGTCCCTTTATTTTCCCTTTTACATCCTGGATGAACTGCTTGCTACTCAGGCTATTCCTGCATTATATTTCTGTGCGGTTGATATTAGAAGGTTTGCTATGTGATGTCTCTTGGGCTTAATTTTCTTTGAAGTCAGAAGATGGATCTATCACTTTGCCTTTTGATGATTTGACTTTAGCCTGTTGCTCTGATGCTGTCGTACAGAGAGGCCAAAGCATTAACCCACGGGATTTTCTCAAGGCTTAGCTGTCTCGACGCCTGGAAAGTTTGCTTCAGATTCGGTTGAGCTCCGTAACAAATCTTTGCATGAAAATGAGGTACAGAGCAGCTAGGAATGAAAAAAAAGATAAGATGGGTCTAGTTTAGTGAAATCTGGCTTGCAAAATCTTTTTCAGATGCTCATTTTCAGTAACAGTGATAAATAATGAGTTGCTCTGCATGCTTTTTGCATCTCACTAGGTCATTTTAAATAGGCCCTACAGCATTTCTTTTAAGAACTAGCTCTGTTTTGCCATTTATTTATTTTTGCATCGGGGTGCAGGGATCTTGATACCTATGCCCAAGGGGGAAGGCAAAACTGGAAGGATAACAGAGAGAAATTTAAATATGGGAAACTCAAGAAGCCAACTGCTTTCAGGGGAAAGAAAGTTCTAGAACCAGAGATCACATTATGACGCTCCAGGAGCGATATCAGAAAATATTCTTTCATGGAAAGGGTGGTGGATGCCTGGAATGCATCTGGGAGAGGTGGTACAGACGAAAACAGTACTGAACTTCTAAAAAGCATGGGATAAACCCGGAGGATCCTGGGTAATATTTATTAGGAGGAAAATGAATCACTAAGGCAGGGGTCGGCAACTTTTTTTTACAGCAAAAAGACAATTTATCCAAATTGTTTGACCCAAGATTTATAAAGAGCCACAAGCTACTCTCCCCCTCCCACCCCTTGGAGTAGGGTTGCCAGATTTTACAATTGTACAATCTGGATACCCTAGACCCGCCTCCTGCCCAACGCGATTGAGAGGAGGCGTTTCAAAACCCGGACATGTCCGGGAAAATCCTGACGTCTGGTAACAAGTTTCAAGTTTATTTTTGACTTATTGAATCGCTTAATTTAATTTGCTAAGCGATTTACAGATAAAAAATAGATACATCAGATTAATTATAAAAGGATACATAAATTTGACACATTATCATACAAAATAATAAATAAAGTCATACAAACTAACAGATACATGGGGAAAGAAAGGGTAGAACTACAATCGTATATATAAAAGAAAACATGAATGGTAAAAAACAACAGGTAGGGGAGATAACGGGGAAATAAAAAGATAAAAAAGGAAAAATTTGATAATAATCCTTAGCTAAGCTTATAAATTAAACACATCTTTAAAAAGGAAACTCTTTAAGCTGCTTTTAAACTGTTTCAGATCATTTTCTACTCTAAGATACTGGGGCAAACTGTTCCATAATTGTGGGGCCATTACAGAAAAAATGTCAGGGCGACGAGTTCCGATGACTTTTAGTGATGGAACTGTTAAGAGTTTTTGATTGGTGGATCTTAAAGAGCATGTCGTACTATGTGGAATGAGCAGTCTATTAATAAATTGGGGTTCATTTGTAGTCAATGCTTTAAAAACTAAAAATAAGATTTTAAAAGTAATGCGATGGGCAACAGGAAGCCAATGTGACTCAATCAAGAGCGGTGTAACCCAACCTCGCAGGTCTCTGCCTGTCTCATCCCTCTCTCCCTCCCTTGCCTCTCCCCTACCCCATAGCCAAGGCTCTCCCCCTCTCCAGGCCACAACCCTTTAATCTCCCTCCCAACCCCATGATCCCCCCGGGCCTTTCCAGGTGCCTGGTGGTCCAGCGGGAGCCTTTGTGGCAGAAGCACGGCCCTCTCACTCCTGCCTCCTCGCAGCTGCCGTAATCTCATAAGGCAGCTCATGGTTATACAGGAGATACTTTGCGGTAGGTGCTTTCTTAAGGTACGGCGACCAGTATTGAACGCAGTACTCCAGATGCGGTCGCACCATCGCCCTATACAGCGGGAGAATAACCTCCTTGGTTCTGGCAGTGATACCTTTTTTGATAATGCCCAACATTCTGTTCGCCTTTTTTGAGGCCATGCTAATTAAGCTATTTTGAGTTTCACACAGAACACGGCTAGGCGTCTCCGATCTAGGTGCTATTGTACTGTGAAAATAATTGTGTTCTCTCGGTTCTGTGTATATCATTCATGTTGGTGAATAAAAAAGTTTATATAAAAAAAAAAAAAAAGAATCAAAATCGATGTCGGTAAGTGCACATGTCCTAATTTTTTTAATGCCTGTGTGCTAATAGCAAAATTAACGCTCGGCCATTGGTACAAAAATTGGACAACTGATCACTTTACTCCTTGCCGTAAAAATGGCAGCACAAGGGGGGGTCTTCTGTATCCGAGCCACGGTATTGTATTAAGGAGCGCAATTACACGCCACAAAGTGGATGCTTAAGACCTACGGTACAATGAATCTGCATTCTATAGTAAAATAACATTTCTTAGTAGTTCATTTTTCTGTGTTGTTATGGTTGTGAGACATATTTTGCTGGTTATCCCCTGCCGCTGAAGCGTTTTCCTGATCCTCCTGCTACACAATGAGCTGAAGAGCTTATTACATTTGTTAAATTTTCAGATTGGCTGCCGGATGTGTCACGCTTCCACAGTTGGCTGACATTTTCTTCCATCCAGCTGCCAGAGGAACTATTTGCAGGTTTTAGGAAAGATTGAGACGTTCCCTTGTGACAGAACAGACCAATCGAGTTGAAAGGTGATGCAGCCAGCTAGGATGGACTGTCAGAGAAAATGTAAATGAATGACTTTCAAACTAGGATAACCCAAAGGAAGACGAGTAAAAATTAAGGGCCCAGTTTTCATAACTGAGCCAATACGCTCACAGAATGTTACTGCTTTGCCTCGTGAGTTACTTGCACTAAACTGTATGCCTGCCTTTGTTTTGGAAATTATCCCCAGAAATATAAGAATAACCTTACAGGGTCAGACGAAAGGTCCATCAAGCCCAGCAGCCCGTTCTCACGGTGGCCAATCCAGGTCACTAGTACCTGGCCAAAACTCAGAGTGGCAACATTCCATGGATCCAACACTCAGTTTTAAAGTGTTCACTTAAATATATTCCCAAATAGCCGCACTCATTATAAGCTAACCCTTCCAGAAACAGGGAGGAAGATCCTGCAAGCCCCATTAGAAACCCTGTCAGCAAGTCTGGGAAGCATCCTGAAGTGTGTAGAAATCCTGTGCACAGCTTTAGGCAGGAGCCTGCCCCTTTTAAGAATGCCTAGAACTCAGGCTGACATTCAGAGTGCAGGGCCCTTTAAGATCTTGCCTGTCCCTGCTAGGAGGGGGCGTGGCTGGATGCCGAGGCTTCCATTTCCTGAGCTCTCCTCGGCAGACAAGAGGGAGGCAGGTAGCTGAACCAGAGCCAGCACAAGGCAGTTCCCCCGTGGACTCTGCTGACTGGGAAATGGAGGAGCTTGCTGAAAGCCATACTAAGCCAGTCACAGAAGCCCAACCAGAGTATTATGCCATGGAGTTTCAAGAGGACTATGTTTTGCCTGACCTTAGTGAGGGGCAGATGGATTGTGAGTAGGCTGTTAAGCCAAACAGTTTATTTTTCCTTTCACTGGAGTTTTCATTTTTGATGTTTTGTTTTAAACCTGCTTGAGTGTTTGTGCTGGGGACATTGTGGGGTGTGTCCAACTATCCTAAGGAACTGGAAAGCAGAAGCTGCCTTTTTGTTGGTGTTGGGAGCAGCTGGTGCTCTGCTCTGAGTTGGACTTTGAGGGTGAGCCTGTCTTTTGGGAGGTGTACGGGCCTATCTCCTCCCAGCCTGTTGGGGAATTCGTCTCTGCCCGGCAGAGCTTCAGCCAGAGAGTGTGTTTTTCAAAAGGAAAATGCTTGTTTGAATGGACAAATTTGGATAGGCCAGAAGAAAAGTTTTGGAATTTCATTTTTGAAAGTTGGACTTTATTCCTTGCACTGGTTGTGCTGAATTTGGACTTCAGTGACGTACTTGGAGCTCAATGAGAACATTGTGCTTAGAGCTCAAGTGTGGGAAGCCGTGAAACTTTACTTTGCCTTTGGGAAAATAATTGAAGGACGTGAGCGTCCTTGGGAGCTCGTGCCATACCTACCATCCTGTTTGACTTTTGTTTTTGCCATTATACAACAGGAGAGTCTCAGTGTGCAATCTGTGGGAGGCACTGAGAGCTGGGACAGGGATTCAGAGGGGCAACTAGGCCTAGCCAGGATCCTGTCCCACAATGCGAGTACAGTGGTACCTCGGTTTACGAGTGCACCGGTTTGCGAGTGTTTTGCAAGACGAGCAAAACATTTGCAAACTTGGTGCCTCGTAAACCGAGCTTGTCTCGCTATACGAGCAGCCCCCCCCCTGCAATCCGGCATCCCCCCGCTCGCATCTGCCCCCCCCCCAGCGATCCTACATTCCCCCCCCCCCCCGAGCACGGCAATGACATCCCTTACCCCGACTGGGCACCAGTGCCGGTGCCCTAAGATCCTCCCTCTTCTGGGCTGGGCCGGGCTGGACTGGCTTTGAGCATTTGCGCATGCTCAAAGCCTTCTGGTCTCGCTCTCTCCGAGATTCTCAGATTCAGAATCTCGGAGAGAGCGAGACCAGAAGGCTTTGAGCATGCGCAATTGCTCAAAGCCAGTCCAGCCCGGCCCAGCCCAGAAGAGGGAGGATCTCCGACGCACAACACAGCCCAGGCCGCACCAGAAGAGGGAGGATCTTCGGGCACCGGAACTGGTGCCCTGTCGGGGTAAGGGATGTCATTGCCATGCTCGGGAGGAGGGATGTAGGATGTGGTGGAGGGGGGCAACGCGAGCGGGGGAGAGGATGCCGGATCGCGGGGAGGGGTATGGAGCAGCGTCGGTGGCCTCAAGGGGAGGGGAATGGAGCAGCGCCGGTAGCCTCGGGGGGGGGGGGGGGGGAAGGAGGTGAAACCAATCAAAGTGAGTTTCCCTTACTTCCTATGGGGAAACTTGCTTTGATATACGAGCAATTTGGTTTACGAGCATGCTTCTGGAACGAATTATGCTTGTAAACCAAGGTTCCACTATATATAGGCTCTGTGGGCCATATTCTGTATATAACGCCCCCAAAAAAAATCGATGTCAAAGAGGACAGTGCTGAGTTCGATTCTATAAAATGCTTCCGGTGGACAATGTTTCACTTAGTGCTACAAAAGGGAACTAAGATCACACAATAAACCTAATAATTTTCTCAAATCCCGCACTTAGCACATTCTCTGGTGCCTGCCTGGTTCCGCAGTCCTGCCATTTCCATGGCCAGATTGCAATAACTTTGTTAGATGTGTCAACTTCTTTGTCCTTAATTGTTGCGTCTTCAGGTACTGTAGCGTCTATGAAAATCGCAGTATTACTTTTGATCAATATGATATTGGATGCGATATGTTCTGATGGTGATGATGGCTACTATGGTAATATCTATGATTTTTGTTCTCCTGGGAACTCTGCTTTGTCTAGGTTCGCCTTGTCATTTCATCAAAATGGTCGTTTCCTATAACATGGCAAGTTAATTACGAGGATGGTTTGAAAAGTTTGGTAAAAAAAGCAAGTTAAACGGTGAAGACTCTATACTCACCCCCTCTTTTACGAACGCATAGCGCGGGTTTTAGTGCCAGCAGTGGCGGTAACTGCCTAAGTCAGTACTTGGACAATTAAAAAGACAGGTCATCCAAGTACCAATAATCAAACCTGGTTTTAGACATTTCTAAAACCAGCTTAGGCCTTTTCACTGTCTCTGTATGTCCAGAGCGACAAGGGGCATTTTTGGAGGAGTGGATAGGGCGGGAGGTGGGTCAACCTAGACTTAGTTATCTGGCAGTCAAAACAGGTATAAGTTCCGAATTGGGCTGCTGAGCTGATCGTGGCTGCCGTGATCAGCTCAGCGGCCTAGGCAACCCATCCCCCTGCACCAATAATGATCGCGGCAGAAGAGATGTCCAATCTCTCCTGCCGCCACCCCCCAAACTCCCCGCAAGGTTGTGCTCTTCACCGGCAAGAGGGATGCCCAATCCCTCCTGCTGGACAACCCCCCCCCCTCCCGAACCCCTGCCACACCTCCCAGTCCATCCCATGGATCATGCTTTTTGGTGAAGGACTGGCCCTTCCTTGGCCTAAAAGGTCTTGTTTTGGGTGTTTGGGACTTGGGCGATTATTTGGTCAGGAACGTGTTGTAAACATACATGTGGTGGCAGTCTGGGTGATTAAACACTGAACATACAGGTAGGCCATTCTCAACAAAAAACACATTTTGGACGTTTTTTTCGAGAATGGACATTTCCCTGCTACCTACTTTGTATGCCAAGGGCCTTAGGCCAAAAGGAGCTTAGACGTGGTTTATAATTATGCCCCTCTAAGTGTACAGCTCTTGATGAAGACTTTGTTAATTAACTTTTTTTTTTTTTACCAAACTTTTCAAACCACCCTCGTAGACTGGATGGGGGTAGCATGATTCAGCTCAGCTGCCTGTCCAAAGAGAGTTATCACTTTGAATAAAACGCATGTGTAATGAAAAAGCCACTTTTAAAGATGAGCTCTATTTCACTGATTTATTAGAACTAATTTATCTAATCAATAGGACAGAGATGCAGTAGAAATCCAAATAATGCCTTATAACAAAACCCACCTGGGTACACTCTTTCCTGATGTGCAAGGAAAGCACCGTAATGTTTAAATACCAGCATCTTCCCGATTTGCAAACACAATCCTTCCAGCTTAATTTTACCATTTGAATGACAGGCGGTAGAGTTTATTTTTCAACCTACTGCAGACTGCGATTCTGGAAGCTTCTGTGCGGAGTTTCACTTTAACCGACTCAGATGTCAAAGTATTTTTAGAGCCGGTCTGTAAGGCATTCATTATTTTCTAATTATGATCTTGTTGATTGACAGCGAGTGTTATGTTCAATGAGTGTGTTACAGTTCTTGTTTTCAGCCTTGAATATTCCATAGCACTGATCGAGAGGAAAACAAAATACAGGTTAAATAATATTTGCTAAATTCGAGTGAGGGTGGATGGTAATGAAAAAAAAGAGATGTTGCCAGGCTCCTGATCCTCTTCCCACCTCTTTTTGGTTTTCCTTTTTCAGGAATTTCGTGTGCCGGCAGTACGTCAATCTGCATTTCTAAAGGACCAATGTTCTTTAAAGAATGGAAGAAACTATTCTCAGAAATATAATGGGAAACTCTTTTTCACGGATTGAGATATAAAAAGAACACAAGCATTTGGCATTTAGAGCTGTTGTCTGTAGAGGACAATGCAGGGAAATATATTTTAAAAAAACGTGCGTTTTACGATTCATTTTTGAAGCCTGTTAATAGGGATGTGCAAGATTTTGCCCTCTCTTTTAGGGGCTGCTGCGGTAAGTGCCCCCGAGCCCCTAGGGATTTAAAGGGCTGTGGGGCTTTTGCCCTGCGGCGGCCACTAGCGCGGATTTGTAAAGCGGGGGAGGGGGCTTATGTATTTATTTTCCATTCTTTCTTATTAGTGAATTTTCTTGGTTTTTTTTTATTTTATATAATTTGAGGTATGTTTTTTTTTTCTTTCACCTTTTCATTTTCTTTTTTATCATACAATAGAACACGCTAAAACCCCTCTTCTTCCCAACTTACCCCACCCCATGGATCAATATGTGTTGGAGGCATCTCCAGTCATTTCTTTATGATTCCACCATCCAGAATGGTGTCATCGGCCATGGTCGCGGGTCAGGAGTGACTTGGGATTGTTCCTGACCCATTTTGACCTACATATGGCGTAAGCTACTGGGAGGGATCTGGAGAGGCCTTTGGCTAAATTTGTGGGCATTTTATTTTTAAAGTTTAGCGGTAATGAATGCATCTCCTTTCCAAAATGAAATACAGGTTTTTTTAAAAATGCATTCTGAAAATGAAAGCAGATGAGTTATTGATCTGTCCTGTGTGAAATAAAAGCATATCTCTAGTCAGAAGACCCATTCAAGATATTTTTGGGGAGATTCTATATATAACCCTGGTCTGACTCGCACAGTCTCAGGGCACCAGCTAGCTCCTTGGGTCAGGGGCCCATGACCAGGACATACAAAAATGAAAGACAAAAGTTCCGTTTTGAGCTGGGCATAGGCCGGGGGCCTGATATAATCCAGTAGGCTGAAGGATCACCTTCCCGGGTTCAATCACCACACGCAGTCTTTACTTTATCTCTTATCAAGGAATCAAGCAGAGACCAAGGTGCAATTGATAACTGGAACTTTACTTGACACTAGGGTTACCAGACGTGTTCTCTTTTTAGAGGATATGTCCACGCATCCGGACACCTTTTCAAAACCCGGCACTTTGGGTTTTGAAAAGCTTCCAGCTCAGGACCGTGTTAGCAGGGCCTCTGCACATAAGTTTCCAAGTTTATTATAAGATTTGATTAATCGCCTATTCCAAATTCTAAGCGATGTACAGTTAAAAATTACAGAGTCGAGGGAAACAGACATGACTAACAAAACTATTATTAAAATATTAAAATTCAATAAATACATACAAGGTCAAACATAGGGAAAGTTTAGAGAAGAAATACAATTTAATTCAAAAAGGAACGATTAAGTTAAATAACACACTGGGAAAGGGGAGAGACACTCGTTATAATATTAAGGCTGAATTAAAGGCATAGGCGATTCATTTAATCCTTGAATGCATCTTTAAAAAGAAAACCCTTAAGTTTGCTCTTAAATTTACCCAAAACCCTTTCTTCTCTTAAATAAATCGGAAGGGCATTCCAAGCTTGAGGAACCGTAACCGAGAAGATGGATTGGTGCCGTGTATTAATAACTTTTAAAGAAGGGACGACCCAATAGATATTGGTCATTTGACCGTAGTACTCTCGATGTAGTAATAATGAATCAAAACTTTATGAATGAATGCTGGGGTTTTAAATATTATGGACTTGAAAGTAAGCAGACATAATTTATCCATTATTCGATGAGCAACTGGAAGCCAATGTGCCTTCTCAAGTAGGGGAGTCACCTGATCAAATTTTTTAGCTTTCTACGTGGATGCAATGCGGTGAAGTCACGTGCATGCACGCATGAGTGTGACATCATCAAGTCACACCTTCACATGCGCAGACGCCCTCGCGACGTGGCTCTGAACACGAAAACAGGTTGAGGGGAGGCGAGACTGGGGACGAGGCTGGGGCGGGACAAGACATTAGTTGGGGCGGGGCTGGGTAAAACTGGGCGGGCCTGGGGGAGGGGCCAGTAAAATCTGGTTACCCTACTTGAAACTTGATTGCAGATTTAATTCACAACTACGTAGCTATAGTTCAGTTTCTCAGAATACTAGAACTGATTTCAAAGTTGTTTATGATAAAGTCAGTTTAAGAATTATTTCATTATATTCTCCAGTCTCTTTATCCAACTCCTTTCATACATGTGGTGAGTGAGCCGACCCGGGTCCCACCCTCTTCCCTCAGCCCAGTACCACTCTTTCTTTCCCGTCAAGCTGAAACAGTCCACACAGGCTCTGCTATAAGCTCTCAGAGTTATCCCTTAAGATGGGTCTCCGCATAATCCTTATCCTGTCGTCTCCTGGTAACACCCTCTGGAGAGCAACGTTCCAAATTATTCTCTGGGTGAGCCACTCTGGATCCCACGCTCGCTCCTCAGCCTGGAACCACGCTATCTTCCCACCAAGTTCTAACACTCTGCTGTCTGCTCTTCTGGAGAACACACATGGACTTTCCCTCCCCAAGTTGTCAGTACGTTCAGGACTCTTCCTCAGTACTAGGGCTATGGCGGGAGAATCAGGATGACAAAATGCCCTGCTTTCTTTCCTGTTCTCCTTTTTATACTAATCACCCCTCCCACTCTGGTTAGGAGCCTCCAACTCCTCCACATATTTCTTCCATCCACACGTTCTCAGTGACTCCTCCCAAAACCCTGTGCCTCCTGCTCTGTAGCAGAGGCTTTTTTTTTTTTTTGGGG
Source organism: Geotrypetes seraphini (assembly GCF_902459505.1). NCBI lineage: Eukaryota > Metazoa > Chordata > Amphibia > Gymnophiona > Dermophiidae > Geotrypetes > Geotrypetes seraphini. The sequence continues at coordinate 253,918,777 of NC_047089.1, forward strand.
GGGGGGGGTCACATATATATGTTTAATGTTTAAAGAGTTCATATATACCGCTTCTCAAATAAATATCAAAGCGGCTTATAAATTATTCTAGAGTAAGAAAGAAACTACAAATCCTTTAGAAAAGAGAGAAGAAGGGGCAAAAGAACAGAGGGAAAGAAGGGAGACAAGATAGGGAAAGGAGGACCATGCGACTGGTAGATTTTACTGACCTGTATACTCAGCTCTCCCAGTTGAACGCCAATGCAAATAGACAAGTTTTTGGAGAGTTCAAAATTTAGGGTAGGAGAGCTCTGAATGAGATTCAAGTGGGAGGGAGTTCCAAAGTGAAGGAACGATGGCAAAGAATACAGGATGACGGGTGAAGCTTCATTTTGTCATGGGAACTGAAGGAGCCAACAGTTAGTGGGCTATAATGGAACGAAGACTATGAGTAGGTTTATATGGAATGACAAAAAAGGCTAAGTAATGGGGAAGCCCAATGTGCGTTGTCTCGACTAATGTGAGAAGCTTATAGATTTTTTGTCAGCTGCAAAACACCGTAATGGAACAGAAAAGGCAGGTCCAAGTGAAAACGCACACACCCATTTTGTAGAACAGCACAGAATGACTAAGGGAATGGGATGACTCCCATTTTGAGGAAAAAATAAAGTAGCGATGACTCAGAGGAGATATGATAGAGGTGTATAAAATACTGAATGGAGTGGAAAGGTAGGTGGGGGGAATCACTTGTTTACTCTTTCCAATTAGGGGGCATACGATGAAGATACTAAGTAGTAGATTTAAAAGAAAGTGGAGGAAATATTTCTTCAGTCAACATGTAATTAAACTCTAGAATTCATTGCCAAAAAATGTGGTGAAAGCAGTTAGCTAGCAAAGTTTAAAAAAGGTTTGGGTAATCCCCCTCAAAAAAAGTCCATAAGGCATTATTAAGATGGACTTGGGGAAAATCCATTGCTTATTCCTAGGATAAGCAGCATAAAATCTGTTTTACTACTTGGGACCTGGGTTGGCCACTGTTGGAAACAAGATACTAGACTTGATGGACCTTCGGTCTGTCCCAGTGTGGCAACTCTTATGTGAGCCAAGTCTAGGACAATCGAGCCATTTTGACATCACTGCTGAGGTTGGCTCTTAGGCATTGGTGGAATGAGGCATTATGACATCACAATCTCAGCTCTGGAATGTTGCTACTCTTTGGGTTTCTGCCAAGTATTTGGGACCTGGGTTGGCCACTGTTGGAAACAGGATACTGGGCTTGATGGACCTTTGGTTTAACAACCTTTAGGCTATTTCTTATGGTGAGAAGGGAAGGAAGGGAGTCACTTACACTGGAGTCTGGAAAGATAAAAGATATATAGGGTGTGAGAGGGTAGAGAATTAAAGAGGGAAATGCAAAAGCTAATTACAATGAAATACAAAATATATGCATCAGTTTTACACATTTAGCAAAAGCATATATTTTCAGAAGTGTCTCTGAAGAGAGTCAGAAGTAGCGAGAGATGAGAGGTGCAGTCCAGGTGGAAATAGTTGGGTTTCTATGAGTGCAGGAGATGTAGGCTAGTATGTTTATTAAAAACTTTATATACCGCGTAACAGCCTAAAAAGGATCAAAACGGTTTACAAGAAGAAATTAGGTTCTTACCTGCTCATTTTCTTTCTTTTAGACTCTCCAGACCGGTATAGCAATAGATCTTACAGATGGGTTATATCTTGTCATGACCAGCAGGTGGAGACTGAGATAGAACTTTGAAATAGTACATAATAGGTAAAACTCCCTAATTCTATCAATCTGTTGAATAGCCAAGCCTGTTGAATAGCCAAGCCTGTGTTTAGCACGCGGGTTGATTCGATTTTCGGATCTTTCTGTGCGGAATCAAAAAAAAAACCAAAAAAAAAAAAAACCAAGACTCCAAACAGGAGTAACAACTAATATGCATGAATGCTGTTGGAAAATGCAAAGGAGAGACCCCTGCAGCAAAATGTCCCCTCAGCTTGCCAGCTACGCCAGCCGAGCCACAGCTGCTGTTCTTTGATCTCAGAAAAACCAAAATCCACAGAAAAACCAAAATCTGCATGCGCAACATCCGCAAGAACAACACGACAACAGATAGGGGGGGTGCTATACCAGGGGGAGAGGGGTATCAGGGGGTGCATTGCTTAGCGGCAGGAGAGAGTGGGCATATCTCCTACTTCTGGAGGGAGGGATCTGGTGGAGGGTTGCTTGACTTTGGCGACTCAGTTTTTGTTTTGTTTTTTGCTACTCTCCACCAACCTCATTTGCATGAGCGCTCTTTGGAAAACGACTCGCTTTTTGGAGAATGACTCGCTTTTTTAAAATCGCTACAATAACGGCTATGACAGTGGCCCATCGTTTTTTAACGCAATTTTGGAGAATCTAGCTCTGAGTCTGGCTCAAAGGTTTAGCTCAACCCAAAGATTCTTCCTCTCTATGGCAAATCCAAACAAAATCTACACTGCCACCTAGAGGTCCCTTGCTTTATATAGGTTTAGGTAGAACCACCATGTGTTTTTTTTAGTATTATTGAATTATTGTTACATAAACACAAGTAGCATAAACAGGAAGAAAATTCCAATAAGGAAAACAAAGTTCTCCACATTTATTCCTTCTAGTTCACATCAAGGTTAACATCGAAGATGCATAAAAAGAAAGCAAAGATATATTTCACATGAAGGTCAGTGCTGACAAAAACAATATCAAACTCTAAACAACCTATTCCCTAGGTAAATTCATAGAAACATGATGGCAGATAAAGGCTAAATGGCCCATCCAGTCTGCCCAACCACAGCATCCACTATCTTCTCCTCTCCCTATTGGCTAAGGCTCTTAACATTTGCATCTCCTCTTCCTATAGGCTAAGGCTCTTTACACCTGCATTGTGATGTCATAGAACTTTATGGTTATAGAAACATAGTAACATGATGGCAGATAAAGGCCCATCCAGTCTGCCCATCCGCAATAATCATTATCTTTTCCTCTCTCTAAGAGATCCCACATGACTATCCCAGGCTTTCTTGATTTCAGAGAATCTCTGTCTCCACCACCTCTTCCGGGAAACTGTCCCACACATCTACCACCCTTTCTGTAAAAAAGTATTTCCTCAGATTATTCCGGAGCCTATCACCTCTTAACTTGATCCTATGCCCTCTCAATCCAGAGCTTCATTTCAAATGAAAGAGACTCGACTCATGCACATTTACGCCATGTAGGTATTTAAACATCTCTATCATATCTCCCGTCTTTCCTGTAAAGTATACAGATTGAGATCTTTAAGTCTGTCCCCATACGCCTTATGATGAAGACCACAGACCATTTTAATAGCCTTCCTCTGGACTGACCCCCCATCTTTTTTATATATTTTTGAAGGTGCGGCACAATATTCTAAATGAGGTCTCAGTAAAGACTTATACAGGGGCATCAATACCTCCTTTTTCCTAATGGCCATATCTCTCCCTATGCTCCCTAGCATCCTTCTAGCTTTTGCTGTCACCTTTTCAACCTGTTTGGCCACCTTAAGATCATCACATACAATCCCACCCAAGTCCCGCTCTTCTGTTGTGCACTTAAGTTTTTCATCCCCTAAACTGTACCGTTCCCTCGGGATTTTGCAGCCCAAATGCAAGAAAAGATTCTAAATGTACTAGATCCCCATAAAATAGATGATTCTGTGCCCCATGTCACCAGACATTTACAAGGAAATTTTAGGGCAAAAAATCCACCTCCCGCCAGTACCTTTGGTTTCAGCGAGAGAAAGGACTTACAACGTTTTTGAGTTTGTCTGGGGACATCAGGGAACATCAAAATAGTTTGACCAGAATAAAAAAGGTAAACTCTTCTTTTTAAAGAAAGTTCTCATAATCACCATCTTTTTTTTTTTTTTTTTTGCCACTGAAGACATCGCTATTAACAAAGTGGGTCTTTTCTGAAAAGTTTCTCGTAAAGTTTTTCCATCATGGTAATCTTCTCTAGGGATGCCATGTAGAAAAATGGTCTACACTACGGTAAGGTGATATGGACCTGCTGACAGGAGCCTAATTGCTCTGCCGGGGCTCCTAACGGAAGACCGAAACAGAACTAGCAGAGTTTTCGGAGCCCCTGTGTAGTGCGGATCAGAATTTCAGTGAGGCTGTGACTGTTACTGGACTGAAGTTAGAGAAGCTGATTTTTTTGCAGAGCAGAAGGATATACCCCTGGGTGCAAGCGCTCCCCTCTGATAGACATTTACCATACAGCACATTCTGGGATCAATAGTGGTTTTTAATGATGTTCTGCCAGAGAACTCCTAAGGCAATGTAGTCTAAGGCTTTAGTGGAGAAGCAGCTTGATGTGAAGAATACTGAGTATGGGTCTTCAGGATACTGTTTACAGGGTACAATGTGTTGCCGGATAAATGATGTATAATAGAAAAAAGCAAATATTCTCTTCTACGTCTCAGGTCATGCAATAAACATTATATCGACTGTCCCTTTAAACCAAATATGGAGTATACATATTAGAGTGCCATTGATTGATGCCACTAATTACCTCAAATATAACTTAGTAAATGTCGGTCCATCCAGTCTGCCCAACAAGGGGGCAGATGCACTAAAGTCATCGATCGTGCTGCAAATGACGGGGCTTCCCCCTCCCAAAGCCCCGTCATTTTTAGCACGCGGCCCTGTAGGCAGGAGGGAGTAGGCTTCCCTCCTGCTGTTTTCTCATCTGAAGGTACGGGGGGTCTGGGGATGTGTGGGGGGAGCTCAGGAATGTTGGGGGATGTGTGTGTGAGATGATGTCAGGGGGATGTCGGGGAAGATCCAGGGATGTCAGGGGGAGGGTTGTAGGGCTCCGTGGTTCAGTTGATCCTGGCAGGGGAAATTCCCATCAGCTGAGCCACCAGGAATCCCCAAAACTGGCTCAGCTGATGGGGATTCCTCTGCCACGATCAGTTGATGGGAAGCCTACGGGGTTGGGGTTTTTTTTTCACTCTTTGGGTGGTGGGAGGGAGTCGTGACCACTGGTGGAGTAAGAGGGGGGTGGGGTTATGCCTTAAATCCTCCAATGGTCTTCTTGTCAGTTTGGGCATCTTTGTAGAACTTAGACGCAACTCAAACAGGTCTAACTGCCTGCGTCTAAGTTCCCTCTAGAAAAGCTGTGATTATAGCTGCAGTATGTCCAGGTTGAAGCCCGCCCAATTCCCACCGATAACACACCTCCCTATATGCCCCTTTGAGCTCTGGACGCACAGCAGTTTAGAAGTGGTGCTGAACATCCTGAAAGTTGGTTTTGATTATCGGCACTTGGACGTCCCTGCTATAAGGACGTCCAAGTGCCAACTTAGACTGATTTTTGGACATTTTTAAAATTTTGATTATGAGTCGCTTAGGCTCTTAATACCTGAATTGTGAAGTCATAGAGCTTTATGGTTATAGAAACATGGAACCATTATGGCACCTAGTATACCCATTTGCAACATACACTATCTCCTCCTCTTCCTATAGGCTAAGGGGCTCATAATCAAAACTTAAACACGTCTAAAACCCACCCAAGTCGTCACTTGGATGACCTAAATGACAGGTCATTCAAGTGCCAGTAATCAAACCTAATTTTTGGACGTATCCAGGGACCTTTTAGGCCTCTGGATGTTGCTGTGCGCCCAGAGCTAAAAGGGGCGTGTCTGGAGGAGTGGTTAGGGCGGGATGTGGGAGGGGTGAGGGCCGACCTAGACTTGGTCGTCCTGCAGGGATAATTGAAGTTTTTACAAGATTTCCTGTACAGGACTTATACGTTGACTTAGAAGATGTAAAAACAGGTATAAGTGCCCAAAAGGTATCCAAAGTGACAAGATAACCACTGCAGAAACAAAGGGCCCACATACACTCCACCAGTGTTCACTGACTCCTTCACATCCCCGCAAAGATTGTAATAAAAACCTAGTATAGGAAAGCCTAGTACAGCTGTACAGAGGTCTTTTAAATAGCCTGGGGAATAGGCTAGTGAATCATAGAGAGGAGGACCCAGGCCTATAAGCCACTCTAGACACAGAAACATGATGGCAGATAAAGGCCAAATGGCCCACCTGGTCTGCCCATCCACAGTAACCATTATCTCTTTCTGTCTCTGAGAGAGCCCATGTGCCTATCCCAGGCCTCAAACCACTACATTCATGGTAGAAAATGTAAGCCTACCACCCCCCCCCCAACCCTACTATTGGGATGGTAGACTGGTGGGTCTAGTGGGTTTTGGGGGGCTCACCATATTCTATAAGGGAGTTCTGGTGAGATGTTTATGTGGCACCCATTTTGTGAAGTTCACAGCAGTGTCCTGTAAGGTGCCCCACTGCTCTGTTGCCATTTCTGGGTGGCCAGTCCATCACAATGCTGGCTCCTCCCACTTCCAAATGGTCCTTAAGAGATCCCACGTGCCTGTCCCGGGCCCTCTTGAATTCAGACACAGTCTCTGTCTCCACCACCTCTTCCGGGAGACCATTCCACGCATCTACTTTCCTTTCTGTAAAAAAGTATTTCCTTGTTTATAAAGGAGTAAGAGATAAAATATTACATTACATTACATTAGTGATTTCTATTCCGCCTGTGCCTTGCGGTTCTAAGTGGATTACAAAATTAGAAGAAATCTGGACATTTCCAGGAAGTTTACATATCAAGTACATATCAAGTTTACATATCAGGTAAGAATAGCAATACATTCAGGTTATAGAAGATTATTACATAACGTTGAGGGAAGAAATATTCTGGTTACAGATGGGGGTTGCTTGTTTAGGTTTCTGAATATAATTTTGGGGATATGGTTTGAAGAATTGGCTAGGAGATACTATAGGGGTGGTATTCATGAAGGAATATGCGTGTGCGAGTAGGATGGAGGTTAGAATGATGGGAGGTGTTTTTGGAATAGAAGAGTTTTGATTTCTTTTCGGAACACATTAATGTCTGTTGTTTTGGTCAGCAGTTTGGAGACGGTAGGGTCAATTTTCGCTGCCTGTGTCGACGGAAAGTTGTCGTAAAGTTTCTTGCGTCGAGAACCATTGAGAGGTGGGTAGGCGAATAGGCTTTGAGTTTTCCTTATTCTGTGTGTGAGGTTGCGGTATAGGCGGTGGTTTAGGTAGCTTGGTGCAGCTCCATATTATCTGGACAGCGACACTTTTCTGCTAATACTTGGATTAACTTATCTATACACTAAGGGCTCCTTTTACAAAGGCGCGTTGGCGGTTTAATGCGCGTAATACTGGCCGCGTTAGACGCTACCGCCTCCTCTTGAGCAGGCGGTAGTTTTTAGGCCAGTGCGGGGGTTAACGCGTGATGAAAAGTCATAAAAACATAGAAGATGACGGCAGATAAGGGCCATAGCCCATCAGGTCTGCCCACTCTACTGACCCACCCCCAAGTCTACTATCCTAGGGATCCCACTCCTGGCGCTAGGTTCCCTTGGCTTAACCCTCTAAGGCAGGGGTGTCCAATGTCGGTCCTCGAGGGCCGCAGTCCAGTCGGGTTTTCAGGATTTCCCCAATGAATATGCATTGAAAGCAGTGCATGCACATAGATCTCATGTATATTCATTGGGGAAATCCTGAAAACCCGACTGGATTGCGGCCCTCGAGGACCGACATTGGACACCCCTGCTCTAAGGGATCCCACATGGGCATCCCATTTGCTCTTAAATTCTTGCACGCTGTTTGCCTCGATCACCTGCACCGGGAGCTCGTTCCAAGGATCAACCACTCTCTCGGTGAAGAAATATTTCCTGGTGTCGCCATGAAATTTCCCGCCCCTGAGTTTGAGCGGATGCCCTCTTGTGGCTCAGGGTCCTTTGAGAAAGAGAATCTCTTCTTCCATCTCGATACGGCCGGTAATGTCTCCTCTCTCCCTACGTCCCGCGCGTTAACCCCGCTAGTGCGGCTTAATAAAAGGAGCCCTAAGTTTTCAGCTGCTGAATAAAGTGTTTGTCCATTACACAGGTTGGCTGCTGGATGGCACAAAATTTGACTCTAGCCGGGACAGGAAAGACAAATTCACCTTTGACCTGGGAAAAGGTCAGGTGATCAAAGCCTGGGACATTGCTGTTGCAACCATGAAAAATGGAGAAATCTGTCAAATTATCTGCAAACCAGAATATGCATATGGATCTTCTGGAAGCCCACCTAAAATACCTCCGAATGCAACACTTGCTTTTGAGGTAGAACTATTTGAATTTAAAGGTGAAGATCTTTCAGAGGATGAAGATGGGGGAATAATACGAAGAATTCGTGTGAAAGGAGAAGGCTATTCCAAACCTAATGATGGTGCTGTCGTGGAAATTCATTTGGAAGGCTACTGTGAAGATCGAATGTTTGATCAGCGTGACTTGAGATTTGAAATTGGGGAAGGAGAAAGCCATAATATTCCTCCCGGTCTGGAGAAAGCCTTACAGCAAATGGAGAAGGGTGAAGAATGTGTGGTGCAATTTTATTTTTATTTTTTTTTAACTTTTGTACTCGCCGCGGTTTATACCCGTGGGTTTAAAGCGGGGCTGCACTGCGGCATATTCTGGAACTTAACAGAACATGCCATAATGCGGCCCCGCTTTAACCCGTGGGTTAAAACTATGGAGTCGGGGCAGAGAGCAGGGTTTTTTGCACAAGCGACTGGTCCTCATCAGTCGCTGGTTTTTGGATCTGCCAGCCCATTTGGTGTGCCTGGAAATGTTTCGTGAATCGCTGCCGGCTACATTTGCATGCCATTGCCCCTCATTTGCATACCCGGATCGCATCGAATCGGAGGTTGATCAGCACCAAGTTTACTGAATTTGGTCGGAGGAAAATCGCAAACACGATCGGTGGACTTAGTGAATCTAGCTCATGGTGTTTATCTGCCATTTTCCCAGGTGTCTAGGTTTCACTGACACTACTGAAAATTACTTCCCTATATTGTCAGGCCTTTGATTAGGAAAACTTGATAGCTGAATGGAAGGTCTCACCTTCCTATCCTCCTTCTCTCTCTCCTTCCCTCCCCCCCCTTTCTCTCTCCCTCTCTGTCTCCTTCCTCCCCTCCCTCTTTCATCCTTTTTGTCTCTCACCCTTAACTCCTCTTCCCTCTTTCTCTCTCTATCTTTCTCTTTTCAAAGCTGTAACCTAGGCTGGATTGAACAAGAAGACAGCATGAAGCTTTTCATCAGAGATGAACAGGAGCAGGAGGTCTCTTTGTTTCAGGTTCTCACAAGCCAGTAAGATGATCAATGAGCAGTTTAATCAGGGCAGCTGGATCAGAAACCTTCAGGCAGGATCCTTCTGGAGTTGTAGCAGCTGGTGTGTGAAAAAGTCTGTTCTACATATATTTATGGTGCACCTTTGAATAGAGGCTGTCCCCAGGTTAAGAAGGAGTTATGTTTTTAAAGCTGTTCTTAAGTCGGATTTGTCTGTAACTCAGAACTTGTAGGTTTTAAGATTCTGCTCTCAGCTGACAAAAAGGCCAGCTGTCCCTACCAGTGTTCCCTCAAAACTTTTTAAAATATTATTTAAACTTATATCATGCTTTGTGAAACTACTTTCAATACTTTTGAACGACATGAGGGGAATCTTAGAACGCCACCGGTCCGCTGTCAATTCATGCAGTACAGTGTGGAAGCAATCGTCACTGGCTCACCCAAATGTGTCCTCTAAGGCAGTGTTCTTCAACCACCGGTCCATGGACCAGTGCCGGTCCACAGAAATTTCCTGCCGGTCCACAGGGCCAGCACGTGCATCAGGCCCAAAACAGTGTTCTTCAACCGCCGGTCCACAGTGCAATCGATGCGGCGTTATCTTCGAGCCAGCTCCCTCTTCTTAACTGATTCAGTGCACAAAGCCAAGGGCAGTGGCTCCTACGGGCATCCTGCGCCTGAACCGGAAGCCTTCTCTCTGACATCAGAGGGAAGGCTTCCAGATGAGGCACTGGACGTGCAATGTGCAATTAGTACTATTATGGGGGCAGGGTCTGGGGTGGAGATTGGGTAGAGATGGGGGGGTCTGGCTCATGACTTAGGCCAGTGTTCTTCAACCGCCGGTCCACAGAATAATTATTTTATTTCTGCCGGTCCATAGGTGTAAAAAGGTTGAAAAACACTGCTCTAAGGTACAGCATTCACAACCACACTCTGTTCTTAATGTGGCCAGGCGTCATTCCTGAATCTGCTACAGGAGGAGTGTAGGAATCTAGGCCACTCAGTGATGAAGCTGCAAACACGTTCTTAAGTACGAGTCAGGTGTCTAACTCAGGGACTGCCTGTACTATACAAGTAATATATTCTAACATTGGAAAGGCATCGAAAGTTCAAATGATGATATGCTTCATGGAACTCACAAAGCCAGAAGAATGGTCTCTCATTGGCTCATTGTACTCAGTTCTTTGTTTGAGAGGTTTGGATTAGAGAGTTGCGCGTGGACAGAAATCCCACACATCCCCGCTCGTCCCTGCCAGGATCCTTTCCGTCCCCACCCGTCCCCGCAAGGAATTACCTCCATCCCCGCCCGTCCCCATATAAAGCAGCAATTACTTCTGACAGGATCATCAATTCCACAGTTTCTTTTGTGTTTGTGCTGCTGTTTTCCTTGTGGAATCTCTTTGGTGGAACCCTTTTTTTGTTTTCTGTTCAGGTAATTAACTTATAAAACCCCTCTTTTACTAAGACTGACGTGTCCATTATATTATATGGATGAACCCTGCTTCCAAAGCCTTCCATCCCTGTGGGAGTCCCGTGGGCCAGATAGGGGTCCCCGTGGGAGTCCCGTGGATTAGGGGGAGATTCCCACGGGACCCCCGCTGGATTCCCGTGATCCCCGTTCCCGTGCAGACCTCTAGTTTGGATGTGGACTGTTGCTTTCTAGACATTCTAGACTTTCTTGAAATACTGAATATCCCTGAAGTCTTCGCATTTTCTTCCATTACTCATTCTCTTATAATGCAGGCGCCTCATTTTGGTGAATGAGTTGAAACAGATTAAAGAAACAAACAAAGAAAAGTCAGAATCCTGGTCAAACCCCTGCGGCGTACCACAAGGATCTCCACTATCCCCTACCCTCTTCAATCTCTACACCGCTTCTCTGGGAACGCATCTGGACAATCTGGGCATAACCACCTATAGTTATGCTGATGACATCACCATCCTCATCCCATTTGACCACTCTAAACAGACCATGACAGACAAACTTCACCAAACACTTGAAACAGTCACAACCTGGATGAAAAAACACAAACTTAAACTCAACCAAGACAAAACCAAATTCATCCTTCTCGAAAATGACAAGGTCCAAACCACAACCAACTTAGAAATAAACGCAATCAAATACCCAATCCAAACCACCATAAAACTACTTGGCATGACCATAGACAGATGCTGCACTATGCAACCGCAAATAAATAAAACAATTCAGAAATCATTCGCTGTCATGAGAAATCTGAGACAAGTCCGAAAATTCTTTGAAAGAACACAATTCCAACTTATAGTACAATCACTAATACTAGGTATATTGGACTACTGCAACATCCTCTTCCTTCCTTGCCCTGTAACCACGATTAAACAACTCCAAACAATCCAAAATACAGCTTTGAGACTCATCTACTCATTGAGAAAACACGACCACATCACTGAAGCCTTCATCAACTCACATTGGCTTCCAATCCAAGAAAGAATCCAATTCAAATTCTACTGCATACTATTTAAAACCCTACACGGAGACAGCCCATCATACTTGAATAATCGCCTCATCCAAGCACCCACTACCAGACACAGAAAAACACACTCCCCATTCATACCCCCCCCCAATCAAAGAAGTAAAAAGAAAAAAACTATACGACGGCCTCCTAGCCACCCAAGCCGCAAGGCTGGATAACCAGATCTCCAACCTTCTGATGACCACTCCAGACTATAGGACGTTCAGAAAAGAAATAAAAACCACACTTTTCAAGAAATTCCTGAAACAGCATTAACATCACGACCTCTTAGTAACTCTAAAACCGACATATGATCTACCCATTACTGCACTAACAACAACAAAAGAACCTCCACTATGACCAACTATTAATTCTCTTACAAACCACCCCACTCTCAACAACCCGTTTATGTTTATAAAATCTACAATCAATGTAACTCTGTATTTCTAAATTAACCTTTTGTAATCCGCCTTGAACCGCAAGGTAATGGCGGAATAGAAATCCCTAATGTAATGTAATGTAATGTAATTAGGCTCTCAGCTTGGACATTTCTATAAAGCTTGTGGGGGGGGGGGGGGAAGGGATTGCAAAATATATACAGCCGGAAGCTCACTTGTATAGTTTCCCGGACTCATTTTATATACGAACCACAATGAATCTTGCTTTGAATCACTAGGTTCCTTCCCCCAATTCTTCCAGAGATATGTTAACAAAAGCTCAAAGTTACTCTGCAGCGGGAACCAACGTTCTTTTGAGAATCGGGCCTAGTGGCTCCTATCTGTTTCCACCCCAGTCACGCCCATTCAGGCCCTGATTCTGTAAATGATGCCTAAGCATGCCTAAGTTCCACCTAAAGTTGTGCGGGACTTAGGCGTCCAAATTGAGTAGTTAATAAGCATTTTAAGGGCCTTAACAAGCGATAAGTTGGCCATCCAAATGATGTGGACACGAGTTCTGAGATGCATCCACAATTTTGTGGACGTCCTTTGGGAAAAGCTGCACCTAAGGAATTAGGCGTGGGCGTGGTGTAGGCGTGGCGTGGGAGAGGCTTCGATGTGGATGTCTGTTGACTGATTTACATATCACTGAGCATTCTAGTGCGTCCATCTAATGCCTCCATTATAGGCGAATGAAAAGCATGTCTACTTTTGAGCGGGATTTGGGCTGCAGTTAGACATGTTTCTGGACGGGACATAGGCGGGCTTTGGACGTTTCCAATGCTATCTGCTAAATAGGTTTCTTGGTTGTTATTTTTGCTTAATTAAGCTCAAAATACATTTAATAATGCACCACATAAACAAGACACATGAATACAAAGATATTGCATGCAAAACCTTCTGTTTTTATGGGAAAACAGCAATGCTATTTGATAATTAGAGGAAAAGGTCCATTAACTGAAGCACAGCACATGAAAAACATAGCTTTAGGTTTCTTGCTAAAAAGAACTACCCTTTTTTCTCAGTACGGAGTGCAGTGATTAGCTCATTTTTCAAACAGGTGCATTAAGCAAGCAAAGGACAGGAAAAAATATATATATGTTGCATAGATAACTTCATTTGCAAAAGGTTAAAAACAGAAAAAAGAGACACACACCTCCTCAGCATGGCTTGTAGTTCTTTGCAAATGGACGTCTCCAGCTGCACAATGGTGACCTCATTGTGAGATCATCAAGGTGCACCGGGAAGGTAGAATGCCACAAGGAAAATAGGATATGTGCTGGGATTCAAACCCATGACCATTGGAAGATGGGAATAGGGCTTTTACCCATTGAGCCACATCCATTCGGGTGTCTCTTCCTGCCCTGAGATTTGATACTTGAGGAGATCATACCATAGCAGACTGCCTCCCCCTCACTCCCATTACTATACCAATGTTTTTACCTATCAACTTTATATCTCCTTCCCTGACCTCCTTCCCAGCCTATCTTGTCCTCTTCCTAGACATTCCGTACCATTCTGTTTCATTCTTATTTATTTATATTCCATATTATTCTCATAATAGATTCTAAAAAAACAAAATATTGTATCCAAACAAAAATTATTCTTCTAATGATCATTAATGATTTTCTAAACTTATAATAAGAAGAAACTTTTCCTAGTGCAGTTGGAAGATCATTGCAAAGCTTTCCCACCTCTTCCTTACTTCCTTCACCCATTCCCCCTGCTCCTCCCACTTCCACCCTTCCCAGTTGTCATAGTTTGATCTTCAAGTCGCATTACCGATTTTCACAGGTAAACATATCACGTAACTGGCCTCATAACACCTAAGCATTATTTTGTAAGAGCATGCGTAAGAGCCCAGCACATAAATTGCAAGGGGATGTTCATATGGATGGAGCATGGCGTAAATGCGCACGAGATGAGTCTCTTTCATGAAAGGAATGACAGGGCAGAGGATGAAGTTAAGAGGTGATAGGCTCAGGAGAAACCTAAGAAAATACTTTTTTACAGAAAGGGTGGTAGATGGCGTGGAATAGTCTCCTGGTAGAGGTGACGAAGACAAAGACTGTGTCTGAATTCAAGAAAGCCTGAGACAGGCACATGGAATCTCTTAGGGGGAGGAGGAGATAGTGGATGCTTCAGAAGGGCAGACTGGATGGGGCATTTGGCCTTTATCTGTCGCTATGTTTCTATAACTATAAAGTTCTATGACTTCATAATGCAAGCGTTAAGAGCCTTACTTCGCCTATAGGGAGAGGAGAAAATGGTGGTTGCTGTGGATAGGCAGATTGGATGAGCAATTTGGCGGTTATATGCCATCATGTTTCTATAACCATAAAGCTCTATGACCTCACAATGCAGGGGTAAAGAGCCTTAGCCAATAGGAAGAGGAGATGCAAATATTAAGAGCCTTAGCCAATGGGGAGAGGAGGAGATAGTGGATGCTGCGGATGGGCCATTTGGCCTTTATCTGCCATCATGTTTCTATAACCATAAAGCTCTATGACCTCACAATGCAGGTGTAAAGAGAAAGTAGCCAATAGGAAGAGGAGATGCAAATGTTAAGAGCCTTAGCCAATAGGGAGAGGAGGAGATAGTGGATGCTCTGGATGGTCCATTTGGCCTTTATCTGCCATCATGTTTCTATGAGATTTTAATGAATTCTATTAGAGCAAACAATTCTTAATACAACAGTCCATAGTCTCTTCATTCCATGTGAAACCTAAGAAAATACTTTTTTACAGAAAGGGTGGTAGATGTGTGGAACAGTCTCCTGGAAGAGGAGGTGGAGACAGAGACTGTGTATGATTTCAAGAAAGCCTTGCATGGAACTTGGGATCTCTTAGGGAAAGAAGGAGATAGTGGATGTTGTGGATGGGCCATTTCGCCTTTATCTGTCATCATGTTTCTATAACCGTAAAGCTCTATGACCTCACAATGTAGGTGTAAAGAGCCTTAGCCGATAGGGAGAGGAGAAGATAGTTGGTGCTGTGGCTGGGCACATAGGATGGGCCATTTGGCCTTTATCTGGCATCATGTTACAATGTTTCTCTAACCTAAAGTTCTATGACATCACAATGCAGGTGTAAAGAGCCTTAGCCGATAGGAATAGGAGATGCAAATGTTAAGAACCTTAGCCAATAGGGAGAGGAGAAGATAGTGAATGCTGCGGTTGGGCAGACTGGATGGGCCATTTGGCCTTTATCTGCCATCATGTTACAATAAGCCAATTTTAAAACCACAGAAGATTCTCAGTGGAATATTCGTATAGATCCTCTGGGACAGAAGCAAAATATTGGAAATAATTTATTACAGAATTTCTAGTATTGTTGCTTGCTTTTTTTTTTTTTAATTATTCTGCGTAGTTGTAAGGGAAGGGTGGGCTCAGGGACTGGCCCTCTGGCTTAGCACTTACCATAACACCGTGTATGGCCCTGTGTGAGCTACTGGTCTGCTTTCTTTGCATCAGCTGAGACTGGTGGGAAGTGGAAGCCTAGAGACACGGAGTACAGTGTCAGTCGAGCCTTTCAGTTTCTAGTGCAGTGTCGATCTGTTATTCCTTCACTACTGGGGCTGACCTGACATCAGTTTGAGGACAGTGATAAAGCCTTCAGAAGCAACGGTCACGGCTTGGAAGAGGAACAAAATCCAAGAATAGCAGCTGCTTAATTCAAGTGTAGATGTGCAGGACTCTGAGATCTACAGCTTATGTCACTCTTAAGGAAAGAAGGGTCAACGCAACAGCTGGCCGAAGTGTGGTGTGAGGGCCCTCTTCGCCTCCTAGCCCCAGTCTTGTCAGAACCACAGCTAATAAGGTTATAGATGAAGCTGTGTTTCATTTCACTGAAATATAAAATAAAAAAAAGTATAAAGAATTATTTTTGGAAACCTTAACTTGGAGTGTGTGCAGCAGTCCCCGTTAGTACAACACACCTTCGACTGAAAAACAGTAGTTCCAATGGCAGTACTATTTTCAGGTCATTGAAGAGATATTCTCAGTCTCTCCATTACCCTGACCACCAGCTGAGTTTAATCAAGATTCAGCTACTGAAGTAGTTGGCTGTCCTAACGAACCCTGCTGCGAGTCACCAGAAAGCAGGAAAGGACTTGCAAAGAGAAATGTAGGCCCTTCACTTCTCATTTTCAAAGGCGATAAATAATTTCTCTTTAATCTTTAATCTGTTGTGCTAATTGGCATGCGGCAGCTTTCTCGGATCAAAATTTACTTTTGTCAACGTTAAAGGAAGTGAGCCTCGGATGTCGCATCAAAAATGACTGCTTGGATTTTCTGCTGAGACATTTATGGCGTTAACCGAAACCACGAGGGTCATTTCATAAATAATGCACACTGTTTTTTTAAAAAAAAATTTACGGGTTTTATTTTTTTCATGTATTTTTTATAATCCTTCAATATAGTCCCCCTGCTTTGCAATGACAGAGTCCCAACGTTCGGGAAGCTTCATTATTCCATCCAAGACACCATTTTAGTTCAGTTGCCGAATGGCTCGGGTACCAGCGGAAGAAAGCTCTTCCAGAGATGCAAAAAGATGTCCTTGCATAGGTTGTTTCAACTTTGGAAAAAGGTCGAAGTCTGGTGGACTCATGTCTGGACTGTAGGGAGCATGAGTTAACACCTTCCAGCCGTATTCGCGTAGTTTTTCAATGATGACATTCCCTATGTGCGGGCGAGCGTTGTCGTGAAGAATGAGTGGCCCAGCCAAGAGCAACTGAGGTCGGGTTTTGTGCATTTTTTTAAAAAAATCACGATAATACACTGCTATGACACTTCTTCCACATGGAACTTTGTCTGTGATGATGAAACCTTCATGATCATAAGCAAAAATCATCATTTGTTTGACTTTTGATTGAGCTCATCGAAATTTTTTTGGTCGTGGGGAAGATGGAACTCTCCACTCATCATTGAAAAACTACGCGAATACAGTTGGGAGGTGTTACCCCGTGCTCCCTACAATCCAGACTTCCGCCAGACTTCAACCTTTTTCCAAAGTTGAAACAACCTGTGCGTGGACATCGTTTTGCATCTCTGGAAGAGCTTTCTTCCGCTGTTACCCGAGCCATTCGGAAACTGAACAAAAATGGTATCTTGGATGGAATAATGAAGCTTCCCAGATGTTGGGACTCGGTCATTGCAAAGCAGGGAGACCATATTGACGGATTGTAAAGAAATACTTGGAAAAAAAAACAAAAAACGTAAATTAAAAAAAATAGTGTGCTTTATTTATGAAATGAGCCTCGGATCATGGAAACGGTCATCATTCTTCAGTAGGAACCCCCAGGAGTGTGGTATAGAATTAGGACACAACCTTGTATCGTAAAATTGTACTGTAACTCTCATATTGTAACCTGTTAACTGTATTTTACAGATGTTTAACCTTTAACCCGTTCTGAACTCTTTGGGTAAGACGGGATAGAAAACAAATTAAATAAATAAATAAACACCATCATGAGTTCGACATGATCAGCTGTAAAATAGAAAATGTGGATCTCGGAGACAGAAAATGCCACATCTACCAAACTCACTAGACGTTGGATCAAGTAATTTTTATCAGGGTTGTTTTTCTTTAAAATCCTGCTACAATATAAACATAAGGCTGAATTAGCAAGGCAAGATTAAGAACCTAATCTCTTTTTACTGCACTCCTAGAACATTACTGGGAGAGACCAAAGATCCATCAAACCCAATATCCTGCTTCCAACAGTGGCCAACCCAGGTTCCAAGTGCCTGGCAGAAACCTAAAGAGTAGCAACATTCCAGAGCTGAGATTGTGATGTCATAATGTCTCATTCCACCAATGCCTAAGAGCCAACCTCATCAGTGATGTCACAATGGCTTCATTGTCTTATACTTGGCCTTCATAAGAATATACTGTATGAGCTGCCATACTGGGACAGACCGAAAGTCCATCAAGCCTAGTATCCTGTTTTCATCAGTGGCCAACCCAGGTCCCAAGTACCTGGCAGAAACCCAAAGAGTAGCAACATTCCAGAGCTGAGATTGTGATGTCATAATGCCTCATTCCATCAATGCCTAAGAGCTAACCTTAGCAGTGACGTCACAATGGCTTGATTGTCCTATACTCAGCTCGCATTAGAACATAAGAATTGCTGTACTGGGACAGACCGAAGGTCCATCAAGCCCAGTTGTGATGTCATAATGCCTCATTCCACCAATGCCTAAGAGCTAACCTTAGCAGTGACGTCACAATGGCTTGATTGTCCTATACTCAGCTCGCATTAGAACATAAGAATTGCTGTACTGGGACAGACCGAAGGTCCATCAAGCCCAGTATCCTGTTTCCAACAGTGGCCAACCCAGGTCCTAAGTACCTGGCAGAAACCCAAAGAGTAGCAACATTCCAGAGCTGAGATTGTGATGTCATAATGCCCCATTCCACCAATGGCTAAGAGCCAACCTCATCAGTGATGTCACAATGGCTCAATTGTTCTATATGTGGCTCACATAAGAATTGTCATATCAGGACAGATTGAAGGTCCATCAAGTCCAGTATCCTGTTTCCAACAGTGGCCAACCCTGGTCCCAAGTACCTTTCAGAATAATGCACTAAAGTTTTCCATTTTACATGGTTTGAGTAAGAGCTGCTTTCTCTTGTGAAGTTTAAATTTATCAGTATTTGGACAGTGGACAGAGTTTCTCTAGAAGTATTAAACCAGAACTCACTATCTAGGTTTGCCAATGTCAATCGGCCTGTTTCTTGATCCCCTTGTATTCATCTGTGACATTGAGCTTATCTTTTGGTTCAAATACTTTAGTTCTTAGCCTTGCATGCTTTAGGTGTGAGAGCTGGGCTCCTTCTATGGCTATACGTCGTTTCCACATTTCTCCTGCAGTGAGTTGGCTCTTCACTTGATTGAGCCATACTCATGATTTCTACTTGGCAGTTTAATACTACTGTGAGTGCAAGATGTAAATCAGGCTTATTTATTTTTTGATTCTAATTGGATTAGTAGCCAAATCGGGTAGTTCTTTTACTCACTTATATTCAGAAGAAAATAAAAATCCAAAGAAATACAGAGAATCAGAGTAATACTTTTAAACCCAATAGGAGGAAATATTTTTCCACTTGGAGACTAGTTAGCGGTTAATGTAGCTCTTCTGGAGTCAGTCATAGAGGAAAACACCCTCCAGGGATTCAAGACAAAGTTAGATCAGTTCCTGCTGAACCAGAACGTATGCAGGTAAGGCTAGACTCAGGGCACTGGTCTTTGACCTAAGGGCCGCCACGGGAGCGGACTGCTGGGCAGGAAGGACCACCGGTCTGACCCAGCAGCAGCAATTCTTAAGTTCATATGGTTTTTAAAAAGGCACTCTCCTAATCACCTTCCTTTCTTCAGAAATAATTGGATCATTGTCATCTGGTTCATGATTTCTGATCTAGTTTACTTCCTTGGGACCCGCTTCCAGGTAGCTCAATTTATTCATCAGTCTCCTTTGGAATCTCAATGTATTGCATATGTGTTTTTGATCTAATCAGGAAATAGAAAATTCAAGTAAATCAGGACAAGTTTTGAACATTGTGTCATTCTCTGACGTCAATTAGAACAGGCTGTATACAAGTTGCTTGCGGGTCTTCTAGGACCCTGCAGTACCAACGCTTCCTGTATTTTTACAGCTAAGTTCATTTTTTCAAGCTCACTCAGTTTAAAGTTTATTTCACTTTGAAGTGTATAAAGATAGAGACTAAACAGTCCATCATCAACAAGTACTTCATATAAATCTCTTCCACGGTGCAATGATAGATACCGCAGAGTCTCTATAGGGGTTAAGTCCCCATATTGAGGTCTCTTGTTTTCCATCTTGGAATCTGAGCACCACCTAAGGTTAAAAGGTTTTTTGAAGTAGCATTGTTCCTTTATCAGGTTGTTTTTTGTCATGGACATTTAGGAACAATTTTGTTTTTTGAGTTTACCCAGTTGTTTATATTGATTATTTTATAGCCAACCATATCTTTATATGCCTCTCTCAAGGAGATATGCATCGTTTGCTTTTGAAGCCTAGGACTGTCGATTCCGCAATAATCTCCCCTGGGAGAGTATTCCAGATGTCAACCACTCTCTGTGTGAAGCAGAACTTCCTGACATTAGTCCTGAACTTGCCCCCCCTTAGCTTCATTTCATGTCCTCTTGTCCGTGTCAAATTGGACATTGTAAATAATCTTCTCTGCTCTATTTTGTCAATTCCTTTCAGTATTTTGAAGGTCTCGATCATATCCCCACGCAGTCTCCTTTTCTCAAGGGAGAACAATCCCAGTGTTTTAAGTCGATCCTCATATTCCAGTTTCTCCATACCCTTCACTAGTTTAGTTGCTCGTCTCTGCACCCTCTCCAGCAGTTTTATATCCTTCTTTAGGTAGGGAGACCAATGTTGGACGCAGTATTCCAAGTGGGGTCTGACCATTGCCCTATAAAGCGGCATTATAACTTTCTCCGATCTACTCGAGATTCCTTTCTTTATCATGCCCAACATTCTATTTGCCTTATTTGCCGCTGCCGCGCATTGTGCCGACGGCTTCAGGGTCCTATCTATCAGTACACCCAGATCCCTTTCTTGTTCACTTTTCCCCAGAGTTGCACCTGACATTCTGTACTCGTATTCCTTATTTTTACTGCCTAAATGCATTACCTTGCATTTCTCCACGTTGAACTTCATCTGCCATTTCTCCGCCCATTTTTCTAACCGACACAGAACTTTATGGTTATAGAAACATGATGGCAGATAAAGGCCAAATGACCCATCCAGAGCATCCACTATCTCCTTATTGGCTAAGGCTATTAACATTTGCATCTCCTCTTACTATTGGCTAAGGCTCTTTACACCTGCATTGTGAGGTCACAGAACTTTATGGTTATAGAAACATGATGGCAGATAAAGGCCAAATGGCCCATCTAGTCTGCCCATCCGCAGTAACCATTATCTCTTCCTCTTTCTGAGAGATCCCATGTGCCTATCCCACGCTTTCTTAAATTCAGACACATGAGATGTTGCATAGAGATGGGAGGAGTGGGGAAGGGAAGAAAATGAAAGAAATGCTGTTTATGGATAGATGGGAATAGGGGAAAAGAAAGAGGGAAGAAATGGCACACATGAATGGTGGGGAAGGGAAGGGAGAAGGAGGAGAGAGTGCGCATGAATAGTACACATCTACCAGCAGGTGGAAATATAGAAACTGATTTTCAGGTGCTCCTCTTGGATTTTCAGGCTCTCCTGTCCACTCAGTAACGCTCCTTGCCCAAGCATCCAAAACCAGAAATATCGCCAGTATGAAGAAAAACCTCTTTCCCATAACAAGTACCAACCATAATAGCAAACGGAAACCAAGCTCAAATACACAGAAAAGGGTGTGGCTCTGTCAAAGCAGCTCCTGATTGGTGAGGCCCAACTTTAGTACAGGAAGAGGCGGTTGGAGCCAGCGCTCCGGCTGCCCTCTCCTGCCTCTCCGGCTGCCCTCTCCTGCCCGGTCATTCGTGCTCAGAAAATACCGCGAATGACCTGGGGAGCACTGTTTTTATTAATAATAATAATAACTTTATTTTTTCTATACCGCCATAATCTTGTGACTTCTAGGCGGTTCACAGTGAAGATTAGCTGTACATTCAGCGAATTACAGCGTACAGATGAAGAAGAGGTCACTGGGCGGTCAGTGATTACATGGTGCAAATTGGCAAGAGGAAAGATATACATAGGTTACTATATAATTTTGACATGTTACATTGAAATGGTTGAAAAGCCAGCGAATAGCTGAATACAAATTGTGAAGAAGACATTGAACAGTCAGTGATTACAGGATGCCCTTAATGAGGAAAAGTGGATTCAGTATGATGAGCGGTGGCTTTGAAAAGGGGGGAGGAAGTCTGGCTAGGAAATGAATTTATTGAATAGAGTGGTCTTTATTTCTTTCCGAAAGGCGCCATCAATGTCAACCTGGCGCCATCAATGAAGTAGCCTAGCCAAGTTTAGGATTTTTAGTTTGCGGTCCGGTATTTGCATAGGGTTTATCTGTGTTTTGCATGTATGATCAAGGCCAGGGGTTCTGTTAGGAATGAATATTGTGAAGCATTATTGGTGTCATGGCCTCAAGTAGGAAGATATTTGTTGGCAGTTTGTCCAGTTTTTGGAAGGCCCCAAGTTCGGGGCTGCGTCTGTAGGACCTCTGTGCATGTGTGGATATTGACGTGACAATATTACGCACATGAGCGTCACATCATGGTGTCAACGTCAACGCATGAATGGAGGCCATCTAGACATAGAAACATAGAAAATGATGGCAGAAAAGGGCCATAGCCCACCAAGTCTGCCCATTCTAATGACCCGTCCCCCTGACTTTACTCCTTTAAAGATCCCACTGAATATCCCATTTTCTTTTAAAATCTGACACGCTGTTGGCCTCAATCACCTGCAGTGGGAGTTCGTTCCAATGATCGACCACTCTTTCGGTGAAGAAGTACTTTCTGGAATCGCCATGAAACTTCCCTCCCCTGATTTTCAGCGGATGCCCTCTGGTGGTCGAGGGTCCTATGAGACAGAAGATCTTCCGCCTCGATACGGCCCGTGATATACTTAAACATCTCAATCATGTCTCCCCTCTCTCTTCGTTCCTCAAGTGAGTACAGTTGCAATTTATTTAGCCTTTCTTTATACGTGAGATCCCTGAGCCCCAAGACCATCCTGGTGGCCATTCGCTGAACCGACTCAATTCTCAGCACATCCTTCCGGTAGTGTGGTCTCCAGAATTGAACACAATACTCCAAATGAGGTCTCACCATGGATCTGTACAACGGCATTATGACTTCAGGTCTCCTGCTGATAAAACCTCTACGGATACAACCTATCATTTGCCTTGCCTTGGAGGAAGCCTTCTCCACTTGATTGGCAGCCTTCGTGCCTTCATGACATGGCCCAAAACTTGGGGAAGGAGACACAAGGTGCGTGAGGGGGCGGGGCAGGGGGCAGAATAGGGCGTGGCTGGAGGCGGAATGGGGTGGGGTAATGTGTCTTTGGTATTTTGATTGCTTAATCACTTCTTATGTTTTCATGTGGATTTATTCCAACATTTCTTTGTCTTCCTTGAATTGTGAGGCCTAAATCTGGATATAGGACTCCATTAGCAGTCTTAGAAATGTCGAGATCAGGAAAATTATAGAACATCAAGTAGATAGATCATAGTTTGGTTAATACACGGTAGTGTGATGTCAGTCATTTATCTAATTACTGTCCTGTAATGCTGCTTCATCTCTAAGTCATAATCCATCCCAGCTCCAGATCTGCCAAAGAGAATGCAGTTTATGTTAAGATATTTCAAAGATCCATTTCTAATGCATCAGTACCTGAGGTACGCCGTAGATCTTGGAGCAATTTTAAACATGTCTTTTGTGGTTTAGTTTCAAATTGAGTGAGGCTGTGTGTTTATTTATTGCACAAAATCATTGTGATGACTTCTTTTCATTTGAAAACACTTAAACCTTCAGCCGAACACTCGAGTTGCTGGAAATTGTACAAATAGACTGTTAGCTGTATTGGAAAATGATTCATTAGACTTGGCTGGAGACAAAAACCAGGATGGAATTCAAAGAGGCAAGAGATGGAAACCAAAGATCAGATGCTTCAGTTCAAGCCCGCAGTGAATGAATTTTGGGGTTTTTAAGGGACGAGTGTGCCTCACTGTTTTCCCTAAGTTGAGCCAGGAGACTTCCACCTATAGTTCTGCCAGTGGGGGGTGCTATATCACTATTACATTTTCATTTGCGAGGGGCACCCCATTACGCCCCAGCTTTGCCCCCCCCCCAGCTCCTCCCCCCTTAACCTGTTCTCATCCTTGGGACCACATCATGTTGACTATTGAGCCGCATTTTGAGTTACCATATTTTTTGGACCATAAGACGCACTTTTTCCACCCCGAAAAAGGGGATGGAAAAGGGGATACGTCTTATGGACCGAATAGACTGCCCCCCCCCCCCCGGTGGTTCAGCGTGGTTTTCTGGACGGCTGCCTATGTCTTAGAAGAGCGACGCAGAATGCAGGAGCATGACCTTTGTGCTTCCTGCCTAGTCCCGCACCGCTCTGTGATTGGCTGCAGTCAGTAACTGCAGCCAATCACAGAGTGGCGTGATCAGGCAGGAAGCGCATAGGTCACGCTCCTGCATTCTGCGTTGCTCTTCTAAGACACAAGCGACCGTCCAGGAAACCGCGCCGGACCACCGCCACTTAAAAAAGGGGGAAGCGCAGTCTATTCGGTCCATAAGAAGTACCCCCTTTTTGGGGGTGGAAAAAGTGCTTCTCATGGTCCGAAAAATACAGTAACTCAAAACGCGGCTCAATAGTAGACATGCAAACGCACATTTCATCATTTAACATCTGCAGTTCTCTTTTTTTTCAATTTAATTTCTGTCAGATCTGAAAATCCAAGTTCACAAAGATAAGAAGATCCAAATGGTAACAAAGCCTCGATTGCTTTGTTGCTCAAATTAGGGTAACGACTGCATAAAAAATAAAATGACTTGCCATTAGTTTTCAAGGACCAATCACGTCACGGAATGATGCTCGTCTGGGCGGTTGTATCCTTACGCACACAGATGCTCATAACACTGACAGACTCTTATCTACGCACATGTCAACTATTCTTATGAAGGGAATTTTTAAAAAGAAAATAAAATTCTGGAATCTCTTGTGGAACACCCAGAATCTCTTCGGGCCACACCACTGTGCCATGCCACACAGTTTGAAAGACACTGGCATAAGGTCTTATTGAATAAAACGGGACCCTGTTCTAAATTAATATGATTTGTGGTAAACTAACCCTTCTTAATGATAGCCGGCACTGATAACTTCTCTCCTTAATGGTCTTTATCTATCTTCATATCCCGTTTCTTTTGTTTCTAAGATTTAATTGATCTTTCACTTGTGGTCTGATTATTGAACACTCTTCCAGTGATG
Source organism: Geotrypetes seraphini (assembly GCF_902459505.1). Lineage (NCBI taxonomy): Eukaryota > Metazoa > Chordata > Amphibia > Gymnophiona > Dermophiidae > Geotrypetes > Geotrypetes seraphini. The sequence continues at coordinate 253,943,866 of NC_047089.1, forward strand.
TTTGGGTTCAACCTAAATTGAGTTTATTTATTTCTAGTATGCGAGACCCATTCCCTTTCCCCCTAGATTTGAGTCAAATATTCACAGGCCTGAAGCCAAAGGGTTGTCCGGTCTAATCCAAGCGGCACTGTGGGTGCTTTGAGCTCATCATTGGAGATGCCTAGATTCCATGCATAAATATATTTTTAGTTCTTTCATCACGGCAGGATCTGAGAGAGATTGTCCACATTGAACACTGCAATCAGCTCGAGCATTCACCGTCTGAATAGGGACTAATTTTACATCATTGACTGTATCTAAATGTCAGAAATTGTAACGAGCCAGTGTTTACTTCAAGGAGAGGAGCCAAGTCGCTGAAATGAATATAGTTTACACATTTTACTTTAAGCAATCGGGGCTTGCGAGACGTTCAGGAAATTCATTTTCTACCGACATTTTGGCATTTTCTTCTGCCTATTGTACGGCCAAAGTGTCGAATGATCGATCGTAAGAAAACATGAAATTCATCAACTTGCTTGCAGACCTCACCAAGGGGGTCCTTGTACTAAGGCGCGCTGGCGTTTTTAGCGAACTTAACGGATTAGCACACGTTACCCGAAAAACTACCGCCTGCTCAAGAGGAGGCGGTAGTGGCATTGTAGCACGCGCTATTCTATGCGTTAAGGCCCTAACGCACCTTTGTAAAAGGAGCCCTTAGTAAAAGAGGGGAAAAGTCTTATAACTTCTCCAGACAGATTATTGGAGCCTAATGGAAGAAACTATGGGATCTGTTTACCAAAAGATGATAAAATCTAGGTTTAATTTGTTTTAATATGATATCGCAACGCCTAAACCCAAGGGAATGACAGCTTTCGTCACTAGGGTGCTTTTGATGGGGAAGAAAGCAATTCTCACCAACTGGTTGTCCCGAGATCCCCCCTTCCTATGCTCAATGGAGAGCCTTGATGATAATTCATGCTACGCTGGAGCGGAGACTGGTGGGAGACTTGGATCATGGGCCGGGTCATAGATTTTGTCAGATCTGGGAATGTTTCTGGCAGGACCTCACACCGTATGCTCGCAGTAGACTCTTGAATCAATAGGTTTACCTCCAACTCTCAGTTTTTTTTTTTGCTGTGGCAATGGACTCTTGGGGTGGGGAGGGATGGGAAGGGAGGGGGGGGAAGGTGTGTGCTTGCAATGTTATTTCCTGGATGAATATGCTAATTGTATTTGTCTGTTATTGTTGAAATAATAAAAATCATTTGAACATAATTTGTTTTAATATGGACGTCGCTCACGCTCTAAGGGAGAAACCCAAAATTAGGAAGGAATATAGTAATAAAATTATAGTAATAATAATTAATGAACTGTTTGGTAGGGAGGTGGGTTTCAAGCCTGTGATGTTAAAAAGAGTACAAGCGAAGATGGTTTCTTTTTCTTGAAGAAATCCCAAATATGGGAAGTCCCACTCCGTTATCTGAGGCTTTTCCTGCATAAAAATTTATGGTGTGAATTTGAATTTAATTACTATATGACCTCACTCATAGTCCATAGTCCTGTTTGATGGTTTCATGGTTCCGGTTATGTGTATATTTTACCCCAAATTAGGAGCCATGGCGATCTGTGCCAACTGGCATCTATATAAAAGTCACTTGGCGCTAAACAACCTTTATAGAATCGCACTTAGGACCTGATTCTCTAAAGGGTCCCTAACTGAGGACCGCAGTGATCAATCATCCGTTAGGCGCCATTGGTAGAATCAGGCCTACTGGTGCCTAAATGACCTTAAGTGTTGGTAGGCATTGAAACCTTAGACGCACTCCCATTTATGTCAGGGTTTTCTTGGCCTAAATGAGTTCGCCTAAGTCAAGCCACGCCCATAATCTGCCCCTAACCATGCCTGCTACCGGCTAATTGTTTTATTTTATTTTAATTTTTTATTGATTGAACATATAATTACAAGTTACATCACTTGTTCAAGAAACACAGTGCTTGCTTTCACATCAATTACACTTTAGGAGAAATAAAAAGCAATTTCACGAAATGCTAGCTCGTCTTCAATCTACTGTTAAAAGCGGGGAGGAAATAAAGAAAAACAGATAGAAACATGATATTTTGGTAGATATTCTACAAAAAATCATTAGAAAGAAAAAAAAAAGCTTAAACAGAAATATCCCGGTTTAATTCCAATAATTAAACTTCTATGTACCGTGAATAGTTAGCTTCTTAAAATCTAAAAAGGACCTAAGATGTTCTGGCAGGAAAGAAAACACCTATCTCAAACCAAAATACTTCACCTCACACGTGCAAGGATATGCCCCCAAAAAGGTGGCTCCCGTGTTCCTTGTTTCGTCGCTCATACTTAGGAATTCTCTCCTTCTTTCCTGAGTTGACTTAGTCCCATCTGGATATAACCAGACTCACTGACCACGGAAAAGTTTCACTATTTTTATAGTATAATCTTCATAATAGAACTTAAATCTTGTTCAAAAACCAAACTAACAATGAGAATCGCACGATCCAGAAAGAGAGTCTTCAGGAATTGAAGTTATATCATGTGTGCCTTTCTCTTGTTGTTGCATATTTGCAATAGTCCCAGAATAATTCGTAGGTTGGTCTAATTGTTTATTAATGGTGCTTTCCAATTAACACCCCCGATTAAGCCTAATTGAATAATTAAGTTAGGTGCCTAGATTGGTTAGGTGTACTGATCTAGGTTCCTACCATCAGGCGCTGTTTACGGAATCTGAGCCTTGATTTCCATGCCCCACTCATGTCTTCTGAAACCTTGAGTAAATGCTGACTCACATAAAATGGTAGTTGGGTAAATAAATGACCCTATTTTATAACATAAGAACCTAAGAATAGCCTTACTGGGTCACACCAAAGGTCCATCAAGCCCAGTAGCCCGTTCTCACAGTGGCCAATCCAGGTCATTAGAACCTGGCCACCACCCAAGGAGTAGCAGCATTCCATACAGAATCTCAAAGAATAGCAAGATTCTGGAATCCCAGAGAATAACAAGATTCTAGAATCCCAACGAGTAGCAACATTCCATATAGAATCTCAAAGAATAGCAAGATTCCAGAATCCCAGAGAGTAACAAGATTCTAGAATCCCCAGAGTAGCAACATTCCATGCTACCGATCCAGGGCAAGAAGTGGCTTTCCCCCAGTGGCGTACCTAGGATATGTACCCACTGGTAACTCAGATGTGATGAAAACCAATGTATGGTAGAGTAAACACTTTCAACACTGAATGTGAAGATGTCAAAAAATGTAAGACAGGAACAGCATAGACCTAACTCAATCCAAAAAATGAAGGAAAAAGCCTCAGAAAGGGCCCTCCCACCTCACCAAAATGGCTCAAAGAGGTGGTCGAGCGTTCACCTCACTGGCAAAAAAACCTTCATTATGTGATAAAGTCTTATGCTGTGTTGTAATGTGCCAACAAAAATTAAATAGAGGAAATATTCCACTTATCTTCACTGATCGGTACACCAACGGTGGCCAGCGTTTCACAAATTCATGCTGCCTCAGGGTGTATCCCGACCGCTCAGGTTTCTTTCAGAACAGGGCGCCAAACCGCCTCTTGCTGAGGCAGCATGAATTTGTGAAACGCTGGCCACCGTTGGTGTACCGAGCAGTGAAGATAAGTGGAATATTTCCTCTATTTAATTTTCGTTGGCAGATTATAGCACAGCATAAGACTTTATCACATAATGAAGGTTTTTTGCCAGTGAGGTGAACGCTCGACCACCTCTTTGAGACGTTTTGGTGAGGTGGGAGGGCCCTTTCTGAGGCTTTTTCCTTCATTTTTTGGATTGAGTTAGGTCTATGCTGTTCCTGTCTTACATTTTTGGACATCTTCACATTCAGTGTTGAAAGTGTTTACTCTATCGTACCTAGGGTATGTGACATCCGGGGCCCATTGTTTTTTGACACCCCTGCCATCGTTTTTGACCTCCCCCCCCCACCACCACCAATGTAAAAAAGTATTTTTAGTAATGTTCCCCCAGGTGCAAGCCACGAGGGGGATGTTCCCGGCCTGGGAGTCATGGTCTGCGAACTTCCCTTCTCACGGCCTGGTGCCAAGGCTCTGGGTAGTCCCCGTGGCCCAGAATGTTCCCAGCCTTCTCTCCTGTCCGATGGCCCTTTACCTTCTGTGAAGCTGAAAAAATTGCCTGCCTCGGCAGTGATTCAGCTATGTCGCCTGTGGCTCCCCTTCTTGCTTTCCGTGTCTGCCTCTGCCGCAATCCACCTGGGTGGAAACAGGAAGTTGCTTCATTGGCAGACGCGGAAAGCAGGAATGGGAGTCGCGGGTATTTAGGAGTTTTGAAATATTTATTTCTTTAATTTATAACATTTTTATTGAAGAAATCAGTAAATATAGAATATTATAATATAATAAAATAGTCATTAAATTAAAATTCATCATATTAATTTCCATCAAATATCTTTCATTTCTTCAAAATATATTTCCAAAATAAGCTTCTGGGATTATTTCCCTTTGTTTCAAAATAAAAAATACTCATAAATATTTCCAGAGCAGGCGTATCTTTATCGTGGTAAAGAGTGATGACAACACAAATATGTATGCTTTGAATGGCAGCAAAAAAATGAGTGGAATTGTCCAATCAGAAAGGTGCACAAATAAAAGTGTCTTTCAACTCATCTGATTGATCTTTATTCATCCAAAGTCACTCGACCCGACATGTACATGTTTCGGCCCTAAGGCCTTCGTCAGGAGTCTTGAAGATCTTTGGGTATATGAACTATGATGTAAACCACTTGGAATGCTGTATGTGTCCAAATAAAGCAAAACGTCGTAGTGTTGCGACCTTGCAGTAAATGAAAATCTGAGATCTTCTGTAAACCCTCCCCAATTCTGCAAGTCACTGGACACATACAGCATTCCAAGTGGTTTACATCATAGTTCATATACCCAAAGATCTTCAAGACTCCTGATGAAGGCCTTAGGGCCGAAACATGTACATGTCGGGTCGAGTGACTTTGGATGAATAAAGATAATCAGATGAGTTGAAAGACACTTTTATTTGTGCACCTTTCTGATTGGACAATTCCACTCATTTTTTTTGCTGCTTTGTTTTTTGTGGATTTGTTTCCCCTGTTATCTGTGCTTTGAATGGCAAACATGATGGAGCATTTTTTTGCCTTATGCTGGCCAAGCAAGGAGTGTTTTGTGCCAGGTGGCACAGCAAATATGATCCAAATTTGCACACCGGCTGGCTGTGCTAATTTTGTGGTGCACAAAACTGGCCAAGTCGGCTCGGTTTGCAGATTTTGAAAATGCTGACGGTGTTTGCCGGAACAGACACTCCTTGGTGGTGGGTCACAATGAGGTCTGGCCACACCCCAGAGTACTTTGTAATTCCGGAATCTGCATGGAGCGTCCACTGGATCCCAGCGACACCTGCCCTCCAAACGGCTGCATCTTGCTGCTTCTCAGTTATTTCAGGACAGTTAGAAACATAGAAACATAGAAATAGACGGCAGATAAGGGCCCACGGCCCATCTAGTCTGCCCACCTTAATGTCCCTCCCCTACCTTTGCCCTGTGAATAGATCCCATGTGCCGATCCCATTTGGCCTTAAAATCAGGCACGCTGCTGGCCTCAATCACCTGTAGTGGAAGACTATTCCAGCGATCAACCACTCTTTCAGTGAAAAAGAATTTCCTGGTGTCACCTCGTAGTTTCCCGCCCCTGATTTTCAACGGATGCCCTCTTGTTGTCGTGGGACCCTTGAAAAAGAAGATATCTTCCTCCGCCTCGATGCGGCCCGTAAGATACTTGAACGTCTCGATCATGTCCCCCCTCTCTCTGCGCTCCTCGAGCGAGTATAGCTGTAATTTGTCAAGCCGTTTTTCGTATGGTAGATCCTTGAGTCCCGAGACCATCCGGGTGGCCATTCTTTGCACCGACTCCAGTCTCAGCACATCCTTGCGATAATGCGGCCTCCAGAATTGCACACAGTATTCCAGGTGGGGCCTCACCAGTAGCCATCTCCTTTCTGGCTGAAGTTGTTCTCCAAGGCCTAGATTCACTAAACTCGCCGACCTGGATCGTTGTTGGGCGATTCGTGGCCGAGTTTTGCCGAGCGACCGATTCGCTACAGATTCTTCATGCAAGTGATCCGATCGGACGCACACCCTACAGCGATCCCCGGATCGCTGTAGAGCGATCAAGACGCAAGCGCAGATTATCCTTGTTGGTTGTAGATGCGCTTGCTCTTCGCACAAGCGAGGTCAAAATAAAGGGAGAGGTGGCTGCAGTTTACTTGCTGGCCCTACGAGTGGACATTTTAAAAGGAATCTTTTCAATTTGTGCAGCCAGATTATGGAACAGAACACACTTTAAACCCGCGGGTTAAAACCACGGGCTCGCAATGCGCTTTTTTATATAAAAAGGGAGTTCGTATGCATATGTACACTTTTATTTTTTATTTTGATGGTTGTTTTATAACCGCGATACTGGGATTTCAGGGTGGCAGAGAGCAGGAGAGTCGGCAAGGACAGTAAGCGACTGATCGCTTCATTTCAGATTGGCACACCCAATCGGTGTTTCCTCTTTCTACTTATGCCTGCCATTTCTCCTCATTTGCATGGGTGAATCGGATCAGGTGGGAGATTGATCAGGCAGGTTAGTGAATCGGGTCAAGGTCGGGACAACGATCGGTGATTTTAGTGAATCTAGGCCCAAGTTTCCTCGCTCTGTCTGGCTTTATCTCTTGTTAGGTCATGTTGTCTTTTTTTTTTTTTCTTCTGATGCGAATACTTTTTTTTATTTTGAATCTCTGTCTGGGACTCTGGTTTCTAACATTCAATTGTCTTGTATTCTGAGATCTGCTTGCCTGCATCCTCCCACATGGAGCCTGAACTAGAGAATGACACGGTGACAAAATTCATCACCGTTCCCGTCCCCGCGGATAACCGCGGGAAACCATCTTCATGTCATTTTTTAAGGAGAGAGGGAAGAATCAGAGTATGAATGGCCACAACCACTGACCCGCAAGCTTTGCTTTGAAGAGTGCTGGTGTAGAAGGACTGAGGTTGAAACAGACACTACAGAATGACAGTCTCTGGTATCCAGAGCAGATATTGTGATGTCATAATGCCTCATTCCACCAGTGCCTAAGAGCCAATCACATCAGTGATGTCACAATGGCTTCATTATCCTTGGCTCACATAAGAATCAGAGTATGAATGGGCTCAGCCACTGACCCTCAAGGTTTGCGTTGAAGAATGTTGGGGTAGAAGGACTGAGGTTGAAATAGACACTAGAAAATGGCATGGGATTATTTCCCGTGGTTATCCGCGGGGACGGGAACGGGAACGGTGATGAATTTTGTCACCGTGTCATTCTCTAGCCTGAACCACTGTGAACAGACTTTCCTTCTTTCGTGGCCTGCAGGATGGGTTTTACTTTATGTCTTAGTTATTTCATTTGTCTCGGGGGGCCTTGAAGATGGGGTTTGCCGGTCTCATTTCTCCTTGCCAACCGTGCTTTTTAATTCTTTGTGACAGTATCTGTTTCATCACACAGTTCAGTGATTTTTAATAGTTCAAGTGTCAAATACATTCTGCAAATTCCTCCCCAATTTCGCTGGGCCATGGAAGTTATCCTGCCTCTAAAAAGTGAACGAGCCCCTTACAACAAAAGTTTAAAACTGCTTAGAAATGTTGAACAGCCGGGGATAGTCCCATGAACCTTCTCGATATAGTCCCAGGGACCTTCTCGATATAGTCCCATGAACCTTCTCAATATAGTCCCAGGGACCTTCTCGATATAGTCCCATGAACCTTCTCGATATAGTCCCATGAACCTTCTCGATATAGTCCCAGGGACCTTCTCGATATAGTCCCATGAACCTTCTCGATATAGTCCCAGGGACCTTCTCGATATAGTCCCATGAACCTTCTCGATATAGTCCCAGGGACCTTCTCGATATAGTCCCATGAACCTTCTAGATATAGTCCCATGAACCTTCTCGATATAGTCCCATGAACCTTCTCGATATAGTCCCAGGGACCTTCTCTATATAGTCCCATGAACCTTCTCGATATAGTCCCAGGGACCTTCTCGATATAATCCCATGAACCTTCTCGATATAGTCCCAGGGACCTTCTCGATATAGTCCCATAAACCTTCTCGATATAGTCCCAGGGACCTTCTCGATATAGTACCAGGGACCTTCTCGATATAGTCCCATGAACCTTCTCGATATAGTCCCAGGGACCTTCTCGATATAGTCCCATGAACCTTCTCAATATAGTCCCAGGGACCTTCTTGATATAGTCCCATGAACCTTCTCGATATAGTCCCATGAACCTTCTCGATATAGTCTCAGGGACCTTCTCGATATAGTCCCAGAGACCTTCTTGATATAGTCCCATGGACCTTCTCGATATAGTCCCATGAACCTTCTCGATATAGTCCCAGGGACCTTCTCGATATAGTCCCATGAACCTTCTCGATATGCGCAGTAGATGTTTTGGTGAAAATGTCTAAAATTCTCATGCTGAACATAATCTAATCTAAATCTTCGATTTAGATCCCGTGTCATCTCCTAAAATAGGAGCTCGACTTGCTTAACACAGTAAGGGGTCCTTTTATTAAGGCACGCTAATTTAGCGGGCACTAAAGATTAGCAAACGCTAAATGCTAAGGCATCCGTTATATTCTATGGGCGCCTTACCATTTAGCGCGCGCTAAATCAGTGCATCAGTAAAGCGGCAGAGGGAAATCCCCGACGGACAAGGCCGAAGCAGCCTGTTTAGAGTGCTGCTGGCCCCACGCTGCTTCAGTTGAAGGTAGGGCTCACTCGCAGTTGGTGGAGACGGAAGGATGGAGGGTCAGCAGGGGTTCGGCTGCGCTGTAGGGATGGGGGTGCTCTAGAGTTTTGCTGCACAAGGGATGGGAGGGAAGGATGGATAGAAGCTGGTCAAGGGTTCTGCTGCATGAGGGATGGGAAGGAGGGAAGGAGAAAAGCTGGGCAAGGCTGCATGAGGAATGGGAGGGAGGGAAGGATAGAAACTGGGCAAGGCTGCATGAGGAATGGGAGGGAGGGAAGGATAGAAACTGGGCAAACTTCTGCTGCACAGGGGGATGGGAGAGAGGGAGGGGAGGAAAGATGCTGCACATGCGGGAGAAAGAAAGGAAAGAGGAAGAATTGGGGGTGAAGGAGAGGGAGGGAGAGATGATCATGTGCATATCCTGAAAATAAGACCTAGTGCCTTTTTTGGGCCTCAAATGAATATGATACTTATTTTCAGGGAAACACGGTAGAGATAGAGTAAATTTTACTGAGGCAGAGTATTCATACCAGCTTATAAAAATATCTATTAATACTCCTTAGACCTGGTACTCAAGAACCGTTGTAATAGCATTGTTTTCATAGATTTATGAAAAATCTGGCGGGAAAGAAGAGTTCTGGATCAGGCAGCAATTTAATTCTAAATCGCTGTGAAAATATATGAAAAAAAACTGGGAGATGTTACCAATCGACTCTTTTCCTTTTAAAGATGGCAAAGAAAGTTCATACTTCTGAGAAATTCTTGAGTCTGAAGACTTTGGCATTTAAAGATGATTTTAAATATTATACCAGCACATTCGATCATACAAGCAATATTCAAAGCTTAAAAAATTATTATTATTATTATAGCTATCCAGATGATAACACGCAACTGGAAGAGTTATAATCGACTTAATTATACTTTCTGGTGGGCAAACTTATGTTCTAGCTACAAATATGAAAGAATGAATGCTGAAATTTGAGGATATAGCGGTGCATTTGAAAGGGGGTGGAGCCCGTTGACATCATTTATTGAGTCACAATAGCCGTCATGTACCTTTTCTTTTTATCTGTTTTTATTTGTCCTCCTTACACATCCAGGGTGGGAAAACATTATAATTATTATTCATTATATCTATTTTATTGAAATTATACACGTGGGGTTTTATTTTCATTAGTTAAGGAGAGGAGGGGGTGAAAATGTTTGTTGTTGAAATATTTGTATATTTAAAGTGCTTTTGTTTGATTCATTTATGTTTAAATTCACTGGATTGCACTGTTAATAATTGAAAACTAATAAAGATTTACAAAAAAATATATATATATATATATTTTTTTTTTGAAAATCAATAATGTCCGGATGTTTCTGTGCTCAGTATGTATTTCTTTACATACTATTAAAAAAATAAAAGTCCCAGAGAAACACACACAAAAAGAAATCACACAGACATCCCAGCAGATCTGAAGGGAGCCTTCACGTAAAGAGACACAGGTTCAAATCCCACCTTAACACCCTTATTTTGTATTGTGAGTCCCTCAGGAACACCTAAAAACTTACTTCCCCCGATATTTAGAACTACTGAACCAGTCAACAGTGGCTGCTGACCACTTAAATAGTGTTTAACTGGTTATCTCCATTGAATATTGATGGTCAGTATAATATAGCTGATTAGTTGCAATATTCAAAGCTAGGTTTAGCAGTTAAAATAGCAGGGCTTATCTGGCCAAGTGCTGACTCCGCACTCGGAATGCTCCCAAAATATCTGGTTTTCAGTTCGGTGCTAACCTAGGGGTGTAGCCAAACACCCTCATCAAGCATTTCATCCTCTTCGCCCCATCCCCCTCCAGGTGATCAGGTGTCTCTTAACTCCAATCCCCCAACATCTGGTATAGAGTTACCAGATGTCTGGGGAAACCTAGACATGTCCTCTTTCCCGAATGGACGTTCCAAAAGCTGGCACTTTGTCCGGGTTTTGGAAAGCTCCGATGAGCTCTGGCCGCATCTGGAGGACCTTGTAGCAAGCGTGGATTATGCCAAACACATCTGTGCGTGCTCTAGGCCAGGGGTGTCCAATGTCGGTCCTCGAGGGCCGCAATCCAGTCGGGTTTTCAGGATTTCCCCAATGAATATGCATGGGATCTATGTGCATGCACTGCTTTCAATGCATATTCATTGGGGAAATCCTAAAAACCCGACTGGATTGCGACCCTCAAGGACCAACATTGGACACCCCTGCTCTAGGCCCTCCAGATGTGGCTGGAGCTCGGGGAAGAAGATGAGGCTTTGAGGGGGCGGGACTGGAGCAGAATGGGGTGGGACTTGTCAGAACTGGGAGGGGCTGGAGATAGAACAAAGCGGGGATGGGAGAGGAATGGGACGGGGCCATGCATCCGGGTTTGTGAGACTCCAAGTTTGGTAACCCTAATCTGATACCTTTTAAGTCCTTTAGTTCTACTCTAGCAGGTAGACAGCAACTCATACCGGCTGCCCACACTAGCCCTGAGCCTTCCCTATGTTGCAACTTCCTGTTGTCACAAACAGGAAGTTCCGCCCCCTCTTCCCTTCCCCCATGTTGTTGTTTGCGGTGGTCAACAACATACTCTTTGCGACCCCATCGGTTCTCCCACCGATGACACTTCCGAGTGCCGCGCATAGGAAGTGATGTCAGAGGGAGAGCCGGCAGGGTCACGAGGAGCTCGTTGTTGACCGCCGCAAGCAACAACTTTGACTAGAGGTATTGGGGAAGGGAAGGGGGTGTGCGCAGCAGGCGGGGGAGGGTCGCCTCTCACCCTCGCAACGCCACTGAGTGCAACACAAATAACTTTCACTCTTTTAAAGGCTATAAAATCAAAACAAAGAGTGGGTAGACTGCACTGGGTGTCCAATGCAACCCTAAAGACCTGGAGGAGGGGGTAACCCACACCAAAGTCGTAGTTACAACCCTGGCCGCCTTTCTTGGCAAACTAGATGGGCCACCTGGTCATTTGCTGTGTTGCATTTGGAGCTCTTCAGATGTAACATGTAAGGGCAACCTCTCAAAGTGTGCTTGGGAATTACTTCTAATCAAGCCTGAGGCTTGAGTACAATGGACGATATTTCTTTTTCTCTCTGAGGTGCTGTTTGGTCTAATAAAATAAAGAAAACTGGAGGCCTGAGAGGAACCTAGTTGATTTGAACAGCCATATTGTACAGAGCAGGAAAAACAGACTCCGTCTCAGCTGGGGTAGATATCCGGAGAGACTGCTGCAGCGTGCGTGTGTCCTTTTGAGACTCTGTCTAGTGTTGAAACCTTGCAATAATTATGGTTTTCACAGAATAATAAACTGGAGCCACACGTCTTGTGCTCAGGAACAAGGGGAGATGCGACTGTCAAGCCTTGTCGTAGCAGGTGTAAATTAATACCTGTTTACATATCACTTCAGAGAATGGCTCCCATTACGCACACGTTGTGGAAAGCAGTGAAACTCAAAAACCCGGGCGGAATGCAAAACAGTTGATATGTTTCTGAATTTCCTAATGGGTTCCTATTAGATGAGAAATGTCTGACATGGCACCGTGTTGTTTGTGGTCTGACAGTTTCTGTATGGTATGACTGGCACAGGAAACAAGCCAGTGAAAATTGTCAGGGCACCCTAGAAACATTTTCTGTAAAGAATTATTATTCCCGTCACCGATTTACTATTATATAATAAAATTTACACTATTTGAAGTAAAAAGCTCACAGTTGGAGAAAGACTCGGAGGTTAATTCAGTAGCATAGTAAATGACAGTCTATTCAATATTTTCATGCATTGTAAATTCACTAGTGTTTCAGCCTGTTACATTAACGGGTGCTAGTAAAGCCTCCTTCCCTTACATGTCCCCTATTTTCAGCCCCAGCTCCAGCTCCAAACCCATTTTTACCCCCTAGCCCCCTTCTCCCATCTTTTCCCTTTCAGCTCCATCCCCCTTTTCTCACCAGCAGCATTTTCCTCCCCACCCCACTTCCCTGTGCAGCAGCACCTCTTCCCTGCTCCCCCTGTCCCTCTTCCTTGCTCTCCCTGTCCAGCAGCACCTCTTCCCTGCTCCCCTGGTCCAGAAGCATCCCTTCCTTGCTCCCCCAGTCCAGCAGCACCTCTTCCCTGCTCCGCCTCACTGTCTTCCATACTTTGTCCCACCCCCACCCTCCAAAGCCAGCCTACCTGCCTGCCATCCCCCTGTGCAGTAGAACCCTCTCCCCCCCCCGCCACTATCGCCGTCATGCAGCCGACCCCACTGACTCTCCCACCGCGAACGACCGTCAAACCGCCTGGCTCCAGCAGCGACCGCATCACACTAAAGACGCTGTTTCGCGGCCTTCCCATGCTCTGATTTCCTCTGTCCAACTGTGTCTTGAATCCCTGGAGGGTGTTTTCCCCTATAACAGACTCCGGAAGAGCGTTCCAACTTTCTACCTCGCTCTGAGTGAAGAAGAACTTCCTTACGTTTGTACGGAATCTATCCCCTTTCAACTTTAGAGAGTGCCCTCTCGTTCTCCCTACCTTGGAGAGGGTGAACAGTCTTTCTTTATCTACTAGGTCTATTCCCTTCAGTATCTTGAACATTTCGATCATGTCCCCTTTGTAATTTTTCTTTAAAATCCAGCAAAGTACCAGAAGACTGGAGGGTGGCCAAAGTGACGCCAATTTTTAAAAAGAGTTCCAGAGGTGATCTGGGAATTAATTAGAGAATGCCAACAGAGATTTAGTCAAGGGAAATCTTGCCTCACCAATCTACTGCATTTCTTTGAACGTGTGGATAAAGGTGAACCGGTTGATATTGTGTATTTGGATTTTCAAAAGGCATTTGACAAAGTACCTCACGAAAGACTTCAGAGAAAATTAGAAAGTCATGGGATAGGAGGTAACGTCCTTTTATGGACTGAGAATTGAAAGATAGAAACAGGAGTCTTAGGGCCGCAGCCGGAGTACATCTGCGCCTGTGCAGATTTTATTTATTAATTTTATTTCTTCCATTTGTGTGTCGCTCTAGGCGACATGACAAAGGAAGGGGTTAGAAGAGGGTAGGGAGGAATATGGAGGGCAGGAAGGAGTGGAGAGGAGAGAAGTATGTAGAATATTTCATAGATAGGAGCAGCATCTATGTAAATGATATTGAAATGAATTAAAGTAATATGTAAAAAGGAATAGATGGGAGGAACCGTTAAACAATAGAATTCAGTTAATAAAATAAAAAGACTAGGGATAAAAACAATGGAATAAAATTTAAAATAATTCATAAACTGGAAGAAAAAACTGAAAAACAAAATCAAAGAAGTCTGGCAGAAGTCCAATTTCCTGCTCTGTTGCCTCAGCATATTTTAAATAATCCTAACGGCAAAAGTCCAGACGGAACAGATATCAGCTCGGGCTTTCCAGCTGCTGCAGCCCCGACTCATCGCTTCCAGGCAGAAGATGCACAGAGATAGAACAATCCAGCGCCGGATGCTCATGGGCAGCTCCCGAAGAATACAGCACTCTGCCTCCGTCGGACAACCGGGAGGAGGAGTCCACGGCACGGTCCCACTCCACGGATCCGGAGACACCACCAGCTCCTCCCCAGTGAGAGAGCAGACGCCGCCCCCATCCTAGGCAACCACCAGCAGCGATCAACCACGCCTCCACTGGTCCCGCCTCCAGCAACGATCTCCCCGCGGCGATCTCCAGTCACCACACGCAGATAGGAAGGGCTTCTGCTGAGAATGAACCGTTCCAGGCCTTTAGGTTAGTCGACCATTATGGATATGTTTGTATGTTTATTGTTCAAATGGTTTTATTTATTTCCCCGAATTTATTTTTGTTATACGCATTGAAAATATTTGATATTGCGTTTAAATCAAAATCTCAGTAAACTTGAAACTGTGATTCTATAACTGTCAAACTCCTCCTATCCAAGATGTTTTCTGACTCGCCCCAGAGAAAATTAAAAGAAAAAAGTACAGAACCCTGTAAAACTATGAATAAGGTAGATGAAAGAAACAAAATAAAGCTAAAAACTTAAAAGATAAGAGAGAGACACTGAAGCCCAGGTCTTACTCGGGCAACATTCTAGAACAGATCACATGCACGTGATGTCATCACATTGGCGGCTGCACATTTCTGGGTGCCCTCCAGCCGTGGCTACACCTTAAAAAGTAGATAACACACTGCTCTAAATGATGCCATTGCACGATTGACATAAGATCATCGCTGCACCATGTAGAGAATCTGGCCCTATGTGCCATTTATAGAATTGGGCGTAAGGGACTTAAGTGGTCATTTTAGCACTTACACCAGTAGCAGCAATTACTGGCGCCAAAGATGCGTGCCATTAACGTCTAAATGTAGGTATATCTTATAGAATTTCCCTTCATGTGTCGCATCTTATTTTATTTATGTATTTTATTTACTCTATGTAATGTACCTGGGGCAATAGGGGGGGATTAAGTGACTTGCCCAGGGACACAAGGAGCAGCATGGGATTTGAACCCACAACCTCAGGGCGCTGAGGCTGTAGCTTTAACCACTGAACCACTCTAGAAATCAAAATGTAGCAAAAGTGAGCCAAGTCTAGGACAATGAAGCCATTGTGACATCACTGCTGAGGTTGGCTCTTATTGGTAGAATGAGGCATTGTGACATCACAGGATCAGCTCTGGTTACCAGAGACAGACACTTTTCACTTATTCAATTTTCTCTACCGTTCTCCCAGGGGAGCTCAGAACGGTTTACATGAATTTATTCAGGTACTCAAGCATTTTTCCCTATCTGTCCCAGGGGGCTCATACTCTATCTAATGTACCCAGAGCAATGGGTGTGTGGGGGGGGGGATTAAGTGACTTTCCCAGAGTCACAGGGATTGAACCCACAACCTCAGGGTGCTGAGGCTGTAGCTTTAACCATTGCACCCTTTCAGCGCAGACCACCTTCACTTCCCGGAAAAAAGAACAACACACAGTGCCAGCATCTCCTTCAGTCCCTGGTTTAATAGAATAACGGAGAGATGCCATCCGGCAGCACTGACCTGCGACAGCTGTGCAAAGCTAGCTTTAATAAACAAGAGATAATTAACCGTGCCGGGGTACGCATCCTCGCTGCAGGGAAGTGTTATAAAATGTGTATTTCTTGTCTCGACACACAAGTTAGGTTGTTTGCTCAGTTTTACCAACTTGCTATAAATAATTTAAAAAAAAGAAATGCTAGTAAGAGTCAAGGTTTCAGGTCTTGCTGGGTTATATTAACACAGTATATTACTGACAGCAATAAAACGGAAGCCGGTTACTCAAGGACAGCTTTTTATTCCAGGGCTGCATTCGTTCAGGGGCTTTGTTACTAAGCTGCAGGAAAATGGCGTTCACACACCCTTACGCAGAACGCCAAGGCTGTTTTAACCGTGGAAGTGTGGGGGCTGATTTTCCATTTTTTTTTTAAATTGATGGATCATGTGTTCGTGCTGTTTGCTTAAGTGGTGAAGATGGCTCTTTTGAGTACAACTTAGAAGGCGGAGCAGCTGAGGCAGTCGACGCGCACACATACTGTGTGATAGGGCGGCAGTAACCGCACACAGCGAGGAAGAAAGTTTGGACTGGTTTGGTGGAGTCGCTGGGAAAGACCTGGACTTCCTCGAGGCTGTGAGGAGTTGGAGGCAGATCATCTCCTGATGCAGGCGTCATCACCGAAACACGGCCGTGTCGAGTCGTTCCAGTACAATGTTCTCCTGGCGTATTTAAGAACATAAGAAATTGCCTCCGCTGAGGCAGACCAGAGGTCCGTCTCGCCCAGCGGTCCTCTCCCGCGGCGGCCCATCAGGCCTATTGCCTGAGCAGTGGTCCCTGACCTACCTCTACGCCTATCTGTACCCCTCAATCCCTTTATCCTCTAGGAACCTATCCAAACCTTCTTTGAAGCCCTGTAATGTGCTCCGGCCTATCACAACCTCCTGAAGCGCGTTCACTTGGCTTCATTATACCTCATTTCTTCCTCCTTTTGGCCATTAGCACATGATCATTTTAAAAAAATTACTGCGTGAGTATGCACAGATAGATACCTATTTTGTAGGTGGTAAGCGCTCGCATTGTAATCTTGCATTAACCAGTAAATGCACAAGTAATGTGGATGCACAAACTCAGTGGTTCTCGAACGAGCCAGTTGGATTTTCAGGATATCCCTAATGAATATGCATGCCTGTCTCCTCCATCATATGCAAATCTCTCTCATGCAAATTCATTAAGATCTAGCTAAGTACTTGGGACCTGGGTTGGCCACTGTTGGAAACAGAATACAGGGCTTGATGGACCTTCGGTCTGTCCCAGTCTGGTAACTCATATGAGCCCAGAATAGGACAGTCGAGCCATTGTGACATCATTGAGGTTGGCTCTTTGGCATTGGTTGAATGAGGCATTATGACATCACAGTCTCATCTCTGGAATGTTGCTACTCTTTGGGTTTCTGCCAGGTATTTGGGACCTGGGTTGGCCACTGTTGGAAACAGGATACTGTGCTTGATGGACCTTCGGTCTGTCCCAGTATGGCAGTTGTTATGCTCTTTATAAGAGAGAGAGAGAAAAAAAGTGTTCAATGTCAGCTTGAAAGTATATCCACACTCCAGTTGCATTGCAAACTAGCTGGTTGGGGGTTAGAAAACACTTGTTCTAGAAAACAAATGATGATCTTGTGAACAAAAGGTCAATCCCTGACCCTTAGGGTGTAATACTCTCCATATACCTCTGAGTCCTCCTTTGTGTATTAAGTGCAATATCCATTTGTGAGTTTGTCTAATAGAGGATCTAGGACTACATTGAAGTTGCCCGCTTTAGTTAGGTTCGACACTGCCAGCTCCATTATCCGAGTCTGTATAGCCTGGAAAAAGGCACAGATGTTAAATATGGTCTCCTTTTAAAACATCTAAAAGAATCTAATGGCTCATGGTGTCAATATGAAAGTTAGTCAACTGCAGTGGAGTGGATTTAGTTAACAAGATAGCCACCCCATATTTCTTTGCATTCTCTGTAGAAAAGTAACATTGCTGTACCCGTCTCCCCCCCCCTGAGATTCCCCCCTGGAATCTCAGGGGGGGGGGAGATGCCATATTGTTTCTTATACCCCGCAAATATCAACTGGGAATTATTGCGGCTTACATAAGATTAATAAGGTTAGCAACATAGACGTTATGAGTCCCTAGCAAGACTCTAATGAAAACAGATGCATTTTTAGCACCTTCCTAAACTGAAGATAGGAGGACGTCTGACGCAAGCAGGTTGGCAGGCAGTTCCAAACTTTGGGGCTTTGAAACTCGAACGTGGATTCGAAGAGTGATTTCCTCTGAACTTGACGTGAAGAGGGAAGAGGTCATTTTTAGCGTTGAGTCATTCTTGAGTTATAGAAGGAGTGTGAAACTTGGATGGCTGAAGCTATCCCAGTCGAGCCTTCTTCATATAGAGCACTGTGAACCATACATGAAATTTTAAATTGAATTCTATACGTGACTGGCAGCCAGTGTAGTTCTATCAGTGGCGGACTGGCCCTCTCAAATCGGGCCTTACGGAAAATCAGTCTAGCCACTGTGTTCTGGAGGTGCTGAAACCTCTGAAGTCCTTTGTTGTAATATAAAGAGTTGCAATAATCTTAGAACTGCTTGAGTCACTGTCCGAAAACTAGGCGGGCTCAGGACTGATCTTATCGTCCTCAACTGCCTCAGCCTGAAGAAAAATCTTTTGAACAATGAGGTAAATCTGGTGAGATTGGGATCTATAATTGCTCCTCATACTTTTGACGTTTTATTAATCATGAGCTTCTCACCTGACGAGGTATTGCGCCTTCGTCTTCTGCTTGTTTAATTTAAGGAAGGTCTGCTGTGACCATGTACTTAGATCCTCAGTTAGAATAGATATGTGTTGCAACGTACCCATGAAGGATGCCTTTCCTGTAACAGTAGACGTCCCCCTTTTTGCTTTTCCAAGAATCCCAAATCATTTTTCCTTTTAATGAGATGATTCAATCCTTTCACATTAACTGAATATATTTAACTCCTTGTAACAACACTGTATGATAAGAAGGAAAACAAGCAACTCCCATGTAGCTCAGAGTATTCCCAAAAACCTAACCCCAACCTTCTTCCCGCCTCCCATTACCACCCACACCCCACTGATTTTCTCATCAACCCATCATCCAAGGGTTGGCTTGAGCACATGTGTCAGGACTACTGAACCCACCACTACTCTCCTCCTGCTAGAGTGAGCCTAGTAACTGAAGAGTTTTAGCAAACATGAGCATTCCCCCGCAGTAAAAGGTAACACATCAGTATGAACAGCATTAATCTTTTAGATAGAAAAAGGAATATCATAAGAACATAAGAATTTGCCTCCGCTGGGTCAGACCAAAGGTCCATCGCGCCCAGCAGTCCACACCCGCGGCGGCCCATCAGGTCCATGACCTGTCAGGTTATCATTATTTAGCCCTATAGCCCCCTTGTTTTTATCTATACTCTTTCCATGCTGATATCTACCCCTATCTGTATCCCTCAATCCCCCTATCCTTCGGGAATCCATCCAATCCCTCTTTGAATCCCCGTAGCGTACTCTGCCCGACCACTTCCTCCGGGAGCGTGTTCCATGTGTCCAAAACCCTCTGTGTGAAGAATAACCTCCTGGCATTGGCTTTAAACTTGTCCACTTCGAGTTTCTCCGAGTGCCCTCTTGTGTTTGTGGTTCCCCGTTGTTTGAAGAATCTATCCTTGTCTACCTTCTCCATGCCCTTCATGATCTTGAAAGATTAAACACACTGCTTGCCCTGGATTGGTAGCATGGAATGTTGCTACTCTTTGGGGTTCTAGAATCTTGTTCCTCTCTGGGATTCCGGAATCTTGCTATTCTTTGAGATTCTGAATGGAATGTTGCTACTCTTTGGGATTCTAGAATCTTGTCACTCTCTGGGATTCCGGAATCTTGCTATTCTTTGAGATTCTGAATGGAATGTTGCTACTCTTTGGGATTCTAGAATCTTGTCACTCTCTGGGATTCCGGAATCTTGCTATTCTTTGAGATTCTATATGGAATGTCACTACTCCTTAGGTTTTGGCCAGGATTGGTCACCGTGAGAATGAGCTACTGGGCTCGATGGACCATTGGTCTGACCCAGTAAGGCTCCTCTTATGTTCTTATAAAATGCGCCTAACTTTTATTGAATCGCGCTTAGCAACGCTCTTCTCAGCGCCTAACTTTTAGGCACCGTTTATACAATTGGGTCAGGAGATGGGTTTTAGAGTATATTGCTATGGTGATGATATCTTGTTAGTAGAGAATGACACGGTGACAAAATTCATCACCGTTCCCGTCCCCGCGGATAACCGCGGGAAATAATCCCATGTCATTTTCTAGTGTCTATTTCAACCTCGGTCCTTCTACACCAGCATTCTTCAAAGCAAAGCTTGCGGATCAGTGGTTGATTCTTATGTGAGCCAAGGATAATGAAGCCATTGTGACATCACTGATGTGATTGGCTCTTAGGCATTGGTGGAATGAGGCATTATGACATCACAATATCTGCTCTGGATACCAGAGACTATCATTCTTCAGTGTCTATCTCAACCTCAGTCCTTCTACACCAGCATTCTTCAAAGCAAAGCTTGAGGGTCAGTGGTTGTGGCCATTCATACTCTGATTCTTATGGGAGCCAAGGATAATGAAGCCATTGTGACATCACTGATGTGATTGGCTCTTAGGCACTGGTGGAATGAGGCATTATGACATCACAATATCTTCTCTGGATACCAGAGACTGTCATTCTGTAGTGTCTGTTTCAACCTCAGTCCTTCTACACCAGCATTCTTCAAAGCAAAGCTTGAGGGTCAGTGGTTGTGGCCATTCATACTCTGATTCTTATGGGAGCCAAGGATAATGAAGCCATTGTGACATCACTGATGTGATTGGCTCTTAGGCACTGGTGGAATGAGGCATTATGACATCACAATATCTGCTCTGGATACCAGAGACTGTCATTCTTCAGTGTCTATCTCAACCTCAGTCCTTCTACACCAGCATTCTTCAAAGCAAAGCTTGAGGGTCAGTGGTTGTGGCCATTCATACTCTGATTCTTATGTGAGCCAAGGATAATGAAGCCATTGTGACATCACTGATGTGATTGGCTCTTAGGCACTGGTGGAATGAGGCATTATGACATCACAATATCTGCTCTGGATACCAGAGACTGTCATTCTGTAGTGTCTGTTTCAACCTCAGTCCTTCTACACCAGCATTCTTCAAAGCAAACCTTGCGGGTCAGTGGTTGTGGCCATTCATACTCTGATTCTTCCCTCTCTCCTTAAAGAATGACATGAGATGGTTTCCCGCGGTTATCCGCGGGGACGGGAACGGTGATGAATTTTGTCACCGTGTCATTCTCTACTTGTTAGTTGCTAAAATTGATCCATTTCACCTAGATTTGAATCCTGTGAAGAAAGTATTTGTTGCAATTACTCAATGGATCACAGCCCAATTTGGAAGTTGAAATTTTGTGGAAAACAATTCCGTTAGTAAAAAGCTTCCGATGATGGAAGCACTGGTTAAGGACAGCATCTGCGAACACATAGAAAACAATGGACAACTGAAGGCGAGCCAGCACGGCTTCTGCAAGGGAAGGTCGTGCCTCACGAACTTACTGTACTTCTTTGAGGGAATAAACAGCCAGATGGATAAAGGGGAATCCATAGACATCATTTACCTTGACTTCCAAAAAGCCTTCGACAAGATGCCCCACGAACGGCTGCTTAAGAAGCTGTGGAACCACAGGGTGTAAGGGGATGTCCACCGATGGATCAAACACTGGCTGGCAGGCAGGAAACAGAGGATTGGAGTAAAGGGCCATTACTCAGACTGGCAATGGGTCACAAGCAAAGTTCCACAGGGGTTGGTGCTGGGACCGCTCCTGTTCAATATATTTATTAACGACCTGGAGGCGGGAACAAAATGTGAGGTTATTAAATTTGCGGATGATACCAAACTCTGCAGCAGGGTTAGAACCGCGGAAGACTGCGAAGACCTGCAAAGGGACCTAACGAGACTGGAAGAGTGAGCAAAAAAAGTGGCAAATGAGCTTTAACATAGAGAAATGCAAGGTCATGCATGTAGGGAGAAAGAACCCGATGTTCAGCTACAAAATGGGGGGATCATTGCTAGGGATAAGCAACCTTGAAAGAGACCTGGGTGATGGTGGACACAACATTGAAAGCATCAGCACAGTGTGCAACAGCCTCAAAGAAAGCGAACAGAATGTTGAGTATCATTAAAAAGGGTATCACGACCAGGACGAAGGAAGTCATCCTGCCGCTGTATCGTGCAATGGTGCGCCCACATCTGGAGTATTGTGTCCAGTACTGCTCGCCGTACCTCAAGATGGACATGGCAGTACTTGAGGAAGTCCAGAGAAGAGCGACTAAACTGATAAAAGGTATAGAAAACTTTTCATACGCTGACAGGTTGGAAATGCTGGGGCTATTCTCCCTGGAAAAGCGGAGACTTAGAGGAGACATGATAGAAACCTTCAAAATCCTGAAGGGCATAGAGAAGGTGGACAGGGACAGATTCTTCAGACTGTGGGGAACCACAAGTACAAGGGGTCACTCGGAGAAATTGAGAGGGGACAGGTTTAGAACAAATGCGAGGAAGTTCTTTTTTACCTAGAGGGTGGTGGACACATGGAATGCACTTCCGGAGGTTGTGATAGGCCAGAGCACGCTACAGGGGTTCAAGGAAGTTTAGATAGATTCCTAAAGGATGAGGGGATTGAGGGGTACAGATAGAAGTAGAGGTAGGTTATAGGAATAGTCAGGGACTACTTCACAGGTCATAGGCCTGACGGGCCATCGCGGGAGCGGACCGCTGGGCGTGATGGACCTCTGGTCTGACCCAGTGGAGGCAACTTCTTATGTTCTTATGATATCTTGGAATTTGGGTTGATTACCAGCTGACCTTTGAAAAACAAGTGTCAGAGTCATTAAAAAAGGATTTTTATTCATTAAGAGCTTTGAGGACTATAAGAGGATTATTTCAGGAGAAATAGCTACATACCCTTCATGCTTTAATAATCCCAAAACTAGATTATTGCAACATTGTACAGGTTACTTGGGAACATCAAAGAGGAATCTGAAAAGATTACAAACTATACAGAACACTGCAATAAAAGTTTTAGGCTTTAAGAAAAAAATTGATAGGGTCACACCTCTGTATTTGCAATATCGATCTGTTTACTATAGAATTCGATTTAAAGCTTTCATTCTTGCCCATGGTGTCTTCTACTCTTTACAGCCTGATTATTTGCATTCTTTTCAAATTCCTTATTCACCATCAAGACCTTCCTAGTTCATAGAGCTAGGTGAGAGAGTCTACACGAAATAAAACCTTCTATTTTGCAGCTCCAAACTTATGGAATCATTTGTCGCGAGAGTTAAGATTAGAGGCAAATTTTAAATCTTTTAAAATTATGTTAAAATGATGTTTAAAACTTTTTCTTTTTTTTATTTTAAAGAAGCCTTTGGACAAAATCTGAATCAATCTGAAATTGCTCATGTCTTAAATGATTTGGGGGTCTTCAGTTAGCAGTCCTAGGACATCTTAATATGACATTATTTTTTAAATTTAGGATGAATGTTATCTTGCATGCTTGCTGTTTGTGTGGGAGTTCTTTTTTATTTGAATGTACAGTAAAACTTTGGTTTACGAGCATAATTAGTTCCAGAAGCATGCTTGTAATCCAAAGCGAATTTCCCCATAAGAAATAATGGAAACTCAGATGATTCGTTCCACAATCTCAAAACTTTAATACAAAATACTATGCGTACTTGTATTGTAAGACTTTGCTCATTTAGAACAGTCACTACACTCCCGCAGCGTCAGAGAGAGAAGACCCATCGGCTCAGTTGGGATGATGTGACGCGTGTAGACTGTATTGCAAGACCTTGCTTGTATATCAAGTTAAAATTTCATAAAACGGTTTGCTTGTTTTGCAAAACACTTGCAAACCAAGTTACTTGCAATCCAAGGTTTTACTGTATTTTGTAAACCGCTTGGATCAGTAAAATGAACTAGCGTTATAACAAGATTAATAAATGATAAACCATACTGCCTCCTATGTAGGGAGTGTTAACTGTTTGTGCGTTAAGTCTGAATTATCCGGAAGTTACCGCAAAATGCTTTAACGTGTCTTGCAGTGACCATTTTCTTGTCTGCTAAGCAAAAATTAGGGCTTAATCTCCCTGTCTCTAATTCCGTACGTACGCAAATATTTTAACCATTAAGGAAATCATTTCATTATTTCATTTCAGTTTGGGAAACAACAGATTGAAGACCTTTTCAATGACCTTTGCGATGGGAGAAAACTGCTGGACCTGCTTGACGGCCTCACGGGCCAGAAACATGTATGTAATACACTTTTCTGTTGTATATCTGTAATTGCCAAATGATGGGAAGTTGACAAATTGACAAAAAAAAAAAAAAAAGCCACAAGCGCTATCTTAAATGGACTTGGATTGCAGATTTATTCACTCGCCTTTCCATACCGAAGACAGTAATTAGGTATTTATAAAAGGTACTGAAAGAAATATATTATTTTCATAAGATTTCTGCTGGTTTTGTATCACATCTGCCTCCATTAATAGCTAAGTAAAATGCGGGGGTGATTCAGCCGTTTCCTTAATCATGTGTTTCATATTCCAGCTATTATCCCCTTGTTATGGGCGTTTGTTTTACTATTACGAGGACTTTTAAGTATAATTTACAGGCTTATCTGCTAACATAAAAGGAAAAAAGAAATATTTGTCTAACTTTTGAACTGTCAAATTGAACACCGAATCACCGTGGAATAATATGCTGTACTCAAAGATGGATATATAACAAATGTACTTAGACTACGAAGAATGCAGAATGTCGCAGTATGTTTGATTTTTGATCTAAAAAAAATCAGATCACGCTTTACTACAGGGAGCGTCATTGGTTCCCATTTGAGGCCCGTGTGATGTTTAAACTGGGAACACTCGGTTATAAAACCTTACACGGTCAAGCGCCTGAGTACCTGTTCACATCAAACCATCCATTACGTAATACTGCTTTGCTTGTTTTCCCCCCCCCCCCCAGTTCGAGGTTGCGTGTATAAGAAGTTCCAGCAACGTCTATTTGCTTTTCAGGCAGCTATCTGGGATAAGGAGTTACGTTCTTAATTTGGAAAGTCATGTTCTTATATACATTACAGAAATGGTTAAGGGACTGGAGGAGTTGTACAACGAGAGGCTAGAGAAACTGGGCCTCTTCTCCCTTGAAAAGAGGAGACTGAGAGGGGACATGATCGAAACATTCAAGATAATGAAGGGAATAGACTTAGTAAAGAAAGAGAGATTGTTCATCCTCTCTGAGGTGAAGAGAACAAGAGGGCACTTGCTAAAGTTAGAAGGGAAAAGTTTCTGTACAAACGTAAGGAAGTTCTTCTTCACCCAGAGAGTGGTAGAAATCTGGAACGCTCTTCCGGAGGCTGTTATAGGGGAAAACACCCTTCAGGGATTCAAGAAAAGGTTGGATAAGTTCCTACTGGAACAGAACATAAGCAAGTAAGGCTAGACTCAAATAGGGCACTGGTCTGTGACCTAAGGGCTGCCGCGTGAGCGGACTACTGGGCACGATGGACCACTGGTCTGACCCAGCAGTGGCAAATTTTATGTTCTAATGTTCTAAATCACTCTTAGTTGTAAAATTTGTAGAGAATTGAATTGATTGATGTCTACTTTGTAGTTCACTGGGAATGTCCAGTTTTCTATTTTTGTGAACCGCATCGATCCGCAAAGTTTTGCGCTCTAGTAATGTAATAATGCTCTCCTTGTCCACGTCCATGATCTCGTTGCTGAGTTAATAGACTCAAACTCTGAATTTGCCCCCTGATAACGAGTGGATGTGAAGACTGTTGTAGACTTTTGCAACCATGAAAGTGACTCCCGCACTCTCTGAAACGGAAGAGGGTTTAAAAAAATAACGGGTGAAGTAAAAGGACTTTGTATAAGTCCCCAAAGTGCACAGCTGAGCTTTCACCTAGTCAAAAGGATGTCGTTTCGTAAATACACAGCCCCAGAAAATGTACAGCCTTTTTTTCTGTGCACGTAGCAGTGCATTTTCCAAATGTACAATCTCTTTTGAAAATTGGCACTCCTTAAGCTTGCATTTCCTAGGTTCTATGCGACTTCAGCCAGATATTTGTTCATTTTATGCTCTCCAAATTTGCTGATAGAATACTTCTGCTCAGTTTGGGTAGAGTTACTTGTGAGCAGCCTCCACTCATATACTTTTACATGCAGTGTTAGAGGTTTATTAGCATACCAAAATCATTAGTTTATGTGCAGGAATAGCTGTTGAAAGTGAGTAATTTTAGGAAGGGATTTCCGCATCTAGAGCCCAATGAATGCATGGGAAAATGCTTCTATAAAATTGCACCTCTATGCACGTGGACGCTGAACGGTAGAATTTTTTTGTTGTGCATCTTTCATTAAATTGGACTTAAGAAGAAATATTGCTTGAGAGGGAATTATTGTAGACTTGGGAATCTTCAGGTCCTCCACCTATGAGTTTATTCTTTCTCGGACTTGTTTGATAGTTTAACGTTGCTGATTAAATAAGTGACCCTGTGTGTCCTTCACCTCTGTCTACTTATTCCTCTTCAGAGCAGTGTAGCCTCAATTCTTGAAGAAACCTAGCAAAATGAAGGCAAAGACCATAAGGCCTATCCATTCCACCTACTGTCCCCTCCTCTCCCTTAGAGATCCAACGTACCCGTCCCAAGCTATCTTGAACCGAGATGTATTTTTTTGTCTCCACCACTTCCACTGGGAAGCTGTTCCACACATTAACTACCCTTTCCATGGGAAAGTATTTTTACCTTCATCCTATGCCCCCTTATTACAACGTTTCCTTTTAAATGAAAGAGACTCGCCTCATGCGCATTTACGCCATGTAGGTATTTAAACATCTCTATTGTATCTCCCCTCTCCCACTTTTCCTCTAAAGCAGTGGTTCTCAACCCTATCCTAGGGGACCCCCAGCCAGTTGGGTTTTCAGGGTATCCCTAATGAATATGCATGAGAGAGATTTGCATATAATGGAGGAGACAGGCATGCAAATACGTCTTATGCATATTCATTAGAGATATCTTGAAAACCCAACCGGCTGGGGGTCCCCCAGGACAGGGTTGAGAACCACTGCTCTAAAGTATACATAGGAAGATCTTTAAGTCTGTTTCCATGTGCCTTATGACAAAGACCACTAACCATTTTGGTAGCCTAACTCAGAACCGGCTACATCCTTTTTCTATCTCTTTTAAGGTGCTGCCTCCAGAATTGTACACAATATTCTAAATGAGATCTCACCAGTCAATACCTCCTCTTTCCTACTGGCCATTCCTCTCCCTTTGCCCCCAGGGGTCCTTCTAGCTTTTGCAGTTGTCTGTACCACCTGTTTGGCCACCTTAAGCCATCCTTATATTTTCTCAATTGTCTTTAATCTATCCAAAATAACATGTAATTCAGTCCCAAGGATATTAACCACAGTGCCAGAGGATATCAGATTACCCTCTGAGCAACATAGTTCTAAAGGGGTTACTTCCTCATATTTCCTATAGGCACTTCTCTTTCTATTATTATTATTATTATGCTTTTCATTTCAATAAATATTTATTTTTTTTAATATAAATTATTCACTTAACTTAACTTTCAGCCATTGCTAGAAATCCCCTCAGCCAACGTGTTTTGTGCTCTTTTTCAAGGCAGTGGGGAGGCTATTATTTCAACTCACTCTTACAGCCGTCGGCTCTCCAAAAGATCATCACAACCAAGTCACACTCTTCTTTTATTCACCCCTGAACTGTACCATTTCTTCGGGTTCTTGCAGCTCATTTGTTAGCATTAAATCTTAGCTATCAAATTCTAGGCTATTCTTCAAGCTTTGCTAGGTCCTTCCTCATGTTATCGGTGTCTACCCTATTGCAAATTTTGATATCATCTATCAAAGTAACATACTAGATGACATAAGATAAAGATCCATAGGGTCCATCCAGTCTGCCGAATAAGACAAATTCATAAAATATGGTGTAATACTACATATGGCCTTGCTGTTTCCAGGAACCCACTGCTAGAGTTGCTATCAAAGCTAACTCCAGTCCATCCTGATTTGTCTTGCAATATATGGGACACAGACCATAGACATGGGTCCAGCACTGCTTTGCTTCTCAATTATCAGTGTTCTCATCTAATCACCACTAAGCTTATTTGGTACCATGTCTTCATAAGAGCATAAGAAAAGCCTTACTGGGTCAGACCAATGGTCCATCAAGTCCAGTAGCCCATTCTCACAGTGGCCAATCTAGGTCCCTAATACGTGGCCAAACCCCAAGGAGTAGCAACATTCCATGCTACCGATCCAGGGTAAGCAGAGGCTTCCCCCATGTCTTAGTAACAGACTATGGACTTTTCCTCCAGGAATTTGTCCAAACCTTTCTTAAAACCAGCTACACTATCCACTCTTACCACAACCTCTGTCAACGCGTTCCAGAGCTTAACTATTCTCTGAGTGAAAAAAAATTACCTCCTATTGGTTTTAAAAGTATTTCCCTGTTACTTTGAGTGTCCCCTTGTCTTTGTAATTTTTGATGGAGTGAAAAATCGATCCACTTGTACCTATTCTACTCCACTCAGGATTTTGTAGACTTCAATCATATCTGCCCTCAGCCGTTTCTTTTCCAAGCTAAAGAGCCCTAACATTTTTAGTCTTTCCTCATACGAGAGGAGTTCCATCCCCTTTACCATCTTGGTCGCTCTTCTTTGAACCTTTTCTAGCGCCATTATATCTTTCTTGAGATAAGGAGACCAGAATTGAATGAAATACTCCAGATGAGGTTGCACCATGGAGCGAAAAAGAGGCATTATAACATTTTTAGTCTTGTTAACCTTCCCTTTTTTAATAACCACATGGTCAGCATAGAATGTACCTTCTCTTCTCTTCTTCGCCGGTTGTGCACGGTGGAACGCTTCGGGGCAGAGGTCCATTACAGGACAGTATCTCAGCGGCTCAAAAGGTCCTTGGGGACCTGGGAGGGAAGTTGTACCGGTGCATTCAGTGTGTATCGCATACGGCATTAGGCAGTGATGTTGAAAATGGCTGCCCCTTCCTTTTAAAAGGCCCGCCTCTCTCCTTGCCCCTCCATCCCTTTCTCTTGCTTCCTTCCTTCCTCTTTTGCTCCCTCTCCTCTTCTGATCTGGGAGCAACCCCCCCTCCCTTTTGTGACAGGCCTTCACTAGTCGCTCCATCCTGCTTTTGATCCTAGGTCCCTAGACTATATGTCGGCCTAGTGAAGGTGTTCTCTCCCCCACCTAATTTGTCAGTTTTATTACAGCTTTTTAGGAAAGCTTTTCCTTCTCTCAGAATGTGATCCCTGCAGAGCCACTGCTGCCCACTCATGACCTGGTTCACTGAGTTTTTTCACCGTACCAAGCAAAACAAGAAAATCAATATAATGACTCAGGCCTTTAACAGGGGAGTTGGCGACAGTGTTTGCTTATCCTTGTCCTGGTGACACGTTTAACCAGATGAGTATCAGAATATCAAGAATGAATATGCACGACATAGATGTGTTTATACTGGATATCCACTTTCACAAAGGATTTTGTGCCTGTATAACAACAGAAGACATGAAAATGCCTTGGATTAAATCACCCCATGCGTTGCAGTAATTGTGATGGGAAGAAAGTGTGCATTTTTATCCAGCTCAGATATTTAAAAAAGATATAGTGGAATTAGAGAAGGTTCAAAGAAAAGTTTAAGTTAAGTTTATTACCATTTGATGACTCGCCTATACAAACTTTCTAAGCGATGAACATTTTAAAAAAACAACAATTTAGAGGACAAACATTTTTAAAACACAAGTAAAAATTAATATACTTATAACACTTAACAAATTTCATCATACATGTGGGTTAAGGACAGACATGATATAGAAGGATAAGAGGGGTAAAGTTACAATTCTCTCAGGTAGAAAAAACATAAAAGAGGAAAGAACAAGAGGAAGGGAAAAATTGATTTCCGCATTAAATAACAGGTCTCGGAGTTTAATTGTTAAAAGCATCATTAAATAGGAAAGTTTTTAGACGTTTTTTAAAGGAAATAAGATCTTTTTCTTTTCTGATATAGAGTGGCAATGAATTCCACAATTGTGGAGCTATAACAGAAAACATGTCATTTCTTCTTGTGCCCACAATTTTCAAGCAAACAAAATTAGGGATACCAGATTTTGGGGAACGAAAATCTGGACCCATGGCCCCGCCCCCAGACCCACGCGAATCACGCCCCGTCCTGCCCCCATCCCTTCCTCCATCCCCGCCCCCTCAACCTGGTTGCTTGTCGGGAGGGCATCTCCACTTGCACTGGTGTGATGCGATGATGTGCATCAGTGCATGAGCAGGCACCGTCCCGAAGTCGCAGCTACTTGGATAGCTTTTCAAAATCCGGACAAAGTGCCGGGTTTTGAAAAGCCGGCCGGAAACCCAGGACATGTCCTCGAAAAGGAGAACATATCTGGCGAAATTTGAACGTCTAAAGGGACTGGGACGCCTCTCGTATGAGGAAAGGCTGAAGAGGTTAAGGCTCTGTCGCTTCTTTGTTTTTACTGGCTGTTCCTCCCCTGCCGTCTGCTACACAGGACTACGTTTACCAGATGTACGGGAAAACCTAGACAAGTCCTCTTTTCAGAGGCCTTTCTGGGTACCTGGAAGGACTCTCTAAAACCTGGTAGCTTGTCCAGATTTTGGAAATCCCTGACCTCTGGCCGCGTCTGGAGGGCCTCTAAGCATGCCTGGATGATGCCACATGCATCCGCGCATGCTCGGAGGCCTTCTAGACGTGGCCCGGAGGACATAGAAAATGTGACTTTGTGGGGATTGGGACAGAACAGGGCGGGGCTGGAGGCGGAATGGGGCAGAGCCATGTGTCCGAGTTTCTACTGCATAACATCGAGTAACCATAAGCAGGACCCCCCCCCCCCCCCCTACTGAATACTAATTAATTTTGTGTTAACTGAGGGGGTCAGTAGAAGGGTCCCTAAAAGGGATGCAATAATTTTTTTTTAATATTTTAAAGATTAGAAATTGTATGCCTTTATAAGAACATTAGAATAGTCTTACTGGGTCAGACCAACGGTCCATCAAGCCCAGTAGCCTGTTCTCACGGTGGCCAATCCAGGTCCCTAGTACCTGGCCAAAACCCAAAGAGTAGCAACATTCCATACAGAATCCCAAAGAACAACAAGATTCTGGAATCTCAGAGAGTAACAAGATTCTAGAATCCCAAGGAGTAGCAACATTCCATTCAGAATCCTAAAGAATAACGAGATTCTGGAACCCCAATGAGAGCAACATTCCAGAGTTGAGATTGTGATGTCATGATGACTCATTCCACAGTGCCTCAGAGCCAACCTCATCAGTGATGCCACAATGGCTTGATTGTCCTATACTTGGTTCATATAAGAGTTGCCATACTGGGTCAGACCAATGGTCCATCAAGCCCAGTAGCCCGTTCTCATGGTGGCCAATCCAGGTCCCTAGTCAAAACCCAAAGTACCAAGTTTATTAAAATTTTGATATACCGCCTTATCGTAATTCAAAGTGGTTTTACAGAGTTTAAAATTATAAAATACAAGACAATGGCCAATAAAACAAAGACAAACGAACAGACATGACTTACTGGAACGAGAGGCGATGGGGAGGAGCTACAATATATGGATAATAAAGAACAGATAACGGGGAAAACGAACAGAAAGGCCAAAGCATCAGCTAAAAACATCCTGAAAAGGATGATCCAATGGCAAAAGCATCTTTAAAAAGAAATGTTTTTAAACTGGATTTAAATTTATCTAGGGATGTAATCTCTCTTAAGTAGCTAGGAGCCACATTCCAAAGCGAGGGGGCCGTAACAGAGAAGATATTGGTTCTCAAGGGAGGGAATTGAAAGCAGGTTTTGGTTAGAGGATCGGAGTGAACGCTGAGAGGAGTTCGGAATTAAGAGTCTATTTATAAATTCTGGCTGACCTGGCCAAAACCCAAACAGGACTTTTCCGGTGCTCGTTGTGTTGTGGGAAATTACTTTAGAAGTCAAGTTCAAAGTGTTTTGCAATATTATTGAACTACAGAATTTCTTACAAGCGACAGTAAGGCTATGTCTGGGGAACTTCTTTATTCTGCAGCTGTTTGGCTGTGGTCCCCAACCCCACTCCCCAGGTGCCCAAATTCGAATGAGGAACTACAAAATCCATCATAGCTCACCTCGGTTATGGCCACACATTAGAACTACTCTACTTCGAGCTCTAGGCTTTCATTGATTTCATGGAGAAGGTGCAATAGATTGATGATTTTGAAAACTCTTTCTTTCTTCTTTCAGACAAAGGAAAAAGGCTCCACACGAGTTCACGCTCTGAACAATGTGAACAAAGCACTTCAGATCCTGCAGAAGAATAACGTAAGTTACCCATCAGGGCGGAGCCAGAATTCTCAACAGACGGTATCCGTAGAAAATAGTGCTGTCAATGTATGCACCACTTAGGTGTGTCATAGACAGGTATAATTAGAAGTTGCATGTGACTGTATGCATGATGCTATTCTATAAAGTATAGTCCATCACTATATGGGGCATGTACATAGGCAGAGCTTGGTTGAGTCATGACATGTCTTCAAGTGATGCACATAGGCCTCAGTTCTATAAATGACACCTAAAGTCAGGCACTTAGTTTGGCGTGCTTAGCCGATCTAGGTGCTTAACTTAATTGTTTAAAAGACTTAATCTGAGCCAATGATTGGCAAGTAACAACTCGTAATTGATGTTAATTGCACATAATTGGACGGTAGGCTGCCTACCACTTTGAGGTAGGCATCTAGTTCAAGGCGCCTATCAGAAAGTAGGCATGGTTAAGCACATAAGCAATGCCTCTGCTGGATCAAACCAGAGGTCCATAATGCCCAGCAGTCCGCTCACGCGGCAGCACATCAGGTCTAGGACCTGTATAGTAATCCTCTATCAAAAATCCCTCTATCCCCTTTTCCTTCAGGAAATCATCTAATCCCTTCTTGAAACCCAATAGCGTACTTTGTCCTATCACACCCTCCGGAAGCAAATTCCAGGTGTCCGCTACCCTTTGGGTGAAGAAGAACTTCCTAGCATTGGTTCTGAATCTGTCCTCTCTTAATTTTTCCGAATGCCCTCTCATTCTTGTAGTTCTTGAAAGTTTGAAGAATCTGTACCATAAGAACATAAGAACTGCCATCTCCGGATCAGACCTTCGGTCCATCAAGTCCGGCGATCCGCACACGCGGAGGCCGTGCCAGGTGTACACCTGGCGTAATTTATAGTCCTACAAACAATAAGAGTAGAATACCACTCAAGCAGACTCTACATCTCAGTATACTCAAATTATTCTTCTATAGTTTTTGCAAATAGCTTTTTATACATTTTTAATTTTCCAACTAAATGGCCTCAGAAATGGAGCCTACGCATAACGACACAGTCATCAACTGGAAAATCTGCGTAGTGTATAAGCTCCTGCTCCAATCATTGGCCTCTACTCTAACAACTTATTTACTTGCTAAATTTACTTAGTAGAGCAACCCCACACCTTATAGTGCTAAAGGCTTAATGACATTAAATTGGGTACTCAATATCAGAGTTACTGTGTGTAAAGTCCACATTTGAAAAACTCGACCAAGCAACTTATCTTGTTAGTTGAGTGTTCTTCATAGTCGAAGTTTAAGCAATAAAAGTTCCAAACATTCCGTTCACGGGGTTCGGTGAACGGAATGTTTGGAACTTTTATTGCTTAAACTTCGACTATGAAGAACACTCAACTAACAAGATAAGTTGCTTGGTCGAGTTTTTCAAATGTGGACTTTACACACAGTAACTCTGATATTGAGTACCCAATTTAATGTCATTAAGCCTTTAGCACTATAAGGTGTGGGGTTGCTCTACTAAGTAAATTTAGCAAGTAAATAAGTTGTTAGAGTAGAGGCCAATGATTGGAGCAGGAGCTTATACACTACGCAGATTTTCCAGTTGATGACTGTGTCGTTATGCGTAGGCTCCATTTCTGAGGCCATTTAGTTGGAAAATTAAAAATGTATAAAAAGCTATTTGCAAAAACTATAGAAGAATAATTTGAGTATACTGAGATGTAGAGTCTGCTTGAGTGGTATTCTACTCTTATTGTTTGTATTTCTAGATAATACCACAGGGTTATATTACGTTAGGTTTAACACTAGTAATTTATAGTCCACCATATCTTTATATGCCTCTCTTAAGGAGATATGCATCTAGTTTGCTCTTGAAGCCTAGGATGGTCGATTCCGCAATAATCTCCTCTGGGAGGGCATTCCAGGCGTCAACCACTCTCTGAGTGAAGCAGAACTTCCTGACATTAGTCCTGAACCTGTCCCCCCTTAGCTTCATTACATGTCCTCTAGTCCGTGTCAAATTGGACAATGTAAATAATCTTCTCTGCTCTATTTTGTCGATTCCTTTCAGTATTTTGAAGGTCTCGATCATATCCCCACGCAGTCTCCTTTTCTCAAGGGAGAACAATCCTAGTGTTATAAGTCTATCCTCGTATTCCAGTTTCTCCATACCCTTCACCAGTTTTGTTGCTCGTCTCTGCACCCTCTCCAGCAGTTTTATATCCTTCTTTAGGTAGGGAGACCAATGTTGGACGCAGTATTCCAAGTGTGGTCTGACCATTGCCCTATAAAGCGGCATTATAACTTTCTCCGATCTACTCGAGATTCCTTTCTTTATCATGCCCAACATTCTATTTGCCTTCTTTGCCGCTGCCGCGCATTGTGCCGACGGCTTCAGGGTCCTATCTATCAGTACACCCAGGTCCTTTTCTTGTTCACTCTTCCCCAGAGTTGCACCTGACATTGTATACTCGTATTCCTTATTCTTATTGCCTAAATGCATTACCTTGCATTTCTCCACATTGAACTTCATCTGCCATTTCTCCGCCCATGTTTCTAACTGACACAAGTCGCTCTGGAGTTCCTCTGTATCCCCCTGCGATCTGATTGCCCGGCATAGTTTTGTTTCGTCTGCAAACTTGATGATCTCACTGGATGTTCCTTCTTCCAGGTCATTGATATAAATATTAAAAAGGATCGGCCCAAGTACCGAACCCTGGGGTACACCACTAGTCACTTTCTCCCAGTCGGAGAACTTCCCATTTATGCCCACTCTCTGCTTTCGGTTTTCCAGCCATTTGCCTATCCATCTTTGTATATCTCCCTCTATGCCATGGCTTTGTAGTTTCCTGAGAAGTCTTTCGTGTGGAACTTTGTCGA
Source organism: Geotrypetes seraphini (assembly GCF_902459505.1). NCBI lineage: Eukaryota > Metazoa > Chordata > Amphibia > Gymnophiona > Dermophiidae > Geotrypetes > Geotrypetes seraphini. Next base: position 253,979,049 of record NC_047089.1, read on the forward strand.
ACGCTTTCTGGAAGTCCAAGTATATTATGTCCACCGGCTTCCCACTATCAATTTGCTCGTTCACGGTCTCAAAAAATTGGAGTAAATTCGTCAAACATGATTTCCCTTTCCTGAATCCATGTTGACTGGGTTTCATCAAGTCGTGTGCGTCCAAGTGCCGGACTATGCTATCCTTGATCAGTGCTTCAACCATCTTGCCGGGGACCGACGTAAGACTCACAGGCCTATAGTTGCCCGGTTCCCCTCTCGATCCTTTTTTGAAAATTGGCGTGACGTTCGCTATCCTCCAGTCATCCGGTATCTGTCCAGTTCTGATTGTCAGGTTTGCAAGTTTTTGCAATAACTCTCCGATTTCAACCTTCAATTCCTTTAAGACTCTCGGGTGAATTCCATCCGGTCCAGGGGATTTGTCACTTTTAAGTTTGTCGATCTGATAGTATATCTGGTCTAAGTCCACTTCAACTGTGGTGAGGCTGTCCTCTATTTCTCCTGGAAACACTTTCTCTGCTTCAGGTATTGTTGAGGTGTCTTCCTTCGTAAAGACAGACGCAAAGAAGGAATTTAGTTTGTCTGCGATTTGTTTATCTTCCTTGATGTACCCTTTTCTTCCCTTGTCGTCCAGGGGTCCCACTGCCTCTTTTGCAGGTTTTTTCCCTTTCACGTATCTAAAGAAGGGCTTGAAGTTTTTGACCTCCTGGGCTATTTTTTCCTCATATTCCTGTTTGGCATCCCTCACCTCTTCACTTTCTCTATGCCCTTCATGATCTTGTAAGTCTCTATCATGTCCCCTCTAAGTCTCCGCTTTTCCAGGGAAAAGAGCCCCAGTTTTTCTAATCTCTCAGCGTTTGAAAGGTTTTCCATACCCTTTATCGATCGTGTCGCTCTTTTCTGGACCCTCTCGAGTATCGCCATATCCTTCTTAAAGTATGGCGACCAATATTGGACGCAGTACTCCAGATGTGGGCGCACCATCGCCCGATACAGCGGCAGGATAACTTCTTTCATTCTGGTTGTAATACCTTTCTTGATAATACCTAGCATTCTGTTCGCCTTCTTAGAGGCCACTGCGCACTGTGTCGACAGCTTCATTGTTTTGTCCACCAGTACCCCCAAGTCCCTCTCTAGGCTACTTTCTCCGATTACCAGCCCCCCCATCGTATAGCTGTACCTCGGGTTTCTGTTTCCTACATGCAAGACTTTACATTTCTCTACATTAAACATTATCTGCCATCTCGTCGCCCACTCTCCCAGTTTGTTCAGGTCCCTTTGTAAATCTTTAGTCCTAACTCCACTAAATAGTGTTTTTAACGTAGGCGCCTACTTTGGACTTAAGCACCTAACTTAGAAGCACTCATTGAGGTCAAGATAGGGTGCTCCTAAGATTAGGATGCCTTCTGATGCCTAAGCCCACTTAAGCGCCACTAGGCGTGATTCTATAAAGGGCAACTTTTATATGATTGTGATTAACGCCACACTTGGCACCTAATCTTTAGGTGCCATTTGTAGAATCGGGCCCATAATTTATATAATACTATCAATTACACGATTCACTTGGCATTATTCTATAAAAGGCACCTATCTTAATTGGCAAAATACACTTAATAGCCTCAATATTCACTAAAATCAAAAATTTAATTAGAAGCACCTAATGCCTTAGTGGGTGTTTCTGTGGGCAGAGCGTAAATTAGGCGTGATTCTCCCCAAAACTTAGGCACCTTTAAAAACCCTGGCCTACATTTCAGGTGCCTAAGGGGCTCATAATCAAAAGAGAAAAATGTCCAAAAAACGCCTAAGTCGGCACTTGGACGAACTTTGTCCAAATACATCCAAGTGCCGATAATAAAACCGTGTTTTGGACGCATTTCTAAACGACCTAGGCCTTCCTAGTTCCACTGAACGACCAAAGCTAAATGGGGCATTTCAGGAGGAGTGTCGAGGGCGGGAGTTGGGCGGGACGTGGGCCGGCTTAGACTTAGTCGTACAGCATGTATAACCAAAAGTTATACAGCCCACAATCGACGGAACTTGGACATTGTGACTTAGACCATTTAAAGCATGGTCTAAGTCACCAAAACCCACCTAAAGTCACCAGATAAGCACTGAAAACACATAAAACAAACCCCCACACACTACCCCAGTGATCACTGACCCCCCTCCCCAACCCCCATAAAAATATTAATCGCACCTTTAAAATTCAGCCTCCAGACCATTTATCACCTGGCCGCCTGGCATAGGAAAGCCTAGTCGTCCAGCACAGAGGCAGCTTAAGTCATCTTGGGAGTGGGTTAGGGACCCATAGAGAGGAGGATCCATGCCCATAAGCCCCTGTAATCACTGCATTGATACTTAAACATGTGCACTCCCCTATACACCCCCAAAACCCTCTTTTACTGGCATATAAGTGGCTCCTGCAACCATAAGGGCTAATGGGGTAGTAGATAAGTGGGTCTAGGGGATTCTGGAGGTGGTTTGGGAGGCTCACCCTGACCTATAAGGGAGCTGTAGTGAGGAGAAGACATGGCACCCTTTTTGTGAAGTTCACAGCAGTGCCCTGTAAGGTACGCCACTACTTAGGTGCCATGTCAGGGTGTTCAGTCCATCACTTTGCAGACCCCTCCCACGTCCAACAGGGCTTGTTTTAGGCGTTCTAGGCATTTTTGACTTGGACAAAAAGTTAGACGAAAATGTGGTATAAAGATGGACGATTTAGTGACTTGGACGATCAGATCTGCAGGGCGTATAGTTAGACAATTTTCAAAAGAAAATAAATTTTGGACGTATTTTTCGAAAATGTGTCCTAGGCTTTTTTGAACTTTGGATGACTTGCGAGTTAGACGAAAATGGACTTAGACGTTCCTTTCGATTATGCCCCTCCATGTTTAGATGCCACTAGCCGCGATTCTGTAAATGGCGCCTAAGTGTGAACCTCAAATAGATAGATAAAGTGTCTCTATTGCATAAAAATAAGTAAATATGATGAAACCAAAGACACTGTGGAGAACATGATCAAGATTTAAAAGTTCAATCGGATAATCCACGAAAAGAAATATCTAGGACCCAAATCGTTGGAGACTATGGACCCAACACGGTCCCTGTTTCGACAAAACTGTCTTCCTCAGGGGTCCCTAAAGGTCCTGGCACAGAAACTCATGGATCAGAGGCTAAAAGTGACTCTTGGCAAAACTCTGCTTAGTTGAGAAGTTCTCAATAAGTAAAACCAAATGTAATATTACCAAATGCTATACTATTAGTGTGTGATGAATGTGCTCTGTACCCCCCCCCCCACACACACACACACACACTGGTCATAGGAACCGAGACCAATCGGACGGAGAACCATCATTGCAACATTCTGTTCTCCACTAATGAATTATAATAAGATGTTGCTAGTTATCCCCAAGACATTTGTTTGGCCTAAGTGTTATTGACATGCAGCAGTCGCCATTTTTTTAGGCGCTGTTTATAGAATCAGCCCCTAAGTGTGTCCTTACTGGTGGACGTGCATATGGATGAAGCATGAGTGGGTCATGGCATGTCATCAAGCGAGAATTTCATTTGTTTAATTCAACCAATTACATGTATCACTTGGCACATGTAGGCGCCAATGGCTGCACTTAGCATAAGAACATAAGCAATGCCTCCGCTGGGTCGGACCTGAGGTCCATCGTGCCCAGATGTCCGCTCACACGGCACAGGACCTGTGCAGTAATCCTCTATTTATACCCATGTATCCCCTTTTCCAGTAGGAAATTGTCCAATCCTTTCTTGAACCCCCAGTACCGTACTCTGCCCTATTACGCTCTCTGGAAGCGTATTCTAGGTGTCCATCACACGTTGGGTAAAGAAGAACTTCCTAGCATTCGTTTTGAATCTGTCCCCTTTCAACTTTTCTGAATGCCCTCTTGTTCTTTTATTATTCGAAAGTTTGAAGAATCTGTCCCTCTCTACTCTCTCTATGCCCTTCATGATCTTGTAAGTCTCTATCATATCCCCTCTAAGTCTCCTCTTCTCCAGGGAAAAGAGTCCCAATTTCTCCAATCTCTCAGCGTATAAAAGGTTTTCCATCTCTTTTATCAGACATGTCGCTCTCCTCTGAACCCTCTTGAGTAACGCCATAGCCTTCTTAAGGTACGGCGACCAATATTGGACGCAGTACTCCAGATGCGGGTGCACCATCGCCCGATACAACGGTAGTAATACCCTTCTTGATTATACCTAGCATTCTTTTTGCTCTCTTAGCGGCTGCTGCACACTGTGCCGTCAGCTTCATTGCCATGTCCACCATTACCCCCAAGTCCCTTTCTTGGGTACTCTCATTCAATAATATCCCTCCCATCGTATAGTTGTACCTCGGGTTTCTGCTTCCCACATGTAATACTTTACATTTCTCAACGTTGAACTTCATCTGCCATCTCGTCACCCATTCCCCTAGTTTGTTCAAGTCCCTTTGCAATTCTTCCCAGTCCTCTTTAGTCCGAACTCCACTAAATAGTTTGGTGTCGTCCGCAAATTTTATTATCTCACATTTCGTCCCTGTTTCTAGATCATTTATGAATATATTAAATAGCAACGGCCCAAGCACCGAGCCCTGTGGGACACCACTCGTGACTCTCCTCCAGTCCGAGTAGTGGCCCTTTACTCCTACCCTCTGTTTCCTGCCCACCAACCAGTTTCTGATCCATCTATGTACGTCTCCTTCCACCCCATGGTTCTTCAGTTTCCGAAATAGGCGTTCATGAGGTACCTTGTGAAAGGCTTTTTGGAAATCTAGATATATGATGTCTATGGGGTCTCCTTTGTCCATCTGTTTGTTATTTCCTTCGAAGAAGTACAATGTTCGTTAGGCACGATCTCCCCTTGCAGAAACCATGTTAGCTGGTTATCAGAAGTTTGTTTCTTTCAAGATGTTCATTGATGTTTTCTTTTATCAGTGCTTCCGCCATTATCCCTGGAACAGAGGTCAGGTCAGACTGTAGTTTCCCGGGTCACCTCTTGATTCCTTTTTAAAGATGGGCGTAATGTTGGCTATATTCCAATCCTCTGGGATCACGCCTGTTTTCAGGGCTAGATTGTAAATTTGCTGCAGTAGTTCCACTATTTCCTCCTTTAGTTCCTTCAGAACCCTTGGATGGATTCCATCCGGACCCGGGGATGTTTAAATTTTTAATTTTACTATCTGCCTGTGTACGTCTTCAAGGCTCACTTCCATGGATGTTAATTTTTCTGCTTGATCTCCATTGAAGATTTGCTCAGGTTTCGGTATGTTGGTTGTGTCTTCATTTGTAAATACAGACAAAAAGAACATGTTAAGTCTTTCTGCCACTTCTTTCTCCTCCTTCACCACTCCCTTCCTGTCTCCGCTGTCCAGCGGTCCCACCTCCTCCCTAGCCGGCTGCTTTCCTTTAACATATCTAAAGAATGGTTTGAAATTTCGTGCTTCCCTGGCTAGCCTCTTTTGGCTTTTCGAACCACTCGGTGACATTCTTTTTGATACTTCCTATGCTCTTTCCAGTTCCCCTCAGTTTTCTCCTTTTTCCATTTCCTGAATTAATTTTTCTTATTGCCTATCGCTTCCTTCACTACTTTAGTTATCCACGCCGGGTCTTTTTTTTTTACTCTTTTTGCACCCCTTTCTGAATCTGGGGATATATAGATTTTGCGCCTCGCTCACCGTGTCCCTGAAAAAAAAACCAGGCATGTTCTACCGTTTGCCATTTTTTTGGAAGTGTTGCTAAGTTTCTTCTTTACCATTTCCCTCATTGCTTCGGAGTTTCCTTTCCTGAAGTTAAAAGTTGTCGCTATGGTTCTCTTTCCTTTCGGTATTCCAACCTCAACCTTGAACTTGATCATATTATGATCGCTGTTTCCCAACGGTCCCACTACTTCCACTTCCTTTGCAGGTCCCCTTAACCCATTTAGGATTAGATCCAGAGTGGCATTTCCTCTCGTTGGCTCTCTAACTAGCTGCTCCATGAAGCAATCTTGATACCCTCCATGAAGAAAGCTTACAACTCACCAAACAAAAATACTGTGTGTGTTGAGCTGTATATACTGAGGACCACAAAAATTGGATGTATTTATATGCTGATATGCAGTTTTTCACATAAGGTTATCCCTATTAAATTTCAATTGTGATATCCTCGTAAATGTATGATTTACTTGGGTCAAAATTTTATGAGCCCTCCCAGTTGCAATTCTCCTTGGAAGGCAAAGGAGTCATAACAGATTTCCAAGAGTGAACATTAGTACGCAAGTCTGTAGTATAAATGGGGATGAATGTTTATAATATCATTCCTTCTGATTGTGAAATTGTTTCTCTCCATAATGAGGTCTATTACAAGAGTATTGATGTAGAGTGAGGAACTCTTGATTTATTTGTTTATAATTTCAATATTTAAGACTTGTATCGCTTCAATATGTATTTTATTGAAAAATGTTTCAAAATGATAAATAAATTAAAAAAATTAATAAAAAAAGGTTATCCCTATTTATTTCGTCTTTTTTGTAGACTTCTCTGTGATACAAGAAAGAATTCTATTTGTTTTTTGGATATTCTTTTAATTTTTTCTGGGTTCTCATTACTTGAAAGCATTCCCTAAGAGCATCTTGGCACACAGATGCCATTACAGTGCTTGGCATCAATGCACCTAAATGGAGTTACCAGTTTATAGAACTAATCTAATCTGGTATTTACGAGTCGCGCTATAACTGAATTAAAATACTAATTTATAGTGGTTTGAGGTCAGAATTATGGTTTGGATAATAGAGAATAGAATGGAGGTTCTTCGATTGTATTGGTATAGTGTTTGAGTAGAGCGAGAGATTTAGTGGTATTAGTTATTTTGAGTTAGTTGTCCACGGTGTGTACGCTTTCAAAGAAGAGAGTTTTTAATTTTTTTTCAGAATCTGTTATAAAATGTTTACATCCAGATGTTTGTCGGGAGGTTGTTCCAGGTTTTGGTGCCAAGATATGTGAAGAGCAGGTATTTAACCCTTTTGGGGGACAGGAGTAGTAGTTGAAATGATTTGACTTTTCTGGTTGACGTAGACCAGGAGTTGGCAAATAGGTTTTTGAGCGGATCAGCAGTTTTTACAGATAGGGTTTGAAAAATTGTGCACGATAGTTTGAAGGTGATACGCGTTTTGACAGGCAGCCAGCGTACGTCCTTATAGTAGGGTGCTTAACGCTGCTTAATGCTTTAGATCAGAGCTGGAACCCAAACTCCAGAGGCATCGTAAATCAGCAGATCCAACTCATGGTAAATCAGCAGATCCAAGGTGACCAGAGCTGCATCTGCATCAAACAGAGGAGATTGAGAGGGGACATGATCGAAACATTCAAGGTACTGAAGGGTATAGACTTAGTAGATAAGGACAGGTTGTTCACCCTCTCCAAGGTAGAGAGAACGAGAGGACACTCTCTAAAGTTAAAAGGGGATAGATTCCGTACGAACATAAGGAAGTTCTTCACCCAGAGAGTGGTAGGAAACTGGAACGCTCTTCCGGAGTCTGTCATAGGGGAAAACACCCTCCAGGGATTCAAGACAAAGTTAGACAAGTTCCTGCTGAACCGGAACGTACGCAGGTAAGGCTAGTCTCAGTTAGGGCTAGTCTCAGTTAGGGCGCTAGTCTTTGACCAGAGGGCCGCCGCGTGAGCAGACTGCTGGGCACGATGGACCACTGGTCTGACCCAGCAGCGGCAATTCTTATGTTCTTATGAAACTCTGCACAGGTTCCACTTCATTATGATTAAACACTTAATCTCTATCTCTCCTTGTCTATTTTGGGACACAAACCACCGAAGTCTGCCCAATGCCGATTCTGCTTCCCAACTACTGCAGTTGCCGTCAAAGTTCACTGCGGCCTCGATCCTGATTTTTTTATTCATCCTTTAATTACATTCACTATACTACCAGAACTGTCGAGCAGGACTAGGGATTAGATTCTCAAAATTTTACGTGAACAAAACCGATGGGCCACCGTCGCAGCCGTTATTGTAGCGATTTCAAAAAGGCGAGTCATTCTCCCCAAAACACGCTTGCAAATGAGGTTGGCGGAGATTAGGTTCACTAAGGGCTCCTTTTACTAAGCGATTTGCACATGTGCAGATTAAACGCACAACCCCCCCCCCCCAATCAAAGATTGGCATGAGGGATGCCCACTCTCCCATTGGCGAAGTCAAGCAACCGCCCTCCCCCATACGGCAGTGGGAGAGATGCCGAGTGGCCGACTAAAAGGAGTGGAAAGGTACTTCAAATTCAGAAAGGACATGAACAGGGCGGGATTAACCAATAGGCCAAGTAGGCACGTGCCTAGGGCCCAAAATGGTCAAGGGGGCCCGATGAAGGAGGGCATCAACATTGTTTTTTCCAAACGGCAATGGGCCCCTCCAGCATCGATCGGCAACGCGCCCCCCCCCCCCCCCCATCGACGGAAAGTAAGACAAGCAAGCAACGTGGGTAAGAAAGGCAACGGGAACTGTAATGGTGCAAGCGGTGCTGCTTGCCCAAAGCTTCCCTCTGACACAGTTTCCTGTTTCCGGTGGGGTGGGGTGGGGCAGGGCAGGGCGGGGGCCCAGTGTACTTGGGTGCCTAGGGGCCCTCGATGAATTAATCCTGCCCTGGACATGAGGACAATATTCTACCATACTCAAGACAATAGGACTCATATGGGCAGGTTGGTCTCGCCCACGGGCTCTGTTTGTGCCAAGCGGAATCCAAACAGCATAAAATTCATAACCCCAGAAATGTCCTCATTTCACTTGAAATGCTCTTTGTAGATGAGACATCAAGCTTTTTTGTTTGTTTGTTTGTTTGAATGTAAATCTGTTGAAATGTGAAGCAGACAAAGAATTCATTCAGCCGAAAGACCACTTTTGGCTGCGACTTCTATGGCTTGTGAACTATTTGCCAAAAGTGAGATGCAAATGGATGAAATTCCTTAAAACGCCAGGGATTTATTTTTTGAGCTGGTTTGATTTTTACCACTACCGAGTAGATATCTGAGGCACCAGGATATTAACGATGTGGACCCGGTTGAAATTCTCATTCTGTTCCATCACATTTCCGAGCCAAGTGGTAAATATTCCGCTCACGCTCATCCTCTTTCCAATCATTTGAGCATTCAGTTTTTAACATTTTTTCAGGGACAAATATGTTTACCGATTTTAAGATGCATAAGGCAAGAGTTGTATTCAAATTTGGTTGCATATTGTAGCGTGGCCGGTCCTCAAGGCTCGCAGTAACCGGCCCACACTTACAATATTCTCCCCAGCGTGCTTCCTCAAGATGGAGGAAATCCCTGTTGTGCATAAACTTATCCTATGTGTATAAACAGGATGGCCTCACACAGGTAAGTAATAAAACAAAAATCAAATTTATTGTTCAACTGACAAGTCCAAAAAAAAATGCATCAAAAGAAAATGTATTCCAAAAGGTCTTTGGCAAAAACATGTAGAACAACATAATATGATAGTAACCAGCCTGGTCTGGATATCTGTCTCAAAGTTCTTTATCAATGTCCCAGGTGTAACAGAGTTTCTTGATAGTACCTGACTCTCCCAGAGTCTTATTGGAAAATAGGCAAACTATGCATGGTGCACTGCATTGTACAGTACTGCCTCATTAAATGCAGTAACAAAAGATTGGCAGATTTGGCAAAGAGTTCCTTGTTATCAAAGGAAAAGAAACCTGCAAACTATTCACCATGGTACTGTGTAAATCCTGTCTCAAGCTTACAGGATATTCACACCTGCTGGAAAGAACTTGCTGAAGTTTCTTTCACAGCAGCTCTTGATAAGCAAGAGAAAAAAACAACTTCTCATACCAGCAAAACCCTTGGCTAGCATGCATTCCATTAATTAGCAGACTTCAAGAAAATCCTCATGTTCAACAGAAATGGAAACATTCAACAAAACTCAGCACAAAAAAAAACAATTCCAAACTAATTGATTTCCATTTCTTCAAATAGTCCCACCTCTGGTAAAGTGTTACAATCCATAGCTTCACCTTCAGGATTTCCCAGGGTTGTATCATCTGGTTCTGTGTCCAGCATTTCTATGTCCCTTGTCTCAGGGGGACCTGGAGGCTCCTTCCACCTGAGAGCTTCTCCTCTGTCTCTCTTCCTCTTGGTCAGCCAGCTCTCTAAATGCTGCCAAGCTGCTGTACCACGCCCAGCCCTACTCCGGGGCTGAACTTCTTTCAGCTGTGGTTGCCTTCTCCCTGGCTTAGCCAGCTTTCCACAAAATGGAGGATTTAAAGGGGCCCTACCAGATTTCATCAGGCTGTGTTCTGCCTTAGGTTTAAACACAGCCTGTGCTTCCTGTTCTTGTTCTTGCCTAACAGGGATAACATGGTTAGCCCAGACTAGTTTCAGGGGGTGTTTTTTATCATTCTTCCCTGGCACAAGGCCGGCATTGGACTCGGGCTTGTGACAATATGTTATAAAGTGTTGCATGGTTATCACACCAGTTTATACTTGCCGATCCAAGACGTTTATGGCGTAAACCTGTTGTATTCAATTTTTCCATCTATCAAAGGTTTATATAAAAGACATTTCCAACGGCTATTGTCATTTCAGGCTGCAACATGGGATAAAGATTTTAGCCATTTAATAATTTATTCTTCTTCTTACCAGCATTTTAAAAGATTTTTAAAAACCTATTTATTTGTTAAATTCTTAGAAGTTTGTTTTGTACTTTGCTGAGATTGGTCAGTTTTTGTTTTGTTATGTTAATTGCATGGAACTCAAAGGGCTTGCGGTATATATATATATATAAATTATGTTATGTTATGTGTGAGGGAGTGAGGACGGAGTACTCCCTCGCTGATATTGCACCACTCTACAGCAGGAGGGTGCTAGCTCATAGAGGCGAAGAGTGTTTAAGCCACCTTAGTGTAAGTGGGACAACCCTGCTGAGTCACGGTGGTGGAACTCGGGCAAGGAAGAGTTCCTATACCTTAGAGTGGAGTCACTCAGAGGTCCTAATAATAATAATAATAATAATAACTTTATTTTTTTTATACCGCAATACCACAAAACAGTTCAGAGCGGTTTACAGGATAAGAGACTGTACATTTACAGCGAAGTTACAGCTTAGTTATAGCGAAGTTACATCGAGGTTACAGCATATCGACAAAACAGTTCAGAGCGATTTAAACAATGTAGGTGCAGAGAATTGGTTAACAATTATATGGCATAAACCAGTGACAATTACAAAAAGATCCAATAATTGTTGCATGGGGAGAGGGGAAGGGTAGGGAGGGAGGCAAGGGATTATTAGTTTGGTCGGGGGGACGGGGGTTAGAGGAATTTATCAAAGAGGTATGTTTTTAGAGATTTCCTGAAGGATTGATAAGTTGGGGCAAGAGAGATGAGAGTGGACAGGCAGTCATTCCATTTGCCAGCTTGGAAAGAGAGGGTTTTATCGAAGAATCTTTTGTGGATGCATCCTTTTGGGGAGGGGTAGGCAAACAGGTGTGCATTGCGTGTACGGTTAGAGCCTGGGAAGGTGAAGTGGCGTGAAAGATATATCGGGGCTGAGCCAGTTAGGGTTTTGAAGCAGAGGCAGGCGAATTTGAAGATGATCCTTGCCTCGAACGGTAGCCAGTGAAGTTTCCTGTAGAAAGGGCTGATGTGGTCTGATTTTTTGAGCCCGTAGATGAGGCGGACTGCGGTATTCTGAATAAGTCGTAGTCGTTTAATGGTTTTCTTGTAGGAGCCCAGATATATGATATTGCAGTAATCCAGGGAGTTTAGAATTAGGGATTGGACCAGCAATCTGAAGGTGGGAAAATCAAAGTAATGTTTGATGGAGCGGAGTTTCCACAGGGTGGAAAAACATTTTTTGACCTGGGTGTTAGTGTGTTGTTCTAAAGTGAGGCATCGGTCCAAGATGACTCCGAGGATTTTTATAGTAGAGTTGATTGGATATGTTATGCCATTAAGATGCAGGGTGGTGGATGTTAGTTTGTGGTTGGGACTTGCAAGGAAGAACTTGGTTTTTTCTGGGTTTAGTTTCAGTTTGAAGCGAGTGGTCCAGTTTTCTACCATGGTGATGACAGTTGAGATGAATTGTTCAGTCTCATTTGACAGTGAGGTGATGGGTATGATGATTGTAATGTCATCCGCGTATATATAGGATTTCAGGTTACGGTTCGATAGCATGTGTCCCAGTGATGCCATGTAGATATTGAATAGTGACGGGGATAGGGGGGAGCCCTGGGGGACTCCGCAGGGGTTGCTCCATGTGTGGGAGAAGGTTCCGTCATTGTGGACTTGGTAGGTTCGGTTTTTTAGGAAGCCTGTGAGCCAGGTTAGTACTTGTCCGGCGATGCCTATGGAGTCGAGGCAGTTAATCAGAATGTCATGGTCTACTAGGTCGAAGGCACTGCTGAGGTCGAACTGTAGTAGCAGTGCGCTGTTTCCCAGTGAGAATAGTTGGAGGAGGTGATTGGTTAGTGAGGCTAGAACGGTTTCCGTACTGTAATTGGTGCGGAATCCAGACTGGGATTCGTGGAGGATGTTAAATTTCTCTAGGTATGATGTGAGGTAGTGATTGACCAGTCCTTCCTAGAGGAAGTGACTTCCCCGAAAGAGGTCCCGAGAGGGGACTTCTCCAGAGGGAAAAACCTTCCCTAGCTTTGGGCTGGAGAGAAGCATTAGGAAGGAGTGGAGTTGTGAAGCAGACTTTCAAAGTGAGATGGCTGCTATTTGCTTGGCTAAGGTAAGCCAATACAGAATAAGCTGTTGCAGCCGATGTTTGGAGCATAACAATCATTGATCAGAAGAGTATCTTGAACTTGGTAAACCAGATAATAATTAAAGATAAGATTGTTGTTGGATTCAACTGATATCTTTTGAGCTAAGAGCCTATTTTGCAATCCCTAAACCTGTGAAGAAACAAGGCTCAGATCTGTGAACCAATAAAGAGTTTTTCTTGTACCTTTCAAGTGTGTCTGACTACGGTAATTCTATTTTATTTTATTTGTTCAGTTTTCTATACCATTCTCCCAAGGGAGCTCAGAATGGTTTACATCAGTGGTCTCAAACTTGCGGCCCACCAGGTACTATTTTGAGGCCCTTGGTTTGTTTATCATAATCACAAAAATAAACTAAAACAGTTTCTTGATCATATGTCTCTTTAGCTATAAATTACAATATTATTATTAAGACTTAGCAAAGATTTATAAACTATAAAGAGTTTTACCTTATGCAAAACTGTCATTTCTTTAATAAGACATTAACTATTTTTTCTGAGGCCCTCCAAGTACCTACAAATCCAAATATTTTGTACATCGCTTAGAATGTGGAATAAGCGATTAAAGAAATATTTAATAAACTTGGAAACTTGGAATGTGGCCCTGGTTTGAGTTTGAGACCACTGGTTTACATGAACTTATTCAGCTACTCAAGCATTTTCCCCTGTCTGTCCCGGTGGGCTCACAATCTATCTAATGTACCTGGGGCAATGGGGGGATTAAGTGACTTTCCAAGGGTCACAAGGAGCAGCAGGGGTTTGAACCCACAACTCCAGGGTTGAGGCTGGCAGTGTTCAAATCCAAGCTAAAGGCCCACTTTTTGGAAACTGCTTTCAACTCTTAACTCCCCCTCACTGCTGTCAGATACCTAGACCCACTATAACCTCCCCAACCCTGACATGTCCTATCTAAGCTCTTCTGAGCAGGGACTGTTTATTGTATGTTAAAATGTACAGCGCTGCATACATCTTTCAGCACTTTAGAAATAATAAATAGTAGTAGTAGCTTTAACCACTGACACACCCACAACTGCACATACATGTACACACGTATGTGCATACATATACACTTGCACATACACAGAGCACAATGCATGTGAACACACACACTCACATACACATTATACAGTATATGTACATATACACACAGTCTATGTAAAGCAAAGGACAGAAAAAGGCTGAAATTACCTGTGCAAACAAGGCAAGAAAACATAGAAACACAAAAACTGATGTCGGATCAACCTCATCCCCCTCATTCGATTAATTTGCTTGTCCAAATTCTTAACTACTACATATATTTCCAAGTGCAAGTCATAAAATGGTGCCAGTTTTAAGTAGGTGACAATTGTCCGTAATAGCCCTTGAGGCATTAATTGATGCTAATTGCCGCTAATTGGTAGTTGGGTGCGCAATGGCACTTAAGCGCTATTCTGTCAACTTAGCACCTAAATGCTATATGGTGGACAGGGGTGTGTTTGACAGTTAAACATGGAAACATGATGGCAGATCAAGGCCAAATGGCCCATCCAGTTTGCCAATCTGCAATATCCACTATCTCCTCCTCTCCCTATTGGCAAAGGCTCTTAAAATTTGCATTTCCTCTTTCTATTGGCTAAGGCTCTTTACACCTGCATTGTGATGTCATAGAACTTTAGTAACAGAGTAACAGAGAAACATGATGGCATACAAAGGCCAAATGGCCCATCTGTAGCATCCAGTATCTCCTCCTCTCCCTATTGGCTAAGGCTCTTTACACCTGCATTGTGATGTCATAGAGCTTTATGGTTATAGAGCTTCCTTTCAAATGAAAGGGACTCGACTCATGTTCATTTATGCTACGTAGGTATTTAAACATCTCTATCATATCTCCCCTCTCACGCCTTTCCTCCAAAGTATACAGATTGAGATCTTTAAGTCTGTCCTCATACGCCTTATGATGAAGACCACAAAACATTTTAGCAGCCTTCCTCTGGACTGACTCCATCCTTTTTATATATTTTTGAAGGTGCGGCCTCTAGAATTGTACACAATATTCTAAATGAGGTCTCACGAGAGTCTTATACAGGGGCATCAATACCTACCGGTACTTTCCCATATACCTCTTCCTATGCACCTTAGCATTCTTCTTGTTTTCGCCGTCATCTTTTCAACCAGTTTGGCCACCTTAAGATCATCACATACAATCACAGAAGTCCCACTCTTCTGTCGTGCACATAAGTTCTTCACCCCCTAAACTGTAACGTTCCTTCAGGATTTTTGCAGCCCAAATGCATGACTTTGCATTTCTTAGCATTACATTTTAGCTGCCAAATTTCAGACCATTCTTCAAGCTTCGCCAGGTCTATCTTCATGTTATTCACACCATCCTGGGTGTCTACTCTATTACAAATTTTGGTATCATCCACAAAGAGGCAAATCTTACCTGACAGCCCTTCAGCAATATCATTTATAAAAATGTTAAAAAGAACAGGCCCAAGAAGAGAAACTTGAGGCAACCATTGGTAACATCCCTTTCCTCAGAGCGATCTCCATTGATCACTACCCTCTGTTGCCTTCTACTCAACCAGTTTTTGACCCAGACCGTCACTTTGGGACCCATCCTGAGGACACTCAGTTTATTTATTAGACGTCTGTGTGGAACACTGTCATAGGTTTTGCTAAAATCTAAATACACCACATCTAGCGCATATCCTTTATCCAATTCTCGGGTCACCCAGTCAAAGAAATTGATTAGATTTGTCTGACAAGACCTACCTCTAGTGAATCCATGTTGCCCCCGGATTCCAGAAACTTCACCTTTCTCTGTTTTAAAAGCATTTCCATGACTTACCGTGCATAAGTTATTGAATACTGCCAACTGCCTTCTTTAGATGCAACCATTTGCACCAGCCTTTGATATAGCGTAGGTGCCAACTTAAGCTCTCTTCTATATTGGCATTTTCACATACAATTGTTATAAACTGGCATGTAGAACCCGTATTGTGTTCACTTTTCTATGAATCTAGCCCCTTATGGCCTATCCAGGCTGCCTCTCCTTATCAACGGCTAAGCTCCACCATCCCTCCCCTCACTTGAGACCCTCATCTGCTTGCCCTATACTTTCATGAATTCAGATGCAGTTTTGTCTCCACCACCTCCACTGGGAGGTTGTTTCACTCATCTACCACCTTGTACACACATGCCAGGCAGAGGTGCTTTTATGAAAAGATTCTAGTAGACACAATGGTTTATAATGCTAGTGGTCTAGAACAGGGATAGGCAATTCCGGTCATCGAGAGCCTCAGGCAAGTCAGGTTTTTGGGATATCTGCAATAAATATGCACGAGATAGATTTGCATCTCAAGGAGGCAGCGCATGCAAATCCAACTCATGCATATTCATTGTGGATATCCTGAAAACCTGGACCGGAATTGTCTACCGCTGGGCTATTAGATATAAGCTGTCCCACTTCCCCATGCCTCTTATATAACTTTATATAGTGTCTGATTGACTTTACTTAGATAAGTTTGCTTTTTGCAATCTTTATATTTTCTCAAAGGATTCAAAGCGCATTGGGGTAAAACACTTGAGAAAAATCCTGTGTGTACCTAAAATGAATGGAAAAAAAAATATAACAAGTAGACTTGCCCCCAAGTTACCTTTCCTGCTCTTCTGTCTTTTCAGCGTCAGGGGGGACCCTCAATGTATTTTGGTCCTAGAGCATCAAGGAAGGTTAAGATAGCATGAGCTGTGTTACTGCAATGTTGGACGAAGAAAAATAACATAGAAACATAGAAAGATGACGGCAGATAAGGGCTACAGCCCATCAAGTCTGCCCATACCATTGACCCCCTTTTAAGTCTACTGGACCCTTAACTCTACTGACCTGCTCTATTAAGTCTATATCCTAGCGACCCTATTCATTGGTATGACCCTTGCAGTGATCCCACATAGGTATCCCATTTATTCTTGAAGTCTGGGATACTGCGGGCCTCGATCACCTGTACTGGAAGCTGGTTCCAATGCTCTATCACTCGTTCCGTGAAGAAGTACTTCCTGTAAAGTTCCAGTTGCTATCAGAACATACAGATAAGGGGAGTGTGTGGCAGAGTGGTTAGAGCCACAGCCTCAGCACCCTGAGGTTGTGGGTTCAAATCCCATGCTGCTCCCATTGCCCCAGGTACATTAGGTAGAGTATGAGCCTGCCAGGACTGATAGGGAAAAATGCTTGATTACCTTATGTAGGCTATGTGGTATAAAAATAAATACATATGATGCTAAACTATGACTATGACAAGCCTTGAAATAAAGATTAATAAAGGAATATTGTAAACTGCCGAGATCTTTGCCAATAAGGCAGTATATCAAAGTTTGGATAAAACATTTAAGATATACTGTATATGTAAGATGATACCTGTTTATTAGAACTAATATAATGCTCTTCTTGAGAGACCTTAAGAAACCTTATGAATGAACCGTGTACGTGTGATCTTGTGTTTTCCAACACTCTAGGTTGACTTGGTGAACATTGGAAGCACAGATATAGTGGATGGCAATCATAAACTGACCCTCGGCTTGATCTGGAGTATAATCCTCCATTGGCAGGTAAGAAATGGTGGCATATTGCCTTTGGAAGACCGGTCTGAAAACAGACAGGAAGGTAACCCCTCCCCCCCCAAGCACCAGTCACCTCCAGTACGCAGCATTCATTGAAATGATTACAGATGCTGACAGAGTGCTGGGACATTAGTGGAGAGCAGATTATTAAATAGCATGCATTATCAGCAGCTCTATTCACTTTAATTTCAATTGCATTTGCTAACATTTATATGAATTACCCAGGCAGAGAAACAGCATCACCAGCGAGCTCCTCATGAATTATAAACTAGCCCGACCACATCTGTTCTTTTTTGAAAGTGAAAATCCGTTCTCTTTCATTTATTGCTTTCATAAATTTTCCTTTATCTCAAGAACTTTTGAAAGTGGGGAAAATCAAGTTAACCCGTTTCAGACTGGAAAATGTTAACATTGACCTGTGAAACTGAAAAACAGGGGGGCTGGTGGGTCAAAAGCCAGGCAGTGTAATAAAGCCAAATAGCCACTGGTCTACTGTTCCATTCTGTCCCCCCTATCTTCTCCTTCCATCAACCCTCTTTTCCATTCTGGTTCATAACTCAATATTTATCCTTCTCTCTCCCTCCATTTTCTGTGTATGTCTCAAGCCTCCTCTGATTATATGGTGTTATCGCTATTCTTACACTTCAACTTCTACCGATGTTCATATGCAATCGTTAAATATTTTCTACATTGATAATGGAAAACTGCTTTAATTCATAAACACATAAAGAATTGCCATACTGGATCAGATGTAAGGTCCATCAGACCTGGTATCATGTTTCCAACAGAATCCGATGAGGCCACAAGTACCTGGCAATATCTCCAAAAGTAGACCGATTCCAGGCTGCATACCAACATGGATAAGCTGTGGCTTTTCACAAATCTGCCTGGTTAAAGCAGTTTATAGACTTTTCCTCCAGGAACTTGTCTAAACCTTTTGTTAAAATCCAGCTCCACTAACAGATTTTACTATATTCTGCGTCAACGAATTCCAGAAACGCGTGACGTTCTCGTAAATGGGTTTTATGTCATTTGACTTGTCTTCCACCGTAGCTCTTTCTCTGCATATTTAGAAAGTGAAGGAACAAAGTTTAGGCCTTGGGTTTTGGCATTGTCTCTTTCTTTGCAGGTCAAAGATGTAATGAAAGGCATCATGGCTGACTTGCAGCAGACAAACAGTGAAAAGATCTTACTAAGCTGGGTCCGCCAATCAACGAGCAGTTATCCAGAGGTCAACGTGGTCAATTTCACCAGCAGCTGGACGGATGGGTTGGCTTTCAATGCTCTCATCCATAGCCACAGGTAAGAGTGCGGAGATACTTGTCGGGTTCTCATAGCCCCGGTAAATCAGGCTTTAGAATACTATAAAGCAGTGGTTCCCAACCCTGTCCTGGAGGGAAAGCCCTAATGAATATGCATGAGAGAGATCTGCATATAATGGAGGTATAAGGCATGCAAATCTGCTCCATGCATATTCATTAGGTTTATCCTGAAAACCCGACTGGCCTAATGGTCCTCCAGGACAGGATTGGGAACCACTGCTATAAAATACTGGGCCAGTGTCTCTCAAACTTTTTTTTAGCACAGGCATACTAAACAGAGCAAATGTTTTTCACAGCATATTATAATTGAAATTATAAAATTGCAAAACCAACAAAAAATTAAATTTGAGAGTTATTTCAAGTTTTTTAAGCTATGTATGGGTAATTGTAACGACAGTGAAACTAAAGTAGATAGAATTGAATTGCTAAACAGTGCGATGGGTGTGCTTGTTTTTAAGTGCAGCTCGATTGTCAACAAGAAAACACGCATTTCATCATCCACCATCTGCAGTCATTCTCTTATTTCTCGATTTAATTTCTGTCCGAGCTGAAAATCCAAGTTCGCAAAGATAAGAAGATCCAAACGGTAACAAAGCCTTGATTGCTTTGTTGCTCAAGTTAGGATAACTACCGCATAGAAAAGAAAGCTAAAAGTACTTGCCATTAGTTTTCAAAGACCAATTACGTCAAAGAATGATGCTTGTCTGGGTGGTTGTGTCCGTACGCACACAGATGCTCATAACATTGACAAACTCTTGCGTATGAAACATAGAAACATAGAAACATAGAAATAGACGGCAGATAAGGGCCACGGCCCATCAAGTCTGCCCACTCCAATGACCCTTCCTATCTATCTTTGCGGATAGATCCCACATGTTTGTCCTATTTGGCCTTAAAATCTGGCACGCTTCTGGCCTCAATAACCTGAAGTGGAAGACTATTCCAGCGATCAACCACCCTTTCGGTGAAGAAGAACTTCCTAGTGTCACCGTGCAGTTTCCCGCCCCTGATTTTCCACTGATGCCCCCTTGTTGCCGCGGGACCCTTGAAAAAGAAGATATCCTCTTCCACCTCGATGCGACCTGTGAGGTATTTGAATGTCTCGATCATATCTCCCCTCTCTCTACGTTCCTCTAGTGAGTAGAGCTGCAACTTCCCTAACCGCTCCTCGTATGGGAGCTCCTTGAGTCCCGAGACCATCCTGGTGGCCATTCTCTGGACCGATTCCAGTCTCAGCACATCCTTGCGGTAATGCGGCTTCCAAAATTGCACACAGTACTCCAGGTGCGGTCTCACCATGGATCTATACAGTGGCATAATGACTTCAGGTTTACGGCTGACGAAACTCCTGCGTATGCAACCTATGATTTGCCTTGCTTTGGATGAAGCTTGCTCAACTTGATTTGCAGACTTCATGTCTTCCCTGACAATCACCCCTAAGTCTCTTTCTGCTTCAGTTTTTTTCAAGATCTCGCCATTTAGGGTGTAAATCTTGCATGGATTTCGGCTTCCCAGGTGCATGACTTTGCATTTTTTGGCATTGAAACTGAGTTGCCAGGACCTAGACCAGTGCTCCAGAAGAAGTAGGTCATGCATCATATCATCTGCCATTGAATTATTGTCTGTTGTGCTCTTGTTCACTACATTGCTTAGCTTGACATCATCGGCGAATAATGTTATTCTTCCTCGTAGCCCTTCTGTCAAGTCTCTTATGTAGATGTTGAACAAGATCGGGCCCAGGACGGAGCCCTGTGGCACTCCACTTATCACCTCTGACATTTCGGAGGGGGTGCCATTCACCACTACCCTCTGAAGCCTACCTCCAAGCCAGTTCCCAACCCAATTTGTCAATGTGTCGCCCAAACCTAAAGAACTCATCTTGCTTAGCAACCTGCGGTGTGGTACGCTATCAAATGCTTTGCTGAAATCCAGGTAGACGATGTCCAGGGACTCACCAGCATCCAGCTTCCTCGTCACCCAGTCAAAGAAGCTGATCAGGTTGGATTGGCAGGATCTCCTCTTAGTAAATCCATGTTGGCGGGGATCCCGTAGTTTCTCCTCGTCCATGATTCTATTCAATTGGTGTTTGATTAGGGTTTCCATTAGTTTGCTCACTATCGATGTGAGACTCACTGGTCTGTAATTTGCCATCTCCATCTTGGAGCCTTTCTTGTGGAGTGGGATGACGTTAGCTGTCTTCCAGTCCATCGGGACGTTACCTGTACTAAGGGAGAGATTGAAGAGCGCGGATAGCGGTTCCGCTAGGACATCACCCAACTCCCTGAGCACCCTAGGGTGTAGGTTGTCAGGCCCCATTGCCTTGTTGACCTTGATTTTTGACAGCTCGCAATAGACGCTGCTGGGTGTAAACTTGAAATTACTACATGGGTCAACTGATTTAACCCTTGTCTGTGGCTGAGGGCCGATCCCGGTGCCTCACGGGTGAAGACTGAGCAGAAGTATTTATTTAACAGTTGGGCTTTTTCCGAGTCCGTTTCTACAAAGTCTCCGTCTGGTTTTCTGAGACGTACTATCCCGCCCGAGTTCTTATTTCTGTCACTGATATACCTGAAGAAAGATTTATCTCCTTTCTGGATGTTCTTTGCTAGAGACTCCTCCATGCGGAATTTGGCCTCCCTAACTGCTGCTTTGACGGCCCTTGACTTGGCCAGATATTTTACTCTAGAGTCCTGTGTCCCTGATTGTTTGTAAGAGATGAATGCTTTTTTCTTCTCTTTGATGATGTCCGAGATCTCCGTAGAGAACCACTGTGGCTTGTTGTTCCTACTCCGTTTGCTTACTGATTTAACATAGTGGTTTGTTGCTTCCTGTATGGTGGCTTTCAGAGTTGACCACATTTCTTCCACGCTGACGGTGTCTGCTTGGCTTTGTAGCACCTGGTGAACGAAGTCTCCCATGTCTTGGAAGTTTGTGTCTTTGAATTTGAGAACCTTGGTCATTGTGGTAGATTTCGTGAAACCTTTCCTGAGATTGAACCATATCATATTGTGGTCACTGGAGGCCAAAGTTTCACCCACCGAGACCTCTGTGATACTTTCCCCGTTGGTAAGTACTAGGTCCAGTATTGCCTGATCCCTTGTTGGTTCAGATACCAGTTGCCTGAGTCTTGCTCCATTCAAAGAGTTTAATAGCTTCCTGCTGTTGCCGGAAGCAGAGGAAAGTGTGACCCAATCCACATCAGGCATGTTGAAGTCACCTACCAATACTGTATCACCCCGCAAGGTGATATTCTCTATATCTCCGATTAATTCCTTATCTAGGTCATCTTGATGTCTTGGGGGTCTGTATACTACGCCAAGATACAGGCATTTGTCCTTCCCTCTGGCCAAATTTACCCAAAGGGATTCCCCAGTGTACTGTACATCTGTGATTCTGGTGACCTTAATGTCCTCTCTAGTATATAATGCTACACCACCTCCCATTTTACCCTCCCTGTCCCGGCGAAGCAAGTTGTAACCTGGTATGACCATGTCCCACCCGTGGGAGTCTGTGAGCCAGGTCTCAGATATCGCCACTACATCCAGGTCGGCATTCCTCATTTCTGTTTCCAAGTCTAGGATCTTATTTCCCAGACTGTGGGCGTTGACGTACATAGCCCTCCACGTTGTGTGTTTGTTGTATCTCAGTGGGGACGATCCCTCTTTATCAACTAGGACCCCATTAGCATTATTCGCATGTCTCTTGCACTCCCTAGCATTATTCGCCTGTCTCTTACACTCCATAGACCCAGAGCTAAAGCTTGAACCTGTCTCGGACTCCCCATGACTATAGTGTGCTCCTATCTCAGACTCGGTAATGTGTGTACCCTGTGGGGGTATTCCCGTTTGGGCTACTCGAACTCCTTTAGTGCAATTTGCAACGTGTGCACTCTCTCTGGTCCCAGAATTATAATGTGTACTCCCTCTAGACCCAGAATTGCTATGTATCCTCCCCCTAGACCCAAAATTGTAATGTGTCCCAGAAATATAGTATTTACTTAGCTCAGTCTCAAAAGAGTATTGGTAGCTTAGCTCGTCAGATGGGTTGTTTGTGCCCGTACCCTCTCCCAACTTACCTAGTTTAAAGCCCTGTGTAGTAGGCGGGCTAGACGGTGTCCAAGGACGTTCTTCCCCCTCCTGGTCAGGTGTAACCCGTCTGGTCCCAGCAGTCCTTGCAGTGCCTCTCCGTGGTGTAGGAACCCAAAGTTCATCTCCTTGCACCATCCCTGCAGCCAGTCGTTCGCCCTCCGAACTCGATCCTCCCTGGCACTGCCCTTGCCCCTCACTGGGAGGATCGATGAGAAGACCACCTGCGCATCCATCCCCCTCAGCTTCTCTCCCAGGGCTCTGAAGTCTTCGGGTATACTCTCCGTGGTGCACCTGGCAGTGTCGTTGGTTCCGACGTGGATGAGGATCATAGGGAAGTGATCCTGCGGTTTGATGAGTCTGTCCAGGCTATCAGTTACATCCCGGATCCTGGCCCCCGGCAAACAGCAGACCTCTCTTGATTGCAGATCAGGTCTACAAATTGGTCCCTCGGTGCCCCTTAGCAGTGAATCCCCGATGACCACAACTCTGCGCTTTCTAGGGGCGGGCCGACCTGTTGACTCTGGAACCGGAACCGTCTGCTCAACCACTTCTTGTACCTCGTTGTCAGGATCCTCCTGTAGCAGCTGGTATCTGTTCTTAAGGGGGATATGTGGTGTCGATGTAGAGCTACCCTGTATGTGAGAGAGAGAAACAGAATGAGGTTTTCTGCGTTTTCCTGTGGAGGAAGTCACCAGCTGCCAGGAATCAGCGTCTCCAGTGACTTCCTGAATTCCGACGGTTGGATTCAAGCCTGAAGTTTTGGAAGCTTTGGGAGTCTCAAGGATGGTCTTGTCAGGCTCTCGTTCGGCGATCTGAGACAGCTCCTGAATTATTCCGTCAATGAAGGTCTCGTCATCACGGATGCTCCTTAAGCGTTGAATCTCCTCTCTCAGGCTCATCAGCTCTAGCAGAAGGCTTTCATCTGGCTGTTCAATTGGTTCCGTCTGAGTGGAGACTGAAGACATCTTTGAGGGGATGGCCTCGGTCTGTACAGAGACCTCTGCCCTCTGTCCAGGCTCCCCCTCTGTCTGTACGAAGACCGTAGCCATCCCCTGGGTACTTTCGGCGACTGAGCTGCCTGTCTTGACTGAAGTCTTGCTGCCTCTAGTTCTGCCTGCCATATATAAAGGTTTTTTATTTAATTTTTTTTTTTTTTTTTGTCAGAATGGGGACTGTTAGGAGTTGGTGTCTGCCTGTCAGAATAGAGTGGTTGGTGTGGTCCGCCTGTTAAGTGTGCTTGTTGGTTAGGTAGGAGTAGAGAGTTGAAAGTTGAAAGACCTGGAAGAGGGAAAGATTGAAGAAAGGTTGAAGTTGATTGGTAATTTAACTAGTTGTAGGATTTTAGAGACCAGCTGAAATTGATAGCCCTTCCTTGATGCCCTTCTTGAGGCCCTTCGCAAAGGCGCTCTCGCTAAGGCGAGCGCCTTTGCTGCTCGCCTTCGCCGCGCGCCGAACGGCCGCGAGCCGTTGGCTCGAGCCCTTATATGGGGGAGATCTGCAGTGACGTCGGGGGGGTAGACGGACTTACCACCGCGTCCCGTCCGCCTCCTCCTCTGACGATTTCAGCGCTCCTCTCCCCTGCTTAGCCTCCTCCGTCTCCTGTAAGCACCTCCGCTGCTTTTCCTCCCCTTTCTCTGCCTTCTCCGCTTCTCCGTAAGCTCTCCGCTCCCTTTCTCTTCCTCCTCCGCCTCTCCGTGTGCTCTCCGCCCCTTTCTCCGCCTCCCTGCTCGCTCTCCGCCCCTTCCTCCGCCTCTTGGCAAGCACTCTGCTTCTCTCGCCGCTGCTAAGTGCCTCCTTCCTCTCTCTCTAGATCAGCCTGCCTGCCTGCTCTCACTCCCTGCAAGCACCCTCACGCTGCTACCATGTGCTTGCCTTGCCTGGCTGGCCTAGAGCTGAGGATTCCTTCGTTGGCTCGAGCCCTTATATGGGGGAGATCTGCAGTGACGTCGGGGGGGTGGGCGGACGTATGCAACGTGCATCTTATAAAATAAAATTCTGGAATCTCTCGTGGCACACCACTGTGCCATGACACACAGTTTGAAAGTAGAGAATGACATGGTGACAAAATTCATCACCGTTCCCGTCCCCGCGGATAACCGCGGGAAACCATCTTCATGTCATTCTTTAAGGAGAGAGGGAAGAATCAGAGTATAATTGGGCACAACCACTGACCCGCAAGCTTTGCTTTGAAGAATGCTGGTTTAGAAGGACCGAGGTTGAAATAGACACTAGAAAATGATATGGGATTATTTCCCGCGGTTATCCGCGGGAATGGTGATGAATTTTGTCACCATGTCATTCTCTATTTGAAAGCCACTGTACTAGGCTCAGGCCTATAGCCACGGCGCCTTCTGCTTTCCCCCTGTATGGAATATTAGATCCTTTGATTCCTTTATACTGGAATGCTCACAGATCCTGCTACTTGAGGAGCACAGAGAAGTACAAATTACCTTTTCTCTCTTCCAAGGGAATTAAATCAGCTGGGAAACTTTGTCAGTCCTATGCTTTCAAGTTGGGAGAGATTTGGAATGGACTTCCTGGTTCTATTAGAACAATAGACCAATTGCAATTGTTTCGGAAAACCTTAAAAATCCTGCTATTCTCACAATACCTAAATAGTTTACCTGCAGAATGTGCTAATCGCTAACATTGCAAGATCTACTTTTATTGCAAAACTCTTTTATTGGTCAAAAGCACAATCAAAATCAACAAACCAATAAATACAGCAAGACCAAATTTTCAATACCAAAAAAAACAAACCCTCCCCCCTACCCAAATAAAAAAATATTTTAAAAAAAGGGCATGGAATTTCAGAAGAGCACAGGACATAAACCATACCAAAAATATGCACTCAAACATTCAATACATGGCTACGAGCATAAGATCTACTTTTATAAAAGCAACAAAAAAACTGCAGATATGTACAAGATGCGGGCGTTGTTTATTAAAACAAATAAAGTGCAGGATAAAATACAACCTTATTACCAACCAAGGTCCGTGTTTCGGATAACACGCTTTCCTCAGGGGTCCGTGGTGGTTAAGGTATAAAATGTAGCTGCACAAAAAATAACAAACGAACGCCTATAAAAAGCAAATGTGAACAAGACTGCCATTGTGTTATCCGAAACACGGACCGTGTCGGGTCCTTTGGTTGGTAATAAGGTTGTATTTTATCCTGCACTTTATTTGTTTTAATAAACAAGCCCACATCTTGTACATATCTGCAGTTTTTTCGTTGCTTTTGTACTTGCTGCTTGCTCCACTGCAGATCACGTTGGATTTCTCTTTTCTTTGTGCTCCAAGATCTACTTTTATGACAGACTAGATTAATTTTGACTTTCCTTACTTCTCCTTATTTTCAAATGCACCTTCCTACCAAACCTTCAGGAAATCAATTCAAACCTATCTCTTGAATAAATTTCTCCGACTCCTTTCCTGCCTTGTTTCATCTTTGAAATGCTTCTGGATAAATCTTGACTGCTCTTGGCATGCGAATGTAATTTGAAAGTCTTTCTCTGTAACATCACTGTCTGTGTACAGTCTCTTCCTCTGTAAACCGCTTGGAACTGCTCGTGGTATTGCAGTATACAAAAATAAAGTTATTATTATTATTTATGTATATTCTGGTCTCCGGACTACTGGTAAACCGAGTCGAGCTCCAAAGAGAGATGACCCGGTATATAAGCTGAAGAATATAGAAACATAGAAATAGATGGCAGATAAGGGCCACGGCCCATCTAGTCTGCCCACCCCAATGACCCTCCCCTACCTTTCTCTGTGAATAGATCCCACGTGTCTATCCCATTTGGCCTTAAAATCAGGCACGCTGCTGGCCTCAATAACCTGAAGTGGAAGACTATTCCAGCGATCAACCACCCTTTCAGTGAAAAAGAATTTCCTGGTGTCCCCGTGCAGTTTCCCGCCCCTGATTTTCCACGGATGCCCCCTTGTTGCCGCGGGACCCTTGAAAAAGAAGATTAGATTATACAGAATCTTGCCTGTAGAATTCTGGAATCTTCAAATCCTTGCTTGAGTTTGCAATGTTGTTACATAATAAAATAAAAAAAATTGATCACCTATCAGGTCCTCGAGCGTTTTTCCCAATCTGTTCCGTTGTATCCCTGGGTTAATTCGAGTGTGTTGAATAGTGACTAACTTGAACCACACTCTCACTGCTTGCTGCTTCCTTTGCTGCCCAAGGGCTCCCTCGACAGTTTATTTGGCGACTGGAATTATTTTGTGGCAAGGTAGAGAGTTAACCAGGGCAACCCAGATATTAACAAGTCTGAAAGCTGCTGAGTTAGGGTTACCAGACGTACAGATTTATCCGGACACGGCCTCTTTTTAGAGGACATGTCCCGGCGTCCAGACGGCTTTTCGAAATCTGGGTTTTGAAGAGCTTCCAGCATCTGCATGCGCATGCGTGTAATGTCATGGCGTCATGCCCTCCTGACGCGGCTCCGAGCTTGAGAACAGGTTGAGGGAGGCGGGGCTGGGGCAGAACAGGGCGTGGCTTGGGTGGAATGGAGAGGGACTGGGTGGAACTTGGCAGGCCTGGTAATCCTAAAATGAGTGATCGCAGAGGAAGATTTCTGGCTAGTTCTTTTAACCCTGTAGACTCTGCTTCTAGTGGCATAGTACCAGGAGAGAAGTTGGCAGACAACCAGGACTGTAACATAGTAACATAGTAGATGATGGCACATAAAGACCCGAATGGTCCATCCAGTCTGCCCAACCCGATTCAATTTAAATTTTTCTTTTTAGCTATTTCTGGGCTAGAATCCAAAGCTTTACCCGGTACTGTACTTGGGTTCCAACTGCCGAAATCTCTGTTAAGACTTACTCCAGCCCATCTACACCCTCCCAGCCATTGAAGCCCTCCCCAGCCCATCCTCCACCAAACATCCATACACAGACACAGACCGTGCAAGTCTGCCCAGTACTGGCCTTAGTTCAATATTTCATATTATTTTCTGATGCAAATTCCCTCTATGTATCAAGTCACTTTAACTCTAATCCTAAGAGCCAACTTTTCAAAATGATTGGGGTGTACTACACTCTACAGAAATTACCCCTCCCTGGACAAAGTCTAGAGGACCGATATTCTGATCATGGGAATTTGCCTGGCTTACTTCTGATGTCGGCGGTGAATTCGGAAAATTCAGTGCCAGGCCATATCCGGTGACCAGCTTTGAATTCCCATTATTTTTTTGGCCATCTAAAAACATTGCTGTTTAAGCTGATATTCATTGGCTGACTGACTAACGGCCTCTTTTACAAAGCCGCGCTAACAGCCCCGAAGCCCATAGAGAATTAAAAGGCTTCGTGGCTGTTTCCGTGTGGCAGCCGCTAGTGCGGCTTTGTAAAAGAGGCCGTAAGTCACAGCGACCAAAGAGGGACCTGCTATTGATGTGGGTCTGTCTGGCCGCACAACTCAGACAATCAGCCAACAAATTTTGACTCTAGCCTGCTATGTTGCATGTCATATCTGGTGACTGGGCTAGCCGCTAATATTCAGGGGCCATCTCCTGGCCTTTAAATAGTGCCGAACATCGGACAGAAGAAGTTTCTTTGGTACTGGGGATGCTCAAGGACTCACAGCACCCACACAGCTGACTCCTATGGATCTCATTTAAAGTATAAAGGTGCGAACCCACAATTAGCGTCCCTCTACAGCAGTCCTACAGCAGTCCTTGTTATGGGAAATTTCCCAGAATGCTTCAGAAATCCATAATGGTGCTGGCCTGCTCCTTATTTATGTCAGCTGTTCTACTTTGAACCCATTTGTCTTAGCTACACACCGACTAGAGCTGCCCGAATGGAAACCCTCTCCTCACCTGCCTCTGCCAGAAAATTCCCACCCCCACCTCTCTCCCGTACTTTGGAGTCACTCTTGTCCTCCGTTCCTCTCCCCTTGTTCTGCTCAGATGTAGAACATATTTTCTCCTGAGCATGAAATGAAAAACAACGACACAAAGGACCTTTCTGTTTTAGCAAAAGAACAGGAATGATAAACATGCAAATGTGGAAAAGGGAATTCATTTGTGTTTTCTCAATTCTGAGCGCACTGAAGTGTGATGGGGAGAAGTGCTAATGTTTGTCGGAGCTGGAGACTGTCCCAGGGCATGATGAGCAAGCTCTGCTGACAGACATCCAGCTGAGGCCCGCCCGAAGCCTCGGCAAGGTAATGGATGTTCTAACAGCTCCCTCGTTCACTCTTTTGGGAGCTGCTCTCAGCAGGTTTTATTACCAGCGCTGATACTCTTCACATTTAACTGTCAGAAAAGGTAATTAAAAGTCAGACTTGAGACAGGCTCATATTAGGAGGCTGATGGCCTAAACCACCCAGTCAGGCACTATGAGGGCACCGCCTATGAACCGCTCCAATGCAATGCGCTGAGGCCCTGATTCTACAAAAGATGTCTACAGTAAGGCGTCTAGATCAGCGCGCCAAACTTACTTTCTTAATTGGGCCTCATCAGTGCTGTTACTTGAAAGCGCCATTTTAAAAGCTCAATTTAAAAGCTATTTATTTAATTTGTTTTCCCTAAAGAGCTCAGTAAGGGTTACAGGTTAACATATATAATATACAGTAAACAGGTTACAATTTGGATCGGTAGCATGGAATATTGCTACTCTCTGGGATTCTGGAATCTTGCTATTCTTTGAGATTCTATATGGAATGTTGCTACTCTTTGGGATTCTAGAATCTTGTTACTCTCTGGGATTCCGGAATCTTGCTATTCTTTGACATTCTGTATGGAATGTTGCTACTCTTTGGGATTCTAGAATCTTGTTACTCTCTGGGATTCCGGAATCTTGCTATTCTTTGACATTCTGTATGGAATGTTGCTACTCTTTGGGATTCTAGAATCTTGTTACTCTCTGGGATTCCGGAATCTTGCTATTCTTTGACATTATGGAATGTTGCTACTCTTTGGGGTTTGGCCAGGTACTAGGAACCTGGATTGGCCACCGTGAGAACGGGCTACTGGGCTTGATGGACCATTGGTCTGACCCAGTAAGGTTATTCTTATGTTTTCTTATGCTGATGCAAGTTTTCAAGTTTTATTCAAATCTTGATATGCTGCTAATCAAAAAAAGTCTGAGCGGTTTACAATAAAATTAATTTTATAAAAAGAGTAATAACACAGGTACGGGAAACATTACAACCAAACAAGTGGATACATAAGGAATGAAGGGAATAAATACAATATTTAAATAGATAAGAAATCAAAGGAAAAGCACAATAGGAAAGGGGGGGAATATTAAAATCAGCTTATTGTCATCTAAGAAATATTACATTTCTCAATTATAAAATGCATCCTTAATTAGGAAAATAGGTTAGCCTTAAACTTGGAAATGGGAGTTTTTTGGCGTAGATAAGAGGGCATAGTGTTCCATAAGGTAGGGGCTGTTACCGAGAAAATAGATGTGCGAGTGGTATCGTAGACAATATGACACAGTGAAGGGATGGACTAGAGATCTACTACCATTAAAAAACTAATCAACCAGTAGGCACCTAGCTCTGTAGGTAGGCATTTATGCCAAGGTGCCACTGGTAAATACACATGCTTAGGAGTGGATTCAAGGTGGGTTTTGGGCATGGTTTCACTTAGGATTCCAGTAGGCGCATACCTTAGGGCACTTGGGCACCACTAGGCATGATTCTACAAACCAGAGTCTCTCAAGCTGTGTGCCATGGCAGAGTGGTGTGCCCCAAAGAGATTCCGGGTGTTCCACGAGAGATTCCAGAATTTTAATTTATTTTTAAAAAGTCCCTTCATAACCATACACTAGAATAGAGGACATGTACCTCGCGTACGCAAGAGTCTGTCAATGTTCTAAGCGTTTGCGTGTGTAAAGATTACAACCGCCCAGACATGCATCGTTCTTTGACGTGATTGGTCTTTGAAAACGAATGGCAAGTCATTTTATTTTTATTTTTTTATGCTGTCGTTATCCTAACTTGAGCAACAAAGCAATCGCGGCTTGGTTCCGCGTTTGAATCGTCTTATTCTTTGCGAATCTGGATTTTCAGCTCAGACAGAAATGAAATTAAAAAGAGAAAAAGAGAATGACTGCAGAAGGTGGATGATGAAATGCGTGTTTGCTTGTCGTCTATCAGCCACATTATGAGTTAATTTGCACTCAAGAAAAAGCCCATCCATCGCATTGATTAGCAATTCTATTCTATCTACTTTAGGCCCTCAATTACTAAGGTGTGCTAACCGCTAATGCGTCCATAGGATACATGCATGCGTTAGCGTGTGTTTAGTGCGAGATAATATTTATCGCGCCCTAAAAAGCATAGCACACCTTTGTAAAAGACGGGGTTAGTTTCCCCATTGTTACAATTACCTTAAAGAACTTTAAAGAAATAACTCTTTACTAACGCATAGTACGGGTTTTAGCGCCGGCAGCGGTGGTAACTGTTTCGACGCTCAAAGGAATTCTATGAGTGTCAGAGCAGCTGGCGCTCAAACCCACGCTACGCCTCAGTAAAGGAGGGGGTTAAGTTTTTGTTGGTTTTTGCAATTGTATCATATCAATTATAATGTATCGCAAAAAAAACATTTGCTCCGTTTAGTGTGCCTGAGCTAAAAGAGGATTGAGGGACACTGTTACAAATGACGCCTAGTGGATGATTGATGGTTGCACTCAATGGCACCATTTGTAGAATCAGAGCCTAAGGGGCTCCTAATCGAAAGAGAAAAACGTCCAAAAACCGGCCTAAGCCAGCACTTGGACGAACATTTCTCAAAAACGTCCAAGTGCAGATAATAAAACCAGGTTTTGGATGTATTTAAAAAACGACCTAGGCCTTCATAGTGCCACTCAACGTCCAAAGCTAAATGGGGCGTTTTGGGAGGCGTGTAGAGGGCGAGAGTTGGGCGGGACATGGGCCAGCTCAGACTTAGTCGTACAGCCTGTATAACCGAAAGTTTAACAACAGAGCCTAGACGGAACTTGGACGTTGTGACTTAGACCATGTAAAACATAGTCTAAGTCACAAAATCTCACCTAAATTCACCAGATAAGCACTGCAAACACATAACACAAACCCACACACACTACCCCAGTGATCACCAAACCCCCCACCCCCCATAAAAATTTTATTTACAACTTTAAATTTCAGCCTCCAACCATCATCGCCTGGCATAGGAAAGCCTAGTCGTCCAGCCCAGAGGCAGGTTAAGTCTTGGGGGTGGGTTAGGGACCCATAGAGAGGAGGACCCATGCTCATAAGCCCCTGTAATCACTGCATTGATACTTAAACATGTGCACTGCTCTATACACCCCCAAAACCCTTTTTACTGGCATATAAATGGCTCCTACAGCCATAAGGGCTATTGGGGTGGTAGATAAGTGGGTCAATGGGATTCTGGAGGTGGTTTGGGGGGCTCACCATCACCTATAAGGGAGCTGTAGTGAGGAGAAGACATGGCACCTTTTTGTGAAGTTCACAGCAGTGCCCTGTAAGGTACCGCATTATTTAGGTGACATGTCTGGGTGTGCAATCCATCACTTTGCAGACCCCTCCCACTTCCAACAGGGCTTGTTCTAGGCGTTTTGGACTTGGACGGAAATGTGGTATAAAGATAGTCGATTTAGTGGCTTGGACGATCAGATCGGCAGGACGTATAATTAGACAATTTTTGAAAGTAAAAAAAAGTTGGACGTCTCTTTTGAAAATGTGTCTTAGGCTCTTTTTAACTTTGGGCGACTTGCAAGATGGACGTAAACGGACTTAGACGTCCATTTCGATTATGCTCCTCCACGAGTCTATTCTTATGGGCACCCAGATTCAGTTATACCATAGAATTGCTAGTGCAACCTGGCATTGGTACATTTTACCTCTAATCTAATCTAGTATTTCGGAGTCACAGGGATATCAAAGTCATGGTCAACTCCGGCCTCGAGGGCCGCAATCCAGTCGGGTTTTCAGGATTTCCCCAATGAATGTGCATGAGATCTATGTGCATGCACTGCTTTCAATGCATATTCATTGGGGAAATCCTGAAAACCCGACTGGATTGCGGTCCTCGAGGAGGGACTTTGAGATCCCTGTGCTATACCTAAACAGGATGAAAGTGTCTTACAATATAAGGAATTACAGAATGTTTATGTTACATTATAGCTGAGGAGGGGAACGTTATGAATGGAATAATAGGGATGGTTCTATGGCTGTACTTGTATAATGCTTGAGTTGAATGTGGGATTTAGTGATATCGGGTATTTTGAACAAAACAAAACTGTGGAGGTGATGATCTTGACAAACAGTTTATTGTGAAAAATCTTCATGGATATGGTTGATAAATTCAAATGGTAAACAGTATCATAGAAACATAGAAAGATGACGGCAGATATGGGCTACAGCCCATCAAGTCTGCCCATACCATTGACCCCCTTTTAAGTCTACTGGACCCTTAACTCTACTGACCTGCTCTATTAAGTCTATATCCTAGCGACCCTATTCATTGGTATGACCCTCGCAGTGATCCCACATAGGTATCCCATTTATTCTTGAAGTCTGGGATACTGCGGGCCTCGATCACCTGTACTGGAAGCTTGTTCCAATGCTCTATCACTCCACAAAACTTCCCTCCCCTGAGTTTGAGCGGATGTCCTCTTGTGTTCGAGGGTCCTTTGAGAAGGTATATCCCGCGCAGGAAAACTTGGAACATCCCTCCCCTTTAGAACCACAGAACTCTGGAACAACCTCTCATCCCCGCTCAGAAATTCTAGCTCCTTCCAATCCTTCCGTAAACACTTGAAAACTTGGCTCTTCTCAAAAATCTAATCACCTCCCGTTCTCTAGTACCCTGTCCCTCTCTATCTTCTCAGTCCCTCTCCTATATCCCTCTTTGTAGTTCCTTTCCTCTCAACCTCTGTAAACCGTACCGAGCTCTGCGCATGCGGAGATGGTGCGGTATACAAACCTAAGGTTTAGTTTAGTTTAAGAAAGATATCATCTTCCACCTCGACCCGTCCCGTGATGTACTTAAATGTCTCAATCATGTCTCCCCTCTCCCTACACTCCTTGAGAATATAGAGCTGCAATTTGTTCAGTCTTTCTTCGTACGAGAGACCCTTTAGCCCCGAGACCATCCTGGTGGCCATCCGCTGAACCGACTCAATTCTGAGCACATCTTTACGGTAATGTGGCCTCCAAAATTGCACACAGTATTCTAGATGAGGTCTCACCATGGCTCTGTATAATGGCATCATGACCTCAGGCTTCCTGTTGACGAAACTTCTCTTGATACAACCCATCATCTGCCATGCCTTAGATGAAGCCTTCTTCACTTGAGTAGCAGTCTTCATGTCTGCACTGATGATCACTCCCAAGTCTCGTTCTGCCGTAGTCTTGTTCAAAGTTTCTCCATTCAAGGTGTAAGTTCTGCATGGATTTCCATTTCCGAGATGCATGACCTTACATTTATTGGCGTTGAAGCCCAGCTGCCAGACAGAGGACCAACTTTCTAAAGTACGGAGGTCCTGTTCCATAGTATCCTGCAGATTGTAGCCGTTTACGATATTGCATAGTTTGGCATCATCAGCGAATAAGGTTACCTTACCTTGAAGCCCTTGAGTCAAATCCCTAATGAATATGTTGAAGAGGAGTGGACCCAGGACTGAGCCCTGCGGCACTCCGCTGGTCACTTCTGATGTTTTGGAGAGGGTACCGTTAACCATCACCCTCTGAAGTCTGCCACTTAGCCAATCTTTAACCCATGCAGTTAGTGTTACTCCTAACCCCATCGATTCCATCTTGTTCAGCAGTCTGCGGTGTGGGACGCTGTCAAAAGCCTTGCTGAAGTCAAGGTATACGAAGTCTAAGGACTCTCCCGAGTCCAGCCTTCTTGTTACCCAGTCAAAGAAGCTGATAAGATTGGACTGGCAGGACCTACCCTCGGTGAATCCATGTTGACTGGGGTCCTGGAGATTCCCCTCATTCAAGATCATATCTAATTTATGCTTAATTAGTGTTTCCATGAGTTTACACACTATTGAAGTGAGACTCACCGGTCTATAGTTCGCAGCCTCAGCCTTGCAACCCTTTTTATGCAGAGGAATGACGTTGGCTGTTTTCCAGTCCAACGGAACTTTCCCCGTGCTTAGTGAGAGATTGAAGAACACGGCCAACAGTTCCGCCAGAACATCTCTCAATTCTCTAAGCAGATCTGTGGTGTGGGCCCGACACGGTCCATGTTTCGGTATGAAACAACCTTCTTCTGGGGTTCGTTCTGTCAAAACCACAAAGAATGGAAATGCTTAAAAGCATCCCATTACTGAGTTGGTTGTCTACGGTGTGTACGCTTTTCCAAATCTGTGGCGTCCAGTCAACCATAAAGATACTTGGTATAATTGTAGACCGAACCCTTACCATGAAAAATCAGGCTGACTCGTTGGTTCGAAAGGGTTTCTATACTCTTAACGTCCCATCCCTAAAGATAATCGGTGCTTGTCGTACTCTCATTTTTTCAGTCACTGCCCCTCTAACTTGGAACTCGCTCCCTCTGCACCTTAGAGCTGAACAAAATCTGCAGAAATTTAAAAGCAGCCTTAAATGTTTTCTTTTTAAAGACACCTATAAGTGAAATAATCTTTCACAAAGTAGATACTTTCAGTTCATTTAATTTTTCCCCCTTTCCTACTGTATTCTCCTTATATGTACTCTTTATAAGAAATTGTAGTTCTTCCCATTGTTCTCCAGTCATAAGATGAAAAATCAGTCTGCGTATGTCTAATATTGTTTGTTTCCCAGCTATTTTAAATTATTATGTACAACGCTTTGTACTTTTGAAACTAAGAACTATTAGAGCATATTTCGATAATAACTCCTTTCTACTGTTAGTCATATTTACACTTTCAAATTCGTATCAACAATTTTGACGTGCTTTAAAGATGCATCTTTTTATAGATTCTTTTGGAAGTTAGACACTGGGGCCTTGATTCTGTATAGTACGCCCAGGAGAGGTGTCCTATACAGAATCGGTCCTACACTAAACTCCGATTCTCTAACCGGCGTCCATGGTACAGACGCCGGTTAGAGAATCGGGTTAAATTAGACGCGGCCGCTATACTTATGGCAGCAAGGGATCTCCCTGCTGCAATATGTATAGCGGCCGTGGTCGCGCCTGCCTGTCCCATCGCTGACAAAGCGGGAGTCGATCTCAATCTCGATAGGAGGAGGGAGGTGCAATGAACTAAGCTTATCGAATACTTCCGACACGCTGCAGATGCATCGAAAAATTCGCAATTGCACACGTCCTGGGGGATTCCTTGATACAGCCCGTTTGGGCGAAACATAGTCTATGTCGGAGTGCCTACCCCCACCCGCGTAGATCAAAGATAAAAGATGAGTACTTTTTGATATCTAAAATATTTATATAAGTTACCAAATAAATAAAAACTAAATAATAATATAGTGACCTATGACGACTATGGATGCCTCTTTTGGTTTGTATGTTCTTTAAAGAGAATTGAACATACACCAAGGCATTTCTGAGGTCTGTGGGTGAAAATACTTTAAGACCTTCTCTAGTTGATACTTTATTGCTTGAAAATTTTTAGAGAGGTTTAAAATATAGGAGCCTGATATAATTGATCAGTGGAATTTTGGCATATATGCAGATATCCTTGACTTTTCCTTAAAAATATTTATATTGGTTTTTAAAAAATAAGCTAGGAATTAGCAATCTTGACAGAAGATTTATTCAATACATATTTCTGAAGTTAAAATATTTCAAAGCTTTCTGGAACAAGCTATACTTGGGATAATTGTTTAATATATGAGGGTGGTTTGAAAAGTTTGGTAAAAAAAAAGCAGGTTAGACAATGTAGTCTCCATCAAGGGCTATACACTTAGTCCAGTGAATTTTCAGTTTTTTTTTCATATCATAGGAAAAATAGTTCGCCCCTGAAGTGAGAAACTCAGGGAGCTGGAGTTAACCCAGTAAGAAGATCACAGAACTGAGAGAACTGTGGGGAAAGGAAAAGTGAACACCTCTCCAAGAACGAGATGTTACAGGGAGAACATCCCCTGCAACGGTCCCGCTCCATTGGATGAGCACAATGAATCGGTCCCCTTTTGCGAGCCAACTGATGCAGGGAACAAATGTGGGAACCCCCAGAAATGTACCCAAGGATACTGGACTACCTCATCCTGAGCCAGTTAAAATGCTTTCTTTTTAAAGATGAAGCTAGACTAGGATCCTTTAAAGAATATTATTTTTTGACTTATTCAAGTCTTCTGCTTTTACCAGTCATGGGCATCTCCGGGCCGGAATCCAGTCAGGTTTTCAGGATTTCCCCAATGAATAAGCAATGAATCTATTTGCATGCACTGCTTTCAGTGCATATTCATTAGGGAAATTCTGAAAACCCCATTGGATTCCGGCCCTCAAGGACCGGAGTTGCCCTTGTCTGGCTTTTACCCTCCTTGTTGTTTTCTCCTTATTATATCAACAGTTGTATTTCTTTCCCCTTTTTTTCCTTTTTGTGTGGAATGTTCTGTCAGGTTAGTCGTATTTGTTTGTTTTGTCCCCCCTGAAATTTGTAAATTTAGGGGTCCTTTTATCAAGCCGCACTAGCAGGGTTAGCGCATTGGACATTTCATCACGCGCTAACCCCTGCAGCCGGATAAAAAGCTAATGCCTGCTCAATGCAGGCATTAGCGGCTAACACGGCAGGTTGTTTAACGCACGGTATTACGCGCGTTAAACCCCTACCACAGCTTGATAATAGGACCCCTTAATTTTTGTACATCGCTTAGAATTTTGAATAAGCGATTAATCAAATTTTTAATAAACTTGAAACTTGCATCGTGGTGTACACCAATGGGGCGTTTAGTATCTAAACCCTGGTAAATGCCTCCAATAAGCTCTTCCTTTCACTGCGGTAGTAAGGGGGGAGGGCGATACGCCCCAGGCACTGGCTTGATGGGGATGCCGGCACCTTTCCTCCACTCGGCCCCCCTCCCCCAGCTCCTTCTCACTCCTCCCCTGCTGCGCCTTCATTTCCTCACCACTGTACCTCTAACTCTTCACCAGCGCAAGCAGTAACTCCAACTGGCCGCTCGCGCCAGCGTCAGCTCTCCCTCTGTCGTCTCTTCTGGGTCTCGCGCTTAGGAAGTGATGCCAATGTGGGCAGCAAATTGGTGACACTTCTCGCGCTGGGAAAGTTAAAGAGGCACGGGGAAGGGGGGGCGCGCTTGTTGCGGGTGAGGCGGGGAAGGTGCGCGGGTGGAGAAGATGGCGGGAGAGGGGTGCCTCTCACCCTTGCTACGCCACTGCTTCCTATATATACAGGATAAAAAAAAAGGTCAGTACGGAAGCCTGGATGATCCCCCCCAAAAAAGTAGGTTTCAATATGGGAGTTCCCACAAAATACTTGAGAGTTGGTCACCCTACATGCAAGCTCAGGGTGCTGAGGCAACAACTTTAGCCACTAAGCCACCTCCTCCTCTTAGTCCCATAGTCCAAAACGACCCTGTTTCCCTGAAAATAAGACCTTTCCCAAAATTAAGCCGTAGTTAAGATCGACATTCTCCGACTCCCTCCCTGACACCTAGTGCTGTCCGATTCGCCAAAAAGAATCGGACTCGTCAATTCAGCAACCCCCACCCCGGTGAGACCTGACATACCTCCGCTCCGAGGTCTCCTAAAATAGCGGTGGCAGCAGCGCTCTGAACGGACTGCATCATAGTCTTCCCCATCGGGGCTGTGGGAGGGCCAGTGCGGTTCTGCTGCATAGGAGGATGGGAGGGAGCGATGCTGCAAATTGGGGGAGGGGGGTAGGAAGACAGGAGAGAGGAAGAATCGGGGTGGAGGAGATGATTGTTGTACATGAAAAAAAATTAAGACATCCCCCCCCAAAATAAGCCCTAATGCATTTTTCGGACCCCAAATTAATATTCTTATTTTCGGGGAAACAAGGTAGCGGCTACCAAGGAAAGTCAGATTTAAGATTTTGACACCCACTGAGCCAACGAGAAGGTGAAGGCAAGGCTCCTCTTTGGTGCTCAGAGGGAGGGGAAATCACCTTGAAAGACTGGCACTCGGGGGAGGGAGGACATCACACCAAAAAGCTAAAGTGAGACCTCTTTGACATGAAATAAGTGGGAGAAGGCTTCATCATGTCAGGACAGGCTGCTTTTCCGGCATGATGGGCGCCGATTTGTACTTGCGATTCCCTTATTGAATTCTCAAAGGAAATGCTTGCATGCAGTGGGGTAAAAGTTCAACTGGATCAGTATGTTCTATATATATCTGGAGCCATCTGGCTATTTCTTCTGCGGTGCTGCCCTGAGCCCTTTTCAAGTTCTTCCCATAAATCCAACATGCCACAAGCAAGCAAAAAAAAAAAAGGATAACGTGTTTTCTTGATCAGCTTCTCTAATTTTGCTGAGCTTTCTGTTTCTTTCTGAATTTAGTTTTTTTTCAAAAAGCATTTTCTACTCTAACAATAATGTGAATTTTCTGGCGCATTTTTAACTGCTTCATTGGTAATGTTTCTTAGCCTCATAAAGGGATCAAATGGTATAAGTCGAAATGCTTTGCTACTGCTCTGACATTTCACTCTTTGCATCAGCATATTTCGGTCTCTCTTCCTTGCTTCGACATAATTATTATCTGCAGCCATCACACGTCATTAAGAAGATAAGGCTTGCCATGCTGCATCAGACCGAAGGGCCATCAGGCCCAGTATCCTACTACTACTATGAATGATTTCTATAGTTCTACCAGACCTACGAAGCGCTGTGCAGAGTAACATAGTAGATGATGGAAGATAAAGACCCGAATGGTCCATCCAGTCTGCCCAACCTGATTCAATTTAAATTTTTTCTTCCTAGCTATTTCTGGGCAAGAATCCAAAGCTCTACCCTGTACTGTGCTTGGGTTCCAATTGCCGAAATCTCTGTTAAAACCTACTCCAGCCCATCTACACCTTCCCAGTCATTGAAGCCCTCCCCAGCCCATCCTCAACCAAAAGGCCATAGACACATACCGTGCAAGTCTGCCCAGTACTGGCCTTAGTTCAATATTTAATATTATTTTCTGATTCTAGATCCTCTGTGTTCATCCCACGCTTCTTTGAACTCAGTCACCGTTTTCCTCTCCACCACCTCTCTCGGGAGCACATTCCAGGCACCCTCTCCGTAAACATTGCTCTTGAATCTACCACCCCTCAACCTCAAATTATGTCCTCTGGTTTTACCATTTTCCTTTCTACATTAATACTCTTCAAGTATTCGAACGTCTGAATCATATCTCCCCTGTTCCTCCTTTCCTCTAGGGTATACATATTCAGGGTATACATATTCACAGTCATAAAGAAGATAGTCCCTGCTCAAAAGAGCTTACAATCTAAACAAACAAACAGGATGTATCCTATTTCAAACAGTGGCGAATCCAGGTTACAAGTACCTGCCAGGCAGTGGCATAGCTAGGAACATTGACACCTGGGCACTGGGCTGTGGATGGAATGGGGCGTGACTGGGGCAGAGCTGGTTGGGTCTGGGGGGCGGGACCATGTATCCGGAGTGGTGTTCTGGGAATTCTGGTAACCCTTGTGTAAGGTGCTGCTTGCACCAGCAAACATTTCAAGAGGTCCGCGGGGGACAGGGCACAGAGAAGGAGAGGAAAATTCTGTAAATGGCGTCTGAAAAGTCATGTTAGCTTAAAATTTACCTCCAGGAAAATGACTGTGGTTCAAACAGTAATAATACTAAACATCCCAAAATCACTATTGCTTGAAATAAAGCTACAGAGACGCCAGTACGCTTTTTAAATGCATGAGCGCCATGTTTTCATTTGTTGTCCCTCGTACTGAGTCAACTTGATTACTGTAACATCGCCTACTTGGCAATTTCCCTGAAGAATATGCGGCGACTACAACTATCGCAAAATACAGCGATCAGACTGATCTTGGGGATGAAGAAGTTTGACCATGTTACACCTTCCTACCGACTTCTGCATTGGCTTCCGATGGAGACACGTGTGAAGTTCAAGTTTGGTTGTTTCTGTTTTAAGGTACTATTCGGTTTAGCCCCTAAATACGTAACGGACCTTTTCTCTTTCTCAGCCAACAGTCATAAGAGAAGCTCACACTTCAATTTTGTTTCCCCTCCGGTTAAGCAGGGGTGTCCAATGTCGGTCCTCGAGGGCCGCAGTCCAGTCGGGTTTTCAGGATTTCCCCAATGAATATGCATGAGATCTATTTGCATGCACTGCTTTCAATGCATATTCATTGGGGAAATCCTGAAAACCCGACTGGACTGCGGCCCTCGAGGACCGACATTGGACACCCCTGGGTTACAGGATGTAAATTTAAAAGGCACCATCAACATCTTTTCTCACATCAGGCAGCATTATGGGGTAAAGATCTAGATCAATTGCTTACGCCTGCTTCTTACGGGAAATTTAGGAAACCTCTAAAAACATGTCTGTTCCTGCACAACCTCTCCCACAACAATTGATCTCTAGAACTGTTAGTCACTAATCTCTAACTTTGTTAATTCCACTCAATTTGTAGCATCTTTCAATCATTGTAAACCACAGAGAACTTCAATGTCCTGCGGTATAGAAACTGTTATTATTAATATTATCATTCAGAAGGTGCTTATAGCACTGAGATCCCTTGCTAAAAATTTCCCTGACGCGGCGGGAACTGAGACGGCCCCATCGAAACGCTGGCTGTGTTGGATTAAAGCTTGTTAAAGAAGCAGCGGCTTTATCTTTTCAGCCATCTTGTGAAACAAGGAGCTCGAAGAAAGAATCGAGCGTTTCCCAGATAAGTAGGGATTCATTGCTGTAGTCAAAATGTACTGGTCAGTTTGGACTTTGGAGTATAATCTGCACTAGTTTGATGGTTCTGTGTTGAAATATTCTGTGAGGCACACCCGTGGTATGTGCTATATCTGTTGGTTGGCAGATGAGGGCAAAAATACTGAGTCTGTCTTTTAAATAATTTTAAACAAATCATTAAAATAATGTGATGAGGATCTTGGCACATTATCTCATGCGTTTTGGCTGTGTCCTTTAATTAAGTCTTTCTGGTCTGCCATCCTATTATATTTGGGCTCTTTATAGTCCTGTTGTGGGTTCTCCAAGGGGAGTAATTTTTGGTAAGGCAGCAACTTGTGGGGTATTTGGCCAAGGGAGATGTCTTTTATTTCAAAAGGCATGTACGATTGGACATAAATGTATTATGCAATTTTGGTTACAGAAAGAATCTCCAAGCTTTTGGCATTGGAGGATCCAGTTGCATCATTTACTTTTATGTGAGGTCTGGGAGGTTCGGCGATCTCCTAGACCAGGGGTCTGCAACCTTTAAGACATAAAGAGCCACTTGGACCCGTTTTCGAAAAGAAAAAAAAACTTGGAGCCGCAAAACCATTATAAAACAAATCTAACACTGCATATATTGTTTCTTATCTTAATGCTATATACAGGATCACTAAATTGAAAATAAAATCATTTTTCCTACCTTTGCTATTTGGTAATTTCATGAGTCTCTGGTTGCACTTTCTTCTTCTGACTGTGCATCCAATCTTTCTTCCTTTCTTTCAGCCTCCTGTATGTTTCCTCTCCTCCAGACCTCATTCTCTCCCCCAACTTTTTCTTTCTGTCTCCCTGTTCCCCCTTCTTTCTGTCTTCGTGCCCTCCCCCAAGCCACTCGGTTTGCTGCCACCGCAATCGGGGAACAGCCCCCAAGCCACCGCCGTCCCAAGCTTTCCCTGCAGAAGTGTTGCGCTGACCAGCATTCCGCTCCCTGACGTCAATTCTGACGTAGGAGAGGAAGTTCCGGGCCAACAAGGCATTTCTCCTCATTCCATCCAGCCTGAGCCCTATCTCTCCTTGATCCAGCATTTCCCTTCTGTGTCTGTCAGAATTACCATTCCACCTATTTTCCAGCATCACC
This sequence comes from Geotrypetes seraphini, assembly GCF_902459505.1. NCBI lineage: Eukaryota > Metazoa > Chordata > Amphibia > Gymnophiona > Dermophiidae > Geotrypetes > Geotrypetes seraphini. The sequence goes on from NC_047089.1 coordinate 254,021,744, forward strand.
CTTCTTTGTGTCCATCTCACCTATATCCCTATCTCACCACTTTTTCAGAATCTTCATTTGTCTCTGTCCTTATCTTTACGCCATGTTCACCATTTGCCCTTTCAATGTCTTTATCTCCCCCCCCCCACTTTTTCAGCATTACTTCTATGTCTCTATTTCACCTCCTCTTCATGTCCACTCTGTATCTCTATCCTTATTCAGTAGGTCCTGCTTACCCTTTCTCTTCTTTGTGTCACTATCTCCATTTTCAGCTTTCCCCCCCTTTTCCTTTGTTACTGCACCCTGTAGCTAGAATCTTTCCACCCTCCCTCCACTCCGGCCCAGCCCAGTATGAAAGATTTCCTTTTGTTTCCCTCCCCTCTCTCTTTCTCTCTCTCTTCTCCTCCCTCACCCACGAGTCCTGCATCTGGCCCTCTCCCTTCTACCTGCACCTGGCAACACCCCCCTGCTCCGCGGCTCTCTTCAGCAACTCGTCAGCAGCAGTGATCAAGACAAGCTGCCGACATCGAGGCCTTCCCTCTACGAGTCCCGCCTTTGTGGAAAAAGGAAGTTGAAACAAGCGGGACTCGCAGAGGGTAGGCCCCGACGTCAGAAGCTTGTGTCGATCGCTGCTGCTGAGTTGCCGAAGAGAGCCGCGGAGCAGGGGATGTGGCCGGAAGCAGGTAGAAGGGAGAGGGAGATAGGAAGGCTGTAGATCTCCGGAGCATGACACCGACCCCGGCCAGGATGATTTCTTTTTCAGGCACCTTACAAGTCCAGCGTCGCGGCGGGAAATAGCCATGCTGAGCAGTGAGCTCAGCACTACAAAGATGAAAGCCTTGCTTGCTGATTGGTCCGGCGGCACGGCGGGGCGGGGCCGCCGGACAATCAGCAAGCAAGGCTTTCATCTGTGTATGTGCTGAGCTCACTGCTCAGCATGGCTATTTCCCGCCGCGATGCTGGACTTGTAAGGTGCATGCCTGCGTGACACACTACCGGAGCCGCAGCAAAGGTGGAAAAGAGCCGCATGCGGCTCTGGAGCCGCAGGTTGCCGACCCCCGTCCTAGACGAACTCATCTTTTTATGCAGATTTGGGATCCTTATATTCAAAACCTTTCACCTAGAGCAGAGGTAGGGAACTCCGGTCCTCGAGAGCCGTATTCCAGTCGGGTTTTCAGGATTTCCCCAATGAATATGAATTGAAAGCACTGTATGCAAATAGATGTCATGCATATTCATTGGGGAAATCCTGAAAACCCGACTGGAATACGGCTCTCGAGGACCAGAGTTCCCACCCCTGACCTAGAGCAAGAAGTTTAATTCTCAATGGATTACATTGAAGCTATGGTTGTCTAAATTGCATTCCAGATCTTTATTTTATGTATTTATTTATTTTAGTTGTCACCTTTCATTGGGAGAGGGGGAAAGGAATATGGGATGGAGGGGGGGAGGAAATGAAAAGATTTGGGGGGAGGGAGAGAGAGGTAGGGAAGGGAAAAGGGGAAGAAGGGAAGGGGGAGAGAGGAGGGTGATAATGAAGGATTATGGTTTATAATATTGTGAGCCTGCTGGTGCCGGGCTTTGCAACAGGCCATCGACAAGGGCTCAGCAACGACCGATCTTGACGTGCCTTCAAAGGATGTTGAAGGTCCTGCTGGCTCTTATAAGTATAATAAAGAAAAAATGTCAGGAACAATAAAATGTTTTCTCCAAACTTGAGTCCAACTTTATTTCCTAAGTAGCAAGCTGCTACCGTTTAGGCTTTGAATTCAATACATGAACAGAAAATTTGGGCTTACAAAAACATAGCCCACACCTTGCTTGCAGGTAAGTGTCCAAATGGTATTATTGTAACCCTGCCCTATCAGTCCCACAGTCAAAAGGGCAAACTAACGCTACAGGAATTACCCAGCCTTTACACTGGTCATTCGCCGTGTTTTAAACACTCTCAGAACGGGCTGCCTAGGCCTGGTTTTTAACAGGCCTTCCCCAGCCAGCTTAACAAGCAGCTGGTGGGGGAGGGGAGTAGCTGAATCCACTATACTTTAATTTGCCAAAAATTGGCCCCACGATCCCAACCCGAGGATCTTCAGTGGATTCTCCCCGTTACTACCCCTTACATACGGTCAGCAACAAAGTCCCATCCAAACAGAAAAAGGCAAAAGTAAAAATGCACAAAACACACTTCCTTCAATGTCCCAAAAATAAGGCGCCAAATCCAGCCGTGAGCCTAGCACTGCTCGCGCTGCCTGCACTCGCCTTGTGCTTCCAGACAGCCCAAAAGAAAAAACAAAATTCAAAACCCACAAACAGTTAGGAAATTCCACTTAACTCTCATCCATGTGGATTTCTTCAGGTTCCATGGAAGTATCCATAAGCTCTATGGCAGCGATGGTGAACCTATGGCACGCGTGCCAACTGTGGCACGCGAAGGCCTTGCAGCTGGCACGCGCAGGGCCGCCATCAGGGCAGTACTACCAGGGGGTGCACAGGAGAGAGAGCTGAACGGGGACGATGGGGGACCCGCGGGGTTAAATATAACTCGAGCCGCGAGGCTCGTCTTCTACTCCGACTGCCCTGCCGCTCACACAGCCGATCGGAAATCTTCCCCGACGTCAGCGCTGACGTCGGAGGGAGGGCTTAAACAAAGCCCGCCCTCCGACATCAGCGCTGAAGTCGGGGAAGATTTCCGATCGGCTATGTGTGCGCGGCAGGACAGGCAGGAAATAGAAGACAAGCCTACGCGGCTCGAGCTACATTTTGCTGAGAAAGTTGCTAAGATGGGCTGGGAGACAAACGGGGAACACAAAAGGGGGAGGGAGTGCGTTTTGGACATAAGGCATGAACTTGGGAGAAAGGAAGGGAGGGAAAGAGATGCTGAGGTGGGGGAGGGAATGGGTTTTTGGACACAGAAGGCATGGACTTGGGATAGAGGAAGGGAGGGAAAGAGATGCTGAGGTGGGGGAGGGAATGGGTTTTTGCACACAGAAAGCATGAACTTGGGAGAGAGGAAAGGAGGGAAAGAGATGCTGAGGTGGTGGAGGGAATGGGTTTTTGCACACAGAAGGCATGGACTTGGGAGAGAGGAAGGGAGGGAAAGAGATGCTGAGGTGGGGGAGGGAATGGGTTTTTGCACACAGAAGGCATGGACTTGGGAGAGAGGAAGGGAGGGAAAGAGATGCTGAGGTGGGGAGGGAATGGGTTTTTGCACACAGAAGGCATGGACTTGGGAGAGAGGAAGGGAGGGAAAGAGATGCTGAGGTGGGGGAGGGAATGGATTTTTGGACACAGAAGGCATGGACTTGGGAGAGAGGAAGGGAGGGAAAGATGCTGAGGTGGGGGAGGGAATGGATTTTTGGACACAGAAGGCATGGACTTGGGAGAGAGGAAGGGAGGGAAATAGATGCTGAGGTGGGGGAGGGAATGGGTTTTTGGACACAAGGCATGAACTTGGGAGAGAGGAAAGGAGGGAAAGAGATGCTGAGGTGGGGGAGTGAATGGGTTTTTGGGCACAAGGCATGGACTTGGGAGAGAGGAAGGGAGGGAAATAGATGCTGAGGTGGGGGAGGGAATGTGTTTTTGGACACAGAAGGCATGGATTTGGGAGAAAGGAAGGGAGGGAAAGATGCTGAGGTGGGGGAGGGAATGTGTTTTTGGACACAGAAGGCATGGATTTGGGAGAAAGGAAGGGAGGGAAAGAGATGCTGAGGTGGGGGAGGGAATGTGTTTTTGGACACAGAAGGCATGGATTTGGGAGAAAGGAAGGGAGGGAAAGAGATGCTGAGGTGGGGGAGGGAATGTGTTTTTGGACACAGAAGGCAAGGACTTGGGAGAGAGGAAGGGAGGGAAAGAGATGGTTGTGTACACGGGGAATAGAAGAAAGGAGAATTTTTGGTCATAGGGAGGGAGTGTGGTACAGACAGTGGCATACCAAGGTGGGGGTGGGGGCGGTCTGCCCCGGTTTTACGCACCAAGGGGGTGCACAGCTGGCCACCCTCCAGTGTTCTCCCTAGGCTGGCAAACTGCGTCTCTTTAGCCACTTGAGTGCCACCGGCGCCATTGGGATCAGGCCGGTGCCAAGTTCTCCCTGCTTTTCCCTGTGGGGCTGACCAACTCTCGCCACCCACGTCAATTCTGATGTCGGAGAGGATGTTCTGGGCCAGCCGATCGCTGCCTGGCTGGCCCAGAACGTCCTCTCCGATGTTAGAATTGACGTCGAGTGGCGAGAGTTGGTCGGCCCCGTGGGGAAGAGAAGCAGGGCGAACTTGGCGCCGGCCTGTTCCCGATAGCGGCAGTGGCAGCCTATTCCCCAGTGGCGGTGGCAGCATTTTCCCAATGGTGGTGGCATAGGGGAGGGCAAGGAGAAAGAAAGAAAGGGGGGGACAGGGAGCCAAAAAAAAAAAAAGAAAGAGGGCTGGGTGAAACAAAGAAAAATGGGGCACGGAGAGAGAGAGAAAGACAGACATACAGAATGAAAGGGGGTATGGAGAGAGAGAAAAAGAAAGAAGGGGGCAGGGTGAAACAAAGAAAAAGTTTGGGGAGGGAATGAGGTCTGGAGGAGAGAAAGCATACAGGAGGCTGAAAAAAGGGAAGAAATATTGGATGCACAGTCAGAAGAATAAAGTGCAACCAGAGACTGATGAAATTACCAAAGGTAGGAAAATGATTTTATTTTCAATTTAGTGATCAAAATGTGTCCGTTTTGAGAATTTATATATGCTGTCTATATTTTGCACTATGGCCCCCTTTTACTAAACCGCAATAGCGTTTTTTAGCGCAGGGAGCCTATGAGCTTCAAGAACAGCGTGGGGCATTCAGCGCAGGTCCCTGCGCTAAAAAACGCTATCGCGGTTTAGTAAAAAGGGAGGGGGAATGTTTGTCTATTTTTGTATAGTTGTTACTGAGGTGACATTGCATAAAGTCATCTGCCTTGACCTCTTTGAAAACCCGCGGAATATAAATGATAATTAACATTTTCTCTGCGTACAGCGTGCTTTGTGTTTTTAAAATTTTATTGTTGGTAGATCATTTTGACTTGGCCACAAAGGTAAGGGGTAGGGAGGGGAGCTGCTGAAAGAGTCTACCTTGACGTGGTTGCAGGCTTACAAATCTTTTGGTCAAAGAGTGCGGCGACAGAGAAAAGAATGTGTGTATTCGGCCCATGAATGAAATCATTAAAACATTATAAATTGCCAATAAATTGAAATGAAAACCAAAGGATTGTGAATCAAATTGATTCTCTGACAATACAAAGATTCCAACCTTTAAAAATGATGTTACATAGTTCAGGCAACTTTATAAAGAGTTTTTAGATACTAAAATCTTGTTATTAAGGTTTAATTGACGTTCTGGCACTTTGAGGAAATTATTTGGTTTTGTCCGGCAGTTTGGGCACTCGGGCTCAAAAAGGTTAGCCATCACTGCTCTATGGCATCCGGGCTGGCTGTCTGGTTTGCCTCAGGGACAGAAGTTGCATCCAGCATTTCAATGTCCTGGTTCTGTTGGAGTTCAGGAGCCCACTCCTTCGAGCCTCCTTCCTGGGCTGGCCCAGGGTAGACTGACTTGGTCTTCCTAAGCCCAGCTTCTATAGCACTGAGCTGGCCATGCCCTAACCTGTGTGGGGGAAGGGCAAACTGCTGCTTTGGCTGAGCTTTTCCTTGGGACTTAATTAGTCTCAGCAGCTGCGCACTCCCTGAGCTAGGAGCCTGCCTCCTAGGCTGTCCCTTTCTGCAAGGCACCTCCCATTGCTCCCGGCTGTTCTCCCAATATTCCTCCTCCCCCCCGAGTTCCTGTTCTTGGGTGTTCATTCTGAACTCAGAGCCTAACTGCCTGTCTGAGTTGGAGCTGCTACATTGGTCAGCCCTTTTCAAGGTAAGGCCTGAGTCCTGAGGAGTTCTCTCGGGCACAAGCTTAACTCTAAGTCTGGGGTTGTGACAATATAAAATGTTTGAAGGAATGATAATATTTGATAATATGTATTATATGGAATGTAATTTTATTTTTTTCTTAAATATTTGATTTCATTTGTAAGGAATATCTTTATATATTATCTGAATGTATTTTCTTTTGTTCCTTCAATAAAATGTTTAAACTAAAAACAAAAAAAAAAAGATAAGAAACAGATTATTTAGCAAAGAAAATAAATTTACTGAAAGAAACAGTAAAACTAGGAAGTGAGGGGGAGGGGGGGGGGTAAGCCAGTAACGTGAATGGGAGTATTTGAAAACATTCACAACATAACCCGAACTGGGTATACGACTCCAAATTCTGAGGCTTTTGAACCCCTATATAAATAACACCTTACAGCTTCATTTCAACCGTTAGTGATTTTGTGATGTTTAGTCACTTAAAACATACATTATAGGTGCCTAGTGACGCCTAAGTCCTTCTCCACCCCTAAACGCACCTACTTTGGAGTTGGACGCCATTAGGAACCCTGCAAAAGGCGCCTTTCTTTTGTAGAATCGCACCTAAGAAGACGGGGGCCTATCGCCCAATTCATTTTTTTTCCAATCAGCCTCCTGCCCTCCATAGTCCTCCCTACCCTCTTCTAATCCCTTCCTCTGTAATGTCGCCAAGAGCTTGTATAGGTATGTGTGACGCACAAATGGAAGAACTAAAATAAATAAATAAATAATTACAAACCCGTAGTGTGCTTTTTTTAGTGCCGGCCGTGACGGTAACAGCTCCAACGTTCATAGAATTCACATGAATGTCAGAGCTGTTACCACCGCGGCTGACGCTAAAAAATGCACTACGGCTTTCTAAAAGGGGTGGGGGGTGGGTAAGTTAGGCACCTCTTATAGAAATTTCCCCATATTGTACGAAGTTGAAGAGTGAGATACTTAAAGGGACTGAAAGGAAGTTAGTCCTGGAGAGGTTGATATACACCTGGATTAGATTAATTTCTTGTATTTATGTATTTAGTTCTCTGCTAATTTAAAATCATTATTTACCCTCTTCTTGGGTGAACCCATTTAGGATGGTGTACATGTTCCAGAAGCAATTAAGACAGCATTACTGATAGAGTTCTCCAATAAAACAATAGCCCAAGCATTAATGATAATGAGAGGTCTTCAAAGGCCTAATGAGCAGAGAAAGATGAAATCAGCATTAGGCTGGAGATGAAAAGAATTTAAAGCCTTTCAAGACTGTAGGTATTCTGTTTCACTATTTGGTATTTTGCACTTCATTTTCATAATATTTTTACCAGGATATATTAAGAACATAAGAATTACCCCTGCTGGGTCAGACCAGTGGTCCATCGTGCTCAGCAGTCCGCTCACACGCTGGCCCTCTGGTCAAAGACCAGTGCCCTAACTGAGACTAGCTCTACCTGCGTACGTTCCGGTTCAGCAGGAACTTGTCTAACTTTGTCTTGAATCCCTGGAGGGTGTTTTCCCCTATGACAGACTACGGAAGAACGTTCCAGTTTTCCACCACTCTCTGGGTGAAGAAGAACTTCCTTACCTTTGTACAGAATCTATCCCCTTTCAATTTTAGAGAGTGCCCTCTCGTTCTCCCTACCTTGGAGAGGGTGAACAACCTGTCCTTATCTACTAAGTCTATCCCCTTTAGCACCTTGAATGTTTCGATCATGTCCCCTCTCAATCTCCTCTGTTCGAAGGAGAAAAGGCCCAGTTTCCCTAATCTTTCGCTGTATGGCAGCTCCTCCAATCCCTTAACCATCTTAGTTGCTCTTCTCTGGACCCTTTCTCTGGACCCTTTCGAGTAGTACCGTGTCCTTCTTCATGTACGGCGATCACTGCTGTACGCAGTACTCCAGGTGAGGGCGCACCATGGCCCGGTACAGTGTCATGATAATCTTCTCCATTCTGTTCGTGATCCCCTTCTTTATCATTCCTAGCATTCTGTTCGTAAATGCTACAGAGGCTGAGTTGACCAAAACAAAAAAAACAAAACACAAAACTGTGGAGTCGATGTTCTTGGTGAAAAATTAAGTTTATTGACACATATGATGAAGAGACAATAGCCAAAGCCAATGGAGGGTGTAGACTCATATAGGGTAGACCCGACATGGTCCGTGTTTCAGCTAAAAAGCCTTACTCGAGTTTCCAACTTGAACTAACAACAGTACAAATAAAAGATGTAAACTGAAAACCAGGATAAGGAACTTTTAACATCAGTAAAATTGTAGCAAGGATTGCCAAATTTGCACGAGCCATTTCCAGGGTTTCTTCTTGGTGTGGTGGTGAGTTTTCGGGGCTAAGCTTGCTGTCAGAGGGGGTCCTCAAGTATGGGGGAGTCTCTGACCCTGCAACTGGAGGGACTGGGCATTCTTCCTGCTGATCTTCCATGTGAGGGTGGGTGGGTGACAATGGCAGAGGGGCCACTAGACCACCAGGCTTGTTTGGGGGCTCTGCCGGGGGGGGGGGGGGGAGATTCGGGGTCATTCGTGATGACATGACTGAGCTGCTTTATTTTCCTATCAGGCACTGACAGGAAAGTAAGGCTTCGACGGTTTAGACCCTGCCAGTAAATATCAGCTCTGATTCCTCGTAAATGGAGGGGTGTTCCTTCTTGAGAATCCCCCAGAGAGCTCATTTTGATATTAATGACCTCATACTACATTCGCATAGTACTATAGGAGGCTGCTAGAAAGCACGGAAAAGACCACAGTGAGCTGTTTTGATAATCGGGCGGTAAAATATGTGCATTTAATGATGGTTTAGCGTCGTCGTTAAATGCCTGGTGACTTTAGAGAATCTGGGCATCATTCTCATGAAACAGCAAAGTCAACCAGCTCTCTCTCTCGAGAGAGAAGGGCAGAGTGGCGGAGGGCAAGTGGGGATATGCGTGGGAGAACTTGCCCATAGTGACCAATCAGATTTCAGGTTTCATTTTCCCAGAGAAAAGATTAAACGGTATCAGTCACTAATAGCAAGTTTTGTGGAGGTCTTCCTTTTCTCCAGTTCGTATAAATAGGCCCTAAGTGTCATTGTTTATTGTCACTCAGTTTGTAAGACTGACACACCAGCTGTCAAGGGGACAGTTTATATGAGACTGAAATACAAGAGATCAGGACAAGTAGGCCTTGGTCTGTACGTCAGTTGCACTGACCTATATTAGATATATATGTTGCCTAGTTAGTTAAAGCCTAACAATAAAATGTCTATATCAAAATCTCTGCTGCTCAGAGCTTGAGGGTACTCAGCTGGATATTTTTCAGTCTAGGGGGTACTTGGCGTGAAGAAGTTGGGAAACATTGATCTAGTGGCCTCTTCAGGGGCAGAAAAGAACCCTGCTCTTTCCTGCCTGCTTCTGCCAGTGTTGCCTCTATCACTGCTTTTTCAAAATGGCTGTCAAGACTTCATGCAGCAGCTTCATGAGATTCACGGTCGAATCGCGAGGCAAACACATAGTCTCGGCAGCCATTTTGAGAATATATTTGTGGTGAGTCAAGCAGTGGCAATGGGCAGGAAAGAGTGGTGTTCTTTCCTTCCCCCAAAGATGCCACTTGACCATTAGGGTAGCTACTCTCCAGGAAGTAGAGGAGAAATATACCTGACCACAGAAAGAGAAGGTGAGAGATGTCATACCAGTGGAAGGGAGAGGGCAGGAGAGAGGTGCCAGACTAGGGAATGGAAGGAGGAGAGTGAGAGAGATTCCGGCCCAAGAGAGGGGGAAGAGTAGGGAAGGAAGGGAGAGAGATGCCATACTGTGGGAAGGAGAGGAAAAGAATGATAGACCATAGGAGGGGTTAAGGGGAAGACAGAGATGTTAGACTGAGAGAGAGAAGATGATGCACTGAGATGGAGGGGAAGGGGAGAGAGAGGAAGGAGATGGTACACAGCAATGGGTGTGGAAGGGAAGAGAAATGCTTCTTGTAGATGGGAATAAGGGAGAAGAAAGAGGGAGGAGATGGTACTCAACGATAGATGGGAAGGTAAGACATAGAAAAGTAAGTAGATTTGAGAAGAAAGCAGAAAAATGCAAGAAAGTTGAATATTAAAAGTTAATGCAAAAAAAAAATGTATGTAGGGCAGAAAGTGAAGAAGGAGAGAAAAACAGCGGATAAGAAGGCTCTGAACGTGCTGGTGTATGGTAAGATAGTCTGGCCACTAGATAGTGAGGTTCTGAGAGACAAATGATTTTGTGTGTCAGCAACAAGATCTTGAATTTCACCCTGCTTTCAATCGGGAGCCAGTGTAATTCTTTCTGTAGCGGGGTGGCACTCGTCTCTACCTCGATTTTCCGAGCAGAAATTTTGCTGCTGCCTTTTGTACAATATGAATCTGTCTGATCGTGTTCTTCGGAACACCCAGCAGGATTGCATTGCAGTAGTCAAAGACTGATTGAAGTATACATATTGAAATCTTTGAGTCTGTTCCTGTACACCTTATGACGAAGACCACTGACCATCTTTGTAGCCTTCCTCTAGACTGACTCCATCCTTTTTATATCTTTGATGGTTCGGTCTCCAGAATTGCACACAGTATTCCAAATGGGGCCTCACCAGAGACTTATACAATGGCAGTATTGCCTCTTTTTTTTCCTTCTGGCCATTTCTCTCCTTATGGACCCAAGCATCCTTGGGTTTGACTGCTGTAACTTAACTGGTTAGTGCTACTGAAAATGCCCAGTTAGCCCCCAACTCAAACCCAGCTACTTTGGGGACATTCCAGGAGCAGAATAAGCACTTGACTTATTAAGTTCCAATATTCAGCATTTAACCGGCCGAAATAGCCGCATTGAAGTCAGTCCTATGTTTGTACGATTCACCATAGCCAGATAAGTGCTGAATATCCCAGTTAACTGGCTATGTGTTCGTCAGCTCCTTAAGCCTGGAAATTCAATACTAGAGCCTGGCCATGGCCCCCAAATTGAATTTCCGGCAACAGCAAAATGCTGGCCTTCGCCGGCTGTATTTTGATCCTACTGTGCTCATGCTGCACTTACATTCCACTTAAATAATGACATAAGAATTGCCGCTGCTGGGTCAGACCAGTGGTCCATCGCGCCCAGCTCACACGGCGGCCCTCTGGTCAAAGACCAGCGCCCCAACTGAGACTAGCCCTACCAGCGTACGTCCTTGTTCAGCAGGAACTTGTCTAACTTTGTCTTGAATCCCTGGAGGGTGTTTTCCCCTATGACAGACTACGGAAGAACGTTCCAGTTTTCTACCACTCTCTGTGTAAGATAGTCACATATTTAGAAAATAGTGCCTAGGTGGAATTCTGCCATTTTCATGTATATTTCAGTATTCTAATCATTTACATTCTTATCCATATCCAAGTATAGGCACTCACTTCACTGAATTACCCCCTAGATGTCTGCAGAGAAAATGCTTTTTAAATAAGACCCTGTTTGAGACCATCTAAGAAAGGCACTGGTACAGCATCACTTTCCTACCAGTATAAAGAACAATTTAATCTCATTCTGCTGATCTGAAATGTTATGTTATTCCGCCTTTACCTATTCAGCTTCTACGTCCTTTGGCCCCTACCGCTACAGACGAAGTTCAAGAAATTACCTGTAAGCTCACACAGATCAACTCGTGGCTCAATCAAAACACTCTTGCATTCAACATTGCAAAAACAAAAGGCGTTTTGTTTCCTTGCACAGATAAGGACGATCTAACCATGCCTATCTGTATTGAATCAACCCTGATAGAAATGGACACCAAGGTGAAACTACTGGGAGTCATCCTTGATAAAAAAAAGTACTTTTCACAAATAGATAAGTGCAGTTGTTCAGAAAAGCTTTTACAAATTAAAGCTAATACGTTTAATATCTTCTCTCTTTGACCCTTCCCCCTTTCCTTAACATTCTGATTCACTCTCTGGTAATCTCTCACCTCAATTACTGTAATTCGTTATACCAAGGTATAACATAGAAGGAAATACGTCGGTTCCAAATTATCCAAAACACAGCTATAAAACTCATCTACAAAGCTAAAAAATTTGACCATGTAACTCCCTTACTCCGTGATGCCCATTGGTTGCCAATTCCATATAACTTATAAATTACTTCTTCTCACATTTAAAACTAGCATTTATCGATAAATTTCTTACCCCTTACATCCCATCGAGGTCATTGAGATCAAATACTCAGAATCTATTAGCAATACCCTCTATCTGCGAAATTGTCTACGATATTACCCATAAGACAATCTTCTCAGTCACGGCCCCTTTACTTTGGAATGCTATGCCCCTTGACCTCAGATTAGAATCCTCCTTGGAAAAATTCAAGCCCAAAGTTAAGACATTCTTATTTAAAGACACTTACAGTACATGACAAATGTTTTAGTCAAGGATGACTATCCTTCCAAAGGAGCTTTTTCCCCTTCCTGTCGGGATTCCCGTCATCCTTTCCTCTCTGTATTTTTTTTTATCTCAATGTAATTATATACTCCTTACCCTACTTTCCCCCTGTATCATGCCAGTTTCATATTGTCTGGCTATCCCCCCCCCCCCTTTTTTTTTAAAAAATAAACAACTGTTTTTAATTTTTTATATATAAAGACAAGTTCGAAAATTCTTCGATAAAACACAATTCCTGCTCTTAGTACAATCCCTAGTCCTAGGTCTCTTAGATTATTGCAACATTCTCTTCCTCCCCTGCCCAGCAACAATGATAAAACAACTGCAAACAATCCAAAACACAGCACTGAGACTCATCTTTTCATTAAGGAAACACGACCACATCACAAAGGCATACCTCAACTCACACTGGCTTCCAATTCCGGCAAGAATACTATTCAAATTCTACTGTCTACTATTTAAAACCATAAACGGCGACAGCCCAACTTATCTGAACAACCGCTTCATCCAAACTACATCAACTAGACACAGGAAAACCCACACTCCATTCACGCACCCTCCAATCAAAGAAGTCAAATGGAAAAAAATATATGATGGCCTCCTAGCCACACAAGCAGCAAAACTCGACAACCAAATCTCCAGTCTACTAATTATGACCCCAGACTACAAAACATTCAGAAAATAAGTAAAGATGCTACTTTTGAAGAAATTCCTGTAAACGGCTTAATACCGCTAGCTCCTTTCCACTTCCCAATACCTTCCCGATTCCCCAAAGCAATCTCAACTACTCTTTATCTCCTCTAGAAATTACCAGATATCTTCTTCTTGTAATACGTTTTTTGTAATTCTTTTGTAATCCGCCTTGAACCGCAAGGCAATGGTGGAATAGAAATCTCTAATGTAATATATATTAACTGCATTGTAAATTGTTTAAGATTTTCTGAATAGACGGTATATGAAATATCTAATAAACTTGAAACATGAAACAAGAAGTTGGGTCAGTAACCCAAGACGTTACAGTAGACAGTTTGATCCGAACATTCAATCAAGTTGCTAATACTGGTAGATCAGGACAACTATTAATACAGTTATGATTGGGCGTAAATGTATTATGCAATTTTGGCTACAGAAAGAATCTCCCAAGTTTCTGGCATTGGAGGAATCAATTGTATATTTGCATTCGAGAGTTGGGAAGTTTGACGTTCGCCTAGAAAAACTCATCTTTTTATGGAGGTTTGGGATCCTTATATTCAGAATCTTTCACCAAGAATAAGTTTGGTTCTCAATGACTTACGATGAAGCTTAGGTTATCTAATTACATTACAGATAGTTATTTTATTTCTTTATTTTTGTTAGCTTTCACCCGGGGTGGGGGATTTCATTTGGAGGGGAAGGTAGGGGGATAGGGGATGGAATTAAGGGGGGTGTAGAAAAGAATGGAAATTCCTAGAGGATAAAGGAATTGAGGGGTACAGATAGGAGTAGAGGTAGGTTATAGGGATAGTCTGGGACCACTGATGGGCCGCCGCGGGAGCGGACCGCTGGGCGAGATGAACCTCTGGTCTGCCTCAGCGGAGGCAACTTCTTAGGTTCTTATGAATGATATAAATATGTATGAAATATTATTATTGTGATTCTTATTGTATTGAATGTATTTTTGTATTATCTTATTGTATTCTTATTTGATTCTTTCAATAAAAATTGTTATAAATTAATAGTTAGGTCATAGTTATAAATATATAGTTTCGAGTTCAAGTTGGTCATCATTGGCTCTTTGTTTTGTCCCAGCAGTTGCGTTAGACAATTTAGAAATGAGCTTTTACAATTACGAGGACCAGATCAGGCTAATCGCATTGAATCCGAGCTCTTACACCATAGAGTCCTTCTCGCCGTACATTTCTTCCAGAGAGACACATTGTAAGAAAAACATGCAAATAGAAAAAGGTATTAGGCTCCCCAGAGAATTTGTTTAAGATGAACATAATTGCTTCCCCTTTGAGCCTCAAATGCAAGGGAGTAATTGGAGCTCTTAAACACTGCTGGTGGGAGTGTCCTGTGGTTTATGATTTTTGAGAACTGTGATCTCCAGTATTAAAGAGATTACTAGTTACGCTCTGGAGCTTGATTTTTTAAGTATGTGTGCATGGAGCCAGGCATTTTGAATAACAAAGGACTCCCTTAAACACTGCTTTTTTTTTTTTTTTTTTCAAGTAGAAAAGTGTCTCATTTTTAGAATTTGCTACTGTTGACATGCCAAAATAAAGTGAGTTTTTATAACATATCCTTGCAATGTTGTAGAATCAATATTAGTATAATGTTTAATGCACAAACTGAACAAAGCTGTGTCGGCTTGAAATCTTTTCATGGCCCTCAGAGCTTTCTTGTATTCACGCTGCTGTTTCCAGAAGATCGAGATTAGTGTCCGTATGTTCAAGGACTTACTGTACGCTTGCCCTGGTTTCGTCTTTGGATCCACTCACCTGGTATTTCGGGGACATCACGCCATGCCCTTTATCCTAGGCAGACTGTTCGTTTTTCGCTTTTGGAATTATCACCCATTATTTCTGTTTCATGCACACAAGTCTTCACTTGGTTCTGATGTTACAGTGGGTGATCATCTGGCATCCGCTGATCACCGCATGGTGTGGTCTAATTTGAAAACTGTCACTCTTGATGACTCTCAATTCCCTTCCATTTGGCTTCAGGCCACTCTCTGAGATTCAGCTTTAGGAAAGACTCTGAGTGACGTGGCCTCACTTTTTCCACTGAGAAGGTGCGTCATTGTCCTTGGTATCATTCTAGGTCAGGGGTGGGCAACTCCGGTCCTCGAGGGCCGGAATCCAGTTGGGATTTCAGGATTTCCACAATGAATATACATGAGATCTATTTGCATGCACTGCTTTCAATGCATATTCATTGGGGAAATCCTGAAAATCCGGCTGGATTCTGGCCCTCAAGGACCGGAGTTGCCCACCCCTGGCCTAAGGCAATGGGATAAATGCACCAGGTAAAAGTGTTTATTTAGCGACCAGAAAAAGGAAATCCTGAGTCTCTTTTTTTGGCGCACAACGTTTGGCATTTCTGTCTCCAGCTGCATCTTCTCTTTGGTCTAATACAGGGGTGGGCAACTCCGGTCCTCGAGGGCCGGAACCCAGTCGGGTTTTCAGGATTTCCCCAATGAATGTGCATGAGATCTATTTGCATGCACTGCTTTCAATGCATATTCATTGGGGAAATCCTGAAAACCCGGCTGGATTCTGGCCCTCGAGGACCGGAGTTGCCCACCCCTGGCCTAAGGCAATGGGATAAATGCACCAGGTAAAAGTGTTTATTTAGCAACCAGAAAAAGGAAATCCTGAGTCTCTTTTTTTGGCACACAACGTTTGGCATTTCTGTCTCCAGCTGCATCTTCTCTTTGGTCTAATACAGGGGTGGGCAACTCTGGTCCTCGAGGGCCGGAATCCAGTCGGGTTTTCAGGATTTCCCCAATGAATGTGCATGAGATCTATTTGCATGCACTGCTTTGAATGCATATTCATTGGGGAAATCCTGAAAACCCGGCTGGATTCTGGCCATCGAGGACCAGAGTTGCCCACCCCTGGCCTAAGGCAATGGGATAAATGCACCAGGTAAAAGTGTTTATTTAGCAACCAGAAAAAGGAAATCCTGAGTCTCTTTTTTTGGCGCACAACGTTTGGCATTTCTGTCACCAGCTGCATCTTCTCTTTGGTCTAATACAGGGGTGGGCAACTCCGGTCCTCGAGGGCCGGAATCCAGTCGGGTTTTCAGGATTTCCCCAATGAATATGCATGAGATCTATTTGCATGCACTGCTTTCAATGCATATTCATTGGGGAAATCCTGAAAACCTGACTGGATTCCGGCCCTCGAGGACCGGAGTTGCCCACTCCTGGTCTAGTACCTGGATTTGCAGACCAGTGCTACTTTTTGGTACCCAGAAAAAAAAAATCTCCTTCCGCACTCCCTAATTCCATAAACTTGGGAGCACCATTTTTGTGACCAGCGTGCAAAATTGTGCACACAGGTGTTAGAATAGCACCTAACTTACCCCCCCTTTTACAAAACCGTAGCACGGTTTTTAATTTATAACATTTTTATTGAAGAAATCAGTAAATATACGATATTTTAATACAATAAAATAGTCATTCAATTAAAATTCATCATATTCATTTCCATCAAATATCTTTCATTTCTTCAAAATATATTTCCAAAATAGCCATTACATCTCTCAATACCCTCCCCCTAATTCCTACCCCCTTTCCCTTTTCCTATTGACCTCTCCCCCTATCCCCCCAAAAATTTAATTTTTAACTTTTTTATTGAAAGAATCATACTAATCCCCCCAAACCCAATGAAAGTTGACAAAAACACAGAATAATAAAAGCTATGACCGTAGCACGGTTTTTAACGCCGGCCGCGGCGGTAACAGCTCCGACACTCATAGCTGTTACTGCCACGGCCGTGCTAAGAACCGCACTACGGATTTGTATAAGGGAGGGGTTGGGGGGGGGGTTAATCATTTAAGAGAGCAGGAATTAGTTTTAATTGTCAAATCATGACTTTTAGGTGACATTCATTGACATCATTTTGCAATTGCCAATGCAAGTGCACTTAAGTGGTATTCTATAAAAGTAACCTCTTAATTCTATAGTACATAACTGCAACATGGGAGCGGCATGGGTGAGTCCGTGGCGTGCCAGGCACTTATTTGCTAAGTTCATAGAATCCTGCCAGTTACATGCCCAGCTGACAGCCTTTGAAACGGCACAAACAGGACCATCTGATGCCAGCAACGCGCTCCGTACAATGCACCCCCCCTGGAACTGCTGTCCCCGCCCACTGCGCCACAGCCAAGCGGGGAAGGCAATGGGCAGGACACAAGTTTGGAGACCTTGCTTCACGTGTAAACTGTGCGTAGCTCGCTACGACCCTGGGCGTAGATGCTCACCCTTAAAGTTAGGTTCTCAACCCCGACTTGGGCTTCTGTGCTCTTAACCCTTTCAGGACCATAAGGATCGTAGGCCAATTTTTGTGGTTTTGACGACATTTTTATGGTAAAAAGGGCTTGCAGATGCCAAAAAATTGATTTTTTTTTTGTGAAATATCATTATTTAAAAAAAAAAAAAAAAATCAAACTTCTGGCTTATGGACAGTGTGGCAAGTGAATCTTCTCGTCAATCTGGCAACGATGCTAATGAATGAATGTCGGAACCAGTTTGTTTACATAAAGGCAGTATCATATGGAATCCGTACATATCAAATTTAGAACTGTAGACTATCCCAATCAAAATTTATAGGATTTTAAAGTTATGGGACAAATATGTCCCTTGGTTAACAGCTTTGCCGTTACAGGATACTTGTGTAGCGTCCAATTTTTGCGCACATGGGCTTGTGGCGCCTTTCGTGAGTCGATCCCATCGTCTCTCGGTTGGTTCTGTGTAATATTACACAGGGTAATATTACACAGGGTGTAATATTGCCAGGGTTCATGAAATTATGTTTGTCAGACCATTTATTTTGCTACCGTGTTTCCCTGAAAATAAAACAGTGTCTTATATTCATTTTGGGTCCAAAAAACGCATTATATTCGAAGCAATTTAACTTCATGCTCTACCTATAATAACCTACGCCAGGCCCTCAGTCTGCCCTTAACTCTGCCTCCAAATCTATGCCTAGAATTATTCATAGAACCGGCGCAAATTTAAAAAACAAAAAAACGACTTATAAGATCACAGAACTCTTGGTACATTAACACTCACCGCTTTGGTGGCAAAGCACAGTTAACTAGCCCGGTATAGCAAGTCCTCACTTCAATATTTCAGCCCAGCCGTACTTGTTCTCTACCCGAGCTGATGTAGCAAAGCTCATACTAAGGTATACAAGGGCCAGCGACACAGACAGAGGTCGTCACCTTATCTTCTGGCGGGTGAGTGCGGTGAATTCCACGTGCAGTGATCTGGCTGCCCGCGGAGGTTGCCATACGCATGCGCTAGCGTATCAGGCGACCTCTGATGTTGCTCGCCTGCGCATGTGTCGGGGTGAAACTTGCTGCATCAACCCGGACAGAGAACAAGTGCGGCTGCGCTGATTTATTGAAGAGAGGAGGAGGCGGGGCTTGGATGTCTTGGAGGATCCTGGGTAGGTAGTTGGTCACTGGGAGGGATAGAAAGATGCTGCAGAGGGAAGGCCCGGCCCCGGGGGTGCTGGGTCGATCTTAACTAGGGCTTATTTTGGGTGGAGGGCTTATATTAGGAGCATCTTTTAAAAAAATTATTATTATTTCAAATTTAGATATCATTATACAAATAATAATAAAGAAAGGATTGTACAAAACAAGAAAATAATGAAAACTTTTCCCTTAAATCAACATTAACCACTATTCCCTCTAGCCCACATCACGGGAGAAGTTAGCCTGATACAATTTAGGAAATAAACATCAAAATAATCATGATTCAATGATCAACTATTAGAACATAAGAATTTCCACCAGTGGTCCATCGTGCCCAGCAGTCTGCTCACGCGTCAGCCCTCTGGTCAAAGACCAGCGCCCTAACTGAGACTACCCTACCTGCGTACGTTCTGGTTCAGCAGGAACTTGTCTAACTTTGTCTTGAATCCATGGAGGGTGTTTTCCCCTATGACAGACTCCGGAAGAGCGTTGCAGTTTTCTACCACTCTCTGGGTGAAGAAGATCTTCCTTACGTTCGTACGGAATCTATACCCTTTTAACTTTAGAGAGTGTCCTCTCGTTCTCCCTACCTTGGAGAGGGTGAACAACCTGTCCTTATCTACTAAGTCTATTCTCTTCAGTACCTTGAATCCTCTGTTCGAGGGAAAAAAGACCCAGTTTCTCTAATCTTTCACTGTACGGCAACTCCTCCAGCCCCTTAAGCATCTTAGTCGCTCTTCCCTGGACCCTTTCAAGTAGTATTAATGGTGCAAATAATACTTTTCTAAACTCCAATTCTATTTAATTCAGATGGAGACTGTGTACTAGATTCATGAAGCTGCAAACACTCTTCAAGGTGTACAGAATGCCAAAATATATATTCACATTCTTTAAATTTAGCATTATCTCCACAAAATTTTGCATGTTTATTTTGAAAAAAAGCTTTCATAGTTAAGGACTTATCTATCTCTCTCACACAAGTCACCAATAGAGTAGACCTAGTTTGACTCATATCTTGTGAGTCTTCAAGGAAACCCGTCAAGTCAAACTCTGTTGGTTCTAACTGGTCTACTCCTAATTCTGTAGAACATAGTATGAATTTGTTGTGGGCAAAGTTTTTATGTGAGCCAACCCCAAGATTTCTTTAAAGTATTTTCGCAGCCAAATTTCTGACGTCAACAAATGAGTCTTTGGGAAATTGACTAGGCGCAGATTTTTTGCCCGTAACTTATTTTCCATCATCTCAAATCGAGTGTGAATAATATGTGAATCTTTAACAGCTGAAGAAGACACAACTTGTAGGGTTGAGACTTGAGATTCAGTTGTTAAAATACGTTTCTCCAAAACCTTCAAGTTGGAATCAATATTTTCTAACTTATGAACTACTTCTTTAGAAAACTACATTCTGAGTCACCACTGACTTCAATAACCCCTCGACCCTAGTATTAATCATCCACAGATCTTTAAGGGAAACATACCGTGGCTCCTCTCGGGTCTCTCGTGCAACCAAAGCCTCCTCCTGGAAGGATATTGCTTTTGGCATCTCTTCAAAAACTAATAAAGGAGGTACTGGTAGCTCAGACAAGACCGTGGGAGGAGTACTGGATCCATTTATCAGATCCAAACCAACAGATGTATTTGGAGGAGGAGGTGGTGTTCGCTCTAAGGGGCTGAGCGATGCCCCTGATAAAGAATCTGCGTCCTCAATTTGTCCAACGGCACTAGGAGGCAAGAGGTGCCTATCCATAGGACCAGCTGATCCAAGTGTCGAGACTTTTGCTTTCACTTTTCTTTTCCCCATTAGCATTAATAAATAAAACAGTCATATGTATCCTGGAAATAATGGCTCTCCGTGTCTCCTGTGTCTCCTCATGTCTCCAAGGGGCTCTTGCCTATGTCTCCGTGCCGCAGTCGCGGCGTCCTTTTCACTCTCCAGTGAAGGACCTCGATGACGTAGGGGTGTCTGTCTCTGCGGGTGCCCACCAAGATTCAGCACCCCAAATCGCCACCTCGCCTGATATTGTTCAGGACACTGATTCTCAGCGGCGAGGAAGCAGTCTCTCAAAACAGCACCTCACACTTAGGTAACGCTCCCATATTAGGAGCATCTTTAAAAATCATGCAGTTAGATTGATTTACAGATTGAAGAAATACGATCGTGTTACGTTATTTTATTGCGAATTGCATTGGCTGCCTGTGGAAGCTCAGGTATTGTTCAAGATGGGCTGTTTTTGTTTCAAGGTTTTATATGGTGCAGCCCCTACTTATCTGGCTCATGCTCTGTTCAATTTTCTTTCTGTAAAAGGTTGTAAAAGCAAGAAATTCCTAAATCACTCTTTAGCATCTCAGGCAGCTTCTCATGAAAAAGAATTCCGATCATTGTTGCTCACAGCTGTTTCTTTCAGACATTTTAGAAAATGGCTAAAAAGCTGTCTTTCTCCAAATACCTGACTAGCTGACTCCTTCAAATATATGATTATGTTTAATATTTATAATCTTTTGCAAACCGCATAGAACTTTTTGGTAACGCGGTCTATAAGTATAATGTTATGTTATGTTATTTTCGGGGAAACACGGTACTTAAGAAGCATTAAGCCAGTATGGCTACTTATAAGCTGTGTTGCATCTTCATCATCTGTTATCCCTCTCCATGTATTATTTCGCACAAAGATCTGAAGGTGGTTTACAGAGATGTACAGCTATACAATGGAAGGGCTGGTAATGGGTGAAAGTAGCCAATTTGCAAGTTCTTCCGGAATTAATCCAGCTACCTCTCCTCCCTTGTAACCAAAAAAACAAAACAAAACCTGTTGTAACTTCACTGGAAATGTCCAGTTAGCTCTTTTGTAATCTGCCTTGAACTGCAAGGTGTAGGCGGAATAGAAGTCCCTAATGTAATGCAATGTAATGTAGAGAAGGACTTGGGGGTACTGGTTGATAAAACGATGAAACCATTGGCACAGTGCGCAGCGGCCTCAAAGAAGGCGAACAAAATGCTAGGTATTATAAAGAAAGGTATTACAACCAGAACAAAAGAAGTTATCCTGCCGTTGTATCGGGCGATGGTGCGCCCGCATCTGGAGTACTGCGTCCAATATTGGTTGCTGTACATTAAGAAGGATATGGCGATACTCAAGAGGGTCCAGAAAAGAGCGACACGATTGATAAAAGGTATGGAAAACCTTTCATATGCTGAGAGATTGGAGAAACTGGGGCTCTTTTCCCTGGAGAAGCGGAGGCTTAGAGGGGACATGATAGAGACGTACAAGATCATGAAGGGCATAGAAAGAGTAGAGAGGGATAGAAAGAGAGAGAGAAAGGGAGACAGAGAGAGAGAGAGAGAGAGATAGAAAGAAAGAGAGAGAGAGAGAGATTGGAGAAAATGGGACTCTTTTCCCTGGAAAAGCGGAGGCTTAGAGGGGACATGATAGAGACGTACAAGATCGTGAAGGGCATGGAGAGGGACAGATTCTTCAAACTTTCGAAGACTACAAGAACGAGAGGGCATTTGGAAAAATTAAGAGGGGACAGATTCAGAACCAGTTCTAGGAAGTTCTTCTTCACCCAAAGGGTGGTGGACACCTGGAATGCGCTTCCAGAGGGTGTGATAGGACAGAGTACAGTATTGGGGTTCAATAAGGGATTGGATGATTTTCTGAAGGAAAAGGGGATTGAAGGGTATAGATAGAGGATTATTATACAGATCCTGGACCTGATGGGCCGCTGCGTGAGAGGACTGTTGGGCGCGATGGACCTCTGGTCTGACCCAGCAGAGGCATTGCTTATGTTCTTATGATGAAAACAGAGAAACAGTGAACAAGATTACATAAAACAAAGAAAAAAACACATAAAAATACTCATAAAAACCAATCAAAGCAAACCCTTCGGATGTAGCCTTAGATACCAATAACACAAGCATCCGTAAGGAAGTTTAAGCACAAGCCATCAGTCTGCATACAATAACTCTCTGAGGGGACAGGCCATATGGATAACAGTGGCTGGACGTGGCCATTGTTGATTTTCTGGAGCTCCAGGCCATCTGAGCTTATTGTTAGCGATTTCTCCATTTTCCCAGTCCGACATGTGCCAGAAATATCAACACTGTTCATATTTGTCGACTGAGTTGGCCTCCGGTCCGTTCAGAGTACACCGGGGAGAGGCAGCGAGTGCCAAGACAGCTGTAGAGTCTGGTGAATGAGCTCTGGGCTGACATTTGACACCAGTTGCGGTTACAGATGGGAAATATTATTTCAAACGACCTGCAATTATTGCATTAAGTCGGGCTGTGCTGATGGCTAACAAGTGCGTTGAAATCTGTGTGATTACCTTGCACAGTACGGCTGTGCTCCATTAAAGCTGGCAATGCTCTGAAATTGGAAGCTGTCCGTTTGTGCTTTTCTTTTTGGCTAAATGACACACACAGACTCGTCCGATGTTGTAAAGTACATATCCCATATGTTGCATTAAATTCTAGTGCTCTGAGTAATGGTCGAGTCCTTTGTACCTTGGTTTGCAAACAACCCATTGTAATTATTAGTTATCATTTCGTTCCGTACCTTCTCGTTGCCTACATAATGATTCAGCCGCAGAGACGCTTATTAGCAGTAATTACTTAAAATATAAAAGCGTTTAGTTAAGACTGAAACATAAAGCATAATGTTTCGGAGCTCGGTAAATTGCATTCCGTTTTCAATGCCACAAGTTTTGGTGGTATGGGATGGGTAACAGAGCACCTTGGTGACACCAAGAGAAGCGTTTGCTTTGCCGATGTCGCCTGCATAGTTCTACAATGCTATGAGGGGGTGCTGAAACGTTCTCAGGCCAAGCAATCAACTTCCAAAATCCTGCGCCTTACTTTGCCCCTGTAGTTGAAAAGCGTGCTATCTTATTTTGTTCGGTGCCAATTTGCAGAAACACAATTCTACGTTTTGACATTGCTTCAGATCATTGATTGAACCATAGCCACGTCGTTCTCTTCTCGGTTGGGCTGAGAACTTTTCATCACCTCCTCGCAAGCTACAGCCGGATGCCAGAGACAGTAGAGTTCCACAAAGCACTTTGCTTATTCACTACACTGCCAGGTCCTGTGTGATTCTCTCTTGGTTTTCTATGCATTACAAATCATAACATTATTACTGCTTTTGTCACGTTCTTCTTATCCATTCATATCTCCCTGTTTTCTCACCTTACCCACCCCTCCCTCGTCTCGTGAGACTGTCATTGGAATGCATATATATGTGTCAACATTTGTTCATTTCCGATCTGAGGGAGAAGAGCTACCTTTGAAAGCTAATCCAAAATATATAGTCAGTCCGACAAATTTGCTATCATCCCTGTTTCGTTTATTTCTGTAGATTACCTTTAAAAGGGTTGGATGATATTAAGCAGGTCTGAGAGAACAAAGACTTTTATGCTTTCCAAAACCAAACCAGGCCTGAGAGATCAAAGGCTTTCCGTATTATAAATGCAACAAATGCATTTCACACTCCTGTGCAAATTTTCTCTGGTGGTTTGATAACAACAGGATTTGAGGATGGTTTCACTAGAATATGAGAATCAAAGGGCTGGATTCACAGAGCAAAACGATCGTGTACCGATCGGATTGCGACCCCTTTGCGCCCTGATTTCCCTCCGGCCCGAATCACTTACCTCTCTGCCGACCATCCTCCGATTCGCGCATGCAGATGAGGGCAACGGCATGCAAAGTAGGCAGGGACGCGATTCATTAACCAAAACCCTGCAACACCGACTGGGCTGACCTATCACAAACGTTCGACTGCTGAGGACCAGTCGCTCAAGCCCTTTCCAACTGCCCTGCTCTCTGCCCTGTCAGCCCCGACTCTCCCGCTAACCCAGATCGCCTGCCTGCTGCGATCGCCTGCATCCCTGGAGCTGCCTGCCCGAACGCCTGCCTGCCCTGATCGTCTGTCTGCCCCAACTCTCCCACCCTTTCCCACAGTGCAGATGGTCTGCGCATGTGCAGGGATCGCTATAGAGCGATCCCAGCAGGCAGATGGGGGCGTTCCTACGATCGCCCCCATCTGCATATTGTTGTTTCCAGAATTCATCGAACCTGCCCAGATCGGGCAGGTTCGTTAATATAGCCAACGTGTAGTGGACACCTGGAATGCGCTTCCAGAGAGCGTAATAGGGCAGAGTACGGTACTGGGGTTCAAGAAAGGATTGGACAATTTCCTGCTGGAAAAGGGGATAGAGGGGTAGAGATAGAGGATTACTGCACAGGTCCTGGACCTGTTGGGCTGCCGCGTGAGCGGACTGCTGGGCGTGATGGACCTCAGGTCTGACCCAGCAGAGGCACGGCTTATGTTCTTATGTCCTTATATCTGCGCATGCGCGCGTACGTGCGATGTCATCGTGCCACACCAGTGCATGCGCATTTGCCCTCCAGCAACCAGGCAACCAGGTTGAGGGGGGGCAGGCCTGGGGGTGGGGCCATGGGTCTGGATTTTCATTCCCAAAAATCTGGTGACCCTAGGCCACCATCCCTGGCACCTCCTGCTCTTGCTATGCCACCGAGTGCCAATTAACAGTTTTTAAGCGCTGACGACCACCAGGCAAACTAGAACCAGATATTTAATGCCAGGCTATGTCAGGGTCTGCAATGATGCCTGGAAGTCACGTGTGTACGTAGACCTGGCAAGTCTCCATCTCCCACACTCCTGCTGAGGAGCCGGGATCTCCCGTTGAGCAGCATCGCACCCAGCAGCAGCAAGAGAGGCCTTCCCAAAACATTTTCTGCTTCTGCAGGAAGGAAAGCCTCCATTGGTGGGGCTGGGTGGAGCTGTGGGTTGGGCTGGGCGGAGTCGTAAGTGGGGTGTGGTTGTGAGTGAAGTTATGTGCAGATTGATGGGTGGAATGGAGCGGGCGGGGCTTCAAATATTCCGCATAGGTCAGCCCCCTTGGCGGCTCTGGGATATGGCTAATATTCATTACCACAACTGTACATCTAACTGGGCAAAGCTAGGACTGTCTTTTCTGTGGTCCAACTTTCCCAATTAGTTACATGGGTGCCAGCACTGAATATCGCTAGTGCCCACAAAACTTTTGAGACCACCCCAACCTTGCCCCAGACTGCCTGGCACTGCCTGGAGAGTGTCGTGGCAATTAGAACTGATATTTTGTGTCGCCACCAGGTTAAGTGGTACTAAATGTTGACAGCTGGCCAGCTTGGCATGGATTAAGCAAGCATGAGCCTCTTCTGCCTGCTTAAACCACGCTGAATACCTGCCCCCATAAATTTCAACTCACACACTGTAGTAGTAGTTTCCCCTTTTCAGTTTCTAGCTCTGATGTCTCTGAATTAGTGCTGCCCGATTCGCCGATTCAAATCAATTCACCGATTCGCTTCAGTGAATTGATTCAAATTGATTTGTTGTCCGAGAAAATCGGACTCACTGATTCAGCGACCCCCCACCTTGATGAGACCTGACATACCTCCGTGGCCTTTCCTGCCAGGGCTTTCCTTCTGCCGTGTCACTGATGATGGCATCGGTGACGTGGCAGAGGGAAGTCCTAGTGGGGCAGGTTATGAAGCATACTGTTCAGACCGCTGCCACTGCTGCTGCTTTAGGAAGCCTCAGAGGTATGCCAGGTTTCACGGTGGGAGGATTGGTGGGATGCTTTTGCATAGGGGGATGGGAGGGAGGGATGGAAAGCTGCTTTGCAGGGGGATGGGTGGGATAGGAGGAAAGCTGCTGCTCAGGGGGATGGGAGGGGAAGAAAGGAGAGAGGAAGAGTTGGGATGGAGGCGTGAACAGGACAGTGAAACAAAGAGGTAGAAAGGAGGGAGAAATCCTTCATATGGTGGAGGGGAGGGAGACATGCATGGAGAAGAGAGAAGGAGAAATGTTAGACAAAGGGGAGAGGGCAGGGAGAGAGAGAGAGAGATGGTAGAGAGTGGGAAAGAAAAACATGTTGGATATGACAGTGGAAGACAGAAAAAAATAATTTTATTTTCTATTTTGTGATTACAATATGTTAGATTTGAAATGTGTCTCCTGCCAGAGCTGGTGTTAGACAGCGAGCATGAGCTGGGACCTAACAGAGAGAGAAAGAAAAAAGGTATTTTTTTATTTTGTTTATACCATAGCACCGGTGTGAGGTTGGAGAGGGCAAACGGAGTGGGGTGGGGTGGGTGGAAAGACTACAAAATAAACCTGCCAGGACGTTTGAGCAACTGGGCAGGAAAAGTGAATCAAATCAAATCAAAATATCGATTCCATAGGCTGAATCGAATTGAAAAAATTTTTCCTGAATCTAGCAACACTACTCTTGGTGGTCCACCTAATGAAGGTCACTTGAAGAGTTTTCTTTTGCTGCCCAGGAGGAGGGTTAGACTTAGATCCAGGGGTAGAGCACTGATTCCCAAACTTGTTTTGAGGAAACCCTAGCCACTCGAGCTAACTCTACATGCATTGAAGGTGGTGGATGCCTTGAAAACCCAACTAGCTGAAAGTCCTTTCGGATGTTTGGGAACCAATGTTGTAGAATATTCTGGTACATGTTACCAGCAGAGAGCAATGGGCTTTAGGAAACAACTATGTGTGAATAGAGTTTGTCTAATTGAGTTTCACTGTTGAATTCTTAGAAGAGTCCGAACACAAACAAGACTGTGGAAGACAATGGAAGACACGTTTTATTTCTTCAAATAATCCTAACAAACAGAGTCCATATCCTCAGGGATCCTAGATGTTAAATACGGTCGCAAATACAAATGTGGAAAAACAGTAATGACTTGGTAAACCAAATGGATATAGCACAGTAGGAGAACCTAAACTCTGCCGTGTATTTGTACACTGTATGTCACATCTAGGATCCCTAAGGAAGGCAAGTTCCACCGAAACACGGCCCAAGTTGGGTCCTCACAAGACAGAGATGTAGACTATGTTTGTTAGGATTGTTTGAAGAAATAAAAACATGCATTATTGAGAAAGACATGGGGGAAGCCACTGCTTGCCGTGAATCGGTAGCATGGAATGTTGCTACTCCTTGGGATTCTAGAATCTTGTTACTCTCTGGGATTCCGGAATCTTGCTAATCTTTGAGATTCTGTACGGAATGTTGCTACTCTTTGGGATTCTAGAATCTTGTTACTCTCTGGGATTCCGGAATCTTGCTATTCTTTGAGATTCTGCATGGAATGTTGCTACTCCTTGTGTTTTGGCCAGGTACTAATGACCTGGATTGGCCACCGTGAGAACAGGCTACCATTGGTCTGACCCAGTAAGGCTATTCCTATGTTCTTAAGAACATTGTTTTCCACAGTCTTGTATGTGTTCGGACCATTCTCTTCTTTTGAAATTGGTTTTTCTTCTGTTGTTGCTGCCAAATTCTAAGAAGACACCTCTATTGGTATCTACACCACATGAGCTATGTTTTTGTATGAGAGAGATTACACTTGGGAATTAAACGGAACGGAGAAGAGAGGGATATTGAAACTGTGCCTGTTTTCCAGACCAGACCTGTTGGAGTGGAACAGCGTTGTGAACCAACAGTCCGTCATGCAGAGGCTAGAGCACGCTTTTACCATAGCTCAGCGGCACTTGGGGATCCCGAAACTCCTTGATCCTGAAGGTCAGTACAGCCCATTAAACCCTTTTCTCAGTCAATGCATTGAAGCACTTTGCTTGCGGAGTTCTGGTTTCCGGAAGCTTAGAATTAAAGCATTCTGACCATTCCAGCATGTTAAATGCTCAATAGCAGACACAGAAACGAAACAATAATTTAATGCAACACTGTGTGACACACAAAATTAATCTGAACTCAAGCAGGTTATTGCTCACAGCTGTCAAAATAAATTGCACAGGAAGTTTATCAAAGTATCATAGGGGTCCTTTTACTAAGGTGCGTTTCTTTAAGTAGTGATTTTCCTTGTTTGCTGATTTTCCAAGGGATTATCTGTGTTCATTTGTTTTAATTGTTGTAAAATTTTATGGATGTAACATTTTTGTAAACCATTTTGGTTTAAAACGATATAGAAATTTTTAAAATAAACAACTGATTTAGCATGTACATGAAGAAGGACGTACTACTCGAAAGGGTCCAGAGAAGAGCGACTAAGATGGTTAAGGGGCTGGAGGAGTTGCTGTACAGCGAAAGATTAGAGAAACTGGGCCTCTTCTCCCTCAAACAGAGGAGATTGAGAGGAGACATGATCAAAACATTCAAGATAATGAAGGGAATAGACTTAGTAGATAAGGACAAGTTGTTCACCCTCTCCAAGGTATGGAGAACGAGAGGGCACTCTCTAAAGTTGAAAGGGGATAGATTCAAACGTAAGGAAGTTCTTCTTCACCCAGAGAGTGGTGGAAAACTGGAATGCTCTTCCGGAGGCTGTTATAGGGGAAAACACTATCCAGGGATTCAAGACAAAGTTAGACAAGTTCCTGCTGAACCAGAACGTATGCAGGTAGGGCTGGTCTCGGTTAGGGCACTGGTTTTTGACCTAAGGACTAATGTGTGTGCGGGCACCTTGGTAAAAGGACCCCATAGTTTATTGTTTATGATTAATACAAGTCACTATTGTATCTAATATTTCAGAGAAATTTCACAATTTGATATATTTTTTTATTTATTAACTGCCTTTATCAGAAGAGATTCACTCAATGTGTTTTACAATTCCTTGAATAATAATCAGGTACTCTTTGGTATTTTCCCTTTCTGCCCCAAGGTCACAGAGAGCAGGCTGGGAGTAAACTTGCAACCTCAGGCTGCGGAGGCAGCCGCTCTAACCACTAGGCCACACCTCCCCGTCAGTCTCATGGGGCAAAGGAAGATTAGCCAGGTGGGGGTGGGCAAATCCACCAAGGGGCCCGGGTGGCTTTTCAAAACCCGGCACCTTGTCCGGGTTTTGAAAAGCTTGGAGCAAATCACGATCAGGCATGTGCTCCTGCCCAATGAGAGCAGGCAGCGGGGGTGGGGCTGAGACGTAACAGGGTGGGGATGGGTAGAACTGGGTGGGCCTGGGGGGGGTCCGGATTTTGCAAACGGAAAATCCGGTAAGCCTAGCCAAGAGAGATCTACATCTTCACTCGGATGATACTAAGCTGTATGTATTACAATAAGTTTTAACCCTTGGGGCTCCTTTTCCGAAGCAGCGCTAGCGGGGTTAACTCACGTGACTTTTCATCATGCGCTAACCCCGGCGCTGGCCGAAAAACTACCACCTGCTCAAGAGGAGGCGGTAGCAGCTAGTGTGTCCGGCGGTTTAGCGCACGCTATTACGTGCGTTAAACTGCTAATGCGCCTTCGTAAAAGGAGCCCTTAGCCTATATCCTGGGCTGGATTTAAATGTATTATGGAACATTTCAGAGACCTCCCTCGATTATGTAGGTGGTAAGTTTTAACCTGGGGGGTGGTAGGGGGGTAGATTTGGGTCATATGGAAATATATTTTGAAGGAATGATAGATATATGTTTGTAAATATTATAATTATAATTGTGAATCTATTTGAAATGGAATCTTTTGTATTATATTATATTACTTCCTTCAATAAAATGTTATAAATTAAGCTTAATAGATAATAAATTAAACAACTATAAAGCAATCAGCAATAGTCAATGATAAAAACAACAATTATGATTAATGTATATCACTTTTTTGTACGTGCAGCGTAAAGCCCTAAGCTGTAACTTCTCCAGCCTGGGCAGAAATCTGGCACCGACTCTTATCTTTTACGACGGTGGCATAGTAAAACTGTTACTGACTTGGAGTGGAAAATTGGGGGACTGGTATGCCGCCTTTTTGGAGTGGTTTATATCCAGGAACTTCAAGCATTTCCCCCTGTCTATGGTAGCAGGCTCAAGTCTATCTAATGTACCTGGGGCAATGGGGGGATTAAGTGACTTGCCCAAGGTCACAGGGAGCAACGTGGGGTTGAAGCCACAACCTCATGGTGTTGAGGCTGTAGCTTTAACCACTGCACCACTCTAGAAAACGAAATGTAGCAAACGTGAGCCAAGTCTAGGACAATCAAGCCACTGTGACATCACTGATGAGGTTGGCTCTTATTGGTGGAATGAGGCATTATGATGTCACAGTGGCACGATGGGCCACTGGTCTGACCCATCGTGCCCAGCGGCGATTCTTATGTAAGCCGTGGTAGAGGTTTCTACCATGACCCAGAGCGCTAAATGTTCCAACGCAGTTCCGTTGCGCATAGAAGATCAAGATAGTGAAAACAGGTCACAGGGTCAAGTCAGTGTCAAATAGACGAATATCGTACTTCGGTACCGGTAGAAGACTGGTAACCCAGCAAACAGTTGTTTTTGAAGGGTTCAGGATCATCCCATGAATTTTAAGCCAATTTGAGGTCGAAGGTGAATTGTTGGAGTGGTGACAAATCTATATTTGATGAAAGGATCGGGAATGCCATCGGCATAAATAAACGCCTTAATATTGAAATCTTGAATCAATGTGGCGAGAGGACTGAGAAATATATTGACCAGCAGTGGTGATAGAACAGACCCCCTCAGGGGCTCCACAATCCAGAACGAAAAGAGAGGAAGACAAATTGATAGAGGTTTGAAACATCTGGACCCCTAGACCCGTCCCCAGGCCTGCCCAGTTCCACCTATCCCTGCCCCAAATCCTGCTCTAACCCCCCCCCCCCCCCCCCGACAGTGATTCGTTCCAAGCTTTTCTAAACCCTGATAAAAGTGCCAGGTTTTGAAAAGCCATCCGGACCCCTAGATATGTCCTCCTTTTGAGCAAAACCCTACCTCAATCAATTTGCCTTCCTCTCTTTTCGATCTGGATTGTGGAGCCCCTCAGGGGGGGGTCTCGGGAAATCCGGACGTCAGGTAACCCTAGATAGAGGTATGAACTCTGAATTTTCGATTCATGAAAAACAATTTGAACCCCGTTAGGATTGTACTAGACTCCGCCAAATTCGCTCCTTGTCACAATATCTTTGTCCTAAATCATTAAATATTCTTATACATTCATTAATAATTTCCAAAATGGATTATTGCAATGCACTTTTTAAGGGAATTGCACAAAATGAAATAAGACGGTTACAAATAATACAAAATACTGCCATTAAATTAATAACAACAAAAAAAAAATTTGATCACGTAACGCCGCTTCTTAAGAACGCCCACTGGCTTCCAGTAACCCATAGAATAACATATAAAATATGTCTACTGACTTTTAAAGCAATGTTTTTTAAAACTCCTGCTTTTATCTATAAAACACTGATTCCCTATTCCACAAATAGAGTATTGCGATCTAACGAACAGCATTTACTGACAATTCCATCTCTTAAAATTATAAATACTAGAAGACAATTTATCTTTTCTGTTACTGCTCCACAAATGTGGAACTCCTTGCCAATCTACCTATGAAAAGAGCATGATATTGATAAATTCAAGATTAATTTAAAAACGTTCCTTTTCAAAGACGCTTTTGATTAATAACTTATAATCTGGAACACAATGATTCAATATTTAAAGAAAATAAATTCCTACCTTATATTTTTACCCAACCTTCTTTTAATTATATTTTGTAGTTCTTATCCCTTTTTTCCCTATACTCATGTCGTGTCATGTTTTTTGTCTCTTTTACATTTATTTTTACGGTCATGTATAATTAATGTTTTAATTTTTGTTTTTAATATTGTAATTTTAACTAATTCTATTTATATATATGTATGTTCATCGCTTTGAAAAAAGACAAAGCGATTAATCAAAAATTTTAATAAACTTGAAACTTGAAATCTCAGTGGATATTAACTGTGAAATAAGTGACGAATGATCGACCGGGTCGAAGACCACCGAAAGGTCGAGCGATACTCTGCATTATCCGCATAGTCCTTCCCTATTCCATACTCCACAAAGCAACTGTAGACATTAGCGATTTCACAAAGCAATCGGTATGTATTGAGCTAATGCGCTGAACTGTTAGCAATGCTCAAAGCCACAAAGAGCTAATTCAGCTTGAGAAACCGGACACTAACCCCCTGTTTTACGAAGGTACGCTCTGCGTTTTAGCGTGCATTAAGCATAGCGCCCCGGAGTAAAGGGGGGCCCTAACTGTAGCTTCGCATTTAGCTGCTGAGTTCCGCCTTCTCAAAGCCACTTTCATTGTGAGTTTAAAAGTGCCAGAAAATGAATCCCTATTAAATGCTATCGAAATTCCTGCTGCGTAACCAGTGCATTTCCTTTGATCATTTCATATCAGTGAAGCCACCTGCCCCTAGCCTCCAGGTACATAAAATCAATGAACTGAACAGGACACTTTTGCTCAGTACATTCAGTGGCTAATCTTTTCTTCTGATAATGAGCTTTGTCCAGAGAATGAATTTGAATTTCATTATTTCTATTTTGAATAAAGAGCTTACAGCCTGGCTGCCCTGAGATAGGGTTACCAAATCTCCGGATTTTCCCGGACATGCCCTCCTTTTGAGGACATGTCCAGGGGCTCTGGACGGCTTTTCAAAACCCTGCCTGACAAGAGCAGGCAGCGGGGACATAAGAACATAAGAATTGCTGCTGCTGGGTCAGACCAATGGTCCATCCTGCCCAGCAGTCCGCTCACGTGGCGGCCCCAAGGTCAAGACCAGTGCTCCAAATGAGTCCAGTCTCACCAGTTTAGCAGGAACTTGTCTAACTTTGTCTTGAATCCCTGGAGGGTGTTTTCCCCTATAACAGCCTCCGGAAGAGCGTTCCAGTTTTCTACCACTCTCTGGGTGAAGAAGAACTTCCTTACGTTTGTACGGAATCTATCCCCTTTTAACTTTAGAGAGTGTCCTCTCGTTCTCTCTACCTTGGAGAGAGTGAACAACCTGTCTTTATCTACGTTGTCTTTAGTCCCTGGAAGGTGTTTCCCCCTATAACAGACTCCGGAAGAACATTCCAGTTTTCCACCACTCTGGGTGAAGAAGAACTTCCTTACGTTTGTACGGAATCTATCCCCTTTTAACTTTAGAGAGTGTCCTCTCGTTCTCTCTACCTTGGAGAGAGTGAACAACCTGTCTTTATCTACTTTGTCTTTAGTCCCTGGAGGGTGTTTCCCCCTATAACAGACTCCGGAAGAGCATTCCAGTTTTCCACCACTCTCTGGGTGAAGAAGAACTTCCTTACGTTTGTACGGAATCTATCCCCTTTTAACTTTAGAGAGTGTCCTCTCGTTCTCTCTACCTTGGAGAGAGTGAACAACCTGTCTTTATCTACTTTGTCTTTAGTCCCTGGAGGGTGTTTCCCCCTATAACAGACTCCGGAAGAGCATTCCAGTTTTCCACCACTCTCTGGGTGAAGAAGAACTTCCTTACATTTGTACAGAATCTATCCCCTTTCAACTTTAGAGAGTGTCCTCTCGTTCTCCCTAACTTGGAGAGGGTGAACAGTCTTTCTTTCTGTACTAAGTCTATTCCCTTCAGTAATATGAATGTTTGGGCGGGCCTGGAGGGCAAGGATTAGGGCGTTACAGGGTGGGGATGAGTGGAACTGGGCGGGCCTGGGGTGGGTCTAAGCGTCCGCATTTTCTGAATGGAAAATCTGGCAACCCTACTCTGAGTAGGTCTACTCTTACTGTCAGAAGCTAAGCAGGGTCGGGCCTGGCTAGTAATTGGATGGGAGACCACCTAGGAATACCAGGTGCCATAGGCTGAGGGGCCCCATGTTGGGCAGCAGCAACACAGCAGAGCCACACACTGTCCAGTAGAAGGCAATGGCAAACTACAGATAGGCTGCGGAGTAATCCGAGGAAATACTTTTTCTACGGAAAGGGTGGTAGATACGTGGAACAGTCTCCCGGAAGAGGTGGTGGAGACAGAGACTGTGTCTGAATTCAAGAGGGCCTGGGATAGGCACATGAGATCTCTTGGAGAGAGGAAGAGATAATGGTTACTGCGGATGGGCAGACTGGATGGGCCATTTGGCCTTTTTCTGCCATCATGTTTCTATAGCCATAAAGCTCTATGACCTCACAATGCAGGTGTAAAGAGCCTTAGCCAATAGGAAGCGGAGATGCAAATGTTAAGAGCCTTAGCCAATAGGGAGAGGAGGAGATAGTGGATGCTGCGGATGGGCCATTTGGCCTTTATCTGCCGTCATGTTTCTACTCCTGCACTGTGTATGTTGTCATGAGTTAGTGGCATGATCTCATCCATCCATTATTAATGAAATATTCTTCATTGCATCCAAAATATAACATGTACTGGTTCTATTGGCAATGCAAAAAAGTACCAGAAGTGGGGTTACAAATAACAGAGATAAAGGCTATAAAAACTTAGAGAGGTGAATTTGGGCAACTTTATTTCTGAAACATATGTTTACTGTATTATAGGGTCAGTGGAGAGGGACAATTCATTTTTATTTCACAGAGATATACTTTTTTATACATTTGCTATTTTTTTCAAATTTGTTTCTCCAAAAAGCAGACTTTTGGACTTTTTTTTTTATTGTTAAAGGGTCTCATTTTTTTTTAAAGACATAAATTAGTCCATACCTGAGGCTGAAATTTGGCAGGTGTAGGCAGTTGATATTCCTTTATCTTGTATAAATTAATAATAATAATAACTTTATTTTTATAAACCGCAATATCGCAAACAGTTCAGATTGGTTTACAGAGCAAGAGACTGTATACAGGCAGCAATATTTTTTGCTGGTTTTGCAATTTTATAATTTCAATTATAATGTGCCACAAGAAACATTTGCTCCGTTTAATATGCTGAAGCTAAAAATGTTTGAGATGCCGTTACGGAAAATATGCTAAAATCTGCCGAGTTTGCAGCAGCAGCCGAAAAAGAAAACAGGATGCCAGAGATTGTTAGAAAAGGATAAATAAGACAAAGAATGTTCTGATGCCTCTGTATCGCTCTATGGTGTGAATTCGCCTTGAGTAATGTGTTCAGTCCTGGTTGCCGTATCTTGAAAAGGTTCCAAAAATAGAGTTCCAGTAGGTCCAAAGATGGAACGCCTGTCATATGAGGAAAAGCTAAAGAGTTTAGGACTCTTTAACTTGCAAAAGAAATGGCTGAGGAGAGATATGATAGAAGTCTATAAAATCTTGAGTGGTGTAGAAGGGTAAAAGTAAATCGGTTTTTTACGCTTTCCAAAAAAGCAAGGGCACTCAGTGAAGTTACATGGATATACTTTTAAAACAATAGTTAAGATCTGAGGATGTGATAACAGCGAATAGCACATCTGGGTTTAGAAATGGTTTCGACAAGTTCCTGTAGGAAAATCCATAGTTTGCTATTGAGACCGACATAGGGGAAGCCACTGCTTGCCCTGGGGTAGGTAGTATGGAATCTTGCTACCATTTGGGCTTCTGCCGGGTATTTGTGATCTGGATCGGTCACTGCTAACTGACCATGACAACTTGACAGACTTTTATGATTTATTCTGTAGAAAGGACGACTGGATGAAACTGAAAGAAGCCAAGAGAGAGATACGTCTGGCGAAAGCACGAATGGAAGAGCAAATGGTTAAAAATGTAAAAAAGGGAGACAAAACGTTTTTCCAGTATATTAGTGAAAGAAGGAAGATGAAAAGTGGAAAGCAAACGTGTTAAACAAATACTTCTGTTCTGCGTTCACGGAAGAAAATCCTGGAGAAGGACTGCGAATGGCTAGCAAA
The DNA here is from genome assembly GCF_902459505.1 of Geotrypetes seraphini. Lineage (NCBI taxonomy): Eukaryota > Metazoa > Chordata > Amphibia > Gymnophiona > Dermophiidae > Geotrypetes > Geotrypetes seraphini. The sequence continues at coordinate 254,057,796 of NC_047089.1, forward strand.
GTTACACTTGAGAATGGAGTGAAGGTGGACAAAGCTTTGGGATCGGACGGGATCCATCCCAGGATATTGAGGGAGCTCCGAGAGGTTGTGGTGGGTCCACTTAAGATTTGTTCAATTAATTCCTGGAGATGGGAGGAGTTCCATGAGATTGGAGAAGAGCGGTTCCCAAAAGCGGTCACATAGATGGAGGGAAACTACAGGCTGGTAAGCCTCACTTGAGTTATTGGAAAAATAATGGAAGTCTTGCTGAAGGAAAGAATAGTGAATTTCCTAGAATCTACTAGGTTACAAGGTCCAAGACTAAAGGTAAATCATGTCAAATGAATCTGATTGAATTCTTTGACTAGGCGAACAGAAAACTGGATCTAGGACATGTGCTAGATGTAATTTACTTAGATTTCAGCAAAGCCTTTGAGATGGTTCCTTAGAGGAGGCTCTTGAACAAACTTAACAGGCCCTCACTAAGCCTAAAGTCAGGCTTCAAATAATATAGTAATAACAGAGATGGCTTATGATCTGGCATCAACTGATGTCCCGCTGTGCAGCCTCATTCATTCAGTATTTATTCTCCTATTTCTGAGAGTCAGTGGCCATTGGTGGCTCTGCCTCTCACTTGAGTGAACTACTCTAGTGATGTCATTTCCTGTCTGTGCTGCAGAATGATGGTGAATTCCTTCAAGGGACTTAAGCTGCTAGTCAATGACTAGAAGACAACTATATGGGTGAAAATGCATTAGAAACATTTTGATTCACAATAGAAAGGATTTCCTTGAATAAACATACTGGCAGAGGAAGCTGCCACCATATTTCTTCCTCTGTGCAATCATAAGAGCATGATTGGATGGTTTTCAAAATGGCCGCCAATGATTTGGAGAAGAGCTGCAGAGCAATGCACATCCAGTCTCCTTTTCGGAGTGTGTGAAGAAATATTTAAAGCAGGTGTTTAATCTGTCAGCTTATATTTACATGTCTTAAAATTAATGCTTATTTGGATAATGACTGTGCCCCTCCCCCGCTCAAATGAACAGCATTTATGTCATAAATATAGCTTTTTAATTTTTTTGACAGCTACTTATTAAAGCAACAACTTCAAGTCAACTGCTTCTATTTAAACGATTAGTCCTACTGGCTGTGAAGTACTTTGAACATAATTGAATTGCTCACAGGTCAGCGTAGTGATAATAAAATCCATGTACGTTCAGAAGGGAAGATTTGAACGAAAATACAATAAATGCTTTGACATATTTTTTTCCCCACATTAACAAAATGATTTCGCATAGAATAACTGTCCTCTTCAAAAACGGTACAGAGGTGTGCGTTTCTTTTGAAAGAAAATGACAATTGCAACATAATTCAATGCAAATCCAAATTAAAGGCAACACATTGGAAGGGAGAGGGGGCACTTTTGTTTCATTTATAACACACTTTGGGTATGATTCAACATATAGGCCTGGATTCAAAAAGGAATAGGTTACCAGACGTCCGGATTTCCTTTTGAGGACATGTCCGGGGGTCCGGTCAGCTTTTCAAAACCCTGCACTCTCTCCGGGTTTTGAAAAACTCTCCTTCGGGTAGGAGGCTTCTGTGCAGGCACGGATGTGACACAATGACATCACACGCATGCCTGCGTGCACATGATGTCATGGCTTCACATCTGCGCGTGTGCGGATGCCCTGCCCGACGAGAGCAGACAGCAGGGGACAAGGCTGAGGCAGGATTCAAGAGGAGATGCAATGGGGATGGGTGATATTGGCAGGACTGGGGGCGGGTCTAGGTGTCCGGATTTTCCAGATGGAAAATCTGATAATCCTAGTTAAGAAGGTTCCACCGGCAACTAAGTTAATTGTTTTAATTGGCTATTAATAGTGTGGCAAAAAAAAACTAATTAAAATCAAATTAAAAGAAAAAAAATAGGCGCCATGAGATGCCTGCGAACGCAGTGCCAGAATCGCATCTACACAGATGCTTAGCAGCACCGAACGTCAAACCGGGTGTGGTTATGGGAGGGCTTGATGCTCCGCGCCACTAAGGGTCATTCTACATTGAAGGTAGGCGCCAGAAACGTAGGCCTGTGAAACTCTGGCCTACGTTTCCAGCACCTACCTATGACGCGGGTCGCGATTCTGAAAATGGCGCCGCAATCTGAGTGACACCCTTTTTTTCAGACGCCTGCTGATTACGGCGCCACTTTCAGAATCCGGGCCATAGTGCCCCAAAAAAATCAGCAACGACTGGAACAAGTCTTAGCACGATTCTACAAAACGCACGTACCTTTTACAGAATCGTGCTAGTGCCTGTTCATCACATAAATTTTTAGGTGCACCCAGTGGCATAGTTAGGGGGAGTGGCCCGCCCCTTGCCTTCCCGGGCAGAAGGTTACTGACCACGTTGGCATCGGCATTCTCTGCGACATCACTTCCGGGACCCGCGCCTAGGAAGTGGCGTCAAAGGGCAAACCGACACCGACGTGGGCATGCTGCTCCTGCTGGAGAAAGGGGAAAGGGAAGGGGGAGAGGGTGGGGGAAGGCTGAAACTAGGCCTACTGTAAATGCGCTTGCCTAAGAGCTCCTTTTACAAAGGCGCGCTAGCGGTTTAATGTGCGTGCTAAACCGCCGGATGCGCTAGCCGCTACCGCCTCCTCTCAAGCAGGGGGTAGTTTTTGGCCAACACGGGGGTTAGCGCGTGATGAAAAGTCATGCGTGTTAACCTCGCTAGCGCGCCTATGTAAAAGGAGCCCTAAGTTGTGTGTGGATCGGGCATATGCTTTAACGGTGCATGTTATCTTTTAGGAACGCCAACGGTCTGCCCCAACCATGCCCCCTTTTCAGTTTCGCGCACTGCAAATGGCGCATACTTCCGTGCTTTCCAAGTCGTGCACATAACTTTTTTACTAGTTCCAATTAACATCAATTATAAGGTGTTAATGGCCAAATTATCAGCACTGATTAGGCCTATTAAGCTCTGCACGCAAATTGGCCGTGTTCACCTTCTTGAGAATTTGGGGGTTTGGGGTTAATTCTACAAAAGGCAGCTAAAATCAGGCACTAATTAGGTGCCCAGCTGTAGGAGTACAAGTGGGAGATAACAGTCGTTGAGTGCCAACATAGGGGTGAAATGCACATAACAAAAACCAGGAGAACTGTGGAACTGATCATCTTGATGAAATCTTTATTTGAACGAGGTGCAAAGAAAAATCAAAATGAAACACAATATTAAACATAGTAAAAAGTTTGTGGTATAGACCCGACACGGGCCGTGTTTCGGTCGTAAAAGGCCTTCTTCCGGGGTCCGGTGTTGCTATGGAGGAGAGGAGGAGAAGCAGAGGAGAGGAGCAGCGTCGGGGTTCCCCTGTTCAGTGCCGAGGAGAGGAGCAGTGTTGGGCCGAACACAGGAGGGGAAGAAACACAGGAGGAAGGAGAAGGCTCGGGGAAGCGGCGAGAGTTCGCTCTGCCCACCCCCACCACGTCATAGGCAGCGCCGGACTCCCTCTTGAAAGGGGAGGAGCCAGCGTGGCTCACGCGGCCGAGGAGAGGAGCAGTGTCGGGGTTCCCCTGTTCGGTGCCGAGGAGAGGAGCAGCGTCGGGCCGAACACAGGAGGGGAAGGAACACAGGAGGAAGCAGAAGGCTCGGGGAAGTGGCGAGAGTTCGCTCTGCCCACCCCCACCGCGTCAGAGGCAGCACCTGACTCCCTCTTGAAAGGGGAGGAACCAGCACAGCACACGCGGCCGAGGAGAGGAGAGGAGCAGCATCAGGGTTCCCCTGTTTGGTGCCGAGGAGAGGAGCAGCGTCAGGCCGAACACAGGAGGGGAAGGAACACAGGAGGAAGCAGAAGGCTTGGGGAAGCAGTGAGAGTTCTCTCTGCCCACCCCCACCGTGTCAGAGGCAGCGCCGGACTCCCTCTTGAAAGGAGAGGAGCCAGCTCGGCACACGCGGCCGAGGAGAGGAGAGGAGCAACGTCGGGGTTCTCCTGTTCGGTGCCGAAGAGAGGAGCAGCGTTGGGCCAAACACAGGAGGGGAAGGAACACAGGAGGAAGCAGAAGGCTCGGGGAAGAGGCGAGAGTTCGCTCCGCCCACCCGCACCGTGTCAAAGGTAGCGTCGGACTCCCTCTTAAAAAGGGAGGAGCCAACGGCGCACAGCCGTTCGGCGCGCGGAGAAGGCGAGCGGCAAAGGCGCTTACCTTAGCGAGAGCGCCTTTACAAAAGGCCTCAAGAAGGGCCAAGTCACTACACCCAAGAGCACCAGGGAAGGACTGAAAGGTAAGGAAGAAGCAGGCGCAGAAGGAATAAATGCACACAAGCAACAGTAAGCTAAGGCAAGGTAGAGAGCAAAGGCAGCACACACAAGAAGAAGGCAGGAAGCAGGCACAGAAAGAACACGTAATCTTAACTGTTATCTTAAAGTAGGAAGGACAATGGAAGCAGAGGAAAACCAGAAGATAAGCTTTCCAGTGTTCTGCACAGACTGTCATATGTATGACTACCTCCCCTCGGGGAGGCAGTCATATGTATGCGGTCAGTGTCAGGAGCTGAAAAGCTTGAAGAAGGAAGTCAAGCGACTAGAGGACAAGATACAGGAGCTAGAAGGACTTTACACCACGGAGGACCCAATCAAGACAGCTGAAGACTTCATGAGTGAGAGACACATCGAGGAAGAAGTCAGGGAACTTGAGAAATTCATTGAGGAAGCATACAGGAGGAGGGTGGAAGAGAATGAACTTCAGATGAAAAATGAAGTTATACCAACACCATCATGGAAGGAAGAACAAGAAGCAGATGACCTCAAAGAAAACACCTACAGAGGAATACCGCACGAGGGGAAAGAATTGGCTAGTCGATGCCCAGAAGAAGAAAGAGCGAAGCACACCGAGGACATTGACCTGAGACCGAAGCGAAAATTGAAGAAGGGAAAGTCAGCGATCCTAGTGGGAGACTTGATCCTGAGGCATGTGGACAGCCACGTAGCAGGAGGGAGAGAGGATCGGCTGGTGACCTGCCTCCCAGGAGCGAGGACCAAGGACATCATGGACAAAATTGGAAAGATCCTGGAAGGAGCTGAGATGGAAGAGATCACAGTAATGATCCACATCGGGACGAATGATGTCAGCAGGAGAGACTACAGAAGAAGCACACTGATAGAACAGCTCAAGATCTGGGAAGGAAGCTGAAGATGAGGACCTAGAAGATAGCATTCTCAGAGATCCTACTAGTACCAAGGGCAGATGTGAAGAGGCAGGAGGAACTACAATCGATGAGGAAATGGTGTGAGGAAGAAGGATTCCACTTCGTGAGGAACTGGACAACGTTCTGGGGCAAGAGCAAGCTCTATAGGAGGGATGGACTGCACCTGAGCGCGGCGGGAACCAGACTTCTAACAAACAACGTCAAGAGAGGAATAGAACAGGCTTTAAACTAAGAGGAAGGGGAAAGCCGACAGTCAACCAAGCGTCGACAATTCAGAAGAAGGTATCCTGTGAAGATACTAAGGGGAAACAAGGCTGGGATGAAACAAGAGACAAATTACAGGAGTCAACTAACCCAGAAGAGGAGGCTAGAAAGATTGTGGCAAATGAGAAGACATTAAAGACCGAAGCACAGAGAAAGGAAATGAAGACAACAAAATACCAGGATCTAAATTGCATATATACTAATGCAAGGAGCCTAAGAAACAAAATGGGGGAATTAGAGGCCATGGCCAATGCAGAGAACATAGACATCATTGGAATCTCTGAAACATGGTGGAATGAGGAAAGCAAATGGGATACAGCACTGCCGGGGTACAAGCTCTATCGCCAGGATAGGTCAGGACAGAAAGGAGGTGGAATAGCACTATACATAAAAGAAAGCATACAATTGACAAGAATGGACACAGCAGACATGACTAACAAGCTGGAATCGCTATGGGTTAAAATACCGGGAAGGAAAGAGCATGAAATAAAGATGGGCTTATACTATCATCCACCCGGGCAAACCAGAGATATCGATGAAGAAATGGAAGCCGAGATGAAGCGAGAATGCAAAAGCGGTAACACGGTTATTACGGGAGACTTCAACTACCCCGGGATAGACTGGAGTCTTGGAAGCTCAAGATGCGCTAGGGAGACAGAATTCTTGGAGGCTACACAAGATTGCTTCATGGAGCAGCTTGTTGGAGAACCGACGAGAGGAAATGCAACTCTGGATCTAATCCTAAATGGGTTCCGGGGACCTGCAAAGGAAGTGGAAGTAGTGGGACCATTGGGAAACAGCGATCATAATATGATCAAGTTCAAGGTTGATGTAGGAAAGAGAACCATAGTGACAACTTTTAACTTCAGGAAAGGAAACTATGAAGCAATGAGGGGAATGGTAAGAAAGAAACTTAGGAACATTTCCAAAAAATGGCAAACGGTAGACCATGCCTCGTCTTTTTTCAAGGACACAGTGAGTGAGGCGCAAAATCTGTATATCCCCAGATTCAGAAAGGGGTGCAAAAAGAGTCGAACAAAAGACCCGGCATGGATAACTAATATAGTGAAGGAAGCGATAGGCAATAAGAAAAATTCATTCAGAAAATGGAAAAAGGACAAAACTGAGGGGAACTGGAAAGAGCACAGGAAGTATCAAAAAGAATGTCACCGTGTAGTCCGAAAAGCCAAAAGAGAGTATGAAGAGAGGCTAGCCAGGGATACACGAAATTTCAAACTGTTCTTCAGAAATGTTAAAGGGAAGCAGCCGGCTAGGGAGGAGGTGGGACCACTGGATGACGGAGACAAGAAGGGAGTGGTGAAGGAGGAGAAAGAGGTCGCAGAAAGACTTAACATGTTCTTTTCGTCTGTATTTACAAATGAAGACACAACCAACATACCGGAACCTGAGCAATTCTTCAATGGAAGTCAAGCAGAAAAATTAACATCCATGGAAGTGAGCTTGGAAGATGTACGCAGGCAGATAGAAAAAACTAAAACCTGACAAATTCCCAGGTCCGGACGGAATCCATCCAAGGGTTCTGAAGGAATTAAAGGAAGAGATAGCGAAACTACTGCAGCAAATTTGCAACCTATCCCTGAAAACAGACGTGATCCCGAAGGATTGGAAGATAGCCAACGTCACGTCCTTCTTTAAAATGGGATCAAGAGGTGACCCAGGAAACCACAGATCGGTTCCAGGGAAAATGGTGGAAGCACTGATAAAAGAAAACATCGATGAACATTTTGAAAGAAATGAACTTCTGATAACCAGCCAACATGGTTTCTGCAAGGGGAAATCGTGCCTAACTAACTTATTGCACTTCTTCGAAGGAATTAACATACGGATGGACAGAGGAGACCCCATAGACATCATATACCTAGATTTCCAAAAAGCCTTTGACAAGGTGCCTCATGAACGTCTACTCCGGAAACTGAAGAACCATGGGATGGACGGAGATGTACAAAGATGGATCAGAAACTGGTTGTCGGGTAGGAAACAGAGGGTAGGGGTGAAGAGCCACTACTCGGACTAGAGGAGGGTCACGAATGGTGTTCCACAGGGCTCGGTGCTCGGGCCGCTGCTATTTAATATATTCATAAATGAACTAGAAACTGGGATGAAGTGTGAGATAATAAAATTTGCAGACAACACCAACACCAAACTATTTAGTGGAGCTCGGACTAAGAAGGACTGCGAAGAATTGCAAAGGGACTTAAAAAAACTAGGGGAATGGGCGACAAGATGGCAGATGAAGTTCAATGTTGAGAAATATAAAGTATTGCATGTGGGAAGCAGAAACCTGAGGTACAACTATACGATGGGAGGGATGTTATTGAATGAGAGTACCCAAGAAAGGGACTTGGGGGTAATGGTGGACATGACAATGAAGCCGATGGCATAGTGCACAGCGGCCGCTAAGAGTGAATAGAATGCTAGGTATAATCAAGAAGGGTATTACTACTAGAATGAAAGAAGTTATCCTGCCGTTGTATCGGGCGATGGTGGACCCGCATCTGGAGTACTGCGTCCAATATTGGTCGCCATACCTTAAGAAGGATATGGCGTTACTTGAGAGTGTTCAGAGGAGAGCGACACGTCTGATAAAAGGGATGGAAACCCTTTCATACGCTGAGAGATTGGAGAAACTGGGTCTCTTTTCCCTTGAGAAGAGGAGACTTAGAGGGGATATGATAGAGACTTACAAGATCATGAAGGGCATAGAGAGAGTAGAGAGGGACAGATTCTTCAAACTTTCGAAAAATAAAAGAACAAGAGGGCATTCGGAAAAGTTGAAAGGGGACAGATTCAAAACAAATGCTAGGAAGTTCTTCTTTACCCAACGTGTGGTGGACACCTGGAATGCGCTTCCAGAGGACTTAATAGGGCAGCGTACGGTACTGGAGTTTAAGAAAGGATTGGACAATTTCCTACTGGAAAAGGGGATAGAGGGGTATAGATAGAGGTTTACTACACAGGTCCTGGATCTGTTGGGCCGCCGCGTGAGCGGGTTGCTGGGCGCGATGGACCTCAGGTCTGACCCAGCGGAGGCATTGCTTATGTTCTTATGTTAACTCCAAATTAAGGACTGCAAAATAGAATACTGTGTTGATGCTTCCGCACTCGTCATCACAACCAAAGCCAATCACATAACTGAAAAATACATCTCAGAGAATGAAACTTCCTTCTGAATCGAGGCTTGAAATGTAGACAATCCTAAAGTTGTACAACTACACTTCCCAATAGTTCCTTTTTCGTAGGAGATGCATTTGGGTGTTATTCTTTAATGAAGTGTCTAGGTGTTTCCCCAGGGGCAGGTCAAGGGCAGGTGCACAGATTTATACTAGCCATAGACATAGCAGAACTGGTCACACCAAAATCTGTTATAGAATATTAATATGGAGGGGCATAATTGAAAGGAACATCTAAGTCTGTTTACATCCAAGTCGCATGTCGTCCAAAGTAAACAATAGTTTAGGACACATTTTCGAAAAATACGTCCAAAATTTTTTTTTCATTTCAAAAATCGTCTAACTATACGTCCTGCCAATCTGATCGTCCAAGCCACTAAATCATCTATCTTTATACCACATTTTCGTCCAACTTTTCGTCCAAGTCAAAAACACCTATTACAAGCCCTGTTGGACATGGGAGGGGTCTGCAAAGTGATGGACTGAACACTCAGACATAACACCTAAATAGTGGGGTACCTTACAGGGCACTACTGTGAACTTCACAAAAAGGGTGCCATGTCATCATCTCACTACAGCTCCCATATAGGTCACGGTGAGCCCCCCCCCCCACAAACCACCTCCAGAATCTCCTAGACCCACTTATCTACCACCCCAATAGCCCTTATGGCTGCAGGAGCCACTTATATGCCAGTACAAAAGGGTTTTGGGGGTGTATAGGGGAGTGCACATGTTTAAGTATCAATGCAGTGATTACAGGTGCTTATGGGCATGGGTCCTCCTCTCTATGGGTCCCTAACCCACCCCCAAGACGACCTAAGCTGCCTCTGTGCTGGACGACTAGGTCTGGAGGCTGAATTTTAAAGGTGTAATTAATATTTTTATGGGGGTGGGGGGAGGTCGGTGATAACTGGGGTAGTGTGTGGGGGTCTGTATGATGTGTTTGCAGTGCTTATCCGGTGACTTTAGGTGGGTTTTTGTGACTTAGACCATATTGGGACAGACTTAAAGATCTCAGTCTGTATACTTTGGAGGAAAGGCAGGAGAGGGGAGATATGCTAGAGACGTTTAAATACCTACGTAATGTAAATGTGCCTGAGTCGAGTCTCTTTCATTTGAAAGGAAGCTCCAGAATGAGAGGACAGAGGATGAAGTTAAGAGGTGACGGGCTCCGGAGTAATCTGAGGAAATACTTTTTTACGGAAAGGGTGGTAGATGCGTGGAACAGTCTTCAGGAAGAGGTGGTGGAGACAGACTCTGTGCCTAAATTCAAGAAAGCCTGGGATAGGCACGTGGGATCTCTTAGAAAGAGGAAGAGATAATGGTTACTGTGGATGGGCAAACTGGATGGGCCATTTGGTCTTTATCTGCTGTCAAGTTTCTATAACCATAAAGTTCTACGACATCACAATGCAGGGGTAAAGAGCCTTAGCCAATAGAAAGAGGAGATGCAAATGTTAAGAGCCTTAGCCAATAGGGAGAGGAGGAGATAGTGGATGTTGCAGATGGGCAGATTGGATGGGCTATTTGGCCTTTATCTGCCGTCATGTTTCTATGTTTTTACCCTGCACTTACCCCCTTCTCTTCTCAATAATTCCCCCTCCCCCCTAAAAGACACTTACTGGTTTCAATGGTTTTCTCCTCACAGCAGAGATCATTTTCCCCTATAGCTCTTGAACTACTATTAATTATTTCTACAGCGCTACCAGACGTACGCAGCACGGTCCAGAGTCACTCACGAAGGGAGAGGGTCCGTGCTCGAATGAGCGTACTATCTAATAAATCAAGAGGCTTGGAGGGAATTGCAGTTGGCGCAGGATGGTTAAACTGCTGGCAACTGCACGAGAAGCAGGCCCTCGTTCCTGTGGTCTTCTTATTGGCAGGATCCCACTGAGAGGACTTAAGAGCTAATAGCGAGTAAACCCTGAAAAAAATATGCAAACACTGTAGCCATCATTCTGGCTTTAATACAGTTTAGAAATCTGTAGAATTCCGCACAAATCCAGACTGTTGGCAGCCCTAATCCTCTCGAGTTCGGAGCACATCTGTCAGCCCCCCTCCCCCCTAAACATCTGGGTCCCGGCCATGTGCCTAGTTTGCTTATACCACAGTCCAGCCCTGCATGCTGTCATTAAGAGAACAAACATTATTATAAATGTACTTTATTCACCGTGCAGTAAAGGGGGGGATCCCACTGCATGCGCTACTGGTCTCGTAAGTATTAATTCTAATTAAATGCCTGTATAAACCTCCACCAGATTTTCATATACTGCCGTTCGGCACTTACACTCCGCTATTCATGTGGAACTGTAAAATCTTCACTCCTACTGCTAAGCAAGGAAAATCTCTGTAGAAATTATTGTTTGATGACAAGGCATGTCGTATTTTTTATTATTTTTTTTTTATATTGGTTAATTTAGCTTCAGAGAGGATTTGTGCTTTGGAGAAGAATTTCAGCAGAAGGAAAATAATAGTCTGTGGGAATCATATGAGCAGATGCCGGAGGCAGCCACCATAATTTCTACGAACAGTGGTAAAGGATGTTTTCTCCATGCTCTTGTTTAAATTTCTGGAAAGGGACAGGATCTTTTTATGTGACTAAAGCGGTAGGTTGTAGGTCTGAAGAGAGAGAGAGGACGGCAGTAGTTAAAAGTGGGAGTAATACAGTAGATTCATGCTGGCACATTTTTATTGTGGAAATAACTTTCTTGCTATAGGTGGTATAGCTATTAGTGGTCTGCAAGGGAACGGAGATCGTGGGAATCCTGCGGGAATCCCCCCTAACCCACGGGACTCTCATGGGGACCCCCCTCTGGCCCACGGGACTCCCACGGGGATGGAAGGTTTTGGAAGCAGGGTTCGTCCATTATAATATAATGGACACGTCAGCCATAGTAAAAAAGGGGGTTTATAAGTTAATTACCTGAACAGAAAACAAAAAAGGGTTCCACCAAAGAGATTCCACAAGGAAAACAGCAGCGCAAACACAAAAGAAACTATGGAATGATCCTGTCAGAAGTAATTGCTGCTTTTTATGGGGACGGGCGGGGATGGAGGTAATTCCTTGCGGGGATGGGTGAGGACAGAGAGGATCCTGGCGGGGACGGGTGGGGATGGAGAGGATCCTGGCGGGGACGGATGGGGACGGAGAGGATCCTGGCGGGGATGGGTGGGGACGGAGAGGATCCTGGTGGGGACGTGTGGGGATGGAGAGGATACGGGCGGGGATGAGTGGGATTTCTGTCCCCGTGCAACTCTCTAAAGGACAAAGAAGGTTCAAAGAAGAGCGATCAAGATGGTAAAGGGGAAGGAACTCCTCTCATATGAGGAAAGACTAAAATGGTTAGGGCTCTTCATCTTGAAAAAGATACGGCTAAGGGGAGATAGGATTGAAGTCTACAAAATCCTGAGTGGAGTAGAACGGGTACAAGTGGATCGATTTCTCACTCCGTCAAAAATGACAAAGACTAGGGGACACTCGATGAAGTTACAGGGAAATACTTTTAAAACCAACAGGAGGAAATATTTTTTTCACTCAGAGAATACTTAAGATCTGGAACGCGTTGGCAGAGGTTGTGGTAAGAGCGGGTAGCGTAGCTGGTTTTAAGAAAGGTTTGGACAAATTCCTGGAGGAAAAGTCCATAGTCTGTTATTGAGAAAGACATGGGGGAAGCCACTGCTTGCCCTGGATCGGTAGCATGGAATATTGCTACTCTGGAGATTCTGCATGGAATATTGCTACTCCTTGGGATTCCGGAATCTTTTGTTACTCTTTGGAATTCCAGAATCTTGCTAGTTTAGGATTCTGAATGGAATATTGCTACACCTTGGGTTTTGGCCAGGTACTAGGGACCTGGATTGACCACCTTGAGAACGGGCTACTGGGCTTGATGGACCATTGGTCTGACCCAGTGAGGCTCTTCTTATGTTCCTATTGTGCTACATTCAAGGACTGGTATCCAAAAAAAGCAGCAAAGCTGCGTGTGCATGTGATATGCAATTTTATAAACTGGCATCCTAGATGGAGAAGGTATATAAATACGTATGCGGCACCGGTTTTATTATTCATTTATTTTTTTTAAAAAAAATGCACCCAAGGTGGTGTCCAAGAAGTCAAAAACAAGCACTAGACAATAACAGTACTAAAAATATTCAAATAACAATACTAAAGTAAAATCCAGGTCCCCTAGCCCCAGGCCCACCCAGTTCCATCCATCCCTGTCCCATTATGCCCCAGTGCTGCCCCCAATCCTGCCCTAGACCATCTCCCCCAGCTGCCTGCTTTCGTCGGGCAGGAGGAAATCTGTGTTGATGTCACGCCCACGTGCGCATGATGTAATCGCATAGCATCCTCCTGCCCGACACGATTTAGAGGAGGCTTTTCCAAAACCCAGGAAAAGTGCCGGGTTTTGAAAAGCCGTCTGGACCCCCGGACATGTCCTCAAAAAGGCAGGCATGTTCAGGGAAATCCAGACATCTGATAACCATAAACATTATGACATAATACGCTACTGACAATGTCAGCAGAAAACACAGCAAAAGAGCAAGCAGAGGTGGGCAGTGGCATTGTAAGGATGAGTGCCCTCCCCCCGTACCTTTTTCAGTTCTCCAGCGAGAATTCGCAGGAGCCAGTCAAAGAAGCCTCTGAGCGCCAAGCAGGAATTCCAAAGCGCAAGAAACCAGCCACGAAGAATGGGTTAGCAGCGGGGCAGGAGCGAGGATAGCTCACTTCTGCCCACTGCACCGCTATATTACCAGATCAGAGGAGGTAGGAGGATGGGGCTTGGTGCAGAGTCTGGTAGGAGGGAGGTGGCTGGTGCAGAGGCTGGCAGGGGTGGTGGCTGGGTACAGAGTCTGACAGGGGGTGGGGGCTAGGAGCAGTGCATGACCCGGGGTGGGGGGGGAGAGAAGGGGGCTAGGTGCAGTGCCTGACAGGGGAGAGAGGGAGGCGGCTAGGTGCAGAGACTGATAGGGGAGGGAAGGAGGGAGGGCTTGGTGCAGAGCCTGACAGAGTGGGGAGGGAACGGGGCTGGGTGCAGAGCCTGACAGAGAGAGGTTAGGTGCAGGGGTAGAGAGTTGGGAAGGCAGGGAGGACAGATGCTCAGGGGGTTGGGAAGACAGATACTGCACATACAGAGAGAGGGTTGGGAAGAACAAATGCATGGGGTGGGGGGTAAGAAAGGAGGAAAAGAGAGATGCTGCACAGGTGGAATAGTGGGAAGGGAGAGAAAGAAATGCTGCCGTAGGGGAGGGAAAAGGAACAGGGAGTTGTTGGACATAGGTATTTGGCGTGAGAGGGAAAGAGAGATGATGTACTGTATATGGGGAAAGGAAGAAAGAGGGAGAATTGTTGGACATGATAGTGGTGGACAGGAGGGAGGTAGGAGAGATAACCCAAAGAAGGGAGAGAGGTCAGACCACTGGAATGGGAAGGAGAGAGAGAGAGAGATGCCAGACCACAGAAAGGAGAGAAGAGAGATGTTAGACCTTGGAAAGAGGGAGGGAAGGAGAGAGAGATCCGACCAGTGGTCCATCGTGCCCAGCAGTCTGCTCACACGGCGGCCCTTATTAGATCAAAGACCAGTGCCTTATTTGAGTCTAGCCGTACTTGTGTATGTTCTGTTCCAGTAGGAACTTATTCAACCTTGTCTTGAATCCTTGAAGGGTGCTTTCCCCTATAACAGCCTCCGGAAGAGCGGTCCAGATTTCTACCACTCTCTGGGTGAAGAAGAACTTCCTTACATTTGTATAGAATCTTTTCCCTTCCAACTTTTGTGAGTGCCTTCTCGTTCTCTTTTCAAGGGAGAATAGGCCCAGTTTCTCTAGCCTCTCATTGTACGGCAACTCCCCCAGTCCCTTAACTATTTTTGTTGCTCTTCTCTGGACCCTTTCGAGTAGTACTATGTCCTTTTTCATGTATGGTGACCAGTGTTGGATGCAACATTCCAGGTGGGGGGCGTACCATGGCCCGGTATAACGGCATGATAACCTTTTCAGATCTGTTCGTGATCCCCTTCTTAATCATTCCTAGCATTCTGTTTGCCCTTTTTGCCGCTACCGCACATTGTGCGGACGGTTTCATCGACTTGTCTACAAGTACTCCCGTCTCTTTCCTGGGGGCTCTCTCCGAGTATAGCACCGGCCATCCTGTATTCGTGCATATGTTTTTGTTACCGTCATGCATCACTTTGCACTTATCCACGTTGAACCTCATTTGCCATTTCGCAGCCCATTCCTCAAGCGTATTTATGTCTCTTTGTAGGTCTTCGCAATCCTTCTGTATCCTCACTACTCTGAATAACTTTGTATCGTCCGCTAATTTAATCACCTCACTCGTGCCAATTTGTAGGTCGTTTATAAATACGTTGAAGAGCACAGACATGAGCACCGAACCCTGCGGCACTCCACTCGTGACGCTTTTCCAGTCCGAGTATTGTCCATTCACCCCCACTCTCTGTTTCCTATCCACCAACCAGTTTTTAATCCATGTTAGTATATCACCCTCCATTCCATGTCTCACAATTTTTCGAAGTAGACGTTCATGCAGAACCTTGTCGAACACCTTCTAAAAATCTAGATATACGATGTTGCCCTTGTCTAGCTGCCCATTTACTCCATCAAAGAAGTGCAACAAGTTCTTCAAGCAAGATCTCCCCTTGTTGAAGCCGTGCTGGCTGGTCCTCATCAGTTTGTGTCCGTCAAGGTGGTCAATGTTGCGGTCCTTTATCAGCGCCTCTACCATCTTTCCCGGTACTGAAGTCAGACTCACTGGTCTTTAGTTAGATTACTAAATATAATGATTGCTGGACTACAATCTGATGATGAGGATCTAACCTTCAGTTATTTTTGACACAGATTTAGTTCCCCTCGACCCTGAAGAAAGTTTCCAGTGAAACATGCATGTCGGGAGAGGTGGCTAGTGAAAAATAATGAAGAAATATTTTAAAAGCTAAGTGATGGCTATTTAAATTATGAACTAATGAATGAGAAAATAATATTAAAAAAACATAATGAATGCTATAAATATTCAATAAAAGTGGACTGATGGAGATAGAAACAGTCAGAAGTAGCTTGTACCTGGTTGTATTCTGAAGGTCCATACAATAAAAATAGATAAAACAGACTAAAAATGTTTTTAATAGTTTTTAAAAGTTTTTATAGTTACAGTTTGGGGACATATTGTCACCTCAATCTTGTTTTCTGTTTTTACAGATTTGTACATCGCCTAGAAGGCTGATTGGGCGGTATAAGAAATTTTAAATAAACTTGAAACCTCTTAGATTGGTATATATCCTACAATCTTAAATAAGTGGGTTCAGCATTGCAACTTTACACTAGTATTTATAGTGTGTGACTGAGTTTTGAGAAATGACATCTGCTGTCTATATTTTGCACTGTTCAAGAAGAAATGCATGTATTTCTTTTTCTCTGGAGGCTGTACTGCATGCAGAGTCTTGAATCTCAGGGTTTGGTTTGTATATATTAGTACTTTTAGTTTGTGGTCCTGTATTTGCATAGGGGTTATCCGTGTTCTGCATGTGTGACCAAGGCCAGGTGTTCTGGTAGGAATGAATGTTGAGAAGTATACAGTATGCTTTGCATACTTTAATTTTGTGGTTAACCATTCTGTATTGTTAGTAAGATTATATTGTGTGTATAGGTATATGAAAAATGAATGGAAAAAATGGTATTACAATTAGTACTATTATGGGGCGGGGTCTGGGTGGAGCTTATGTGGGGTCTAGGGCGGAGCTTATGTGGAGTCTGGGGCGGAGCTTGCGGGGCCCCCAAACAAAAAAGCGTTCTGCTGCCTATGACCACCACCACCCCCCCCCAAAAAAAAAAAAAAGAAAAAAGAAACATTTTCTTTACATTACTTTTGGCTTCCTAACTCCTGGTTGGAGATTGAGAAAATGTGGCAAATTGGTTCAAAGGCTTCCTGAAAAACCAATCCAACCAAGTCATCAGTGAACATGTCTACTCCCAATCATGGACTAACTCCTGTGGTGTCCCGCAAGTCTCCCCACTATCACCTACCCTGTTCAACCTATACATGTCTTCACTAGACCATGAACTATCCAAACTAAATCTCCACTTTGTATACACTGATGACATCACAATCATCATTCCCTTCTCTACACTAACAACCAAAACCAGACACTTCATTTCATCCATCATCGATCAGGTAGAACAATGGACAAAAAAATTCAAAATAAAACTAAACCCTATAAAAACTAAAATATTTATGGCCACCCCAATGAACAAATACAAAGAGCCATCAATCAGCTTACAAGGGAGAAACTTTCCTATTAACCCCACTATAAAAATCCTTGGAGTGACCTTAGATCAGCAACTGACATTTGACGCCCACACTGACATCTTAGTAAAAAATGCTTCTACCTACTGCGATAAAACCGACTACTGCGATACTTCGACTACTGCAACACCATCTACCTATGATCCTTCAAAAAAACTACCAAAAGATTGAAAACAATCCAAAACACAGCCATACAACTGATTTTTGACCTGAAAAAATCAGACCACATCACCCCATATTTCAAAAAACTGCACTGGCTTACCAGTCGAGGCCAGAATAATTTTCAAATTTGGTTGCTTATGCTTCTAAACACTCTGCTTCTCATGCAGAACATTACTATTCGCTTTTCCGACTCCGAAAGGATGCAAATTCAAAAGATTCCTCGGCAAGACACTTGCCTTCCAAGCAGGAATCTGGAACAATACTCTAAGTGACTTACTCCTTAACCATTTATCATACCAATCATTCAGAAGATCACTGAAAACCCATTTATTTGACACATTTGTTTAACTTACATAAGAACATAAGAAATGCCTTCACCGGATCAGACCGAGGTCCATCAAGTCCGGCGATCCGCTCATGCGGCGGCCCATTTAGGTTCTCTCTTTTGAAGACCTGAAATTACCGTATCCCTCAATATGATTTGCAAGAAGGTGTATATCCAACTTGTGCTTGAAACCCAGAAGAGTAGTCTTCCTTAATCGTTTTTCCTCTACATCTTCCGGCATGCTCCTGTTGTATATAACTCCATTACACGCCTGTCTGTTTCCTCCTACTTTATACTCATGATGTAATTCATGCAGTCTCTCTTGTTGTAAACGTCTTGCATTGAAAGATATGACGGGATATAAATAAAGCTATTATTATTATTTCCCCATTAATCAGAGTGCTACAGGTTTGATTAAAAAGGAGTTTCATACACATCTGGATAGGTTATCTATCTATACATGTTGTATCGTATAAGAACATAAGAATTGTCATACTGGGACAGTATCCTGTTTCCAACAGTGGCCAAACTAGGTCATAAGTACTGGCAGAAACCCAAATAGTAGCAACATTCAAGAGCTGCGATTGTGATGTCATAATGCCTCATTCCACCAATGCCTAAGAGCCAACCTCATCAGTGATGTCATAATGGCTTGACTGTCCTATAATTGGCTCACATAAGAACCTAAGAATTGCCGTAATGGGACAGACCGAAGGTCCATCAAGCCCAGTATCCTGTTTCCAACAATGGCCAAACTAGGTCACAAGTACTGGCAGAAACTCAAATAGTAGCAACATTCCAGAGCTGAGATTGTGATGTCATAATGCTTCATTCCACCAATGCCTAAGAGCCAACCTCATCAGTGATGTCACAATGGCTCGACTGTCCTGTACTCAGCTCACCAAAGGACATAAGAATTGCCAAACTGGGACAAACCAAAGGTCCATCAAGCCTAGGATCCTGTTTCCAACAGTGGCCAACCCAGGTCCCAATTACCTGGCAGAAACCCAAAGAGTAGCAACATTCCAGAGCTGAGATTGTGATGTCATAATGCCTTATTCCACCAATGCCTAAGAGCCAACCTCACCAGTGATGTCACAATGGCTTGATTGTCCTATACTTGCCTCGCATAAGAACATAAGAATTGCTGTAAAGGGACAGACCAAAGGTCCATCAAGCCCACTATCATGTTTCCAACACAAGATCCCAAGGAGAAAAACATATTTTATGCTGCTTATCCTAAGAGTAAGCTGTGGATTTCCCCAAGCCATCTCTATGGCTTATGGACTTATTTTTTTTTTTTAGGAAATTATGCAAACCTTAGCCATGGCCATTGAAGAAGGGAGAT
The DNA here is from genome assembly GCF_902459505.1 of Geotrypetes seraphini. Taxonomy (NCBI): domain Eukaryota; kingdom Metazoa; phylum Chordata; class Amphibia; order Gymnophiona; family Dermophiidae; genus Geotrypetes; species Geotrypetes seraphini. The sequence continues at coordinate 254,076,584 of NC_047089.1, forward strand.
TAGGTAAATGGAAGGGTCAGAGGGTGTCCTATGCTGTGAGGAAGCTACACATTTTGCAGTTCAGTTTTCTATGTGGTTCATTAGCAGACTGAGGAGCTCTTTAGGGCCTTTCTCCAATAATTGTTCTCTATGATGAAAAAGACTGTGCTGGCCTCAGGTGAGCAAAATCTGAAGGCGGTTTTATGGGTTATTGTTTGTCTGCGAAGAAAATTGAGTAAAGAATTGATTTATGTGACTGTCAGATGAAACGTGTCTCAGAACAAATTATAAATTTGAAGTCTGAATCAAAACAAGGCGTATCTACAATGAATAATCACATGGGTTCCAAGAGGACCGAAGCATCTGCTCTGATCAGGCATAATGTTAATCTCCGAAGGCAAGACAGAGCATTTGGTGATAAGATTCGTGCAAAGCCAGTTGCAGACTTTTAGGTCTCTCCTGGAATGAGAAGAATAAATATGAAGGACAAGTTATCTACTTTGTGGAAATTAGAACATAACATTGAAAAGGCCCAGAGACTAGATATTATATATATTTTTTATTGATTTCTAAGAAAAGTTATCAGCGAGAAATAATTTATGTCCTTATGTGGGAAAAAAAAAAAAAATCTCCCAGCAAAGGACACCAAGGTAAACTTTAATCCAAAAGGGACTTTGGTTATATCAGTTTTTTGGGATTTTTTTATCTTTTGGATAAATCAACGAAGGATATTATTTCTCTAAGAAGAAAAACGGTCTATTGTGCCAAGGCTTTGGGGTCCCTTTGCTCCCAATATATGTTAATCTGAGCCACTGGAGAAAATGATGCCACATATACATGATTTTTCACTTCTGAGATCTCAAACTCATTTTTTTTCCAATCAAACTCAGAATGCTTATTTCTAGATTTTTTTTTTTTTAAATCTAGTTACGCGCAATGCAAAGATTTTGTTAGACAATGAAAAATGAGGTTTCAAACTCCTTGAGAAGACCAAAGGAGGGATGCATCAATGTGTGCTACTGTTAAATAGGTTATTATGCCACATTAATATCATATGAAGGTGGGTTTTGCATATCTGAGTGGGGGAAGGGAAGACATTGTAAAGTGGAACTTAGGCCCAGATTCTGTAAACAGTTGCGGTTCCAGTGCCCGTTTAAGGAGGCACAGTCTTTAAAAAAAAAAAAAAAAAAGACTCCATCTTTCCTGCCCAGACAGACTGGATGCAGTGCCGAAGTTCCCGAAAAAGGAAGAGTTACCTCCGAAACGGAGCTTCTGTAGAACTTATCATGGTACGCAGCTGGAAAATTGCAAGGTAAGGACCGAGTTTTATGCTTACCTGCCATTCAAAATAATAGAGACTGCGATTTAGCCTTTTTGGCAAATTTTTGGACGTAGGAGGATGACTTACGATTGTGAAGTTAATTGGAAATTTGCACAGAAGGAAGAATATTATTTTCATTTAAATTCTTTTATTGATTTTCTAAACTTCAAAATTGCAATACACAAATATATATCATATAAGTTAATAAAAGCACATTCAACTTACAAATATGCATAACCAACCATTTTCTCCCCCCCCCCACCAATGATTATTCAATAAAACACAGAAACATAGACTATCGCAATAACCTTTCCCTATTCAGATTAAAAATATCCTCCCACCCTCTTCCCACCCCAGGTGGACATACTCAAAAGTAAATTAGGACAGAAATACCCCCCCCACACACACACCCTTTCCTGGATGTGTACAAAAATAAACCAAAACTGACTCATAATCAAAGACCTACTATAGTGAGGTAATATATGATGTCAACGACCCCCAAACCAGCTTAAATAAATTACTGTGCCCCAAACTATCGGCATTCATTTTTTCATATCTAAAGCTGGAGCACAAATTTGCCCACCAGAAAGGAAAATTTAGGCGGTCGTAGTTCTTCCAATGTCGGGTTACCATCTGCATGGCTATCCCATCATGACAAGAAAAAGGCGGCATTTCAACACACAGTGAGAGGTCCTGGGATGTTTCACATGAATGTACCCGGCTGGGTTAAATGTGATTTAGCAACTATGAAAAAATGGATTTTTCTTTCATGAAAGGTGGAAACTGAGCACTGTCAACCACTGTTATTATTCATTTTTGCTCATTTCTGTTTAGGTGATAAATGAGGTTTTGAGATTTTGCTAAAGTATTAACCTGTAGCGGATATTTATAGTGGGATTGAGATCCCACTGGGACAGATAGCATACTTAGAATACCTGATTTTAAAACTTGCTGTACACCTTGCGTGAATCACTTCATAAAGGTGGTTAATAAATAAAATTATTGTCAACTGAGATACTATTGAGGAAACTTTTCAAACATAGTAACATACTAAATGACAGCAGATGGAAACCTGAATGGTCCATCCATACTCATTAAAAAATACATGATTAGATTAACTTGTCTCTTCTTTGATATTTCTGGGCCGTAGACTGTAAAGTCTGGTATTGTCCTTGGTTGCTTCTTCAACGGAGTTGACTTTCAGAAGGCCTTTGCCATCTCAATTGGATTCTCTATCAGGTTGAGCAATTGGCAGGCCAACAAAAGCTTCCCAGCCCTTCTCACCACTCCTCTTTGTAATGGAAGGAGAAAGGTTAAGATTCCACGTACAGAATGACACGGGGAAAAAAATCTGTCCCCGTCCCCGCTGTCCCCTTCACCGCCCCATCCCCTCGGCATCCACCCTTCCCTCTCGCCACCTCACCGCTCTTCAGCAGCCTGAAAATCTCCCTCCCTCCCCCTTACTTGAGGGAGGGAAGGCGCGCAGTCACCGATCGCACATGCGGCCCCTTCCCTCCCTCCGGTCAAATTTATTTCTCTCCCTCCCCCACTTTAGAAAAGAAACTGATGCCGGCAAAGCCTGCCTGTGCCGCCCTGCAGTCGCATGTGTGTGGGCGGAAGCTTCTCCTCTGTCAATTGTCATTGTATAAACACAAATAAAACAGAGCAAGATTCAACAAAACCCATCTCCCCTCGCTTACACAAATATCCCCTTCACTATTGTGAAAACTGAACAAATCAAATTACTACAGAACGCTACATAGAAAAATCAAGCTAACAGAATACTTTAATCACACATGGCAAGAATAATGTTAGGGGAGAGCAACTAGGGCAACTGCCCCCTGGTCAGAAAGAGAGCCCTAAGCCAGCTGGAAGCTAAAGAAGCACAGCCTGGGCTTTGCAGTCCCCAGTTATGTCTAATACCAAATCTAGCAGGATACATATTTCAAATCTGAAATATTCTAATCACAAAATATAAAATAAATTTATTTTTTTTTTCTTTTTGTTGTCTGGTAATTTTATTCTTCAAATCACATTGGGCTCAGGCTTTGGTTTTAGGTTACTTCTGTCTTCATTGAGGCATGGTTGGCTCCTGAAGGTAAAATAGGCGCAAGAGGAGCTGGGGAGAAGATGCCGAGTCTGACACGAGTGCAATTTTTTTTACCACAGGAGTAAGACTTTTCACCGCTCCCATGGGGTGGTAAAAGGTCTTGTCCCCATTCCCGCTGTGTGGTGAAAGGTCTTGTCCCCATTTCTGCGGTAAAACTGTTGCAAATATCTCCATTCCTGCGAATTTACTGCGGTGACCCACAGTTTACCGCGGTAAACGGTCCCCGTGTCATTCTCTAATTCTACGTACCAGCACATATTGATATTTCACTCTCCTCTCAGAGTTTAGCTATAAGGATTGACACATGGATTTCTCTACTGAAATTTCTGTTAAATTGTTAATACATTTCAAGGTTTTCCAGGTGTCAAATATAATACTATTGTCCTTAACGTAACTAGATAACTTGATACTCAACACATGAAACAGCCGTAATGGGGACATAATTTGCCACTCTAAGTGCAGCCAATCAGGAAGATATTCCATGAGCTCAGGAAGGACCCAATACATAGGTCTGATGATACCTATAAAAGTTTGGGAAATTTACCCCACCCGCCGTAATTGGTTTTTGTAAAGATGCTAAAGCAATTCTAGCAGTTTTACCTAGCCAAATAAATTTGACAAGGATGCTATTCAACTTCTTCCAATGTTTTCTGAATCCAAATGCCTAAATATGTTATACCCTCTTCCTTCCAAAGAAAAGGGAATGTGTGAAAGAATCCTTTTGGACAGTGTTCGTTTAGCGGAAGAACCTCCAATTTACTCCAATTTGTTTTATATCCTGAAAATTATTTCACTCTCCTCTCAACTAAACCCCAACATTTGGTGGATAAACAGAGACCAAGCCCAGTGCAAACGGGCCTTTGAGATGGCCGGTTAACGAACCTGCATAATTACGAGAGGGCTGCCCTCACTTCTTCAGTCTTTTATAATGATCTATTCTCCGTTTACATTTTTTTTAACATTATGTCTGAATCATACAGCGTTTTCTTTCTTTTTTGTGTTGCAATCTAGGAATAACACACTGTGAGTGATCACCAGTGTCGAGAGCTCATATGTTTTTGATTTGAATGTAATTATTGGAAGTTAACTAATTAGCAGCAGACTGTTGAAGATTAGCACTGTTATTAGTTTGAATTGTAATAGCTGCTCGGATAATGTCAATTTACAGACAATTTATAGCGCTGCTACTACTACGACTATTTATTATAAGAACAACATAAGAAAGTAAGAATTGCCGCAGCTGGGTCAGACCCGTGGTCCATCATGCCTAGCAGTCCGCTCATGCGGTGGCCCTCTGGTCTAAGACCAGCGCCCTAACCGAGACTAACCCTACTGCGTACGTCCTTGTTCAGCAGGAACTTGTCTAACTTTGTCTTGAATCCCTGGAGGGTGTTTTCCCCTATAACAACCTCCGGAAGAGCATTCCAGCTTTCCACCACTCTCGGGGTAAAGAAAAACTTCCTGACGTTTGTACGGAATCTATCCCCTTTCAACTTTATATCTATAGCGCTACCAAATGTATGCAATGCTGTACATTAAACGCTCAAGAGACGGTCCCTGCTCGAACAAGTTTACAGTCTAATTATGACAGACACACATATGCTGCTCATGAAGGGAAATCTAAAGGGACGAAGAGGTAGCGAGGGGAGGGGCTACAGAGGGAATGTATTTCAAGTTGGAAGGGTTCAAAAAAGTAGTACTTTGAGTCTGGATTTGAATACTGCCAGAGGTGGAGCCTGGCTTACTGCTTCAGGCAGGTTGTTCTAGGCATATAGTACAGCAAGGCAGAAGAGGTGGAGTTGGGAGTTGCCAATTGATGGTGAAGGGTACAGACAAGAGAGACTTACCTGAAGAAAGGAGTTCCTGGGCTGGGGTATAGGGAAAGGTAAGAAAGGAGAGATATTGTAGGTCAGAAAGCGGAGTTTGAACTGTACGCGGAAGTTGACAAGGGAGTCAGTGAAGCAAATTGAGGAGAGGGGTAACTTGAGCATGACGATGCTAGCAGAATATGAGGCACTTAGCAGAATTCTGAACAGACTGAAGGGGGAGAGATGGGTTAGTGCAGGGGTAGGGAACTCCGGTCCTCGAGTGCCGTATTCCAGTTGGGTTTTCAGGATTTCCCCAATGAATATGCATGAGATCTATTTGCATGCACTGCTTTCAATGCATGTTCATTGGGGAAATCCTGAAAACCCGACTGGAATACGGCTCTCGAGGACCGGAGTTCCCTACCCCTGGGTTAGTGGGAGACCTGCGATAAGCACGTAGCAGTAATCCAGGCGAGTGACGACAAGGGGGTGGATGATGGTCTTGGCAGCGTGCTCAGAAAGGAAACTCTGGATTTAAGGGATGTTGTATAGAAAGAAGCAACAAGTTTTGGTGGTTTGTTGGCTACGCCAAGAGAAGGGCATAGATGAGTCAACTAGAAACATAGAAACATAGAAGATGACGGCAGAAAAGGGCTACAGCCCATCAAGTCTGCCCACTCTGCTTACCCACCCCCTGTCTATGCCCTAATGACCCAATTTCCTTATCTTGACCCTCGTAGGGATCCCATATGGGTATCCCATTTATTCTTAAAGTCTGGCACGCTGTCTGCCTCGATCACCTGCACTGGAAGCTTGTTCCAATGATCAACCACTCTCTCTGTGAAGAAATACTTTCTGGTGTCGCCATGAAATTTTCCGCCCCTGAGTTTGAGCGGGTGCCCTCTTGTGGCCGAGGGTCCCTTGAGAAAGAAAATATCATCTTCCACTTCGACACGTCCCGTGAGGTACTTAAATGTTTCGATCATGTCTCCCCTCTCCCTACGTTCCTCAAGAGTGTAGAGCTGCAATTTGTTCAGTCTCTCTTCGTACGAGAGACCCTTGAGCCCCGAGATCATCCTGGTGGCCGTCCGTTGAACCGATTCAATTCTGCGCACATCTTTACTGTAATGTGGCCTCAAGAATTGCACACAGTACTCCAGATGAGGTCTCATCTATCAACTATGACCCTGAGGTTGCAAGCTGATGAAACAGAGAGGACGAGAGTGTTATTCACATAAATAGAGAACTTAGGGAGAGGAGAGGCAAGTTTATAAGGAAAGATAAGGAGTTGAATCTTGGCCATGTATAACTTTAGATGGCGGTGAGACATCCATGTAGCAATGTCAGATAGGCAAGCCAAGACTTGGGCCTGAATTGCTGTAGAAATGTTGAGCATGAGAGGTAAATTTGGAAGTTGTCAGCATAGAGATGGTACCGGAAGCCGTGGGAGGAGATTAGAGTGCCAAGGGAAGAAGTGTAGATGGAGAAAAGAAGAGGTCAAATGACAGAGCCCTGAGGTACGCCAACTGATAGTGGAATGGCAGCAAAGGAGGATCCTCCAGAGCATATTTCAAAAGTGCAATGGGAAAGGTAGGAAGTAAACCAAGAGATAACAGAGCCCTGAAATCCAAGTGAGGACAGTGTATCAATGAGTAGGCAGCGATCTGCAGTGTCTAATGCCACAGATAGATCAAGGAGGATGAGAGCAGAGTTGTGGCTTTTGGATTTGGCCAGGAGCAGGTCATTGGAGACTCTAGTAAAGGCAGTTTCCATAGAATGGAGAGAGTGAAGGCCTGATTGAAGGAGGTTAAGAAAAGCCCGAGATGAAAGAAAGTCAAGACAATGGCAGTGAACAGCACGTTCAAGTAGCTTGGATAAGAACGGGAAGATGGAGATGGGGCAACAATGGTAGGGAAAATACCTGATTTTAAAACTTGCTGTACACCTTGCGTGAATCACTTCATAAAGGTAGTTTAATAAATAAAATTATTGTCAACTGAGATACTATTGAGGACATTTTTTTTTAATCAAATGCAGATGTTTATTATTTGCCTGAGAGAGTTTTGAGTAGGGGGTCAGGGAAGGTGTCAACGGATGTGATCTCTGGTCAAACGAACGAGATTGAGAATTTGGCAGCCTTTTTAGAATCTTCAAAGGATGATATTACATCACAAAACACTTTGCTGGTCTTCTTTTGCTCAGAACTAGGTAAATCTATTCAGCTAAAAAAAAAAAAATCTTTTGGGAAAAAAGATTTCTTGTTATGTGGGGGTGTAACAGCGTGAGTGGGGTGGGCTCTGGACCAGTATATAAACAGCCAGACACAAGCAGGGAAGGCAATATATGCCTGTTACTTCACAGGGTCAGGCATATTTGGAACAGTCTCTTGTTCAAAAAGTTTTGAGAGGGGCCTGTAATGTGGCTTGTGACTGCCGTGCCCCAAACACAGTCTTTCAACAGCTTTCCTCAGTCAGGCAACAGTGTCTGTCGCCAGCCAGACCTCAGAGAAACTCACAGGTGTTCAGCAACAAAAGGAATATTGGCTTACCTCAGCCAGGTAGAGTATCTAAGAGTTCTAGTCAAGAGGCATATGGGAATTACCTCATCCTCCTTCTTTCCCCTGGGCCTCTTCTGTCTAGTTCTGGCCTGGTCTCATACTTCCTGGTTCCTGTCTCCCTGACTCCTCCCGTGTTACTTTCCTTTAAAGAAGAGCTAAAAGAGAGAAGCCCATAGGCCATTGTAGAGATGGTTTGGGGAAATCCACTGCTTATTCCCAGGATAAGCCGCATAAAATCTATTTTTCTCCTTGGGATCTTGTTAAGTACTTGGGATCTTGTTAAGTACTTGGGACCTGGGTTGACCACTTTTGGAAGCAGGATACTGGGCTTGATGGACCTAAAGTCTGTCCCAGTATGGCGACTCTTATTTTCTAGAAATAGCTAAGAAGAATTAAAAAAACCAACAAATTTTACAGATTGAATCAGGTTGGGCAGACTAGATGGACCATTCGGGTCTTTATCTGCCATCATCTACTATGTTACTATGTAACCTATATTAAGGTGGCTCTGGCATTGTGAGGGAGTAACCAGCAGGGGGCGTGATAGTGTCCTATAGATTCCCTTGCAGGTGGGAAGGTGCACAATATCCCCTGATGTTTCTCAGGTAACTCAATTAAGACATAAGCAATTTCTTCAGTTACAACTCAAATATTTAATTACATTGATTGATGTTAAATATGTTTTATTTGTACCAAATCAGTTGGAAAGGCTGTTAATAGAAAGGGAAACTACAATTATTTCATCTTAGGCAAAAGCAAGGCAAATCTCTTGGAACACATGTGCTTGAAGCACTGTAAATCTCTAAGTGTTAAGTAATCCTGATTTTGCTTTAAGTATAAAATCTAATACTTTCCTTTTCCCTTCAGCCTTTTCTACTTTCAGCTAGTGAAAAAAACAACCCCCCTATTTTCCTTTTACTTTTTTGGGGAAGTTTGATTCTCATCTGCTTGGCTCGCTGCTGAATTAAAGACTTATAGTTCCACCCACCCACCCACCTATCTCTGAGTTTGCTACTGATATATAGACAACCCAATAATCAAGCATACTTCTCAGTCAGTTCCCATAACAACCAATCAGGATGACTTATATTCAGCACAATCAGTGTTGTGCGTTAGTTCCAAGGCACACCATCTGGAGACTTAGGGCTTTCCCCATCTGTCTTCAGCTTTCTAGTATTAAGGAGGAGCTCTATAAATTTAATCAGAATTTGGATGCAATTAAAGCAGTTTCCATCATTCCACAGAATCATACCAATTTACTACCACTGCTACAAAGAATAAAACAATCCAGGAATAAATGGCAAGGTGGTAAATAAATATATCAACCACTGTGTGAACTCATGTCATCCATTTTGAGTAGTGAGATTATATGGGGCAGGAGCATAGGAGGAGCACTTTTGCCAAAGCTCACCACTGGACCAGCAGAGCTTAAGGTAGGCCCAGGAAGAGGCCTGCGATGGGTCTGAGAGGGGGGAAGACTTGAATATAATCTGAGACCCCCATTTTTATATATATTTGAGTATACAGTATATTGTACAGTAATCCATTTATGTTCTTTCAGTAAGGCAAGGTGGATTATAAAGAATGATTTTGATTAAACCACTCCAGTACATCTATACCACCAATAAACTGGTTTAACTGTTATAGAGGGGCATTTTCGATATGGCCTCCAAATCGAAGTCTTATCTTTTTGAAAATGGTCATTTCAGATGTGCTCAAAACACATCCAAAAGAAAAATGCCCAAACAAAGCCATTGGGATGTAGGAGGGGGGCCAGCATTTTTAGAAGACTGGTCAAACAGATAAAAAATGCCCAGGTACACATCTCACCATAACACCCTTATAGTGTATGGGTTGTGAAAATCTCGCATATTTCATCGTAAGTGTGACAGAGTGGAATATAGGCCTGAGCCCCCATCTCTATGGTTGAATACACTATCCATTAGGCTACTCCAGAAGCCTGCTGCTGTTCTAATAGGAATGTGCATAACATCTGAAACTGCCTTACATCCAGGTATGTAAATTCTACTGCATGTTATTTAAAACTCTTAACGGAGACAGCCCGTCCTACCTGAATAACCGCCTCATCCCAGCATCCACAACCAGACACAGAAAAACACACTCCCCATTCATTCCCCCCCCCCCCCCCGATCAAAGAAGTAAAACAATCAAAACTACACGACGGCCTCCTAGCCACTCAAGCAGCAAGACTGGACAACCGGATCGCCAACCTTCTGATGTCCACCCCAGACTACAAGACATTCAGACAAGAACCAAAAACTATACTTTTCAAGAAATTCCTGAAACAGCCCTAACCTCATGTACTCTCAACAACACTAAAATGGACAAAGGATCTACCCTTTACTATCATAGCAAGGACAATTGTAGTTTATAAATCTGTTAAGCCTCCCTGTTCTTAACTACCAAAGAAATATCAAAAGATCTACTCTCTACCACTACAGCAAATCTATTGTTCTCCCATTGTAACTCTGTTTATAAATCTTTTGTAATCCGCCTTGAACCGCAAGGTAATGGCGGAATAGAAATCCCTAATGTAATGTAATGTAATGTAATGTATGTAGTGCTCATTCACAACTTTTGGTGTTAGAGGGGGTTGATCACCTCTGGGAGAGTGTGTGTGTTTGGGGGGGGGTGGAGGGGTATCATGCCTTCATCCCTCCAGTGGTCATTTGGTCAGTTTAGCACTTACGGTGTTCTTAAAAGAGGTCTAGCTCCAAACATCCAAAGTGTGCCCTAGACGTTTTCTAAAATGTTCAATTATTGCAGAAAAATGTCCATATCATAAGCCTGTCCTTGTCCACCCAAATCACTCCTCTAACATGCCCCCTTGATTAGGGTTAGCAGACATCTGGATTTCCCTGGAAATGTCCTCCTTTTGAGGACATGTCCGGGGGTCCAGACGGCTTTTCAAAACCCGGCACTTTTATCTGGGTTTTGAAAAGCTTCCCGATACAATTGCGTCGGAAAGGGGCATCCGCGCATGCAACATGGTGGCGTCACGTGCACATCATTGTGTCGAGTCCGCGCATGCACAGATGCCGGCTGGGGGGCGGGGCTGGGGGCGGGACAGAGACAGAACTGGGTGGTCCTGGGGGGCGTGGCCACGGGGCCAGATTTTCCCGAAGGAAAATCTGGTAACCTTCCCCTCGATGCACTGCGGACAACCACCATAGAAATATGGGTTTTTAAAATAGCAAATTGGAAGGAAAAATATTCATCTGCCCCTTTTGTGCCACATTTTGGACGTGTTGGGGTTTGTTTGTTTTTTAAATGAGCCTTGTAAGCTCCTTGTGGAAGTAACCTCTGTTCAGTTCCCGGAATCAATCCTTCAGGCTGGTTTTAGCGTCTTCCTCCCTCCCCCTCCCCGTGTGAACGTCATTCTAGAGCTGTGTCCAGGTAATTGTTTCCCTTAAAGAGAGTAACATAGGAGCCAAGCAGTGTTAGCACATAAGTCAAAGTAGAATTAAAACTGTAAAAGCCTTTGGCCACTTTCAACCTGAGGGCCTTCTTCATAATAACAGGGGTTTTTTTTATGTGCAAAGGACGTTTCTCCAAGGCGCTATCCATCAATTTAAGTTAGAAGCAAAGAGATATCTCGACCTCAGAAAAAAAAAAGCGTAGACTATTATAGCTGAGATCAAATTGACAGGGTACTTATTTGGAGCGTTTATGGAGATGGATTTTCATTCTGCTATTAAAATCCGGGAAGGGAGGGGTGTAGCATCTTACACGTAGAAGGGGTGGAAAAGGGGAGGAGAAGGAGGAGGAAGAAGGGTTAGTGACGGAGAAAGCTGGGAGCTGAAAGCTCTGAGGAACTGCTGCGGACGTAAATCAAATGGATGAATGCTGCAAATTAAACATTAGATATATATATATATCCTGCCAAAAGTCCCATCTGGCCATATTTTATAAATCTACATGTTATAGGCACTGTAAAACTATCGCTAATGTTAAAAAAAAAAAAAAAATAACGGCCTCTTTTACAAAGCCACGCATCAACAGCTCCGAAGCCCTTTAAATTTCTATGGGCTTCGGGGCCGTTAGTGCGGCTTTGTAAAAGAGGCCGTAAGTTTTTAAAAAAAACTTTATCCAATGCAACAAGACATCGTCAAAGTACAACCCCATTGGCATATGTTGTGAGTGTTGTTCACATAGGCCAAAAGCTAAGTTTTAACCTTAAAACAGCCCTAAAAAATGTGAAAGCAAAACAAATTCTGATTAAAAAGTACAAAAACTACCGTTTGCATGAAACGCAGCTTTCCCAGCTTGTAGCAAGTGAATTCTGAGTCCTACTAGTGATCACGCTGTTAATCAAACCACATTCCCACCCAAAATTTCATCAATGATATCATCGCCTCAAAATGCCCCCCCCCCCCCACAAGAACAGGCTAAAAATAAATTTTAAAAATGCTAGAAATATTGGTAGGAAGCACTTAAAGGAAGATCAACGTTTCAATTAGGCCAGGGGTGTCAAAGTCCCTCCTCGAGGGCCGCAATCCAGTCAGGTTTTCAGGATTTCCCTGATGAATATGCATAAGATCTATTTGCATGCACGGCTTTCATTGTATGCTAATAGATCTCATGCATATTCATTGGGGAAATCCTGAAAACTCGACTGGATTGCGGCCCTCGAGGACCGACTTTGACAACTGTGAATTAGGCCATAGCACAAGTTCCTCACCACAGCATGTGTATAGTTAGAGTATCTCAGAGGTTTATATCTACTATAACATGCATCGGGGGTTTTTATAGTTCAATAAGTTTTATTATATAAAATTTATAAATACAAACAAATCATAACAGATTACATTATACATAGGAACCGACATTCGTCCTATACAATAATAGTTATATAAAACATTAGAAAAAGAAAACAAAGCACAAATAAAGGTAGCGTAATAACTTCCAATAGATAATAACAATAATCAACATATAACAAACAGCATGGATGTACATTAATAAATTTCAACAAAATAAATTTGCTATGTCACTATATTATATTTCTACTATAACATGTGTAGTTATCTAAAGTGTATCTCAGACGTTCTGTATTTACCATAACTCGGTCATTGTATCACTAGCTTTCCATATACATCTTGTGCATATTTGTCTTGACTATACTGTGTATGTACTGCTGTAACCTATTTTGGGAGGACGGGCTAAATAAATGAAGAAATAAATGTCTTATTTTCCTGTGCAGATCACTTCTTATCTGATAATTAACATTACATTACATGATTTTCATAGAATCAAGACAACTATAAACATTTTAATCTAGGAATGCATAGTATATTACTACTACTACCACTATGAATGATTTCTATAGCACTACCATATGCACGCAGCGCTGTACAGAGTCACAAAGAAGATAGTTTCAAGTTTTCAAGTTTATTCATATTATTTGATTGAACGCTTTTCCAAATTACAAAGCGTTGTACAAAAGAGCTTACAATCTAAACAGACAAACAGGATGGAGGGGGAGGGAATGCTGCTGCAGCTGCTGCACAGGGAAGTGGGGGAGAGGGAAATAACGCTGCTGCTGCACAGAGAAGTAGAGCGGGAGGGGATGTTGCTGCTGCACAAGGAAGTGGGGTGGGGAAGGGAAATGCTGCTGCACAGGGAAATGGAGGGGGAGGGAATGCTGCTGCGGCTGCTGCACAAGGAAGTGGGGGGGAGGGAAATGCTTGCACAGGGGGTAGGGAGAGAGACAGAAAGAAAAACAGCTGGAGGGAGAGAGAAAGAAAGATAGACGGTGTGAGAGAGGCAGACAAAAAGAAAGGAAGAAAGAGACAGGGGCAGGGAGAGAAACAGAAAGAAAGAAAGACAGACAGACATATATTCTAGCACCCATTAATGTAACAGGCTTAAAGACTAGTAATTATATATATCAGAAGGCAGGAGCATGCAAGTAGACGTAGAGGAATCGTTTGAAGAAGTTTAAACAAATTTATCAAATAAATGGGTTTTCATTGATCTTCTAAATGAGCTGGCCTTAGTTCTAGCCGCGTGGCGTGCAGTAATATCCTGCGTGTGCTAAAAACGCTAGCGCACCTTAGTAAAAGGAGCCCTTAGAGTACTGTTCCACCTTCCTGCTTGGAAATAAAGTGTCTTGTCGAGGAAGTGGGCATCCGCTTTTACTCTGTGTTCCCCTAAGTAAGTGAAACACTAGTTCCTCGGTATTGTAACTGTAACCACAGACTCTAAATTAAGTGAGAGAAATATATTACCCAAGCATCTCACTCTGGAAAGGCCCACGCAGCCACGTGCTCTCAGCGGAAGGGAACCAACAGCAGCCCCTCCACCACCCCTGAATAGTCTTTTTATCCATAAAATTTATACCATTTGACCGCATGGGAAGTCCCAAAGTTTCATGCATACGTGGCTTAGGGCACAAGCCCTCTTTCCACAGACCTTTTAAGGACGGGGCAAATAGACAAGTCCAGCCACTCTTCATTGGCTGGTTTATGTCATACCTCCTGTCGTTAACATCCGATACATGATTAGGGTTAGCAGATGTCCAAATTTCCCCGGATATGTCTGGAGGTCCTGAAGGCTTTTCAAAACCAGGCACTTTGTTCAGGTTTTGAAAAGCCTCCTCGAATTGTGTCGGAGAGGAAGTCTGCGCATGCGTGGATTTCCTCCCTGGCCGACGCGATTTGCGGACAAGAGCGGGCAGCAGGGAGCAGTGGAGAAGAGCAGGAAGTAGGGGGGAAGGGTTTGGGTAGGGATGGGCAGAACTGGACGTGCCTGGGGGCGGGTCTAGGGATTTGGATTTTCCGACTGGAAGATCTGGCGACCCTATACATGTTCATGCCAATCCCTCCTTTTCCCAGAACCTCTTCCAGGCCTAGGTCACCCTGCTCCTCACATCTAGGCATTACATGTCACTCAAAAAGTCCTCTTCAGTCCTGTTTGTCTTCTCGCATGAGTCAGTTGCTTTGGGTCCAACTTAGACATGTGGTCCTGCCAATTATCAGATAGCAGGCCAAAGAGCATCTGCTAATTCTGAAAAACATCTGAGGCAACTTCCCCTTTTCTTTCATTTTAGAGTTAGCATCTGTCTCACTAATCCTGTTATCCCCAGTTCATAGAGATAAAATAATATCTGGCAAGGGACATAAGAAGACTTGAAGCGGTCCAGGGAAAGGCAACGAAAATGGTAGGAGGCTTGCGCCAGAAGACTTATGAGGAGAGACTGGAAGCCCTGAATATGTATACCCTAGAGGAAAGGAGAGACAGGGGAGATATGATTCAGACGTTCAAATACTTGAAGGGTATTAACGTAGAACAAAATCTTTTCCAGAGAAAGGAAAATGGTAAAACCAGAGGACATAATTTGAGGTTGAGGGGTGGTAGATTCAGGGGCACTGTTAGGAAATTCTACTTTACGGAGAGGGTAGTGGATGCCTGGAATGCGCTTCCGAGAGAGGTGGTGGAGAGTAAAACGGTGACGGAGTTCAAAGAAGCATGGGATGAACACAGAGGATCTAGAATCAGAAAATAATAGTAAATATTGAAGAACTAAGGCCAGTATTGGGCAGACTTGCGCGGTCTGTGTCATTCAATTGAGGACGGGCTGGGATGGTTTAGATGAGCTGGAGTGACGGAGACTCCAGTAGATGCACAATACTGGGCAGAGCTCTGAGTTTCTGGCCCAGAAATATCTGCAAAAAAGAACAATTTAAATGAAATCATTATGTTTGAGCAGACTGGCCGTATTAATATTTTAAACTTATTCCTAACAACCATGTGTACATTCTGGAACATTTGGACGAGGCCACTAGAGCCAATTAAGCTTTCTAAACACTTAAATTTATAGAACTGGGACCTTGCTGCGCACAAAAGAGGTGGCGGTAGCGGCTGACACGCTAGTGGGCGTGTACTTATCGTAAATTTAGCACATAGCCATTAATACTAAAAAATAGAAAAATCAGCCATTCTACCCCTGGCAGGAATAACCTACGTAAGGACGCGGTCCATGTAGGGTTACCAGATTGGAAAACTGGACCTCTAGACCCGCCTCAGAACCACCCAGTTCCACCCATCCCCCCCCCTCGGTGCCTGCTCTTGTCGGGCAGGAGGGCACCTGTGTATGTCTGGGGAAATCCGGACGTCTGGCACCCTAGGTGAATGACTTCCCTTTTTCTGTTTCGACTACTTTAGCTGCTCAAGTTTGGACGCCGAACACTTTTCAAACGAGTGGCTTCTGTTCCGAGCTCCATTGGCCGCTTGATCATTTCTGCTGGGCTGCACTGGAGAGAAAAATCTCCATCGGCTGTTGCCAAACGCCATTTATTGTACAACGCTCTTCAGCCGAAGTGTGCACTTTTCTGTCAGGACATTTTTCTTGGTCTCCTGTGTTTTTGCTTCCTGAAATTTAATATCCTAGACTGCTCTTGCTGTGCAATCTCTAATATTTGTGGATGTGACTTATAAATGTTGCCCTTGGTGTTATGGAATATCTTGTGTAAGCATATCTTGTAACTCAGCCTAGAAAAACGGAAAATCGGATTATGTTAGCACTTCTGCACAGGAGGCAGAGAAGAATTTAGAATAGACTGGCATAGGATTTCCAGATGTCTGGATTTCCCTTTTGAGGACATGCACGGGGGTCCAGCACTTTGTCCAGGTTTTGAAAAGAAATTGCTTCTTGAGGGGGCATTCGCACATGCGCAGATGCCTTCCTGCCTGATGAACAGGTGGGGGGCAGGGTTGAGGGTGGGGCTGGGGCCTAATGGATCGGGAATGGGTGGAACTGTTCAGGCCTGGGGACGGGTCATAAAATCTGGCAACCGTTGGATGTGGCATTACCAGTGTGCACTCCAAAAGGTTTTCTGTAGTGTCTCCAGGAATGTTAGGCTTTTTCAAGTTATTTATTTATTTTTTAATTTGTCATCATGGAAGCCGTAGTGGGTCAGACCAATGGTCCATCTAGCCCAATTTCTTTCTCCCAACGGTGGACAATCCAGGTCACAATTACCTGGCAGAAACCCAAATAATGCCAAGATTCCAAAATCTCAAAGAATAGCAACATTACAGAGCCCCAAATAGTAGCAACATTCCAGAATCTCAGCGCATAGCAAGATTCCGGAACCCAAAGAGTAGCAACATTCCATGCGGAATCTCCAAAGAAAAGCAACATCCTATGCTAGAGATCCCAGGGCAAGCATTGGCTTCCCCCGTGCCCTAAGAACATAAGAACAGACATGCTAGGTCACACAGATGGTCCATCTACTCGGTATTCTGTTTTCACAGTGGTCAATCCAGATCACATGTACCTGCTAGAAACCAAATAGTAGCAACATTCCAGAATCTCAGAGAGTAGCAAGATTCCAGAACCCAAAGAGTAGCAGCATTCCATACGGAATCTCCAAAGAGTAGCAAGATCCCATGCTAGAGATCCTAGAGCAGGGGTGCCCAACACGTCGATCGCGATCGACCAGTAGCTCAGGAAGGCAACGCGAGTCGATCGCGGAGCCCAACCCGGGCTCCGTGATAGACTCTTGTTGCCGTCCTGATCTACCGGGCCGATCAGCCTTCCTCTCCAGTGTTCTCTCTAGGGCCTTTTAGCTGGGTGGTCCGCCCAGCTGTCATCTGCTGCTGCCGCCGCTGCTGAACATTAAAAAAACCCCAAAAAAAACGGCTTGGAGATTTCAGCCCGTAGCGAACTTATGCTCCGTGGCTCTAATGTGTGCATGCTGGCTTCCCTTCTCTTCCCTCCGAAACCGGAAATTATGTCCGGGGGGAGGGGGGGGAGAAGGGAAGCCGGCACGCACATGTTGAGAGCCCTGAAGCAAGTGTTCGCTAAGGGCTAAGGCGGGAGACAGGTTAGTGAAGCATTTGCTCTTCTTGCTGCCGGGTCCTGCCTACTTTCTGTTTCCACGAAGGCAGGACCCGGCAGCATTTCCCCCAACAGCTCCTCGCGATGCTGGTCGGCCGAAGCAGGAAGAGGTTGGGGCGGCGTCGGCTTTTGGGCGTGTTATTGGCGTCGGCTTTCGGGCCTGTTATTGGTGGCGGTTTGGGTCCTGGTCCCCGATGGCAGTTTGGGTCCTGGTCCCCGATCGCAGCGGCAGTGTCTTGGGGGAGGGCAGGGAGAAAGAAAGAAAAAGGGCAGGCAGGGAGACAGAAGGAAAGAAGAGAAACAGAAAAAAAGGAAAGGGAGGCAGAGAGAAAGAAAGGGCAGGGAGAGAGGAAGGAAAAGTTGGGGGAGGGAATGAGGTGTGGAGGAGAGGAAGCACATAGGCTAAAAGGGAAGAAAGATTGGATGCACAGTCAGAAGAAGAAAGTGCAACCAGAGACTCATGAAATCACCAGACAAGGTAGGAAAAATGATTTTATTTTAAATTTAGTGATCAAAATGTGTCTGAATTTATATCTGCTGTCTATATTTTACACTAAGGTCCCCTTTTACTAAACCGCAATAGAGTTTTTTAGCGCAGGGAGCCTATGAGTGTCGAGAGCAGTGCTGGGCATTCAGCGCAGCTCCCTGCGCTAAAAACTGCTATCGTGGTTTAGTAAAAAGGGGGGTATATTTGTCTATTTTTGTATGGTTGTTACTGAGGTGATAGTGCATAGAGTCATCTGCTTTGACCTCTTTGAAAAACCCTGGAATAGGAATGATAATTAACATTTTCTATGCGTACAGTGTGCGTTGTGTTTTTAAAAAATTTTATTGTTGGTAGATCATTTTGACTTGGTCATTTTAAAAGTAGCTCGCAAGCCCAAAAGGTGTGGGCACCCCTGTCCTAGGGCAAGCATTGGCTTCCCCCGTGCCCTAAGAACATAAGAACAGCCATGCTGGGTCATCCATCTACCCAGTATCCTGTTTTCACAGTGGTCAATCCAGGTCACAAGTACCTGCTAGAAACCCAAATGGTAGCAACATTCCAGAATCTCAGAGAGTAGCAAGATTCCGGAACCCAAACAGTCTCAGCATTCCATGTGAGATCCCAGGGCAAGCATTGGCTTCCCCTGTGCCCTAAGAACATAAGAACAGCCATGCTGGGTCAGACCGATGGTCCATCTACCCGGTATCCTGTTTTAACAGTGGTCAGTCCAGGTCACAAGTACCTGCTAGAAACTCAAGGAACAATTAGAATATGTGCTCTTCTGAAAGACCATGCGCTATTGAGAGTATGAATAATTCATGAACAGCCTAATTCTATATATGGCCCTCAAAACTGCGCACAGAAATTTGGGGCATGCCCAATTTCTGCATACAATTCAATTGAATAATAAGCTAATTAGTGCCGATAATTGAGCACTAATAATTATCAGTGCTAAGCAACATTAATTATAATTTGCGCACATATTTTTAGGATGCCAGGTTCTGCGCCTAAATTGTATATGTGAATCCGAAAAGGGAGCGTGGCTATGAGAGAGGCATTGGGGGGAAGGGGGGGGGGGCGGGATCAAGGTGTTCCTGGAATGCATGTGCAGTTTGATAGACTAAGGGAGATCCGCGTGTAATGTAGGCGTGAGAATTTGGATCAGGTTTTACTTGGTATAAATCCTCGAACCTAAAATTGGACACGGATCCTTGTAGCTCCCAACTCACAGCACATGCCATCGACAGCATTTTTCTTAAAACAAAAACCCCCAAATGTTGTGCTTTTCTGCTCATTTCCTTTGCCAAAGAAACGGGGTTATCATTTCCCTGTTTATGATACTATGTGCCTCAGTGGAGCAAATCAATTAGATATTTCTTCATTGCAGTAATCAATCAACCTGGGGAGATGACGTCTGGTATGCTTCCTGCCTTTATTAGCTTCAGCCCAGGTGTGATGGCTGAACACGCTGTGATATTTTGCTAATATTCTGTGGCTCCTTTTTTTGGTTCGCAGCGCACAACACTGACAAACCTCCTGCGAGACAATACTATCCCCATGAAGCCCCGGAAATATTTCTGTACGCTCCCATTTAGCCAGCATTATTAAAATCAGTTTGTACTGTGAATAAGGAAGCATAGTTTCAAGTTTAATTAATTTTAATATACCGACCATCGACGTGCACCTGGCCGGTTTACAATGCTAAAAAGGCCTCTCTAAAACTTCCTCAAAGGAAACAGCTTCAAATATTATTCCTTAATGCTTTTGGGGGGAGGGGGGGGGGGTGGAGGGAAAGAAGAGTAGAGAAGATTTAACAAAAAAAAATAAATAAAAAACTGAGGCTTGACTGGCCATGTACTGCCAAAATATATTTTCTGATAAGTGCATTCCTAATTTAATCATAAACTGTAGCAGAAGTCATTTGAAAGCTTTATATTAGGGTAAAATATTGGAGATATAAACCTAATTGTATTTGTGGCAATAGCAAAGGCTGATTCAGGTAATTAGGCGACTTCTCATTACCCTGCCAACAGCGTACGGGAAATGCAGTTCTAAGATTAGCTTATTAACATGTAAGAGCTGAAGACTGCAATGTTCAGGAAACACTTAAGCAATTTCGTCTGCTGTCCAAAGACTGTGGCCCACAATTTGGATGTTGTTCTCTAGGGCTTTCTGTGACCCGTGTCTTGGGAGTGTGAACTTAAGTGCTCGTTTTCTTAGTGCTATTACCCCACTGGGACGTGATTCATTCCAAATCATTTCACCTCTGGTGGGAGAATGCTAATGGGTATTTACAGCTTTGGGGGGAAAAACAAAAAAAAAGGTTTACCAGCTGGAAAATATTTTTGTCCGAGCGTAGAGAAAAGACCGCCACTCGTAGACGTATAAACGCGTCCGCATCACCCACAAACACTAGGGAAATGCATTTGTTAAAAGTGCTTAAGAAAAATCAGTGCTTTCAAAATCAATGTAGCACATATTAACCTATGAATTATTTGTGTTAACTCAATTAGTGCAAGTTAAAAATGTATATTGTGCATTTTTTTTCTTTCATTAACTACCGTGTTTCCCCGAAAATAAGACATTGCATTACATTAGTGATTTTTATTCCGCCATTACCTTGCGGTTCAAGGCGGTGTCTTATATTCATTTTGGGCCCAAAAAAGGCACTAGGTCTTATTTTCGGGTAGGGCTTAGTTTTTTCATGTACATGATCATCTCTCCCGTCCTCTCCTTCACCCCAGTTCTTCCTCTTTCCTTTCCCCCCCCTTGTGCAACATCTTTCCTCCCATCTCACCCATCCCCTTGTGCCTTCCCTCTGCAGCATCTTTCTATCGCTCCATCCCTCCCATCCCTCGTGCAGCAGAACCCGTGAGCAACCGCTGCCGCCCCCACCATGCAGCCGAACCCCCGCTGACCCTCCATCCTTCCCTCTCAGCCAATCCCCGCTGACCGCGACCATAAATACCTTCTGGCAGAGGAGCGTCGGGCCAGCAGCATTCAGAGACTGCTTCGTGGCCTTCTTGCTGGGGCCTTCTGTGTGCCGCGTTACTGATGATGTCGTCAGTACACAGAGGTCCCCCAACAAGAAGGCCATGAAGCAGCCTATGAGTGCTGCTGGCCTGATGCTCCTCTGCCGGAAGGTATTTATGGTCGCGGTCAGCGGGGATTGGCTGAGAGGGAAGGATGGAGGGTCAGCGGGGGTTCGGCTGCATGGTGGGGGCGGCAGCGGTTGCTCACGGGTTCTGCTGCACGAGGGATGGGAGGGATGGAGCGATAGAAAGATGCTGCAGAGGGAAGGCACAAGGGGATGGGTGAGATGGGAGGAAAGATGTTGCACAAGGGGGGGAAAGGAAAGAGGAAGAACTGGGGTGAAGGAGAGGACGGGAGAGATGATCATGTACATGAAAAAACTAAGCCCTACCCGAAAATAAGACCTAGTGCCTTCCTAGCGGTTCAGCAGGGGCGGGGGGGCAGGTTGGGGGAAGCATGGCTGCCTACGACTAGGGCTTATTTTCGGGGGTAGGGCTTATATTAAGACCTACCCTGAAAATCATGCTAGGTCTTATTTTCGGGGAAACACGGTATTTTTATAAAGAGATGCACCCTGACACAAAACTGACAATTTTGTTAAGGGCCTTCCCCTTCCCATTGCATCTTGGGATGCAATGGGAGGGGCCTAAGGCCCTGATTCGCTCAACATTGCCATATCAGCTCATCCTCTGATGTCACTTCTAGGCATGGGTCCAGGAAGTGATGTCAGAGAAAGTGCCGATATTGGCGTGACAGCAGCTTGGGGGCTACTGTTCACACCAGGAACATTAGAGAGGTACGAGTGAAGGGAAGCGGTGCACACATGCAACAGTTGGGGGGGGGGAGGAAGGATGGGGGGACAGAGAAGGTGAACCGCCCCCGCCCCCCCTTACAACTATAAACAGTCTGTTTTAACTCCAGAGTCTTTTAACAACACATATTGGATATGAAGTTTCCTTTCGTTATCACAGAGGTTAATATTCACAGTGATTTAAACAGCCAGGAGAGACCCGTTCAAAAGGCTGAATGGAAGCAAAGTGACATTCATCAGTCCTCTGTGCTCTGATATATCACTTCCTTTTTGAACACTCTGTTTCCCTAAACTGACCCAACACATCTCTTATGCCGTATTGTAGATAAGAGAGGCATCAAAGAGCTTTTAAAAATGCTTCTGAGATGTAATGTAAGCCTAAGATATCTGCAGTGGCCTAGCCTGAGGGTCTCTCTTTTCCCACTTGCATTCCCAGTTTAGCCACTGTTCTGTACGGTGCAATTTACACATTTCAGGACACTCTATCTATCCTACGATTGATGGAATGGAGATTGTACTTTCAACGAGGAACTTCTCAGCTAGATTCTGTAATTGGTTCCCAGCAGTTGACGCTAATGGGTTTAGTACGGCTGTAAGACTGTAATAGTGGTCGTCTGCATTATTTCTTCTTTCGTTTTATTTCCCGTGGAATTTCTGGAACGCAAATCTCTTGTTCTGTTTTCCTCTCGATGTGGAATTGTATTGCCTTATGTTGAGACTTTCTCTTAATTACTTGATACTTATAATTTACCAATTTAATTTTTTTTTAAATGCAATTGATGCCTCTCCCCTCCCCCCCAAAAAAAATCAGCTCTTAATGCGATTCTATAATGTAACAGGTAAATGTGAATCTACTAGGACTAGGGGGGCATTCAATGAAGATCCTAAGTAGTAAATTTAAAACAAACTGAAAAAAAATGTCTTCATTCAACGTGTATTTAAACTCTGGGATTTGTTGCCAAAGAATATGGTGAAAGCAGTTACCTTAGCAGGGTTTTAAAAAGGCTTGGATAACTTCATAAAAGAAAACTCCAAAAGCCATTATTAAGACAAACTTGGGGAAATCCACTATTTCTAGGATAAGCAGCATAAAATCTGTTTTACTCTTTTGGGAGTTTGCCAGGTACTTGGGACCTGAGATGGCCACTGTTGGAGACAGGATCCTAGGCTTGATGGACCTTCAATCGATCCTAATATGGCAGCTCTTATGTTCTTATGTGAGCCAATTATAGGACAGTCAAGCCATTGTGACATCACTGCTGAGGTTGGCTCTTAGGCACTGGTGGAATGAGGCATTATGACATCACAATCTCTTTGGGTTTCTTCAGATACTTGGGTCCAGGGTTGGCCACTATTGGAAACAGGATGCTGGGCTTGATGGACCTTTTGTCTGTGCCACTATGGCAATGATGATTTGGACCCCCTTCCCTAAATCTGGGTGCCAGGACTTCCATCTGCTGAAACCAGGTGCAATTCCCAGCGCCTAATATCGACACACACGGAGCTTCTGGAAATATATTTTTCTAGAACAGATTCTGATTAATCTTATTTGTTAAAGTTAACAAATATATTTTGATGCTTCAATTTTGCTCGACTCAACTCTATAATGTGCATTCGTCCATAACAGGGTCAACTTTTAGAGGAATTTGTCATAAGTAAAACAGATGCAAGGGAAAAATTAGTATCCAAGCTATGGGACATGTAATTGCCCTGCAGGGAAAAAGAGTGGTACTAGGGCAAGTCAGATGAACTACAAAACCCCTGAAGATCCCAATGGTGTTGACTGCAGTGGGATTTTCAGTAGTTTGTATCCCAGGCCTGAAAATGTATCGATCTCTCTCTCTCTCAGCACCAAGACTCATAGAGGGCCATTTTTGATAGGACATTTATGTCCAACTTTGGATGGTTCCCACAAGATGTCCAAAAGCTGGGGCAGGGAAATGTCCATTGTTGAAACTACTAGAAATCCAAGGGGGGGGGGGGAAATAACCTACTTGGAGGTCTTGGCCCTCACAACATACAACCTTAGGACATCTAACTTTGTTTCCCACAAAACGTCCAAATCCAGACTATTTGCAGTGGGGCACCTTAGAAGGCACTGCTATGAACTTCGCATAAAGGGTGCCTTAACCCCCTTATAATTTCTAGTGAGCCCCCCTAAACCTACTATACCAACTTGTCTACCACCCCAATAACCCTCTTGGCTGCAGGTGGCCCCAATATTTATTTAATTTTCTATACCGTTCTCCTAAGGGAGTTCAGAACAATCTATCTAATGTACCTGGGGCAATGGGGGGGATTAAGTGACTTGCCCAGGGTCACAAGGAGCAGCGTGGGTTTGAACCCACAACCCCAGGATGCTGAGGCTGTAGCTTTAACCACTAGGCCACACTCTCCCCTTATGGAAGTATAGTAGGGTTTTGGTGGCCTCACACTTTCTAACATAAATGTAGTGGTTAGAGCAGCTTATGAGCCTGGGTCCTCCTCTCTATGGTTCACTAGCCCACCCACCAGTCTACTGGGCTTTCCCAAACCAGGTGCTACCGTTCTTGAGACAAGTATGTACTGTTTCATTCAGATCTTTGTGGGGTAGGAGGGGGTCAGAGACCACTGGGGGAGTATGGCAGGTCATTATTTAATTCCTTCATTGGTCAGCTGGTCAGTTTGGGTACCTTTTTGGCACATAGACGTTTTCAAAATATCTTGGGAAATGTTTGATTCTCATCGCAAGAAGTCCATGTGCATATCACGCCTATAACATCCCCCCACCCCCTTGAACTTGGGACGCACAGTGGCTAAGCAGCCTAGCTAGACGTCCAGAAAATCAGTTTCGAAAACTGGCATATGGCCGTTTTGGCGAGAAAAACGTTCAGTTGCTCATTGATGTCGTTTTGTTTTTGGGTTTTTTTGGAACATCTTTATTTTTTGAAAGTGAGCCCCATAGTGTCGTGTGTGGACTGAAGTCCAAAGTGGAAGAAGACGAAGCCACAGTCTGTATTTTCCCCCCTTAAAAAGACCCATTTGCACAGACTCTGCCCGTTTCAAAATCCACTCCAGCTTCCGCTGTCGCAGTTTCGTAAGATATTACATAGTTCTCTGCTAACTTGAAACGAAGTCACACAGATGGGATTTTTATTAGCTTCTGCTTTGAATGTTTACTTATGCTAATTTCACTGTAAATTTGCATGTCATCATCTCAGCAAGATTTTTTTTTTTTTTGCTATGTCTGAACTTAAGATGCAGCATCTTGTAGATCAAAATATTTTGATCACAACGCAAAAGATAATCTAATTGGATTTCAAAATTCAAGGCTTAAATAATGCTGTTGCCAATGTAACACATATTTTGCTCTATAGGTAACTGAGAAATACATGAAAAGAGAACCCGACTTATTAAGCGCATCTCTTGAACTGTGTAAAAGTCATAACAATAAAAAGTTGAGTTGTTATTGTCGGTAAATTTGCTTTTTAGGAGTTGGCATCCTGGCCTAGGCAGAAAAGATGTAAGCACAGAATTTGAAAACCTTTTATATTTTTCATTTTGCCAATTTTAGATTTTTGCTTATTGTCTCCTAAGTCATTCAAGAACTGTGTTCCAAACTTCATTTTTTTCCAACTGCTTAGCATGGAAAGGCCTTCCTTGCATGAGCCGCAAACTAATGCCACACATGGACGACTCATAGACATCTACAGTTTGGGGCAGGTGTCCAACCTGCGGCCCCGTGAAGTATTTTGTGCGGCCCCGGTCGAGGGCGATGCTGCCCCCGGGTGTTTACCGTCTTGCCGGCTCCCTCCTCTGTCTTGCTGCAGCGTTTGCGCGGCCCCAGAAACATTTTTTTCGGCCAATGCGGCCCAGGGAAGCCAAAAGGTTGGACACCCCTGTTGGGCAACAGCTACTAATTCCTCTGAATTAATTTGCTTGTCTTCCTTCTCATCTCCTGGAGGGGAAGTCTTTGGCGTGCAGGGTCAGCAGATGCGATCAATTACAGAAGCAAGCAGGTGGTGCTGATGCTTTAGTAGCTGAGCGAGTGACAGGAGTTCCCGCTGACCAGATTTCATTCTCTCTGCTGTATTATGCAAAATACCCATTTAAATCCATAACTGGCTGATATCAGTGTCCTAAAAGCCAGGGTCCAATCAGCTTCTGTGTGTGGGCCATCCAAACAGATGGGGACTAATAAAACAGCCATGGGATTTCCAAGTTTCTTCTGTACTTGATATATCGTCTATCAAAGTATACCTAGACGGTTTACAATAGTAAATTTAAAAGAAAAATATAGTTGGAAAAAAAAGGGGAACGTTTCATGGTTAAAATATGAAGGACAGACAAGACAAGTACACACTGATACATTAGGGATCTGGGGGTAGGAAGGTGGAAAGTACTTTGAGATAAAAAGGGAGGGGTGAGGGGTGGAGATAACAATTAGGGGAGATGTCGCTTCTAAAAAGTGGTTCTTATTCATTGCCTGGTTTGATCATACTAGCTGAGTCCTTTCTCAGGTCTGGTAGGCGTCCCCCCCCCCCCCCCGCTTACATTACTACACGCCCCCCCACCCACCCCCGCTCTTCTCCTCCCCTTAATTGCTCCCCTCTCCCCTAGCTCCCCTCCGCCAGTCATCCTCTGTTAAGTTCGATTAACACTGCTTATATCCGATAAACTATTTATATCGGATAAATTATCTTTACATGATAAAATGCTGTAAACCCCGCTTTAACATTTGTTTCTATCTGATAAATTGTGTATTGCTGATAAATTGTTTAAAATTGTTCAAACTGTTTGTAAATCTGCGTGTTAACGCAGATACTACTGTAACTGATGTAAACCGCCTAGAACTCTCCGGGTATGGCGGTATATAAGAATAAAATTATTATTATTATTATTATTATTATTAAACAAGAAGGTTTTTAGTTTAGACTCAAATTTGTCCAGGGATGTTTCAAGTCTGATGTCTGACAGGAGTGCGTTCCATAGTGTGGCAGCCGTGACAGAGAAAATGGCTTTGCGAGTCGTTTCATAAAACAATTCCCTTTCTCGCATAGCTGTTGTGGGTGCTGGTGACTAAGTGCCCAACAGATGTGGAGCCAGCTGTTCCCCCTGACCTGAATCTACAGTGGTCAGACTTAGCCTGTGACACTTAAGGGTCCTCAATGGGTCTCTCACACACACTGAAATGATGCTTAAATGCAGAGATAAAATGTGTCTCTCAGAGTTCAATTTGAATATTATAATGCCTCTGTATCGCTCCACGGTGCGACCTCACCTGGAGTATTGCGTTCAATTCTGGTCTCCTTATCTCAAGAAAGAAATAGTGGCGCTAGAAAAGGTTCAAAGAAGAGCAAGCAAGATGATAAAGGGGATGGAACTCGACTCGTATGAGGAAATACTAAAAAGGTTAGGGCTCTTCAGCTTGGAAAAGAGACGGCTAAGGGGAGATAGGATTGAAGTCTACAAAATCCTGAGTGGAGTAGAACGGATACAAGTGGATCGATTTTTCAGTCCATCAAAAATTTCAAAGACTAGGGGGACACTCGATGAAGTTACAGGGAAATATTTTTTTATTTATTTTTAAAATTTCTATACCGTTTTATTCCAAAACGGTTTACAATAAAGTTACATACATAAAATATTGAAACGGGTCAGAACAGATAAAAGCAAAAGCAGAAAGATTCAATCCTTACAATAGGTCAAATGCTCAAAGAAATGCATCAACAAATAATTGTGTTTTCAGCGGTTTCCAATAGAAGGAAATATTTTTTCACTCGGAATAGTTAAGCTCAGGAACGCATTGCCAGAGGTTGTGGTAAGAGCGGATAGAGTAGCTGGTTTTAAGAAAAGTTTGGACAAATTCCTGGAGGAAAAGTCTATAGTCTCTTATTAAGACATGGGGGAAGCCTCTCCTTGCCCTGGATCAGTAGCATGGAATATTGCTACTCCTTGGATTTTGGCCAGGTACTAGTGACCATGAGAACAGGCTACTGGGCTTGATGGACCATTGGTCTGACCCTGTAAGGCTATTTTTATGTTTTTATTAATGTATTTATGGCTCTAAGTTTACCAAAGAGACATAAAAGAAACACCAAGTCAGCGCAGTAATGAGGTACCGGCATTAGATCTCTTAGAAACATAAGAATTGCCGCTGCTGGGTCAGACAAGTGGTCCATCATGCCCAGAGGTCCGCTCACGCAGCGGCCCTCTGTTCAAAGACCAGCACCCTATCTGAGACTAGCCCTACCTGAGTACGTTCTGGTTCGGCAGGAACTTGTCTAACTTTGTCTTAAATTCCAGGATGGTGTTTTCCCCTATGACAGCCTCCGGAAGAGCGTTCCAGTTTTCCACCACTCTCTGGGTGAAAAAGAACTTCCTTACCTTTGTATGGAATCTATCCCCTTTCAATTTTAGAGAGTGCCCTCTCGTTCTCCCTACCTTGGAGAGGGTGAACAACCTGTTCTTATCTACTAAGTCTATTCCCTTCCATACCTTGAATGTTTCGATCATGTCCCCTCTCAATCTCTTCTGTTCGAGAGAGAAGAGGACCAGTTTCTCTAATCTTTCACTGTACAGCAACTCCTCCAGCCCCTTAACCATCTTAGTCGCTCTTCTCTGGACCCTCTCAAGTAGTACCATGTCCTTCTTCATGTACAGCGACCAGTGCTGTACGCAGTACTCCGGGCGCACCATGGCCCGGCACAGCGGCATGATATCTTTCACCGATCTGTTCGTGATCCCCTTTTTTATCATTCCTAGCATTCTGTTCGCCCTTTTCGTCGCCGCCGCACATTGCATGGACAACTTCATCAACTTGTCAATCATAACTCCCAAGTCTCTTTCCTGGGAGGTCTCTCCAAGTACCGCCCCGGACATCCTGTATTTGTGCATGAGATTTTTGTTACCGACATGCATCACTTTACACTTATCCACGTTGAACCTCATCTGCCATGTTGATGCCCATTCCTCGAGCCTGATTATGTCACGTTGCAGATCTTCGCAATCCCCCTGTGTCTTCACTACTCTGAGTAACTTCATATCATCCACAAATTTAATCACCTCACTCGTCGTACTAATGTCCAGATCATTTATAAAGATGTTGAAGAGCACGGGTCCAAGCACCGAGCCCTGCGGCACCTCACTGGTGACGCTCTTCCAAGCATTGTCCATTTACCCCCACTCTCTGTTTCCTATGCTCCAGCCAATTTTTAATCCACGTGAGTATTTCACCCTCGATTCCATGGCTTGCAATTTTCCGAAGTAGACGTTCATGCGGAACCTTGTCAAACGCCTTCTGAAAATCCAGGATGGTGTTTTCCCCTATGACAGCCTCCGGAAGAGTGTTCCAGTTTTCCACCACTCTCTGGGTGAAAAAGAACTTCCTTGCGTTTCTACGGAATCTATCCCCTTTTAACTTTATACAATCTTTCAATGTTGACTGGGTCGCCCTTGTCTATCTGTCTGTTTACTCTCTCGAAGAAGCACAACAAGTTCGTCAAACACAATCTGCCTTTGCTAAAACCATGCTGACTGGTCCTCATCAGCCTGTGTCCGTCAAGGTGATCAATGATGCGGTCCTTTATCAGCGACTCTACCATCTTTCCCGGTACTAAGGTCAGACTCACCGGTCTGTAGTTTCCCGGATCTCTCCTCGAACCTTTCTTGAAGATCGGCGTAACATTTGCCACCTTCCAGTCTTCTGGAATCTTTCTCGATTTGATCAACAGATTGGCTATTAGTTGAAGCAGTTCAGCTATGGTCCCTTTCAGTTCCTTGATGACCCTCGGAAGGATGCCATCCGATCTCAGGGATTTATCACTTTTAAGCCTATCAATCTGCCTACACACACCTCCTCTAGACTGACCGTCAGTCCTGTCAGCTTTCCATCTTCATTTCCAGCATATAATCTAATTGGGCTTTATTGCCATGGGTATCTCTAATTGGCCATGGATGGGTCTCAGTGCTTGGGTGTTGTAGGGAAAAACACCCTCCAGGGTTTCAAGACAAATTCCTGCTAAACTGAAAGGTACACAGGTGAGGCTGGACTCATTTAGAGCACTGGTCTTTGACCTGAGGGCTGCCGCGTGAGCAGACTGCTGGGCAGGATGGATCACTGGTCTGACCCAGCAGCGGCAATTCTTATGTTCTCCACCAGACTGTTCACAAACTATCTTACACTTTGCATATCCCATAGCAACAATTCATTTTCACAAAGTAGCATTGTGGTACGGTAGGAAATATTTACAACATTTTACATCAACTTCATTCAGGACATGGTGCACTAAATTTCATAAGAATTGACTGAGTTCTGTGGAAGATACGACAAAAAACATTTTGGGGTTTTTTTTGTTTTTTTTTGGGGGGGGGGGGAATTGGACACCAGAATTGATAATGGGATATTTCCAGGAAAGCATTTAGCAGTTCAGTGAGTAAAATCCTTTGGGATTTAATATCAATGAAATACTTATTTGAACCAAATTCTCTGCAAATTTCCTGGACTTTTCATCTGTTTGCTTAACTTTGTTCAGAGATATTATGGTGCTGAGAAAAGAAATGGATTTATTGCTTGCAATTTTCAATCATCTGTAATCGAAGAGAAATCTGGTACTAAAAGCTGCTTTATCTGCCCCATCAAAATGCAATTTAGATCAGCTCTTTGAAGAATTATAAGAATGTTCAACCTGTGACCACCATACAAGGCTGAAATGCCTTTCCTCTACTTTCACTTACTTGAAACTGCAAATCAGAGTAAATATCTCCTGCCCAATGTGATACAGCTATCGGTGCTTTTGAATTTCAGAAAGCAGATAGCAGGCAGAAAGTTCAGCTCTCTGCATAAACACAGGAGTTAAGGAAAGAAAGATAATAAGCTTTATTAGCTCTGTCAACCAGTAAAATTAGGCTATTCACTTCAGTCATACACTATATACTCGAATATAAACCTACCTGAATATAAACCCCAAAAAAGGGAAGAAAAAAAGATTCCCTCAAATTTAAACCAGGGAGGGGTGTTATATCCAGCTTTCCTTCCCTCCCTTCCTACCCAGCCTCCGATGCCCACTGCAAGCCTGCCTGAAGCCCTGTTGGTGAACCAGGTTAGGAACAATCCTTCCCGTGTCCTGTCTCTGCTGACTCTAAACCACCCCAACCCCCTTCTAATCTAATCTAATCTTCCACTTGTGAGTCGCACATACCTATACAGGCTCAAGGCGACAGATCAAAGAGGAAGGGGAGAGTAGTAGGGGAGGGGGCATGGAGAAGCAAGAGGAGGAACCTAGAAGTAGATATGAAGACAGTTAATTGTCAAAGAGGTGAGTCTTCAGGTTTTTTTCTGAAAGTAGTGGGCTTTGTTCCTTTCCTGATGGTTTCTGGTAGGTCATTCCAGGTTTTTACACCCAGATAAGTTAGCAAAGAGTGGAAGATTCGCTTGTAGTGGAGGTATTTTGTGGATGGCTGGTGTAGTAGGATTCTGTTAAGAATTCTTCTTGATGTCGACCAAGCAGTAGAGAATAATTGGATGAGAGGGGCTGCTGAGTTTCCGTATAGAATCTGGTGTAGGATACATGACAATTTGAAAATTATTTGGGATGATATTGGGAGCTAATGTAGTTGCCTGTTGAAGTTTGTGATTGAATCAAATTTATTTAATTTGTAGATTAGTCTAACGGCTGTATTCTGGATGAGTTGCAGTTTGCGGATTAGAGTAGTGTTGATGCCAAGGTAGACGGAATTACAATAGTCCAGTTGAGGTAGGACCATCATCTGAACGATCAGAGCAAAATGGAGTGGGTGGAAGTATGGTCTTGTGAGTCGTAGTTGATGCATAGTGTAGATGGCCTTTTTCCAAAGGTTAGAAATTTGTGGTTCCAATGTAAGAGTGTCGTCCAAGATGCAGCCTAGTACCTTGGTGGATTTTTCCATGATGAGAATGATGCCTGATGAAAGAGTGAGGTTAGAAAAGACATTCTGTTGTGCGGTGCGGAAACCAATGGCTTTGGTCTTAGTGGCGTTCAGTTTCAGCTTGTTGTTCGTTGCCCAGGTTTGAATTTTATCTATATTGTTTGAGATTTTTTCGGCAATATTTGGATAGTTTTTGGTTATGGGGATGAGGAGGCGGTGACTTCTGCCTACCCGACCCCTCTAGACCTTACCTTTAAAGACCTGGGGGGTCTGTTGATGAAGTGGAACAGGAGTTGTCTTCCTACACGCCTGCCCTGTGAGAGTTGTGATCAAAAATGGCTGTCACGAGTTCCCACGGTAGTCTCGCAAGACCGTGGGAACTCAATAGACTGCTGCGAGAACTTGCAACAGCCATTTGTGATTGCAGCTCTCATTGGGCAGGAACATAGGAAGATTGTTCCTGCCCCACTTCACCACTAGACCACTAGACGGGTCAAGGAGATGGGGTGGTTTAGAGTCAGCTGAGACAGAATGGGAAGGATTGCTCCTGTCCTGGCTCACCAGGGCTTCAGGCAGGCCTGCGGGTCTGGGCAGAAGGAGGAGGGGGAGTGCAGTCCAGAGGACTCAAATATAGACCAAGACCCCCATTTTTGGACTATATTTTTGGCCCCCAAATCTTGGTTTATATTTGAGCATATATGGTATTCAGAAAATAAGAGCAAATAATTTTGGAGAATATTTTAAAAAAACATAAATATATATATTGTATATTGTTTCCTCGCACTGAAAATTATTCTCTCGGATGCTTCCATATGTGGCAGCATGTACATATAGCTAGAATTTGATTTGATTTGATTAGCTATTTTATATTGGTTTTCAAGTGGGTCATCCAAGATGGCCGCCGTTTTGCTTGAAGCCTGCATGTAGGTTAGATGCATTTTCAGTGGTGAACATAAGAATTGCCACTGCTGGGTCAGACCAGTGGTCCATCTTTCCCAGCAGTCCGCTCACGCGGCGGCCCTCTGGTCAAAGACCAGCACCCTAACTGAGATTAGCCCTACCTGCGTACATTCTAGTTCAGCAGGAACATGTCTAACTTTGTCTTGAATCCCTGGAGGGTGTTTTCCCCTATGACAGACTCCGGAAGAGCGTTCCAGTTTTCTACCACTCTCTGGTAGAATTTTGACCCAAAGAGACTAACTTATCCGTCAGTTGTGGCGCGTTCTCTCCAGTAGATTCAATTCCCTCTTTGACATATATGGAAATGCCCCCACCTGCGCATATACAGTATAGGGCAATTCTAAAATTGTGTGCCTGTAGTTATATACCTATTTCCTGCATTAATGCATGGAATATTGGCATTTTCATGGGCACTGATATGCGTAAGTGGCAGCACAGTGGCTAAAGCCCTCTCCTCTGAAGAAACACCCAAGTGGCATAGCATGTAAATGCAAGGGTGAATATTGTAAGTTGCCTGGGTCACTGCTGCATTATAGTTTATCGTCACATGCATGGGTTTTACTTCTGAAATTCTTTGAGGTCAGTGTTGGTGTGGACCAAAGCAACAGAGCAGAATGGCAAGGTCAATTGGCCATTCTCTGACACTGTCCAGCGTGTTCCTTTGTGACTCGGTTACTCATAAATTATGGTCAACATCAGAATCTCACGTCTAGCTTAAATTCAAAGCATGAATAATAAAAAAAATTACATCTTTATAGGAGACAAAGTGATTAAAAACAATTTCCATGTCATCTTGGGGGTCAGAATAATATATCACCGCGCAGTTGATGTCAGAGAACAGGAAGCTATTTGTCCACTTCAGAGTTATAAATGTGTGGATGTATTCTGGCACTTGTCAGCATCTGATAAATTATTATTAGATTAATGCTTGTCAACATCGTAATTATTGATTGTATACTAAAACAGCCCTGAAGAAAAGGAGGTGATGTGTCTTTCACCAACCAAAGCCTTCAAAATTATATCAGTTAATACAATCTCTGGCACGATAATTCTGTTCCTTCAAGATCCATGTTAGAAGGAATACAAACTCTTCAGGGTCGATGGCCATGGAGAGTCCCAGTACACACAGGAGGGGGTCAGTGCATGAAAATCAAAACAGAGGCCGAAGAAAATCTAGGCCAATGGTTAAAAGCAGTCATTATCATCGTTTGATGCTCTGCTCCACATTTTTCTCTGTTAACATGTGAGATCAGTGAAGATTTTCTATAATGAAAAAGTCACTAGACAATAATTTGTAGAATGCAGAGCCAACTGAAAACCAGGGGACAGATTTCAGTGGGGAACCATGCAATAGAAAATGGAACTTCCAATCCAATCTAATCAGCTTCTTTGAATGGGTAACGAAAAAGTTAGATAAGGGAGAGTCCCCGGATGTCATGTATTTGGACTTCATTAAGGCTTTTGACAGTGTCCTACACTGTAGATTATTGAACAAGATGAGTTCGTTGGGACTAGGAGAAACATTGACTGCATGGGTTAAAGACTGGGGTGGTGGTAAATGGTACTCCCTCCAAAACGTCGGAAGTGATCAGTGGAATGCCGCAGGGCTCGGTCTTGGGTCCATTCCTATTTAATATCTTCGTACGGGACCTGCCTCAGGGACTTCGAGGTAAAATTACATTATTTGCCAATGACGCTAAACTATTCAACGTAGTGGGCAGAGTTACTGGGCCCAACACTATGACGCAGGACCTACTTTTACTAGAGCAATGGTCTACTATTTGGCAACTGAGTTTTAATGCCAAAAAGTGTAAGGTTATGCACCTTGGTAGCGGAAACCCATGCAGAACTTACACTCTGAATGGCGAGACCTTAACAAGAACTGTTGCAGAACGGGACCTGGGAATAATCATTAGTGAAGATATGAAGACTGCCAATCAGGTGGAGAAAGCTTCATCCAAGGCTAGACAATTGCTGGGTTGCATCCGAAGTTTTGTCAGCCGAAAGCCTGAAATGGTAATGCTGCTGTACAGGTCCATTGTGAGACCTCATCTGGAGTATTGTGTTCAATTTTGGAGGCCACATTATCAAAAGGATATGCTGAGAATAGAGTCGGTTCAGCGAATGGCCACTAGGATGGTCTCAGGACTCAAGGATCTCCCATATGAAGATAAGTCTAGGTAAGTTGCAGCTATACTCTCTCGAGGAACGCAGAGAGAGGGGAGACATGATAGAGACGTTCAAATATGTTACTGGCCATACTGAGGTGGAAGAAGACATCTTTTTTCTTACAGGACCTACGGCGACAAGAGGGCATCCATTAAAAATCAAGGGTGGGAGATTTCATGGTGACATTAGGAAGTATTTCTTCACCGAAAAGGTGGTTGATCGTTGGAATGATCTTCCACTTCAGGTAGTTGAGGCCAGCAACGTGCTCGATTTTAAGAAAAAATGGGATAAATATGTGGGTTCACTTCGAGGAAGTGCTTAGGGGGAGGGTTCTTCGAGTCAGCAGACTTGTTGGGCCGATGGCCCTTTTCTGCCGTCGTACTCTATGTTTCTATCCCCAAAAATGCTAATATTCACAAAATGGCAAAGAATCATAAGGACATAAAAATAGCCTTACTGGGTCAGTCCAATAGTCCCTCAAGCCCAGTATCCCATTCTCACGGTGACCAATCAAGCTCACTAGTACCTGCCCAAAACCCAAGGTGTAGCAATATTCCATGCTACCGATCCAGGGCAAGCAGTGGCTTCCCCCATGTCTTAATAACAGACTATGGAGTTTTCCTCCAGGAATTTGTCCAAACCTTTCTTAAAACCAGCTATGCTCTCTGCTCTTACCACAACCTCTGGCAATGCATTCCAGAGGTTAACTATTCTCAGACTGAAAAAGTATTTCCCTATAACTTCACCGAGTGTCTTTGTAATTTTTGACAGAGTGAAAAATCGATCCCGTTCTACCCCACTCCGGATTTTATAGACTTCAATCCTATCTCCCCTCTACTGTCTCTTTTCCAAGCTGAAGAGCCCCAACTGTTTTAGTCTTTCCTCATACGAGAGGAGTTCCGTCCCCTTTTTATCTATATCTTTCTTGGGATAAGGAGAACACCATACCTTTTTTAAATAATTCATAGCGGGACCAGGTATTTCATACTCAAACCAAAATAATTAATTTCAATAAAAAGTCAACAAAGACTTTGCTTCTGGGCTTGGGTGTCATAGCAGGGGCTGAAACGGTCGTTTTGGAGTCATTTAGAAGGGATTTAAAGGCTTGAAGTTATGACGTGCATCATTCAGTTGCTTGTGTTTAAAGCATAGCACTATGGAAATAGTAGCATCAAGGTCATTAGGACAAAGCATGTTCTATTAATGAATAGGGTCCTTGTTGCTTAGCAACATCTGATACACAGGTTTCATTGAGCTCTTCACCAGTCTTCAATCCTTCTGTGCCCAAAGAAGAGGCTAGCAGCTGGTAAGGGTCTGAAGCTTTTAACAGTACACCATAAGAGCATAAGAATAGCCTTACTGGGTCAGACCAATGGTCCATCAAACCCTGTAGCCCGTTCTCAAGGTGGCCAATCCAGGTCCCTAGTACCTGGCCAAAACCCAAGGAGTACCAACATTCCATACAGAATCTCAAAGAATAGCAAGATTCCGGAATCCCAAAGAGAAGCAACATTCCATATAGAATCTCAAAGAATAGCAAGATTCTGGAATCCCAGAGAGTAACAAGATTCTAGAACCCCAAAGAGTAGCAACATTCCATATAGAATCTCAAAAAATAGCAAGATTCCAGAATCCCAGAGAGTAACAAGATTCTAGAACCCCAAAGAGTAGCAACATTCCATATAGAATCTCAAAAAATAGCAAGATTCCGGAATCCCAGAGAGTAACAAGATTCTAGAACCCCAAAGAGTAGCAACATTCCATATAGAATCTCAAAAAATAGCAAGATTCCAGAATCCCAGAGAGTAACAAGATTCTAGAACCCCAAAGAGTAGCAACATTCCATATAGAATCTCAAAAAATAGCAAGATTCCAGAATCCCAGAGAGTAACAAGATTCTAGAACCCCAAAGAGTAGCAACATTCCATATAGAATCTCAAAAAATAGCAAGATTCCAGAATCCCAGAGAGTAACAAGATTCTAGAACCCCAAAGAGTAGCAACATTCCATATAGAATCTCAAAAAATAGCAAGATTCCGGAATCCCAGAGAGTAACAAGATTCTAGAACCCCAAAGAGTAGCAACATTCCATATAGAATCTCAAAAAATAGCAAGATTCCGGAATCCCAGAGAGTAACAAGATTCTAGAACCCCAAAGAGTAGCAACATTCCATATAGAATCTCAAAAAATAGCAAGATCCCAGAGAGTAACAAGATTCTAGAATCCCCAAAGTAGCAACATTCAATGCTACCGATCCAGGGCAAGCAAAGGCTTCCCCCATGTCTTTCTCAATAACAGACTATGGACTTTTCCTCCAGGAAGTTGTCCAAACCTTTCTTAAAATCAGCTACGCTATCCGCTCTTACCACATCCTCTGGCAACGCGTTCCAGAACTTAACTAGTCTCTGAGTAGAAAAAAGTTTCCTCCAGACGTTGCCAATGTCAACATTCACAAGCACATTGTAGCTTTAGTGTACCTGGCAGTATTTCCCAGGCGTACCTCGCAGGATTACTATCCCAATGTAAATTGCAAAACTCAGCCTGAAAAATTCTTAGGTAAGCAAAACAAAAAAGGCAAAGAAATAAATCTTGGCTGAAAAAAAAAAGAGAAAGAACACTGAGTGTGTCCCAAAAATAGTTAGTGAAACAGGAAAATAAATGCCCCAGTCGGAATAAATCGTTAGATATTTTATCATCTACATTAAGCAGGCATTTGTAGAGCAAAAGTCCTAAATAAAGTGTGATGTGCTTGAAGATTGAGCTGGCTCTGGTGGCGCCTCCTTCTGGTCCTGGGCAATAAGGCAAGGAGGTTGAGGTTGCTACTGTGGGGAAGATTGAAGGAGGTAAATTAAAAGGAGCTGATCCCAATGAACTTGTCCTCTTTCCCTAAGGGATGTGAGTACTTTACCATAATGCCTAAGTACTATAGAGGTCTATAAAATACGGAATGGAGTGGAACAAGTAGATACGAACTGCTTATTTACTCTTTCCAAAAATGCTAGGACTAAGGGGCATGCAATGAAGCTACTATGTAGTAAATTTAAAACAAAACCGGAGAACATATTTCTTCACTCAATGTGTGGAATTCATTGCTGGAGAATGTAGTGAAAGCAGTTAGCTTAGCAAGGTTTAAAAAAGGTTTTGGCTAAGCAGCATATAAAATCTGTTTTACTATTTGAGATCTAGCTAGGTACTTGGGACCTGGGTTGGCCAATGCTAGATCCTGGGCTTGATAGACCTTCGGTTTGTCCCAGTATGGCAGTTCTTATGTTCTTAAGTGAGTTCAAGTCTAGGACAATCGAGCCATTGTGACATCACTGCTGAGGTTGGCTCTTAGGCATTGGTGGAATGAGGCATTATGACATCACAATCTCAGCTCTGGAATGTTGCTGCTCTTTGGGTTTCTGCCGGGTACTTGGGACCTGGCTTGGCCACTGTTGGAAACGGGATACTGGGCTTGATGGATCTTCGGTCTGTCCCAGTATGGCAACTCTTATGTTCTTATGTGAGCCAAGTATAGGACAGTCGAGCCATTGTGACATCACTGCTGAGATTGGATCTTAGGCATTGGTGGAATGAGGCATTATGACATCACAATCTCAACTCTGGAATGTTGCTGCTCTTTGGGTTTCTGCCGGGTACTTGGGACCTGGGTTAGCCACTGTTGGAAACGGGATACTGGGCTTGATGGATCTTCGGTCTGTCCCAGTATGCCAACTCCTATGTTCTTATATAGGACAATCGAGCCATTGTGACATCACTGCTGAGATTGGATCTTAGGCATTGGTGGAATGAGGCATTATGACATCACAATCTCAACTCTGGAATGTTGCTGCTCTTTGGGTTTCTGCCGGGTACTTGGGACCTGGGTTAGCCACTGTTGGAAACGGGATACTGGGCTTGATGGATCTTCGGTCTGTCCCAGTATGGCAACTCTTATGTTCTTATGTGAGCCAAGTATAGGACAGTCGAGCCATTGTGACATCACTGCTGAGATTGGATCTTAGGCATTGGTGGAATGAGGCATTATGACATCACAATCTCAACTCTGGAATGTTGCTGCTCTTTGGGTTTCTGCCGGGTACTTGGGACCTGGGTTAGCCACTGTTGGAAACGGGATACTGGGCTTGATGGATCTTCGGTCTGTCCCAGTATGGCAACTCTTATGTTCTTATGTGAGCCAAGTATAGGACAGTCGAGCCATTGTGACATCACTGCTGAGATTGGATCTTAGGCATTGGTGGAATGAGGCATTATGACATCACAATCTCAACTCTGGAATGTTGCTGCTCTTTGGGTTTCTGCCGGGTACTTGGGACCTGGGTTAGTCACTGTTGGAAACGGGATACTGGGCTTGATGGATCTTCGGTCTGTCCCAGTATGGCAACTCTTATGTTCTTATGTGAGCCAAGTATAGGACAGTCGAGCCATTGTGACATCACTGCTGAGATTGGATCTTAGGCATTGGTGGAATGAGGCATTATGACATCACAATCTCAACTCTGGAATGTTGCTGCTCTTTGGGTTTCTGCCGGGTACTTGGGACCTGGGTTAGCCACTGTTGGAAACGGGATACTGGGCTTGATGGATCTTCGGTCTGTCCCAGTATGGCAACTCTTATGTTCTTATGTGAGCCAAGTATAGGACAGTCGAGCCATTGTGACATCACTGCTGAGATTGGATCTTAGGCATTGGTGGAATGAGGCATTATGACATCACAATCTCAACTCTGGAATGTTGCTGCTCTTTGGGTTTCTGCCGGGTACTTGGGACCTGGGTTAGCCACTGTTGGAAACGGGATACTGGGCTTGATGGATCTTCGGTCTGTCCCAGTATGGCAACTCTTATGTTCTTATGTGAGCCAAGTATAGGACAGTCGAGCCATTGTGACATCACTGAAGAGGTTGGCTCTTAGGCATTGGTGGAATGAGGCATTATGACATCACAGTCTCAGCTCTGGAATGTTGCTGCTCTTTGGGTTTCTGCTGGGTACTTTGGACCTGGGTTAGCCACTGTTGGAAACAGGATACTGGACGTGATGAAAGGGCGTGGGACCTTAGCATTTACTGCACGCTAAATCAGTTAGCGTGCCTTAGTAAAAGGACCCCTTAGTTTTTTTTCTCTGCGCCTAGGTGATTATTAAAATCAACCAGAAATTGTGCATTTTTTAATATGGTTCCAGTTTTATGGAATAGTTTGCCTGAAGAATTGAGAAAGACATTTAGGGCTCCTTTTTCTAAGTTGCGTTAGGACATTAACTTACAGAATAGCGTGCGCTGAATTGCCACACGCGCTAGACCTTAATGCCAGCATTGAGCTGGATTAGTTCTGGCTGTGTAGCACGCGGTGATATCCTGTTTGCACTAAAAACGCTAGCGCACCTTCGTAAAAGGAGCCTTAAAGGCACTTTTTTTTTCAACTGGCCTTTTTGAACTGAAGGGTTGCGATTTGGGACTTCAATCTGCATTTATATATTCTTATATTTTTCATTTTATTAATTAATTTTATTCATTTGGATTGCTATTTTTATCTTCTTTTCCTTTTATATTAAAATGGAGTTCTTTTCATAGTTTTGATTGAAATATTTTGTAAAGTTTCCAAGTTTTCTAAAGAGTGCTTTTATCAAGCCGCGCTAACGGGGTTAGTGCGTCGGACATTTCATCACGCGCTAACCCCTGCGGCAAAAAAAAACTAACGCTTGGTCAATGGAGGCGTTAGCGACTAGCGCGGCAGGCAGTTTAACGCGCGGTATTCCGTACGTTAAACCTCTACCGCGCCTTGATAAAAGGACCCTTAAGTTTCATTAAAAATTTGATTAAACGCTTATATAGTTTCTAAGCATTTTACATTAAAAATAACATCTACAAAGAAGACATATAGACAATATTAATGTTAAAATACTGATTTACCTTGAAACATAAGCAAAGATAGGGGAAGAACTCCAATTTTTATAAGGCTAGTTTCTAGTATTTTAAAGCAGTGTTTTTTCAACCTTTTTACACCCGTGGACCAGCAGAAATAAAATAATTATTTTGTGGACCGTCACTGGTCCGCGGACTGGCAGTTGAAGAACAGTGCTATAGAGTCCCCTTCAGTTAGTACCAAAGTAATCGAACAGCAAGCACTAAAACAGAAAAATAGGAAGGGGGGGGACTAACATTTCTGTTCTGCTACAAACTTACCTAAAACCCAGCAGCAGCCACAAAATCTTGGCGCAACAGGATTAAGGAAGGGAGGGAACACAAAAGTAGCCAATCAGAAGCCTGCCGCCAGCAGCCAATGAGTGACGGGCTCAAAGATCAAAGCCCAGTTTAGCTGCTACTCTCGCGTGACCTTCATTAACGGCAATTGTATTTCATGTTTTCTAGGGCTCCCTGTGTGTGATGTAGTCGTTTTCTGGCGCCACACACAACATGGTAGCTAGTCTCGTTGACTGACATCATCATCTGTGGCCGCATGGAATCGGCTTCTGACGTCAGAGCTCGTTGCCAAGAGAGCATGGCGGCGCCGTGGTTGTGCTTTCCTGCAGCTGGGCTCTTCGGAAGAGGAACCCAAGTCGTGACAGTGGCTGTAAAGCGGTCTGAGAGGGCTCTGCGGAGACGCCCTGTCCAGGTGCTACTCCCTGAGGAGGAGGTGGCCAAGCCAATCAGAAGCCTGCCGCCAGCAGTCGGCAGGAAATTTAACCGCCGATCGATCTCGCCGACCGGCAGAAATTTTTTGCGTACCGGCGGTTGAACAACAGTGTTTTAAAGAGTTTATCTATCTATCCTGTTTATGGAAAATAGAAAACCGTTTCTGAATTTAATTCTAAAAAGCATCATTAAATAAAAATGTTTTAAGTGCAACTTTGAATTTATCGAACTGCCTTTCTTCTCGTAAGAAAGGCGGAAGTCGAGTCCAAATCTCCGTTCTTCTCGTATTTATGATTTTCAACGACGGAATTGTTAAAAGATTTTGTTCCGCTGATCTATGTTCATGAAGGAGCATAAGGCAATAGTAGTCTGCCAAGAATATAGGTTGTTGTGTTTGCCGAATTTTAAACGTCAGAAGCGCTAGTTTATAGGTTATCCTATGTGGAATTAGTAGCCAGTGGGCGTTTTTTAAGAGGGGTGTGACGTGATCAAACTTTTTTGAATTAGTCCAATATTGGTCGCCATACCTAAAGAAGGATATGGCGAAACTTGAGAGGGTTCAGAAGAGAGCGAAGCATTTGATAAAAGGTATGGAAAACCTTTCATTCGCTGAAAGATTAGAGAGACTGTGGCTTTTTTCGCTGGAGAAGCGGAGACTTAGAGGGGATATGATACAGACTTACAAGATCACGAAGGGCATAGAGAAAGTGGAGAGGGACAGATTCTTCAACCTTTCAACAACTACAAGAACGAGAGGGCATTTGGAAAAATTAAAAGGGGACAGATTCAGAACCAATGCTAGGAAGTTCTTCACCCAACGGGTAGTGGACACCTGGAACGCGCTTCCAGAGGGTGTGATAGGACAGAACATGGTATTGAAGTTCAAGAAGGAATTGGACAATTTTCTGAAGGAAAAGGGGATAGAAGGGTATAGATAGAGGATTACTATACAGGTCCTGGACCTGATGGGCCGCCGTGTGAACAGACTGCTGGGCATGATGGACCTGTGGTCTGACCCAGCAGAGACATGGCTTATGTTCTTATGCTCTTAGTGATGACTTTTATTGCTGTGTTTGGAATAATTT
Organism: Geotrypetes seraphini; assembly: GCF_902459505.1. Lineage (NCBI taxonomy): Eukaryota > Metazoa > Chordata > Amphibia > Gymnophiona > Dermophiidae > Geotrypetes > Geotrypetes seraphini. The sequence continues at coordinate 254,119,284 of NC_047089.1, forward strand.
GTAAACCGCTTTGATCCTTTTTTAGGCAGTATCCCCATCTTTTTTTTTGCTAGACAATGAGGAGAAGATTGTCTAGAACAAATTGGTAATTTGGATTGAAGAATAAATGGCGAGTAATTTTCTAGGGCCATATATTCTCGGTTCGTTGACAGAAAACCCGAGAATTAAAATCTCCGGCAGAGGAGTACAATACAGTGGAAGTTGAATGAATCAGCAGGAAAAAGAACTTCAGCTCAAGTGCGACCGAACACAGGAATTATCTGTGTGTGAAAAGCAAACATGAAAGAAATGTAAGACACCTGCATGGAAAACCCAGTAGGAACAGGTCCGTAGTGCGCATAGAATGGACGCATTAGCTTTTAGCGTGCGTTAAATCGGCTACCGCGCCTTAGGGCCTCTTCTATCAAACTGCGCTATCAGTTTTTAGCGCAGAGAGCCACGCTGAATGGCCCGCACCGCTCCCGACGCTCATAGGAACTCAATGAGCGTCGGGAGCAGCACGGGCCATTCAGCGCGGCTCACCGCGCTAAAAACTGGTAGCGCGGTTTGATAGAAGAGGCCCTTAGTAAAAGGCCCCCTATATGCGGTATATAAAGATTTTAATAAGCATAAACATGTCTTCTGCTATTACCAGACTCTTAGGGCTCCTTTTACTAAGCTGCGGTAGCGGTTTTAGCACGCGCTTTGTACGCGCTGAATTGCCGTGCGTGCTAGACCTTAACGCCAGCATTGAGCTGGTGAAGATCCTATTTTTTTTTTTAATAGAATAGGTTGTAAGAGTTTGATGATTTGTCAGACAGAAAGGTGTTTTCAGAAGAATCAATAAAACTAATTGGAACAACATATTTGACTGTTTCTGTTCTAGAAAGGCAACATTTGTACCTCTCATGGAGACATAAAAGGTCAAGAAGTGAGTCCTAGCAGAGGCTTTCCTACCAGACTAAACAAATTTCTTTGTAAGGAGCCGTCAGGAGCAGCTTTTTTTCTCCTTTTAGCTCAGTACGGAGTGAGGTGAGCACGATGTTTCCTGATTCTACCAGGAACATGGCCAACTCCGTTATGTTCATCAAAGGCCAGGGGTAGGCCATTCCGGTCCTCGAGAGCCGCAGCCAGGTCAGGTTTTCAGGATCTCCACAATAAATATGTATGAGGTGGATTTGCACGCACTGCCTCCTTGAGATGCAAATCTATCTCTTGCATATTTATTGTGGAGATCCTGAAAACCTGACCTGGCTGCGGCTCTCGAGGACCGGAATGGCCTACCCCCTGGGATAGGGGATTGCAGAGGAGAACTCTGGAGCACTTCTGGTAAGCCATATTAAAAGCAGCTGTTAACCCCCTAAAAATCCTTCTCTTCTTTATACCATCCTAAACAATATAACACCGAATAATAAGCAACAATGTGAATCAAGTAGTACAATTCCCACTGCTCAAGAACTCTCCGACTATTTTACTGAAAAAATTAACAACATTAGGAAAACATTTAAAAATAACTTACAATTTACAAAAGATCTTGAACAGGTTAATCCAGACTCACTATCTTCTAAATGTTCAAAATTTAAAATACCTAGTTTAAATGAGATTGAAGCTACTCTAAAAACTCTGAATATCAAAGGTTCTAAAGCTGATCAAATACCACCACTAATTCTTAAAGAATATTTTGACATCTTTGGACCTTTGATTCATATATTAGTTACCGAAAGTTTAAGCCAACATACTGTGCCCTTGGATTGGAAAAAATCATACATCCGTCCCATTATTAAAGATAAAAATATTGGTCACGATGATCTATCCAATTATAGATCTATATCTAACATCCCCTTTTTAGCATAATTAAGAGAAAAAATTGTCTTCAATCAAATTTCAGAGTTTGTAGAAAAAACTAACGTGTTACATCCGAATCAAACTGGTTTCAGACAGCACCATAGCACGGAACACTCCCTGATTGGCATGACAACTTCTATTCAATATTTCTTAGATCATCATCAATCGGTGCTGTTAATCTCTATTGATCTTTCAGCAGCATTTGATACGATTGATCATCAACTTCTTAGCAGACTCCAATCTATTGGGGTTACAGATGAAGTTCTTGCTTGGTTTACATCTTATTTCATTGATCGCACATCTACCGTTCTTTTCAAGGAATCTTCCTCCAAACCTACACAGATTGCACATGGGGTCCCCCAAGGATCTATTCTTTCACCCTTACTTTTCAATATTTTTCTTGCACCAATCTGTAGGCTTTCATGTTTTTGCCTATGCTGACTATATTCAGCTACTGCATCCTCTAAATAATAATAATACATTTGAAATCTCAGCGATTAATGAAAAACTTGACCAAATTTATCATTGGCTGGATACAAATAGATTGGCACTTAACATCAAAAAAACTAATGTCATGCTTTTTCCATGGAAGGATAGTTTCCCTCTTGTTACTCCTATCTCTATTCAAAATGTCCCCCTACAATCAGTTCAAAATATTAAAATTTTAGGAGTAATTTTCGACAACAAACTTAATTTTCACGACCATATCAGTAACATCATGAAAACTACCTTTTACAGGTTACGTAAAATCCGATCTATTTCTAAATTTCTATGTCCCAAATCACTTAACATCCTGATTCACTCTTTGGTGATGTCTAAAATTGACTATTGCAATTCTCTTTTTAAAGGAATTGCTTTACATGAAATAAAATGTCTACAAATTATACAAAATGCATCAATTAAGCTAATAACCAAAACTAGAAAGTTTGATCATGTAACACCACTTCTTAAAAACGCTCACTGGCTTCCAGTTATTCACAGAATAACGTATAAACTTTGTATAATTACTTTCAAAACCCTTTAAAATATGACCCACGCTTTTTTATTTAAGTTATTAATTCCATATTCTGCAAGGAGAATTTTAAGATCTAATGAACAAAACTTATTGTCTATTCCCTCGTTGAAAATTATAAACACTAGACGACAATTTATTTTTTCATGTACTGCACCGCAGACTTGGAATGCCCTCCCTATCTCTTTAAGGGAGGAGAAGGAATTTGGAAAATTTAAAAGTAACTTAAAAACTTTTCTCTTTAAAGATGCCTTTGCAAACTAATTTTATTATCTTACTACCTTACTTTATTTTATTATATTTTTTATTTGTTACCCTCTTGTATTTTCCCTTAATGTCTTTTCTTTACTTTAATGAATTGTATTTCATCCCTCCTCACCTAATGTTAAGAATATTGCGGGACCACAATGGTGGAACACTCTCCCCCAGTACATTAGAACAGAACACGATATTGCAACATTCAAAAACTTTTTAAAAACTTATTTATTTAAGGATGCTTTTAACCTCTAGTATATGTTTAATTACCGTAATGCTTACGAAGTGTGCTTTGGTAAATTTCTACCCCACCTTTTGTTTTTTCCTTTTTACTTACCATACCCTATAATGTAACTATACCCACTTCCCTCTCTCTCATGTTAGTCATAATTGGAATTTATTGTTACTACGTTAAGTTTCTTTATTGTATTTTATTATAATATGTACATCGCCTAGAAATTGAAATAGGCGATTTATCAAAAGCAGAAATAAACTTGAAACTTGAATATGTTAAATTGAGTGTAATTTAGTCCTTTTTAAGTATTTTTATGTATTGTATTGTCACCTAACAAATGTAAATTTTAATATGTACATCGCTTAGAAGTTTGATTAAGCGATTAATCAAGAAACCTAATAAACTTGAAACTTGAAACGTGACACGTGTTAAGATTCATGACAAAGTTAGATGAGTTCCTGCTGAACCGGAACGTGCGCAGGTAGGGCTAGTCTCAGTTAGGGCGCTGGTCTTTGACCAGAGGGCCGCCGCGTGAGCGGACTGCTGGGCATGATGGACCACGGGTCTGACCCATCAGCGGCAGTTCTTATGTTCTTGGATCTTATGCTCAGTTCACTAGAGTGTATATCTAACTCTCGGCCATCTTGGATTGATCCGCAAGTTTGCTGATGTTTTTGTTCAAAACAAGAGGGCATTCGGAAAAGTTGAAAGGGGACAGATTCAAAACAAATGCTAGGAAGTTCTTCTTTACCCAACGTGTGGTCGACACCTGGAACGCGCTTCCAGAGGACGTTATAGGGCAGAGAACAGTTTTGGGGTTTAAGAAAGGATTGGACAATTTCCTGCTGGAAAAGGGGATAGAAGGGTATAGATAGAGGTTTACTACACAGGTCCTGGACCTGTTGGGCCGCCGCGTGAGCGGATGCTGGGCGCGATGGACCTCAGGTCTGACCCAGCAGAGGCATTGCTTATGTTCTTATGTTCTTATGTTCTAAAAGGTTGATAGATTATTTTTGCGGTTACAATCAAAGAGGTTAAGTGTCTGTTTTCTGCCGTTCTTAATTTACAAAAGTGTCGCTGTTCTGCAAGTCTATTATTAAAATGCTCTAGGAGCTATGCACATCCCGATCTGAAAGCCCCAGTTCCCACGTTGAGGCTTCATATGTTTCCAGACTATTTCATATAAAGAACAATACAGGTCGTCGTGGACTTACGAGTGCCATTGGTTCCGACTGCTAGGTCGTAAGTGGATCAGGATGTAAGTCGGCCTATGTTAAATTAAGGCAAGACTATTAGACCGGGTCATGATAGTTTAATCATCTTAAAGCAATCTGTTAACGACATTTTCTTTCTTCGGAGAGCGGAAGTCGCATCGTAAGGTCGAACAGCCGTAACTTGGATAGCTCGTCAGTCGACGACTACTTGTAATATTATAATGAATTTTAATGCTCCCAATGCCCTTGGCTTTCTAAAAGACAAATTATTTCACTAGCCTTCACTCAATGCATTATCTGTGAAAGGCTTTCATGCTTTATGGAGGTTTTTTTATAGACTCTCATTTGCATGACTATTTCTTAACCTGCCTCCTCATCCTGACATGGAAATTTGTTGAATATTTTTAAGCCTGTTTTACCTTTTTTTTTTTTTTGCATCTTTTAACTACTTTGCATGTTAAGTCTGCATTGGTTCCTTTTTCAGACATCGTCTCCTCGCTGACTCCATATCCCTCCACTCCCCTCCAGTCTCTTCTTTAGACAGACAATTTACTCTCCTAATTAGTTTCCAGATTTAGCAAAGTGTCAGTTATGTCAATTATCAGATTAGAAGAGCGACATAATTTTCTCAGCTGTCGTTCAGAATCTTTATGATACCAACAACCCCCCCCCCCATCTCCCCCTTCCCTCCTGGACCACGACACACACACCTCAGTATATTACAAGTCAGAAAGTCAGGGCATATTCTAAAAGCTTATCAGTTTCATTAGTTTTTGATTTGAGTTAGCAGTGAAGTGCTATGATTAGAACCCACGGGACAGAGTGGAAAACATGAAAAAGGATCTGCAAAAGTTAGAGGAATGGCCTAATATCTGGCAACTAAAATTCAATACAGAGTAATGCATTTGGGGATTAATAATCGGAAGGAACCGTATATGCTGGGAGGTGAGAAGCTGATATGCACGGACGGGGAGAGGGACCTTGGGGTGATATTGTCCGAAGATCTAAAGGCGAAAAAACAGTGTGACAAGGCAGTGGCTGCTGCCAGAAGGATGCTGGGCTGTATAAAGAGAGGCGTAGTCAGTAGAAGGAAGAAGGTGTTGATGCCCCTGTACAGATCATTGGTGAAGCCCTACTTGGAGTATTGTGTTCAGTTTTGGAGACCGTGTCTGACGAAAGACGTAAGAAGACTTGAGGCGGTCCAGAGGAGGGCGACGAAAATGATAGGAGGCTTGCGCCAGAAGACGTATGAGGAGAGACTGGAAGCCCTGAATATGTATACCCTAGAGGAAAGGAGAGACAGGGGAGATATGATTCAGACGTTCAAATACTTGAAGGGTATTAATGTAGAACAAAATCTTTTCCAGAGAAAGGAAAATGGTAAAACCAGAGGACATAATTTGAGGTTGAGGGGTGGTAGATTCAGGGGCAATGTTAGGAAATTCTACTTTATGGAGAGGGTGGTGGATGCCTGGAATGCGCTCCCGAGAGAGGTGGTGGAGAGTAAAACTGTGACTGAGTTCAAAGAAGCGTGGGATGAACACAGAAGATTTAGAATCAGAAAATAATATTAAAGATTGAACTAGGCCAGTACTGGGCAGACTTGCACGGTCTGTGTCTGTGTATGGCCGTTTGGTGGGGGATGGGCTGGGGAGGGCTTCGACGGCTAGGATGGTTTAGATGGGCTGGAGTGAGCTTTGATGGAGATTTCAGTAGATGAAACCTAAACAGAGTATCGGGCAGAGTTCTGGGTTTCTGGCCCACAAATATCTAGGAAAAAGGACAATTTAAATTAAATCAGTAATTTAAGGAGAGGCTACAGTTGGGCAGATTGGATGGACCATTCGAGTATTTATCTGTCGTCATTTACTATGTTACTATGTTACAAGAAGCATCTTCCATCAAACTTGACATGCTTCCTGAAAAATATGATCGTTTGCAGGTACATTAGATCGATTGTGAGCCCACCAGGACAGAGAGGGAAAAATGCTTAATTACCTGAATAAATTCATGTAAACCATTCTGAGCTCCCCTGGGAGAATAACATAGAAAATTGAATAAGTGCAAAGTGTCTGTCTCTGGTAACCAGAGCTGATCCTGTGATGTCACAATGCCTCATTCCACCAATAAGAGCCAACCTCAGCAGTGATGTCACAATGGCTTCATTGTCCTAGACTTGGCTCACTTTTGCTACACTTTGATTTCCAGAGTGGTGCAGTGGTTAAAGCTACAGCCTCAGCACTCTGGGGTTGTGGGTTCAAATCCCACACTGCTCCTTGTGACCCTGGGCAAGTCACTTAATCCCCCCATTGCCCCAGGTACGTTAGATAGATTGTGAGAGGGAAAAATGCTTGAGTAGCTGGATAAATTCATGTAAACCATTCCAAGCTCTCCTGGGAAAACAGTTTAGAAAATTGAATAAATAAAATAAATATGGAAATGAACTTTCAGTGCAATGAATTATACCTAAGGCCTGCTAACACTTACTTTCAGGGACAACTTCCCGATGAGGAAAGCGGCCAGGGCTCTTCAGCCTGAAGAAGAGGGGGTTCAGGGCTCATATGATAGAGGTCTATAAAATAATGAGTGGGGTGGATGGGGTAAACGTGAATTCCAAAAATACTAGGACTAGGGGACATGCGACGAAGCTGCTAAGAGCTGGATGCACCAAACTCTCCAATCGTGTACCGATGGTCACCGACCCGATTCTCAATACATTACATTACATTAGGGATTTCTATTCCGCCATTACCTTGCAGTTTTCTGGCATGCAAAAAGAGGTCATTAATATTAAAATGAGCCACTTGATTGATGGCCTAACATTGCATGCCAGAATCGGACTGGCAATACCGATCCGAAAAAAAAAACGACAGGTCTAGACCAGGGGTAGGCAATTCCGGTCCTCGAGAGCCGGAGCCAGGTCAGGTTTTCAGGATCTCCACAATAAATATGCCTGAGATAGATTTGCAGCTCAAGGAGGCAGTACATGCAAATCCATCTCATACATATTCATTGGGGAGATCCTGAAAACCCTGACTGGATTCCAGCCCTCAAGGACAGGAGTTGCCAAGCCCTGGTCTAGTTCAATTCGGAGCAAAAAAACATCAATGTTCAAAGGCATCTTGGGGTAGAAAACTCCTGAGCTCTCCTTTCAATTGATCTAAGCCAGGGGTAGGCAAATCCGGTCCTCGAGAGCCGGAGCCAGGTCAGGTTTTCAGGATCTCCACAATAAATATACCTGAGATAGATTTGCAGCTCAGGGAGGCAGTACATGCAAATCCATCTCATACATATTCATTGGGGAGATCCTGAAAACCCTGACTGGATTCCAGCCCTCAAGGACAGGAGTTGCCCAGCCCTGGTCTAGTTCAATTTGGAGCAAAAAAACATCAATGTTCAAAGGCATCTTGGGGTAGAAAACTCCTCAGCTCTCCTTTCAATTGATCTAAGCCAGGGGTAGGCAAATCTGGTCCTCGAGAGCCGGAGCCAGGTCAGGTTTTCAGGATCTCCACAATAAATATGCCTGAGATAGATTTGCAGCTCAAGGAGGCAGTACATGCAAATCCATCTCATACATATTCATTAGGAAGATCCTGAAAACCCTGACTGGATTCCAGCCCTCAAGGACAGGAGTTGCCAAGCCCTGGTCTAGTTCAATTTGGAGCAAAAAAACATCAATGTTCAAAGGCATCTTGGGGTCGAAAACTCCTGAGCTCTCCTTTCAATTGATCTAAGCCAGGGTAGGCAAATCCGGTCCTCGAGAGCCGGAGCCAGGTCAGGTTTTCAGGATCTCCACAATAAATATGCCTGAGATAGATTTGCAGCTCAAGGAGGCAGTACATGCAAATCCATCTCATACATATTCATGGTGGAGATCCTGAGAACCTGACCTGGCTCCGGCTCTCGAGGATCGGAATTGCCTACCCTTGGTCTAGACTTATCAGTAACTGTGTTATCAACCTGTCTGCCTCTTTTTTCATGTGTGTGTGTAACACAAGCACACACAATATCTGGCTCATAAAAAAAAAAGTTGCCAAGTTGCGTTTGTAGCTTCTAATTAGCGCCACTTAATGTCAATTATTGAGTTAATTGCCAATTATCAGCATTGATTGGTCTTGTTAAACAATTAAGTTGTGGGCAAAAAATCAGCTGCATGCATTGATTTGCACACAATATTTGCTGCTATATACAGAATTTGGGGGTCTGTAATTAATTAGAAGCATGCTCACCTATAGGTTTTCTGAATGGTGGATCTATATGCAATAAGTTACGACACTACATGTATAGGGTTAGCAGACGTCTGGATATTCCCGGACATGTCCTCCCGATGCATGAACAAGTGTAGGGCGGGGCTGGGCCGGGTCAGAGCATGACGCGGGTGGAATTGGGTGGGCATGGCCATGGGTCCGGATTTTCCATCGGGAAAATCTGGTAGCCCTAAACATGTATAAGTTGCTGCATTTCCATTGCAAATGTTATGCGCATTCAGAATTGTCTGCAACACGTATCGCAACACACATGTTCATACCTGCATGTATGAGGATGGTTTGAAAGGTTTGGTAAAAAAAAAAAAAAAAAAGCAAGTTTATCAATGTAGTCTCCAGTGTCAAGGGCTATAGGCCAATGCTAGGCCCTCTTTTGCTAAGGTGCATTAATCGAATTAGCATGCGTTAAACGCTAACGCCTGCATGTTAGTCTTTGGACACGTTAGCATTTAGTGCCCGCTAATTCGATTAGCGCACCTTAGTAAAAGACGGGGTTAGTCCAGCGAGTTTCCAGGGTTTTTTTTTTGTTTTGTTTTTCGAATCATAGGAAAAATAGGTTTTGTCAAACTCTGCAAATACTCACGGATGGCATCGATGACTTAACGGACTGCTTATAACAGTGTTTTTCAACCTTTTTACACCTATGGACCGGCAGAACTAAAAGAATAATTCTGCGGACCGGCATCGGTCCGTGGACCGGCAGTTGAAGAGCACGGGGCTAAGTCGTGGGCCAGACCCCGCCCATCTCTACCCAATCTCCACCCCAGATCTCACCCCATAATAGTACTAATTGTACCTTGCACATCCCGTGCCTCATCTGGAAGCCTTCCCTAAGTCCTCCGGTTCAGGCGCAGGATGCCTGTAGGAGCCACTGCCTGTGGCTTTGTGCACTGAATCAGTTAGGAAGAGGGAGCTGGCTCGAAGATAACGCCGCATCGATCGCACCGTGGACCAGCGGTTGAAGAACACTGTTTTGGGCCTGATGCACGTGCTGGCCCTGTGGACCGGCAGGAAATTTCTGTGGATTGGTAGTGGTCCATGGACCGGTGGTTGAAGAACACTGGCTTATAATTTTAGTGAAGGTTTTGTGTCAGCAAATTCTTTTCTGAACTAGTCCTTGGATCATTCATAGCCCGACCTGGAAGTATCAATTCTGATTTCTGCATATTCGTATCTAAAAATGAGCCTTAATATGTATTCAGTCCAAATTCACCTCTTTTTTTTTTTTTTTTTCCTTTGCATTGTCTGCAATTATCTGAGTAGAGCCAACTCGCTTTTGCTCCAGTGAAAGAAAATGTACGCAGCATGTCATATATATTTGCAATCAGGCAAGCCACGTTCGGTGTAATCAGAAAAGCTTTTGGGATGAATGGAACGAGAAACCCGAGACGTGATCAGCGTGAGCTGTATTGAGCCGAATGAGAATGGACTTTCTGAAAAATAGGATTCTGTGAATTAAATCAAAATTAAACACGGGGACAGTCTCAAAACGAATGGCCTCTTCGACCAAACTGCGCCGGCCGTTTTTAGCGCAGAGAGCCACGCTGAATGGCCCGCACTGCTCTATGAGCGTCGGGAGCAGCGTGGGCCATTCAGCGCGGCTCACCGCGCTACAAACGGCTAGCGCAGCTTGATAGAAGAGGTCCTTCGTGCTCTTCAAAGAAATACAGGGCTTAATAAGGCAGATTTATGAGTGAAGCTCTGAACTTTAATCTGGTTTTGAGGCAGTCCCGGACATTCACTACACTTTTTTAGGTTTTTTTTCATTTAGGGGTCCTTTTACTAAGACACGCTAACCGATTTAGCACACGCTTTAGTAAAAGGACCCGCTAATTTATTTAAAACATTTGTAGTCTGCATCTAATCTAATCTAATCTTCCATTTGTGAGTCGCATAAACCTATACAAGCTTAAGGCGACAGATCAAAGATGAAGTGGGAAGGGGGGTCGGAGAGCAAGGGGAGGTGTCTAGGAGGTGGGGGTGATATAGAGAAGCTGAAACAGTTAGGTGAGTCTTCAAGTTTTTCCTGAATACGGTATAATTTGTCTCTTTCCTGATTGCATCCGGGAGGCCATTCTAGGTTTTTACACCCAGATAAGTTAGCGTAGAGTGGGAGATTCGTTTATGGTGCAGATATTTTGTGGATGGCAGGTTTCGTTGAATTCTGTTAAGGATTCTTCTTGATGTCGACCAAGCAGTAGAGAATAGTTGGCTGAGGGGATCCCCTGAGTTTTCGTACAAAATCTGGATGCATGAAGTTTTGAAGATTATTCGGGATGGTATTGGGAGCCAGTGTAGTTGCCTGATGAAGGTTGTGATCAAATCATATTTCTTTAATTTGTAGATTAGGCTGACGGCTGTGATTATTAAAATAAGAGCATGCAATAAACAACTTGCACATGTGCCTTAAAATTAAAAAAGAGCCAAGCAATTGCAAGATTACACAGTAACCGAATTTGAAAAGGCAAGTCGAAAAAAGTAGGCTTTCACACTTTCCCGAAATGCCAAAAAAATCAGAGGTCAGACGGATAGAATCTGGAACCGAGTTCTGCAGTTTGATTCTGAGTTGTTCATGCATTGGGGCTGCTCAGCCTGGGTTATATAGAAATGCTGTATTTAGTGGGATGCCCAACTGGAGCTCTGATGAAAATCTGATCTTCAGCTGTCCGTGCTGTATTCATGTTTTACATGCACCTTGTGGCATCCGCATGGCATGCTGATGCAAATCTGCTCTTTAGCTGTCTCTGCTGTCGTTCTATGTATCGGTGTGATGAAGATCAGTTTTTCAGCTGTCCCTGCTGTATTCATAATTTGAGAATCTGTGTGTCATCCACATGGGACTCTGATGAGGTTCTGCTCTTCAGCTGTCTGTGCTGAATTCATTTGTGATAGCTCTGTGGGGCTCTGATGAAGATCAGCTCTTCAGATGTTTGTGCTGTGTTCATGGTTTGTACAGTATTTATCTGTATGATACCTGCATGGAGCTCTTAGTAAAATGTTCTCTTCAGCTGTCCGTGCTGTGTTCATGCTTTACATATATCAGTTTGATGCCTGCATTAGACTCTTACCCTCTCCTTTACAAAACGGCGTTAGCGTTTTTAGCACCAGTTGTGGTGGTAACAACTCCAACGTCATAGCACATCAGAGTTTTTACCGCTATGGCTGATGCTAAAAATGCTAGTGGGCCTTAGTAAAATATTATTTTCAGCTGTCTGTGCTGTGTTCATGCCTTACATGCATCAGTTTAATGCCTGCACTGGACTCTTAGAAAAATATTCTCTTCAGCTGTCCGTGCTGTGTTCATGCTTTACATGTATCAGTTTGATGCCTGCTTGGGGTTTTTAATAAAATAGTTTCTCCAACTGTCCGTGCTGTGTTCATGCCTTACATGTAACAGTTTGATGCCTGCACTGGACTCTTAGTAAAATGTTCTCTTCATCTGTCTGTGCTGTGTTCATGCTTTACATGTATCAGTTTGATGCTTGCACTGGACTCATAGTAAAATGTTCTCTTCATATGTCTGTGCTGCATCCATGCTTTGTATTTGACACTCCGATGCTTTTGGGGTGCTCTAGTGATGGCCAGTATAGCAGCCCCCGACTTAATTTAGTTTATAGAGATACTGCACTTCCATGTTAGTCAGTCCTGAAAGGATTTTGCAGAGCATAAGTATTCGGCAACAGCTCCATTATCCCCCGAGGAAGGCTTGTCTTGGCTGAAACGCTCTTGACAAAGTGGAGCGTTGTGGGTTTACTGAAATACTCACCAACGTTGCAATTGGCAAACAGCCATTTAGATAAGTGTTGCTCTGTCTTATATATATCTTTTTCCTCTTTCTCAAATTTGAGGTGGTTGTCCTTTGGTTTTTTTGATATGAAAACAAAGTTATAACTCTAGTTAGATATAAATAAAGTAGGACGGGAGGGGGGGGGGTTATGTTCAAAAAGATTTATTTATTAAGCAAGTATAATAAAGGAAAGAAGAAGAAATAGATATGTCGCAACAGAGCATGCAAGAGACAAAAGTAAGAGGTTGTACACAAAATGGCTCTCAAAGAGCTTTATAGCAGTATTAGAAATAGTATCATTAACAGTCTGAATCCCATAAAAGTATAGGAAACATAAGAATTGCCACTGCTGGGTCAGACCAGTGGTCCATCGTGCCCAGGCGACAGCCCTTAGATCAAAGACCAGTGCCCTGAGTCTAGCCTTATCTGCGTATGTTCTGGTTCAGCAGGAACTTGTCTGACTTTGCCTTGAATCCCTGGAGGGTGTTTCCCCCTATAACAGACTCCAGAAGAGCGTTCCAGTTTTCCACCACTCTCTGGGTGAAGAAGAACTTCCTTACGTTTGTACGGAATCTATCCCCTTTCAACTTTAGAGAGTGCCCTCTCGTTCTCCCTACCATGGAGAGGGTGAACAACCTGTCTTTATCTGCTAAATCTATTCCCTTCAGGATTTTGAATGTTTTGACCATGTTCCCTCTCAGTCTCCTCTGTTCGAAGGAGAAAAGGCCCAGTTTCTCTAATCTCTCACTGTACGGCAACTCCTCCAGCCTCTTAACCATTTTAGTCACTCTTCTCTGGACCCTTTCGAGTAGTACCGTGTCCTTCTTCATGTACGGCGACCAGTGCTGGACGCAGTATTCCAGGTGGGGGTGTACCATGGCCCAGTACAGCGGCATGATAACCTTCTCCGATCTGTTCATGATCCCCTTCTTTATCATTCCTAGCATTCTGTTCGCCCTTTTTGCTGCCACTGCACATTGTGTGGACAGCTTCATCGACTTGTCGATCAAAACTCCCAAGTCTCTTTCCTGGGAGGTCTCTCCAAGTACCGCCCTGGCATCTGCCGTGTCGATGCCCATTCTTCGAGCTTGATTATGTCACGTTGCAGATCTTCGCAATCCCCCTGTGTCTTTACTACTCTGAAAATGGACCAAGGTCATTTAGTGGGAGCAGTGTTACAGTAAATTAATAAAGAGGACCATATATGACAGTAAGCAGTATACGTATTGCGTCTTTCAGGAATGATACATACAGAGTTCCAGAAAACATGGTATTCCACATTAGACAAATTCTTCCAATTGTGAAGAATGTTCTGAAGGGCCAGCGCAGTCAAAATGCGATAGAGCCGAACCTCAAAGTGGTCCCTTAAATGAATATCTTCATGGTTACCAAACAATATTTGAGAGAAATCAATTTTTGTAGTAATAGAAAAAAATCTCTACTCCAATAGTTCTGAAGTATAGGACCGTGCATGAGCAAGTGATCCAGAGTGCCTGGATGGTTATTACAGGACCAGCATAATGAAGGTAGGGAGGCGTTAATCTTATTGGGGTGGATAGGTGTCCAGGTGATTGGAGCATGGAGGCTGATTTAAGGGATTTCACGAGCTGGGACCAAATATTTGGCCAGGAATCTGTATCCGTAATGTAGTGTAAGTTGTCAAACCATTTTGAAGAGTTAACAAACTGGACCAGAAATTTCTTCGATTGTATAAATTTATACCCCGATGAGGCAATGCCTCTAGAGCAGGGGTGTCAAAGTCCCTCCTCGAGGGCCGCAATCCAGTCAGGTTTTCAGGATTTCCCCAATGAATATGCATGAGATCTGTAGGTGACTTTTCCAGAAAGTGCTTCGTACTAGCAATGAGTGTGAAGGACTTAATTGACTTATTCAAGGTCAAAATGTAAGAGAATCAAAAGCAAGGTCCTTGGGTTCCGTAACTCCGTGTACATTTTCAGCTCACCGCTTTCATTTCCAAAGGGAAACATCTCTTCAGGAGCTGGAACAAATCATAAACCCCTGAAGCCATTTCGTACGGTGATGCAGATAGCATCATAAGATGAAGTTGTGGTCATGCCCGATGATGAATAAAGGTTTGGGGTTTTTTTGTCTTGTCTTGCAAGCAGCTTACTGTAAATTTCCGACGTCCTCTGCAAGGTCTATTAGTGGTTTGCAGTATAATTCTATAACGTGTGTTCGCCCTGTATGCATGGTGCTGGCCCATTAACGATTCTTGCGGTCTGTTCATTTTTCACAGCTAGCTGAGAGACTTCTCTGCTGAAATCAATGACTTCAGTTCACATATAGCTCTGAGTTATGATGAAAGCAAAATGCCATGTCTACAGCCTGAAGGGCCAGCACTGCACGGCAAAAAGAATGTTTGGGAACCAAACTATTTATCAGCTTAGCTGACATATGTACTGGAGAAGAAGGTTGAATATATCTCTATCTCTATCTTTCGATCCCATCTATCTACCCTGGCTCTCGCATGGCCGAGTCTGAGCCTACACGTTCATATGTGAGGTTGGGTTTTTTGTGTAACTGTTGGGGGAAGGGAAGTTAAAGTGAAGGAAAGAAGGCAGAAAACTGGTGAGGGGAGCCTACCTGGAGCAGCTGAGAAGAGGGGTCCGGGAGGGAAGTATCCGATGGGGGTGGGCAAATGGAGAAACCCTCCAACCCACCCTGTACATTGATTAGGGTAGATGATGGGTGTGCAGAATGGCAGGATAAGTTGGGGTGGGATAGTTCCCTGTATATAGGCTGCCCCTCTACATAGGCCGCAGAAAATGTTTTTTATTTTACTTATTTGAATAGTTGTGTTGAATTCTCATATAAATGTTACTTTACAAGAAATAATAATTATATCACAGAATATTTTGTTCCTTTTAACAGTATTCTTGGATTTACCTCATTGGCGATATCGCTCAAATTACTCATTTCTGGCAGCTTAATGCACAAAAAATGATGATAGGATGAAATATGAATGAATGAGGAGGCAATTGGCATCTTTTCATTTTACTTTATAGGAAAGTTTGGGCTTTCTGATCATTACAACTCTAATTAGTCTCCAGAGAATCTGTATGGACAAACCTTTGCCCGTTACCCTGCTTACACTTCCTGTGCAACTTATTTCCTTACAAACTCTTCTGCGTCCACAGTAAAAAGCAGAAACAGTGAGCGCTGAGGACCTGTCGGCTACGCCACGGTACGACCTCGCGTATCTAAGTTAGGAATAAGGAATGTTGGTTTTCTTTCCAGATATTGCCACAGCCTATCCAGATAAGAAATCCATCCTGATGTACGTCACTTCGCTCTTCCAAGTCCTTCCCCAACGAGTAAGCATTGAAGCCATTCAGGAAGTAGAAACCTTGCCACGGTTACCAAGGGTCACGCCAGAAGAACATCAGCGCTTCTCCCAAAAGGTGAGTCTTCTCACTCGAAGTATTCGCCTGTGCAAGGAAGCTTATTCCGCCCATCATTTGCCAACTTCTGCAAGAACTCCACACAAGAAGCCGCACGTCCACTAGTTATGACAGAGACATTTACACGTTCGGCCATTATGAAAGAGTTTGTGCTTCAGCGCCATCTGTTGCTAAATCCAATTAGTTGTGGCCCTAAAAGACAGCTTCAGTTTTAGGATTTTGATGTAAAACTAGATATAACATTTATAACATTTTTATTGAAGAAATCAGTAAATATACAATATTATAATACAATAAAATAGTCATTAAATTAAAATTCATCATATTAATTTCCATCAAATATCTTTCATTTCTTCAAAATATATTTCAAAAATACCCATTACATCTCTCAATACCCTCCCCCTAATTCCTACCCCCCTTCCCTTTTCCTATTGACCTCTCCCCCCTATCCTCCCCCCAAATTTAGTTTATAACTTTTGAATTGAAAGAATCATACTAAACCCCTCCCAAACCCAATGAAAGTTGACAAAAATAAAGAATAATAAAAGTAGAGAACTGGAGTTTTAGATAAATAATCATAGCTTCAATGTAAATCATTAAGAATTAAACTTCTTGCCTTAGTTGAAAGATTCTGAATATACGGATCCCAAATTCCCATAAACATACAAATTTTCCTAGCCGAAGGCCTAACTTCCCAAGTCTCAAATAACAATAGACGATGAAATTGATTCCTCCAATGCCAAAAACTAGGAGCTTCTTTTGATAACCAAAATTGCATAATACATTTATGTCCTATTATACACGCCTTTTGAAATGAGACACTTCTTTTTACCAAAAACCCCACAAGCCGCAGCTTTTCCAAAAATTACTCCCCTTGATGAATCTACAACAGAACAACCCTATAATGAGCCTAAAAATAACAGGATGGCAGATCAGAATGACCTAATTAAAGGGCATGAACTAAAGTACCAGGACCCTTATTACACTTAATACAAATTGGGGTATTAATTAAACCGGCTTTTAACCACATAAGACTTTTAGAAAAGAAATAAAGACCATACTCTTCAAGAAAACTCTGAAAAAAGAAATCATACCGCAAGTCTCAAACTCCACCTCTCACTAAAGCCAACTACCCCAAACAAATAACCTTACCCATTTCTTACTCCTTTTGAAAATGACCAATTTTTTTTTTTTTGTAAGTTCTTGTAATACATCTTGGATAATTCTTTTGTAATCCGCCTTGAACTGCAAGGTAATGGAGGAATAGAAATCCCTAATGTAATGTAATGTAATGTAATAAGACAGCAACATAACCTCCCTGTTTATCAAGGTGCCAAAAGCCCACTTCCGAACGCTTGCGCTCTTTCCCTTCCCTCATACTTCTTTGATGGTTGCGGAACGAGCTGCAACCCCCCGACCCGCTGCTCGTGCCAGAGTCGGCTCTTCCTCCGGGGCGTGCCAGGGGGCGTTCGGAAAAGTTTACAGGTTTATTCATAATTTGATATCCCGCCAAATCGGGCTTCAAGGCGGTTCACAGGCATAATTATAGAATACTGCCTCAGCCCGCCTAAGGTGGAAGCCAGCATTTGCCGCAGGCTTACGTTTGGTGGTAAGTTAGGTACAGGAGTCGGCGCTGAATATGATTCTGTAAAGGACACGTGCCCTGGACAGAATTGTGCTCAGTGCCGTTTTTTTCAAGTGCCAGGTTTTATGTATCATGTTGGTCTTGCTTTGTTCTAGCACAGGGGGAGGCAATTCTGGTCTTCGAGAGCCGGAGCCAGGTCAGGTTTTCAGGATCTCCACCTGAATATGTATGAGATGGATTTGCATGCACTGCCTCCTTGAGATGCAAATCTATCTCATGCATATTTATTGTGGACATCCTGAAAACCTGGCCTGGCTCCGGCTCTCGAGGACCGGAATTGCCTATCCCTGGTCTAGCATATGTCCTTAATTTGTAATATTGTTTCCCCATTTTTAAACTGTACATCACATAAAAGCATTATAAGCGATATAATCAAATTTAAATAAACCTGAACCTGTAATGTTATTTATCTGGGATCGTTTAAAATAACCACTAGCTGACTAAAAATCATACAAAATACAGCTATTTGTTTGATTTTTAATCTGAAAAAACACGATCCTATCAGTGTATATTATCAAAAGTGTCACTGGCTACCGTTTGAGGCCAGAGTGTTATTTAAATTTGGCTTACCTTGTTTCTCATTTTTGTTTTTTTATTTCTAAGAAAAATATTTGTAAATCTGGTTGGTTTTATTTTCCTTCGGCAAATGCATGTCGTTACAAAAAATTTTTGGGATCGGACCTTAGCATTCCAAGCTGGATTAATGAATTCATGTCTGAATCTTCTCGTTTCTCCATTTCTTACTTACTATCAATTTCGAAAAGATCTTAAAACCCACTTATTTAAACAATATAATATACATTATTGATTTTCATATTATCATGTAGTTATAATGTACTTTTAATCTTTTTATCCATACTTATTTTAGTTTATATTGTGGGGTTTTTTATTCATTAGTTTTAATGCTTGTATTAGTTTCTTAGAATTTTATTATATATGATGTTATTATTATATTGTATGCTGAGTATCTATTGTGTAAACCGCTATGAACTGCTGATTAGGTGGTATAGAAAAATAAATTATTATTCCTGCGCCCTCCCCCATGCGCTTAGATTTGTTAAATATCGGCCTGGCAAGTCCTAGATGTGTTTGATTGCTTTAACGGCACTGCTCTTCCCCCTTCATGCGAATGTATCACCATTTCAACCACTTTTCTTGACCATAGAGCAATCTGTGCATTTACAATGTATCTGCTCTTTCCTTAATCTTTCTTTCTCAGATCACTGTCAGTGTAGCAGAAGGCCGCATGCACACCCCTTCGCCGCCTCCTAAGCCTCGCTTCAAAAGCTACGCCTACACCCAAGCTGCTTATGTCATGTCCCCCGATGAGAAAAGGAGCCAGTTCCCTCCACAGGTCTGTCAACCTTGCGGTTTGTGGTGAAATTAGCCGTAGCTGTTTGCGCTTTTCATGTAGATTGTACGTGAGAAACCTGTATGCTTTATTTCGGTTCATAGACAGTGGTGCGCAAGACGCCAGCACGCTGACAATCCAGCGCTGACAATTCGGCGCAAGACAGAAGCGCGCAGGGGAAAAAGTAATTTTTAAAGAGCTCCGACGGGGGGTTTGTGGTGGCAACCCCCCCCCCACTTTATTGGTCAGTGTTCGCGCTGCTGTTGTAGGGGGTTTCGGGGGGTTGGAAACCTCCATTATAGCAAAAACGGAACTTTTCCTGATTTTTTTCTGGAAACGTTCCATTTCTCTATAATGTGGGGGGTTTCACCCCCCCATACACCCCTGCAACGGCAGCGCAAACACTAACCAATAAAGTGGGGGGGGGGGGTTGCCACCCCAAACCCCCAGTCGGAGCTCTTTAAAAATTATTTTTTCCTCCGCACACTTCTGTCTTCCGCCGAATTGTCCGCGCGCTGGCGTCTGGCACACGATTATCCCGTCACCCTTTATTTCAATCAGGGGGTTCCCAATTTCCATGATTTTGTAATTACATAGTGTGTTTCTGCCTTGGCTAAGTGATACATTCGCTGCTTATGTTCTGTAAAACGAGGTACCAGGGAACTATGCTTATATTATTTTGTTGGGGGGGGTGCAGGTTCTTCACTGCAGATTGTTATCACACCTTACAGAATTAGTTGTTCCTTCCCTAATGCACTTCAAGTGGCTACCGCCGGATTCTATGGAGCAGTGTCTCTCAAACACCGCGGCACAGTGGTGTGCCATTAGAGATTCCAGAATTTCACTTTATTTTTAAAAATTCCCTTCATAAGTATATACAAGAAGAGATGAAATGTATGTCGCGTATGCAAGAGTCTGTCAAAGTAAGGAGCGTCTGCGTGCGTAAGGATAGAACCGCCCAGACAAGCATCATTATGTGGTCCTTGAAAACTAACAGCAAGTAAGTTTTGTGGGTTTTTTTTTAATGCAGGACTTATCCTAACTTGAGCAAAGAAGCAATCGCGGCTTTGTTACCGTTTGGATCTTCTTATCTTTACGAACTTGGATTTTCAGCTCGGACAGAAATTAAATAAAATAAACAGAATGACTGCAGATGGTGGATGATGAAATGCGTGTTTGCTTGTGGACTATCGAGCCCTGTTTTGAGTTAATTTGCACTTAAAAACAAGCACATCCATCGCATTGATTAGCAATTCTGTCTACTTAAGTTTCACCGTTGTTACAATCTAATATAATAAAAGCCTAAGCTGCGCATGCGCACTCCCATCGCGTGTTCCGTTTTCCGTGCGCTGTAGGGCACCGCAGATAGGAGTGCGCATGCGCGCGAAACACTCTCTCTCTCCCCCCGAGGCGGATGTCGGACGCGGCAGCTTTCGGCCGTGCTGTTCTTCGGTCTGCCCTGCTCCTTGCCTTAATATATTTTTAAGTTGAAAGACGAGGCAGTGATTCCTCTCAGGATCCCCCCCCTGCGTCGGAAGTCCAATGCAGTCAGGGATCTTGAGAGGAGCTGCCACCGCCGCGTCTTTCAACTTAAAAATATACTAAGGCAAGGAGCAGGGCAGACCGATCTTCAAAATAGCCGCAACTCCTGCACAGAATGCCGATCCAGGGGAGTAGACCAGCCAGCCAGCCATTTGGCCAGGGAACAGAAGCAGCAGAAGAGTGGCTGGATTAGAAACTGTTTTTTTTGTTCCAGTTCATAGCCTCCCTGCCCCTTTTCCTGTCTGGAAGGGAGGAGCAGATGACCCCTGCTACTCCAGAGTCTGAAAAGTAGTGGGACTGTGTTCCAGACTGTTCCCCCAGAAATTAAGCCCTGACTAGGAGTATTTAGGAGCAGCTGTTGAATGCTATGGTTTCTCCATTGCTCTGGTGGCAGTAACGGCAGTGTACCTGGATATACAAAGGCCATCTTAGTAAAATACTGTATGGTGGAACCAGTGACGTAATAAGGAGTGGCGAGGATGGGGCAGACCACCCTGGGCGCGATCTTGCTGGGGGTGCCATCACTGCTCCACCCCCCTCATGCCATGCTCGCGCCCTCCCTCCCCCCGTACCTCTTTAAATCTTCGCTAGTGCGACAAACTACTTTGGCCTGCTGCTCCCTCTGAAATCACTTCCGGATTGCGGGGCTAGGAAGTGACATCAGAGGGAAAGCCAACACAAAAGTAGGCCAGAGAAGTTGCTTATGCTGGCAAAGATTTAAAGAGGTACAGTACTCCCCCGAAATTCACAGAAGTTCCGTTCCAGGAATGGTATGCAAATCTCTCTCATGCATGTTCATTGTGGATATCCTGAAAACCTGGCCTGCCAGTAGATCTCGAGGACCGGACTTGGGCAGCCCTGGTCTAAATACTTTCTAGCACTGAAATTTCTGTTCAGGTGACAATGTCACGTTTGCCTGGTACTCGACTGCAGGATATTATAATACATTTGCATTTTCTGGAAACAGCAAATGTGTTAGTGCTGGATTTGTTTATGAAGGTACATTGATAAAACTCATTTTCATATCCACACACGTAGTGACATAGTAAATGACGGCAGAGAAAGACCTAAACGGTCCATCCAGTCTGCCCATAAGTTATACTCATTAAAAAAAATACATGATTAGATGATTAAGAACATAAAAAGTTGCCTCCACTGGGTCAGACCAGAGGTCCATCCTGCCCATTGGTCCGCTCCCACGGCGGCCCATCAGGTCCATGACCTGTGAAGTGGTTCCTGACCATTCTTATAACCTACCTCTGCTTCTATCTGTACCCCTCAATCCCTTTATCCCTTAGGAACCTATCTAAACCTTCCTTGAACCCCTGTACTTGTCTCTTCTTTGATACTTCTGGTCCGTAGACTGTAAAGTCTGGTATTGTCCTGGGTTCCAAATGCTGAAGGTGCCGTCCAAGCTCACTCCAGCCTATCCAACCATCCCATTGTTTGCAGGATATCTACCGTAAAGTCTGGCTAATAACGTCCTCCTGTTCCATATTAGTGGAGTTCCCATTGATGCCCACCACAGTCCATCCTACACCAAATCACCATATATGGAACATAACCAGCCTTAGTTCTTTAATTTCCACCCTTTGTTTTCTAATTAGAGATCCTCTATTTTTATCCCAAGTCTAGGTATACTTGGGTCTCGGTTCCTGCCCTGTACAAGAGAAGCTTCAAACTTATGTGTAGTGTCAACGTGGTATGATATGTCATCACCCTAATGAGTCTACTCAAGAAAACTATTTTCTTCCACACTTTTAAACATTTAAATAAAATTAATTATAAAGGAGATTGGAATAAGATGCTAATTAGAGAAAGTTAAGAGGCCCCAGGGGGCCTGGAATAGCTTTTAATTATGCCTTTCATGGAGGCAGCCAGGCCATTAAAATAACATAAATAGGAAGGAATAATTAGCTTCACACTGGCCTAGTATGGTCCTTGAATCTAATACGTAACATTGGAATAAGAATTAACACTTGCTGCTGTGAATTCAGAGACGACCGGACTGTAATTGGGATTCATCATTTTTCTTCTGAACTTTCACAAACAGCGAGTGGACATATTGTTTGATTGCATGGTCCTAGGCAAGCTTCCATGAGTGCTGGCCCGGAGCTAGTGGGTCCATGAAAGGTTATATACAATGACAAAAGTGGGCAGTGATGAATAGCTGGGGCAGAAACAACCCTTGTAACATAGGACAGGGAAGACACACTCACACAGTAAATGCACCGACGCAAAATATCATATGCAATATATATATATATATATATATGGGATATAATATGGCTGCAACTTTATTCAACATGCAAAAAGTCTAACAAAGTGACAAACTTAACTGTCAGTTCGGTCCTAATTGCCTTCCTATGGCACATGAAAGGGGAGAGTGTGGCGCAGTGGTTAAAGCTACAGCCTCAGCACCCTGGGGTTGTGGGTTCAAATCCCCACTGCTCCTTGTGACCCTGGGCAAGTCACTTAATCCCCCCATTGCCCCAGGTACATTAGATAGATTGTGAGCTCACCAGGAAAGACAAGGAAAATGCTTGAGTACCTGAATAAATCCATGTAAACCGTTCTGAGCTCCCCTGGGAGAACGGTAGAGAAAATTGAATAAATAGTGTGAAAAGTTTCAGCCTCTGATAACCAGAGCTGAGATTGTGATGTCACAATGCCTCATTCCACCAATAAGAGCCAACCTCATCAGTGATGTCACAATGGCTTCATTGTCCTATACGTGGCTCACTTTTGCTATATTTTGATTTCCATAGTGGTGCAGTGGTTAAAGCTACAGCCTCAACACCATGAGGTTGTGGGTTCAAATCCCACGCTGCTCCCTGTGACCCTGGGCAAGTCACTTAATCCCCCCATTGCCCCAGGTACATTAGATAGATTGTGAGAAAATGCTTGAGAACCTGAATAAATTCATGTAAAACCGTTCTGAGCTCTCCTGGGAGAATGACATAGAAAATTGAATAAATATGACACACTTAGACACCAGGGACCTGATTTCTCTAAAGGACACCGGTCTCAGCGGTCGCCTACGAAGCGATGACCGATCGTGTCTCAATCGCACATCGGCATCCAGTGGAGAATCGTAACCACTTTTACTAACAGACGCCTTAAACATAGGCCGCCATTTTACATCCTATATTTAAGGTGTCCGTCTCACTTCTACGGAGACACGTAGGAACAATTATGGATGCTCAAGGCCACTTCCAGTGGAGACCACGCCACGCCTTGGGCATTCATAAGCATCTCTATGGGCACACGACATACACTAACAATGTAGGCGACCTTCCCTGCCTGCATTTTTTTTTTTTTTTTTTAAATGTGCATCTCGATTGGCTGTGAGACAGCGGTAGGATGGCTACCGCTGCCTATACTCGGGATGCCCCTACGTAGAATCAGTCCCCAGTTGTGCAGCAGTGGTTCTAGAATAGCCCTACTCACGTGAATATGTGTAGAATTTGCATGCACATGTCTTGCGAGGTTACTCTGAGAACTCGAAAGCAGCCATTCAGTTAGCGGCTCTGCATGGGGGAGGAGCTTAGGAAGATCCTTCCTACTCCAGTTCACCACTGGACCACCGGGGATTTTAAAGGTACAGTTTTTACTAATTGGGGAGGAGGGAGGGCGGTGAGCAGGGCAGGATTAATTCGTCGAGGGCCCCTAGGCACACAAGTACACTGGGCCCCCTGCCCTGCCCCACCCCACTATGCGCCCAGGCGGAAACAGGAAGCTGCGTCTGAGGGAAGCTTTGGGCAAGCAGCACCGCTTGCAAAATTACAGTTCCCGTTGCCTTTATTACCCACGTTGCTTGCTTGTCTTATTTTCCGTCGATGGGGGAGGGGGGCCCGCGTTGCAAATCGGGGAGGGGCCTGCATTGCCGATCGATGCTGGAGGGGCCCATCGCCGTTTGGAAGAAACAATGTTGATGCCCTCCTATATCGGGCCCCCCTGACCATTTTGGGCCTTAGACACGTGCCTACTATTGGTTAATCCTGCCCTGGCGGTGAGAGTTGTTAGAGTCGGCCAGGGCAAGAGGTGGGAGAGATCTCTCCGGACCCGGCCCACCCTTGAACCACCAGGTTTTACGGCAGGCCCGGCAGGGGCCTACAACAGGTTCAGGAAGGGGGAGGGGAAGTGCTATAAACTGAGAGCCCCATTTTTGGGCCTTTTTTTTGGCCCCAAAATCTTGGTTTATATTTGAGTATATACAGTAATCAGAACACAGATTGGAGAAATCTGCTCGGTCCTGCGAGAATTCACAGAAGCCAATTAGCGAGCGGCTCTGCACGAGCAGGAGCGAAGAAAGGTCACTCTTACTGCAGTTCACACTGGACCACCAGGGACTTAACAGGTATGCGGAGGGGTGGAAGGGAGATAAAAGTTGTTTAAAATCAGCCGGGGTAGGAGATGGAAGGGATCACTCCTGTCCCAGCCTACCGCTGGACCACCAGGGATTTAAAAGGTACAGGAAGTGGAGGTGGCAGGAGGGAGATAAAAATTGTTAAAGTTGGCTGGGGCAGGAGACGGGAGGGATCACCGCTGGACCACCAGGTCTTACTGCAGGCCCAGTTAAGGCCTGCAATGGGTTTGGGAGGGGGGCAGGTCAGCGCTGACCCGAATATAAACTGAGACCCCCATTTTTGGGCCATTTTTTTGGCTCAGAAATCTCGGTGTATATTCGAGTATATACGGTATTTGCTTTCTTAGCCGCCGCCACAGACTGAGCTGAGGGTTTCAATGTATCCTCAACAAAGACACCTAAATCCTTTTCCTGGGCAGTGACTCCTAAAACAGAACCCAGCATCACGTAGCTATAGTTCGGGTTCCTCTTTCCCACATGCATCACTTTGCACTTGCTCCCATTAAACGTCATCTGCCATTTTGACGCCCAGTTTTCCGGTCTCACAAGGTCCTCTTGAGATTTAACAACTTTGTGTCATCAGCAAATGTGATTATCTCACTAGTTATTCCCATCTCTAGATAATTGATAAATAGGTTAAAAAGCAGCGTTCCCAGCACAGACCCCTGGGGAACCCCACTATTTACTCTCACAAAATACCCTTCGCATAAACTTTAAGAATAAATAATGCCTTGTCAGAATCAATCGGGAGTGTTGTTCTGCAGCAAAAAGCCTCTTGGCTTGTTTAATTATCTTAGTTTTGGTTAAAAGGGGAGGAGCCTCAGATTCCTGTGCGTTATAAAGCTTTAAAAGCCGCTCTAGATAGGGAATTAACCTCCCCCTCCTGCCCGCATAGAACCAAGTCTTAAACAGTTTACAATGCTTAAAGAATCAAAAGACTTACCCCCTCTTTTACAAAGGTGCGCTATGTTTTTTAGCGCTTGCCAAATATTAGCATGTGCTAAATCCATGCTGAAACGCCTTTGTAAACTTTAGCTTCAGGGCAGGGTCAATTGTTGAGAGTTGAATGTTGGATGCTTCAGTGCAGGTGATTATCGCTCCTGCCGTCTCTGCCAGTCCCTTCGCCGACGTTGAGCTAGCTGTCGTTTCGCCTTCAAGCTGCGTCAGGGCTGCGGACCGATTATCTAAGAGACGTAAAGAGAATTAGCAGGAGGTGTGTCGTGCGGCAGGAAAAGCACCCTCCAACGTACTGCGGCGTATAATTTTTCACGCTCACCCGCGGCAGAGATGACCACAGTGAGAACTGCCTCCTAGTTAATAGCGTCTGACGTCGGCCACATTCACAGCTGAGCCTGATTCTCATGCCAGACAAAGACAAACACACTCGCAGTGCAAAACCACGATCTCTCCCTGTTTACCCTTCTCCATTGAGAATATTGACCATTTAAACCCAGTCTCTGTTTTTTTTTATTCATTTTAAAGCGAAAAACAAGTGCAACATATTATACAGACATTTTACCCTTTAACAGCACTTAAATTCTATCAAATTATATTTTATGACCCCCCCCACCCCCACCCTGGACGTGTATGATCAAAGGGCAAAATCAACAATCACTCCTTACAGAATTTTGCCAATGGCTCCCAAACGTTCATAAACTTCGGTTCATAGACATAATCGCGGAAGACAAAGGCGTGCGCCGACAACTGAGCGCAAGACGGAGGCGCACGCCGAAGAAAATTACTGTTTTTAGGGTTTCCGACGGGGGGTTTTGTTGGGGAGCCCCCTCACTTTACTTAATACAGATCGCGGCGGCGTTGTGGGGGGTTTGGGGGGTTGTAACCCCCCACATTTTACTGGAAACTTAACTTTTTCCCGAAAAACAGGGAAAAAGTGAAGTTTTCAGTAAAATGTGGGGGGTTACAACCCCCCAAACCCCCCCACAACGCCCCCACAACGCGGCGCGATCTGTATTAAGTAAAGTGGGGGGGTTCCCCCCCACGCCCCCCCGTTGGAGCCCCTAAAAACAGTAATTTTCCTCCGCGCTGCGCTCAATTGTCTGCACGCGCCTTTGTCTCAGCGCGCTTTTGACCTGACACCATAAACTTCTTGTAATGTCCCTGTTGTATGGCCATCAAACGTTCCATTTTAAAAGTGTGGCATAGAGATTCCCACCAGAAAGTATAACTTAACCGATCCCAGTTTTTCCAGTTCCTCAAAATAAGTTGCAGTTCTTAACCCCTAAAAGGACCTTCCAATTTCCTCAGAAGTCTTTCATGAGCTACTTTGTCAAACGCATTATGAAAATACAAATGCACAATATCAACCGGTTCACCATCTTCCCTGGGAGACCTAGAAAAAGTCTGCTTTTCTGAATTCCCACGGGATTGAGATCAGCAGTGACTGCTCTTATCTGCAAATGTTTATGTATTACTCTCATGGGACCGGATTTACCATTAGACCAGTGGTTCTCAACCCTGTCTCCTCCATTATATGCAAATCTCTCTCATGCATATTCATTAGGGATATCTTGAAAACCCGACTGGCTGGGGGTCCCCTAGGACAGGGTTGAGAACCTCTGCACTAGACTGTTTTTATCCGCAGGGGAGTCAAAGCCCCTCCTCAAGGGCCGCAATCCAGTGGGGTTTTTAGGATTTCCCCAATGAATATGCATGAGATCTATTTGCATGCACTGCTTTCATTGTATGCTAATAGGTCCCATGCATATTCATTGGGGAAATCCTGAAAACCCGACTGGATTGCGACCCTCGAGGAGGGACTTTGACACCCCTGTTTTATCCATACAGAAAGAGGATGCAAAAAACCAAAAGAGATTGCGCCAACTCTCTACTATTGCAAAGTAGAAACTGACTCCTCAGAAAACACAAAGGAAACTCGTGGTTTTAATGCATTGTCATTATATTTTAATCACTGTTTTCTCCAGCAGCGCACAGTATCTGAAAACATTTTCTGGGTGACAAAAACCAGATGGTATGTGTTTATACAGCTCCTGAGTAAGGATGTGCATTTATTGGAAATGACATGGGAAATCTCAACTTTTCCCACGCCATTTCACGTCGTTTTTAACCCATAATTACAGGAAAAAGCAAGATTTATTGCCTTGTCAATGGTGTGCTCCTTTTGCTTCACACTGTGTACTATAGGTATGTCTATAACAGTGGTCTCCAACTCCAACCCTTTGCAGGGCCACATTTTGGGATTTGTCGGTACTTGGAGGGGCACAGAAATAAATACCGTATTTGCCGGCGTATAGGACGACTGGGCGTATAAGACGACCCCCCAACTTTTAGTTAAAAAATAGAGTTTTGTGTTATACTCGCCGTATAAGACGACCCCTTCTTCCTTCTCCACCCCTTTGTATTCCCCCATGTGCTTTCAGCGTTCTTCTCCCTCCTCTGTCTTCAAGTGCTTTCAGAGTCCTTCCCCCCCCCCTTCTCTACCGCCCCGGGTGCAGCACAGCCAGCCAGGTCCCCTTACTTTTGTGGCACTTCCCCGACCGACCGACAACAGCCCGGGTCCGACAAACTTCCCTGCCCTTAACCGCGAATCTAAATTACCTTCTTACAGCTGCTGTAAGAAGGTAATTTAGATTCGCGGCTACAGGGCAGGGAGGATTGTCGGACCCGGGCTGTTATCGGTCGGTCGGGGAAGTGCCACAAAAGTAAGGGGACCTGGCCGGCTGTGCTGCAACCGGGGCGGGGCGGCCACCCCTCTCTCTTGGTACTCTCTCTCTCCTTACCTGCCATGCCTGCAGCAGAGCCGAACGGAAGTCTTCCCGACGTCAGCGCTGACGTCGGAGGGAGGGAGGGCTTTGTTTAAGCTTTGTTTAAGCCCTCCCTCCCCTCCGACGTCAGCGCTGACGTCGGGAAGACTTCCGTTCGGCTCTGTGCTGCAAGCAGAGAAGGTAGGGAGAAGAAGAGCCGCGCGACTGAGTACATCCAGCCCCGCAAGTAAGGGCATGTAAACTGTACCCGGCGTATAAGACGACCCCCGACTTTGGGGAGGATTTTAAGGTACTAAAAAGTCGTCTTATACGCCGGCAAATACGGTAGTTAATGTCTTATTAAAGAAATGACAATTTTGCATGAGGTAAAACTCTTTATAGTTTATAAATCTTTCCTTTTGGCTAAGTCTTAATAATAATATTGTCATTTATAGCTAAAGAGACATATGATCAAGAAACTGTTTTATTTTACTTTTGTGATTATGATAAACATACCGAGGGCCTCAAAATAGTACCTGGCGGACCGCATGTGGCCCCCGGGCCACGTGTTTGAGACCACTGGTCTATAAGGAGCCATGCAGATTTCAGAGTCAAGAATGCACACAGGTTTCAATATATTTATGATAACCTAATAGCCTCCAAAGCAGCTAAACTGGACAGACAAATCACCCCTCTGTTATCTTCGACTACAGACTACAAAGCCTTCAGGAGAGACATTGAAACCATACTCTTCAAAAAACACATAAAACCAATCCCAACCCAATATCCAACACTCTATTTACCCTTAGATCTCTCTAATACTCTTCTATCTACCAAACGTTATCTAAAACCCATAATTTCACCCTATTCTTATCTCCTAAAGACCTCCACTTCCCTTTGGTAACTCTTTACCCAACATATTTTACCTTAAAAATTCTATGTCATCGCTTATTCTATTCCTTCAAATTTTGAATGTAATTTTTGTTTTAGTTTGGATGTAATCCGCCTTGAACCGCAAGGTAATGGCGGAATAGAAATCACTAATGTAATGTAACATAGTAGATGACGGCAGATAAAGACCCGAATGGTCCATCCAGTCTGCCCAACCTGATTCAATTTAAATTTTTTTATTTTTTTCTTCTTAGCTATTTCTGGAATCCAAAGAATCCAAAGCTTTACCCGGTACTGTGCTTGGGTTCCAACAGCCGAAATCTCCGTTAAAACCTACTCCAGCCCATCTACACCCTCCCAGCCATTGAAGCCCTCCCCAGCCCCTCCTCCACCAAACGGCCATACACAGACACAGACCGTGCAAGTCTGCCCAGTACTGGCCTTAGTTCAATATTTAATCTTATTTTCTGATTCTAGAATGTATATGTAATGTATATTAGTCATTTCTGTGTGTATGTGAACATGGACATGCGAAGACAGTGTAAAAACTACTTTGATTCAGTGTCTTTCAGACCTATGGTGACATGCACCCAAAAAATCTTACATTGACATTTGGAGTGGGCCTCAGAGACCTGAATATCAGGTGAATCTACAGGTCTATGTCTCAGTCATTGGCCCAAACCAAGTCACTATATCTTGGTTTTTAACGTTTTTATAAAGAAATATTTTATATATTTGTTTTTCCTTGCATAGTTTAACATTCAGAGATAGTGCCTATACTCCAAACAAGCGCTTCTCTTTATGAACGCCGCTGAAACCGTTAAAGCGCGGCTCGGTGAAACCCAGATAGCGCGTCAAAGCAGCTCCCGATCTGTGTAGCCGTGACTTTAGTATAAGGAAGTGATGGTCGGAAAATACCGTGAATTACTGAGTCCGTGATTCGGGAACCGCGAATTTGCGGGGTTTGTGCTGTAATTTCTTTTTTTGGAAAAATAAAATGTGTATCCTGTAGACCAGAAACTTTCTTTTCACTGCTTGAAGCCACATCAACCTTAAAAAAAAAAAGCTGTTGAATTTAAATTAATGTTTTATTGTGTTCTCGTGTTTTCACTCCAGTCTAATCCAAACAAAGGAGACCCGTTACTGACCTTTATACATTGCAAATCTTTTCTCAAATTGCTGCCAAATGACTTTTCATGTTGCATTACCTCCCAGCCACTACTTAATCTAGGTAGGCTCCAGGTTATTGGAAAGAATATTCCGGCATGTCAACAGCGATGGAGCTTCAATGATGCACAATTGCAACACATCCCTGAAGTTGTAATACCTTGCACAAGGGCTGTTCAACCTCAGCTGTATTTTTATTATGAATTTCAGAAGGCAAATCAGGGCGTGCGTTTGATCCTAGTAATGGATTTCAGCATTTCAAAACCGCTGCGGTCTCTGTGGGTCTCGTTCCTATGCTTGGATTTCATTATCTGTTTTCTTTAGATCAGAATGGGGTGGGTGTTTAAAGGGACGAGCACATTTCTAAACTGTGAGCGTTATTATAGGGCCCCTAGATACTGTTACCCTATGGGTTTTGCACTGGTTTTCAAACCAAAAGCCCCCGCGTTCTTTCACTTGGCAACGGTGCGCCGCAAGAGAAATGGCTGCGCCGGGGGAGCCCCTTATACAGTTTCCCGCCGCCCCTCCCCTCTACCTATCCCTACCTGGCCTCTTGTCCTATCCTGCCTCAATCCCCCCTGGAGCCCCCCCACCTTATACCGCCCCCCCCGCTAATCACTCCTGGGGGACTTCTTTCCACAGGAATAGTCAAATTGTGATGATTTGTACCTGCTACCAGTGAAGTTCATTTAAAAGATCACACATAGGCCTAGATGCACAAAAGTCAGTCGGTATGCCCGACTGGATCGCTGTTGGCCGATTCGCTGGCCAATTCCCCAACAGCGGTCGATGCACTAATAAGTTTCTTCTGACCGGCACGCGCAGAGCGGGGAAAGCAGCTACTGTTTGGGGTTGCGGAATCTCGCTACTCTTTGGGTCTCTGCCAGGTACTTGGGATCTGGACCGGCCACTGTGGAAACAGGAAACTGGGCTAGACGGAACATTGGTCTGATCCAGTATGGCTGTTCTTATGACATTACATTACATTAGGGATTTCTATTCCGCCATTACCTTGCGGTTCAAGGAGGATTATAAATGGATTGTCTGGACATTAGAAGTATTTAGGGAGTAATTTGCACATTTCTTTGAGTTGCTAAGGATTACATCTGAGTTGTCATGATATTGGAAGTACATATGTTGCCATGGTGATTGTGTTAGTTTGGTTTTATGTGTTTTTTGAATAGAAGGGTTTTTATTTCTTTTTTGAAGGTTTTGTAGTCTGTGGTCGAGGTCAATAGGTTGTAGAGTTGGGGGGTCGAGTGTTGCAGTTCGAATGACTAGGAGGTTGTCTAACTGTTTTTTTCTTTTGACGTTTTTGATGTTTTTGGTTGGAGGGTGTGTGGGTTCTCCTATGTCTGGTTGAGGTGGATTGACCTAGTCGATTGTTCCAATAGGCTGGGCTGTCTCCGTTTATCACTTTAAATAGTAGGCAGGAAAATTTGAAGTGTATTCTCGCTTGTATTGGGAGCTAATGTGAGTCGTGGTATGCCTCTGTGATGTGGTTGAATTTCTTCAGTGAGTAGACCAGTCTTAGGGCTGTGTTTTGTATTGTTTGTAGTTGTTTTATCATGGTTGCTGTGCAGGGGAGATAGAGTATATTGCAGTAGTCTATGAGACCTAGGATTAGGGATTGTTTTCTGCCAGCGGCCTGACATGCTTGAAGCCACTGCGTGCCCTGCGATCTCTAGCATGGAATCGTGCTGCTCTTTGGGTTTCTGCCAGGTGCTTGCGACATGGATTGGCCACTGTGGAAACAGGACAGTGGGCTAAATGGACCTTTGCTCTGACCCAGTTTCTTATATGTGACTGTAAGATCCAGCTAAAAAAGCTAAGTAAAGGGAATTTCACAGACACCAACCTCTGGATTCTATGTATGGTCCTTAAATTCGGGTATGTTCCTGAGATGCGCATTGGCTAGCCAACTATTGTTGTTAGTTGGCGTCAATTAGAATCTCTGTGGACTGTTTTGTAACACTGGACACCCAAATCCCATAGAGCACAACCCAAAAGGGGCCTGGCTATGGGATTGGGGGGGAGGCGGGGGCAGTATGGGTGTGTCAATAGGGTTACCAGATGTCTGGATTTCTCCGACCATGTCCTCCTTTGGAGCAGGCAGCGGGTGGGCAGAGCTGGACGGGCCTGGGGGACGGGCCTAGGGTGTCCAGATTTTACAAGGCATTCTGAAAAGTTGCATGAGTTGTTACGGCATAATGGGTCAGCGTGACCAACTTGGGCGCCAGCATTTATACTAGGATTCAGTGTGCCCAAGGAAAGCACTTAAGCATGATTCTATAAGGGCATTTTTCAACACCCAGTGATGGAGGGAAGGTAGGAGGCACCAGGGGCAGACAGAGGCCCCCCTCCCCCATACCCTCCTCTCTGCCCCCTGCTCCTTCTGTGCCTCCCATGCCACATTCGCACCCTCCTTTTCCCCCGTACCTCTTTAAATCTTCGCCATCAGGAGCAGGTTCTCTGACCTGCTGCTCGTGCTGGTGTTGGCTTTCCCTCTGATATCACCTCCTGGCCCCGTGATCTGGAAGTGATTTCAGAGGGGAGCCAGGTCAGCAAAAGCAGCAGTCCAGAGAATTTGGCAAAGATTTAAAGAGGTTCGGGGAGAAGGGATGCTGCGAGCCATGGCATGGAGGGCAGAGAGGTGCCGGCGCCCCAACCAAGAAAGCACCTGGGGCTTTCCATCCCTCCCCACCCCCTTACAATGCCACTGTAAACACCCATTTTTAAGTATCATTTATTCAATCAAGGCCCAGCTATAAGCCCATCTCTTTGAGAGTGCTTTTGACTCCTAACTCCTCTCACCTTGGGTTCTGCATCACCTACCCTCAATGTCATGTCTGTCTGTCCAAGTTAGATTGTAAGCTCTTCAGAGCAGGGACCATCTATAAATGTCAGCCCACCTCTTTGAGAGTGCTTTCAACTCCTAACTGCTCTCACCCTGGGTTCTGCATCCCCTACCCTCAATGTCATATCTGTCTGTCCAAGTTAGATTGTAAGCTCTTCTCAGCAGGAACCATCTATAAATGTCAGCCCACCTCTTTGAGAGTGCTTTCAACTCCTAACTCCTCTCACCTTGGGTTCTGCATTCCCAACCCTATATGTCGTGTCTGTCTGTCCAAGTTAGATTATAAGCTCTTCAGAGCAGGGACTGTCTATAAATGTCAAAATGTATAGCACTATGTATGCCTTTCAACGCTATATAAGTGATAAGCCGTAGTAGAATCCAGCCCCAAGAGCCTCAGCAGCACATTTATCTAACAGGGGCTGTGATAGATTTTGTTCATCAAAGTTGAAATGATGTCTCCATCTCAGTTTTGACTGAATGAAGCCTCGGCCACGTTGCTTTATGCCATTAGTGGGTTTTGTCTGGACTGCACAGCACAGGTTGCGTCTCTGCCTCATGACAGCTGTAATATTAAGGTAATTTGAGTGTGAAGGGATCCGTTGAACTCTAATTCTTTGTGGCCAAGAGGAATTGCTATTTATCTTGTGGGGACCTAGAGATATACATTGTTTTCTGCTTGAACGAGCCACAGGGCTGAGTGGCAGAGCCGTCCCTGCGAGACTCAAGGTCACTGTTCAGAATTTATGCTGAGAGAAAAGCAGATACATGTGAACAGCGGAGTCCTGTGGATGAAAGAACTGAACTGATGCAATGTAATCTTCCCTTTTGTCCTGGAGAACAGAATATTTCCCGCTTTAGGATTTAATTACCTCCTTTTTGAAGAAATTTGCCCGAGTCGGCGTGCAGCGCGATTAGGCAATTGACAAGATCATCAGCAAAAATATTTAATATTATGTCATAGTAACGTACTGCCTCGTTTACGAACGCAAAGCCCGGGTTTTAGCGCCGGCGGCGGGAACTGCTCCAATGCTCATAGAATTCCTATGAGCGTCGGAGCAGTGACCGCCATTGATGGCGCTAAAACCCATGCTACGCATTCGTAAAAGAGGGGGCTAGTAACATAGTAAATGACGGCAGATAAAGACCCGAGTGGTGCATCCAGTCTGCCCAACCATACTTGCTCCATAAATAAATTATTTAGTTCAAAATGGTCCTTTTCCTTAGACATTTCTGGGCCAGTAGTGTGCTTAGGTTCCATCTACTGGAGTCTCAATCAAAGTTCACTCCAGTCCCATCAAAACCCTCCCCAGCCTGTCCTCGACTGAATGCCCATATACGGGACACAGGCCATGCAAGCCTGCCCAGTACTGTCCTTAGTTCCTTCAATGTATACCCATTATTTTCCGAATAGAGATCCTCTGTGTTCAGACCACGCTTGTTTGTCACCATTTTCTTCTCCACCACCTCCCTCGGGAGCGCATTCCACGCATCAACCACCCTCTCCGTAAAGAATAGTCTGCTTCTTACAAAGCACATCTCAACAGACCAGTGTGCCGCAAACCTTTTGAAGCCACGGTACACTAAACACGGGGCCGTGGCTGGAGGGCATCCGGGAAGTGTATGGACATCAATGTGATGATGTCACGTGCATGTGTGATGTCATTACATCGACGTCCGCGCATGCACAGATGCCCTTCAGCTGCGGCCCTGAGCCTCCTATTACCGCCAGTGGGGGGGGGGGGGGGGAAGTAGAAAGGGAGAGGTGAGGAGAGGAGGGGAAGCACTGGTGACAGTTGACTGCCACATGAGGCAAGCCTTGTATGCAGTCAGCCGACGCCTCTCCTGCTTGTCGGCGTCTCGTGGCATACAGCAATAGACAGCATAAGACATAGGCGAAGGTGAAGCTTATAGGGCTTTGCCTGTGGCAGTGAAAGGAACTTCTAATGTGTTGCAATTTAGCCCTTGCTGCTTTAGCTTTTCCTCATAGGGAAGTCGTCCCATCCCTTTTATCATTTTTGTCGCCCTTTTCTGTACCTTTCCTAATTCTGTTGGAGAAATTGAAACGATAGCATCTTCCCAATCAGCCCTACCATAAAAATCCTTGGTGTCACCATTGACCAACAACTCACCCTTGACGCCCATACCAACATCTTGATCGATAATTGCTTTTGCCTACTATGGAAACTACGCACGCTATAACCTTACTTTGACTTCGCTGCATTTAGGCTACTAGTCCAATCTCTCATCCTAAGCTCACTGGACTATTGCAACATTATGTACTTAGGGTCCCACAAAAAAAAACATTAAAAGACTAAGAGCGATCCAAAACACGGCAGTGCGACTGATCTTCGGCCTAAAAAAATCCGACCACATCTCTCCATACTACAGAAAACTGCACTGGCTACCACTCGAAGCCAGAATCATCTTCAAAGTTGGCTGCCTCTGTTACAAGACACTATTCGGCACCTCACCCACCTACCTCATGAAGCACTTCGTTCTTCAGGACCATATCCCTGCCCCTCCCGCAGTACTCTACTATTCTCATTCCCCATCCCCAAGGGATGTCGATACAAAAAATTCCTTGATAAGACACTATCCTTCCAGGCAGGCATTTGGAACAACACATTAAGCGCCCTCCTCTTAAATGCCACGTCATACCAATCCTTCAGAAAATATCTGAAATCCCACTTATTCAACAAGTTTACCTGATCCTTTGAAACCCATCCTCCCCACCTACATTCCCAACATGCACCCACTCCTACCCATGCACCCCCTCTGTAATCTTCATTTGCCACGATACCTGCGGTATCCATTCTGTATTTGTACTTTACTGTATACTATTTTGAACTGAATAGGTATGACACGATAAAGTTTGGAAGGAAAGAGGAGGTTCTGCTGTTGGGAGATTTCAACCTGCCGGATGCGGACTGGAATGTTCCCTCTGCGGAATCGGAAAGAAGTAGGGAGATTGTGGATGCCTTTCAAGAGGCTCTGCTCATACAAATGGTGACGGAACCCACAAGGGAAAAAGCGATATTGGATCTGGTCCTCACAAATGGAGAGAGTATCTCTAATGTTCAAGTGGGTGCTCACCTGGGAAGTAGCGATCATCAAACGGTTTGGTTTGATATATCGGCTAAAGTGGAGAGCGGCCGCACGATACTTAAAGTCCTAGATTTCAAGTTTCAAGTTTATTAATAAATTTGATAAATCGCCTATTAGAATCACTAAGCGATCAAAATAGAGTATAATAAAAAGAAACAAACATTTAACAGTGTACTTTCATCAAAAACAAACATGAGTTGGGAGGGAAAGAATAAAAGTTACAATTTTCAATTTAAGGTAGAAAAAATGGAAAAAACATGAGGGTAAGGGGTAGTTAAACCACAGCATGATTTAGAATCTCACTAAACATTTAAATATTAAAAGCATCTTTAAATAAATAAGATTTTAAAAGTTTTTTGAATATTGTAACGTCTTTTTCGTTTCTAATATATTGTGGCAGGGCGTTCCACCATTGAGGTCCCATCACAGAGAATATGTCAGCTCTTCTTGTTCCAATAATTTTCAGAGAGGGGACTGTAAGGAAATTTTGACCAGATGATCGGAGTGAGCGTTGAGAACTGTGAGGTATTAATAATCTAGATATAAATTGAGGTTCATTGAAGGTAAGAGTTTTGAAGATAAGCAGTATTATTTTAAAGGTGATTCTATGACCAATTGGAAGCCAGTGAGCGTCTATTAACAATGGTGAGACATGGTCGTATTTCCTAGCATTATATATTTAATGGCAGTGTTTTGTATCAGCTGAAGACTCCTTTTTTCTTTCTGTGTAATGTTAAGGAGAAGTGCGTTGCAGTAGTCGAGTTTTGCTATGATTAAAGAATGGATTAGTACCTTGATAGAATTAGGACTCAGAAATTTAGCGATCGACCGGATTTCAAACGTATGTACTTTAATGCTATGGGAGAGTACCTGAAGAAAGAGCTGTTAAGATGGGAGGACATAAGAGAAGTGGAAAGACAATGGTCTAAGCTGAAAGGAGCGATAAAAATGGCTACAGATCTTTATGTGAAGAAAATCAATAAAAAAAAGAGAAAAAGGAAGCCGATATGGTTCTCCAAACTAGTGGTGGAGAAAATAAAGGCGAAAGAGTTGGCGTTCGTGAAATATAAAAAACCCCAAGAAGAGGAGAGCAGAAAGGACTACAGGGTGAAACTGAAAGAAGCCAAGAGAGAGATACGTCTGGCGAAAGCACAGGCGGAAGAACAAATGGTTAAAAATGTAAAAAAGGGAGACAAAAATTTTTTCAGATATATTAGTGAAAGGAGGAAGATGAAAAATGGAATTGCTAAACTAAAAGATGCTGGGAACTGATATGTGGAGAGTGATGAGGAAAAAGCAAATGTGCTAAACAAATACTTCTGTTCTGTGTTCACAGAAGAAAATCCTGGAGAAGGACCGAGATTGTCTGGCAAAGTTACACGAGAAAATGGAGTAGATTCTGCGCCGTTCACGGAGGAGGGTGTTTATGAGCAACTTGAAAAACTGAAGGTGGACAAAGCGATGGGACCAGACGGGATCCATCCCAGGATACTAAGGGAGCTCAGAGAGGTTCTGGCGAGTCCTATTAAAGACTTGTTCAACAAATCTCTGGAGACGGGAGTGATTCCTGGGGATTGGAGGAGAGCGGATGTGGTCCCTATTCATAAAAGTGGTCACAGGGATGAAGCAGGAAACTACAGGCCGGTGAGCCTCACTTCAGTTGTTGGAAAAATAATGGAAGTGTTGCTGAAAGAAAGGATAGTGTATTTCCTTGAATCTAATGGGTTACAGGATCCGAGGCAACATGGCTTTACAAAAGGTAAATCGTGCCAAACGAACCTGATTGAATTTTTTGATTGGGTGACCAGAGAGCTGAATCGAGGACAAATGCTAGATGTAGTTTACTTGGATTTCAGCAAAGCCTTTGATACAGTTCCTCATAGGAGGCTGTTGAACAAACTTGAAGGGCTGAAGTTAGGACCCAAAGTGGTGAACTGGGTCAGAAACTGGCTGTCGGACAGACGCCAGAGGGTGGTGGTTAATGGAAGTCGCTCGAAGGAAGGAAAGGTGACTAGTGGAGTCCCTCAGGGTTCGGTGCTGGGGCCAATCCTGTTCAATATGTATGTAAGTGACATTTCTGAAGGGTTAGAAGGAAAAGTGTGCCTTTTTGCAGATGATACCAAGATTTGTAACAGAGTAGACACCGAAGAGGGAGTGGAAAATATGAAAAAGGATCTGCAAAAGTTAGAGGAATGGTCTAATGCCTGGCAACTAAAATTCAGTGCAAAGAAATGCAGAGTAATGCATTTGGGGATTAATAATAGGAAGGAACCGTATATGCTGGGAGGAGAGAAGCTGATATGCACGGACGGGGAGAGGGACCTTGGGGTGATAGTGTCCGAAGATCTAAAGGCGAAAAAACAGTGTGACAAGGCAGTGGCTGCTGCCAGAAGGATGCTGGGCTGTATAAAGAGAGGCGTAGTCAGTAGAAGGAAGAAGGTGTTGATGCCCCTGTACAGGTCATTGGTGAGGCCCCACTTGAAGTATTGTGTTCAGTTTTGGAGACCGTATCTGGCGAAGGACGTAAGAAGACGAGGCGGTCCAGAGAAGGGTGACGAAAATAATAGGAGGCTTGCGCCAGAAGACGTATGAGGAGAGACTGGAAGCTCTGAATATGTATACCCTAGAGGAAAGGAGAGACAGGGGAGATATGATTCAGACGTTCAAATACTTGAAGGGTATTAACGTAGAACAAAATCTTTTCCAGAGAAAGGAAAATGGTAAAACCAGAGGACATAATTTGAGGTTGAGGGGTGGTAGATTCAGGGGCAATGTTAGGAAATTCTACTTTATGGAGAGAGTAGTGGATGCCTGGAATGCGCTCCCGAGAGAGGTGGTGGAGAGGAAAACTTTGACTGAGTTCAAAGAAGCGTGGGATGAACACAGAGGATCTAGAATCAGAAAATAATATTAAATATTGAACTAAGCCAGTACTGGGAAGACTTGCACGATCTGTGTCTGTATATGACCGTTTGGTGGAGGATGGGCTGGGGAGGGCTTCAATGGCTGGGAGGGTGAAGATGGGCTGGAGTAAGTCTTAACAGAGATTTCGACAGTTGGAACCCAAGCACAGTATTGGGTAAAGCTTTCGATTCTTGCCCAGAAATAGCTAAGAAGAATAATTTAAATTGAATCGGGTTGGGCAGACTGGATGGACCATTCGGGTCTTAATCTGCCGTCATCTACTATGTTACTATGCATAAATAAAGCTATTATTATTATTACTTCCAGTTCATATTAAAGTTAAGTTTTTAGAACTTTTCGGTTTTCAGAATTTCGGAAAAAGGGATCTTGTACCTGTAGTCGAATTTACAGTGTTTGTATTTGGAAGAGAGTGCAAGTCTGAAGATCTAAATCTCACCAAATTCACTGCTGAAAGCAGAACTGTTTGAAATGGACCTCAGGCCTCAGTATTGCAGAGGACCGTTCACTTTGACTCCGTGAAGGCCGGTGTGGTTTTCTGGAAAACAAACGGAAGGAAAAGCAAAGTCGCTTTTCTTCAGAAAGCTGTCTTATGCAGATATGAACAAGGGAAAGGAATTTCAAGGATAGACTTCATCTGAATTTAAAATGACCAATCCCGCTTCCTTGGTTGGTCAGTCACTTCAAAGCAGATGGATTACAATAAGATTAAAGACAGCCACTTCAAAGCTGATTAGAATAAAGGGAACTGACATGAAATACTTTCCTTGAAGCAAGGGTAAGCATGTCCATGGCAAGTGGGATTTTATTGCCACTCAGTATGCTGGTAAACCTATAGCCTGTTAGTCAAGGTGCATATGCATGAGCATATATTATATTTGGTTCATATTTAGTTATTTATGTAATTCATTTTCGATCCCGTAGTCCCCAAAGAGCTCAGAACGGGTTACGATTTGCACTGCAATTGCCATGATTTCAATACAAATTTACGATACAAGTTTTCATCCTAACTTGACACATACCAGAGGTCTAATAT
This sequence comes from Geotrypetes seraphini, assembly GCF_902459505.1. Taxonomy (NCBI): domain Eukaryota; kingdom Metazoa; phylum Chordata; class Amphibia; order Gymnophiona; family Dermophiidae; genus Geotrypetes; species Geotrypetes seraphini. The sequence goes on from NC_047089.1 coordinate 254,159,905, forward strand.
TAAGATATGTAATATACAGTTTACCGGTTACACTTTGCCCTAGTTATCCTTACAGAGCAAGATTTCCAGTACAAGTTTTATCCAAAGTTGACACCACAGACAGTTTACAGGTTGGATTTGCCATAGTTAGAAACTGAAACATGGAAACATGATGGCCCATCCAGTCTGCCCATCCGCAGTAACCATGATCTCTTCCTCTCTCTAAGAGATCCCACGTGCCTATCCCAGGCCCTTTTGAATTCAGACACAGTCTCTGTCACCACCACCTCTTCTGGAGATTGTTCCACACATCTACCACCCTTTCCGTAAAGAAGTATTTCCTTAAGTTACTCCTGAGCCTGTCACCTCTTCACTTCAACCTATGTCCTCATTGCAGAGTTTCCTTTCAAATGAAAGAGACTCGACTCATGTGCATTTACACCACGTAGGTATTTGAACGTTTCATATCATATTTCCCCTCTCCCTATTGGCTAAGTCTCTTAACATTTGCATCTCCTCTTCCTATAGGCTAAGGCTCTGTGCACCTGCATTGTGAGGTCATAGAGCTGCCCATCGACAGTAACCAATATCTCTTTCTCTCTCCGAGAGATCCCACGTGCCTATCTCAGGCCCTTTTGAATTCAGACACAGTCTCTGTCTCCACCGCCTCTTCCGGGAGACTGTTCCACGCATCTACCACCCTTTCTGTAAAAAAGAACAGTGGAACATAGGTTTACGAGCATAATTCGTTCCAGAAGCATGCTCGTAAACCAAATTGCTCGTCTATCAAAGTGAGTTTCCCCATAGGAAGTAAGGGAAACTTGCTAGATTTGTTCCCCCTCCCCCAAGGCCACTGGCACTGCTCCACCCCCCCCACCCCCCGAGAACTGGCATCACCCCCCCACCCCCCCGCCAGTGAAAGCCCCCCTCTGAGAACCGGCATCGCCCCCCCCCCCCCCAGCTCCTGTCATGTGCCCCCCCCCTGCAATCCGGCATCCCTCACCCACCCAAACACAATCCCTTACCCCGATCTGGCACTGGCACCAGCACCAATGCACAGGACATGCCGGTGCCCGAAGATCCTCCCTCTTGCCTGGGCTGGGCCTTGAGTATCTCTGCATGCTCAAGGCCTGTCTTGCAAAACACTCGCAAACCGCGTTACTCGCAAACCGAGGTTTGACTGTATTTCCTTAGATTACTCCAGAGCCTGTCCCCTCTTAACTTCATCCTCTGCCCTCTCATTCCAGAGCTTCCTTTCAAATGAAAGAGACTCGACTCAGGCACATTTACATTATGTAGGTATTTAAACGTCTCTATCAAATCTCTCCTCTCCCGCCTTTCCTCCAAAGTATACAGAGTGAGATTTTTAAGTCTGTCCCCATACGCCTTATGATGAAGACCACAAAGATTTTACAATGCAAGTTTTCCTTCCTTGACACATACTGGTTCTGGTACCAATATACAATAGTCCATTGGTCAAGAGCAGGGGGTTAGGTGAAGAGGTATGTTTTCTTAACCTGAGGACTCCTTCAAGGGATCTGATTTTTCGGGGCAGTCAATTCCAGTGGCTCAGTATGAAGTGGAAGTAGAAACGTTGGTTGACAGTTTGCAATTGAAGGGCACGACCAGGTATTTTGAGGTGTATTTCATCCTGAGAATGGAGGGACCAGTTCTGCACATGTGGAAGAAGTTTAGCCATCACATAGCCCAGTGCCATATCATGCAAGAATTTGAACGCTAGCATCAGGCCCTTCAAGACACAGAGTTTTGCAACGGGCAGCCACTGAGCCAATGCTAGAGCCTGGGAAACAAGGTCATGGACACAGAGGTTTTCTAGAAGCTTGATTGCTGTGTTTTGAACACACTGGAGATGTCGTATGTTCTTTGTGGATCCAAAGGAGTCCCGCCTTGGAGGCATTTAGTTGTAATATGAATGCCTAAACTGTGCATGTGTGTATATGAATTACAATGTACACAATCGATGTGCACATGCCAACAAAATATTACAAGTGCAAGGAAACCCATGAGTATGTGCAAAAGCATAAGGGGACAAAAAATGCATGGAAATAATTAAAACTGTTTAAATTAAGACTGGCTAACTTAAAAAAAAAAAAAAAAAAAGATTAACACGGATCACTTTATCATATATCTAAACCACAAAAATAACATCATCAAAAGAGGGTTGTTTTTTGGGGGGAATAACTAATAAATTAATCAAACCACTTTTTTTGCACCTACAGCAGGGGTGTCAAAGTCCCTCCGTGAGGGTCGCAGTCCAGTCGGGTTTTCAGGATTTCCCCAATGAATATGCTAATTCCACTCAGCTTGTAGCATCTTTCAATCAATATTAACCGGCAGAACATTGCTAATTCCATTCAAACTGTAACATCTTCTAATTATTGTAAACCGCATAGAACTTCAAGGTCCTGCGGTATAGAAACTGTTATATTATTATTATAAGAAACATAAGAAATGGCTTCGCCGGATCAGACCCTAGGTCCATCCAGTCCGGCGACCCGCACTCGCGGAGGCCAAGCTAGGTGTTCCCTGCTGAGAAACCTTGTTTACTCGTATCCCCCAATGTGATTTGCGAGAAGGTGTGCATCCAACTTGCCTTTGAATCCCGAAATGTTGGTCTCCATCACGACCTACTCCGGGAGAGCGTTCCAAGCGTCCACCACTCGTTGTGTGAAACAGAATTTTCTGATATTTGTCCTGGGCCTGTTGCCCCTCAGTTTCAGTCCATGACCTCTTGTCCGAGTCACATTGGACAATATGAATAACGGTGTTTCTTGCTCTATTTTGTTGAATCCTTTTAGTATTTTAAAAGTCTCTATCATGTCCCCTCGCAGTCTTCTCTTCTCGAGGGTGAACAATCCCAGTTTTCCGAGGTGTTCTTTGTAGCTCAAATTCTCGATACCTTTAACTAGCTTCGTGGCTCGCCTTTGCACCCTCTCCAGTAGGGTTATATCCTTCATTGTATGCTAATAGATCTCATGCATATTCATTGGGGAAATCCTCAAAGCCCGACTGAATTGCGGCCCTCGAGGAGGGACTTTGACACCCCTGACCTACAGTGTCAAAAACTGTAAATATCATACTATCAACTTTGACTAATATATGATTTAAGCCAGGGGTATCAGACCTTTTGGCTTCCCTGGGCCGCATTGTCCGAAAAAAATGTTTCTGGGGCCGCCCAAACGCTGCAGCAAGACAGAGGAGGGAGCCGGCAAGACGGTAAACACCCGGGGGCAGCAGAGGAAAACACTGCATCGCCCTCGACCGGGACCGCACAAAATACTTCACAGGGCCGCAGGTTGGACACCTCTGAATTAAGCTGATCACACAGCACTCTGGACAAATTGGAGCGGTGGGTACGTATGGAAATACCTACTAACGTTGCCTTTGGCAAATAGCCAAATAGATAAGTGTTGCTGTTTCTTTTCTTTGATTGATTCTATATTAATTCTAGTATTTTAAGGATTAAAAACCGGAATGAAACATAAAATAAATACTTTTAACCCTAGTTACAGTCAAATAAAATAGGGCGATTTAAAAGGTGGGATGGAGGATCAACGAAGATGATTATATGGTGCTGTATCAATCCAGGATAAGGACCTGAAATAATATATATGTTATAAGAGATTCTATGTATGGAGCTTGTAGCCTCCTAGTTTATTCATTACTTGGGATAGTTGAAATGAGAAATTGGCGTGCTGCGCGATCAACGTAAATAATATAGAGGTCAAAGTTCATAGTATGATATTTAGGGCTCCTTTTACGAAGCCGCGTTAGCGTTTTTAGCGCGCTAAAGCCGTGCTACGCGGCTAGAACTAACGCCAGCTCAATGCTGGCTTTAAGGCCTAGCGCGGGCAGCAATTTAGCGCTCGCTATTCCGCGCATTAAAGCCCTAACGCGGCGTAGAAAAAGGAGCCAAAAAAAGGGCTGTCGGTGCAAAAAAAGTGGTTTGATTCATTTATTAGTTATTCAAAGAAAAACAACCCTTTTTTTGATGATGTCACTTTTTTTTTTTTTTTGCCATGGCTGTTAATGTGAAAAGCTGGGAAGGGGGTTTTCATATGTCCGAATGCTTTTCCAAATTCCTGCTTATCCCTGGATTCTATATGTGGGGACTGCAGGTGCCGATCCACTCTATGTGCAGGCATTTGGGCCAGATTTTAGACGCGTCTACACGTATTTTATAAACCACACCTTACTTTAGACGCAGTTTATAGAGTGGCACATTTTTCCTGAGCTACTCTATAAACTGGGACAACAGGTTCACTAGTTTTGGAAGCTGTTCATATTATTACTAAGGTGGTTTGGGAGATGGGGAAAGTGTGGCACAGTGGTTCAAACCCACGCTGCTCCTTGTGACCCTGGGCAAGTCACTTACCATATTTTCACGCATATAACACGCGCGTTATACATGATTTTTACAAACCGTGCATAACCGTGCGCGTTATACGTGTGAGCGCGTTTTACAACTTTTTTTTTTTCAATCCGATCCGGAGAGAGCGAGACCAGAAGGCTTTGAGCATGCGCAAATGCTCAAAGCCTAGTCCAGCCCGGCGCAAGAAGAAGGAGGATCTCTCTCGCACCGCACCGCCCAGCCCAACCCAACGAGGGAGGATCTTCGGGCACTGGCACTGGCACATCCTGTGCATTGGTGCCGGTGCCGGTGCCCAGTCGGGTAAGAGATGTTTTGCAGTGCTGGGGGGGATGTAGAATCACGGGGTAAGGGGGGTGACGCGAGCGGGGGGAGGGAGAATGGCGGTTCGCAGGGGGGATGCCGGATCAGATTGAAAAAAAAAATGCTCTCTCGGGTAAGCGAGCGGGGGGGAAGATGCCAGTTCGGAGTAGGCGGGAGGAAGTTTTATCATGCGCGGTATACGCGTGTGTGCGCTATATTAAATTTTTTTTACATAAATTTGTGTTCCCCGTGCGCTATACCCGTATGCGCATTTTACACGGGTGCGCGGTATATTGGTGAAAATACGGTAATCCCCCCATTGCCCCAGGTACATTAGATAGATTGTGAGCCCACCGGGACAGACAGGGAAAAATGCATGACTACCTGACTAAATTCATGTAAACCGTTCTGAACTCCCCAAGGAGAACAGCAGAGAAAATTGAATAAATAGTGTGAAAAGTTTCAGCCTCTGATAACCAAAGCTGTTACTGTGACATCATAATGCCTCATTCCACCAATAAGAGCCAACCTCATCAGTGATGTCACCAAGGGTTCATTGACCTACACTTGGCTCACTTTTGCTACATTTTGATTTGTAGAGTGGTGCAGTGGTTAAAGCTACAGCCTCAGCACCCTGAGGTTGTGGGTTCAATCCCTGTGACCCTGGGCAAGTCACTTAATCCCCATTGCCCCAGGTACATTAGCTAGATTGCGAGCCCACTGGGACAGACAAGGAAAAATGCTTCAGTACCTGAATAAAATCATGTAAACCAGGGGTGCCCAACACGTCGATCGCGATCGACCAGTAGCTCAGGAAGGCAACGTGAGTCGATCGCGGAGCCCATCCCGGGCTCCGTGATAGACTTGTGTTGCCGTCCTGATCTACCGGGCCGATCAGCCTTCCTCTCCAGTGTTCTCTCTAGGGCCTGCTGAACATTAAAAAAAAACCGGCTTGGAGATTTCAGCCCATAGCGAACTTATGCTCCGTGGCTCTAACGTGTGCGTGCCAGCTTCCTTTCTCTTCCCTCCAAAACCGGAAGTTATGTCGGGGGGGGGGGGAGAGAAGGGAAGCCGGCACGCACATGTTGAGAGCCCAGAAGCAAACGTTCACTATGGGCTAAGGCGGGAGACAGGTTAGTGAAGCATTTGCTCTTCTTGCTGCCGGGTCCTGCCTACTTTCTGTTTCCGCGAAGGTAGGACCCGACAGCACTTCCCCCAATAGGTCGATCGCGATCTTGGGCCAATCAGCCGTCCTCTCCCCGATGGCAGAATTGACTTCGGGGAGAGGAATGCTGGTCGGCCGAAGCAGGGAGAGCTTGGGGTGGCATCGGCTTTTGGGCCTGTTATTGGTGCGGTTTGGGGCCTGTTATTGGTGGCGGTTTGGGTCCTGGTCCCTGATGGCAGTGGCTTGGGGGAGGGCAGGGAGAAAGAAAGAAAAAGGGCAGGCAGGGAGACAGAAGGAAAGAAGAGAAACAGAAAAAAAAGAAAGGGAGGCAGAGAGAAAGAAAGGGCAGGGAGAGAGGAAGGAAAAGTTGGGGGAGGGAACGAGGTCTGGAGGAGAGGAAGCATAAAAGCTAAAAGAAGGGAAGAAAGATTGGATGCACAGTCAGAAGAAGAAAGTGCAACCAGAGACTCATGAAATCACCAGACAAGGTAGGAAAAATGATTTTATTTTAAATTTAGTGATCAAAATGTGTCTGAATTTATATCTGCTGTCTATATTTTACACTAAGGTCCCCTTTTACTAAACAGCAATAGAGTTTTTTAGCGCAGGGAGCCTATGAGTGTCGAGAGCAGCGCTGGGCATTCAGCGCAGCTCCCTGCGCTCTAAAAACTTCTATCGTGGTTTAATAAAAAGGGAGGGGGGTATATTTGTCTATTTTTGTATGGTTGTTACTGAGGTGATAGTGCATAGAGTCATCTGCTTTGACCTCTTTGAAAAACCCTGAAAAAGGAATGATAATTAACATTTTCTATGCGTACAGTGTACGTTGTGTTTTTTTTAAATTTTATTGTTGGTAGATCATTTTGACTTGGTCATTTTAAAAGTAGCTCGCAAGCCCAAAAAGTGTGGGCACCCTTGATGTAAACCATTCTGAGATCCCCTAGGAGAACAGTAGAGAAAACTGAATAAATAAATAGTGTGAACAGTTTCAGCCTCTGGTAACCAGAGCTGATCCTGTGATGTCACAATGCCTCATTCCACCAATAAGAGCCAACCATATCAGTGATATCACAATGGGAGAGTGTGACACAGTGGTTAAAGCTACAGCCTCAGCACCATGAGGTTGTGGGTTCAAATCCCACACTGCTCCTTGTGACCCTGGGCAAGTCACTTAATCCCCCCATTGCCCCAGGTACATTAGATAGAGTGTGAGACCACCAGGACAGACAGGGAAAAATGCTTGAGTACCTGAAGAAATTCATGTAAACCATTCTGAGCTCTCCTGGGAGAACGGTAGAGAAAATTGATAAATAAAAAAAAATATAAAAATAAAAAACTGTTCAGGATGTTAGAGGGGCAAAGGTGGACAAAAATAACAGCATCGATAACCTGTCAGTGTTCAGGATCCCAATGGTAGGCAGGTGGATAAATATCCTTCCGAGATGCTAATGATCTGTTCCACAGGGAAGGTTTTGAGCCAGCCCTGAATTTCTAGCAACTTTGCCTTGCTATTTCGCACAGAAGCTGAGAAACACACTGATAAAGTGGATATAGGGAATCAAAAACTTACTTGGTTCTTTCCCTAGATTTTAGTGAGCTTAATTTATCAAGGAAAAAGTATTAAACCAGTGGTTAATATTATTACAATTGATGCTGGGGGGTCGATATTCCGAGCCCTTTAAAGTAAACCCCCAGAGCCTGGTTAATCTTGGCCAGACGAACCCGTTAAATGTAGGAGGCGATCGTGCGTGCCAGAGGAAGGACCGATATCCGGCACGATTCGGTTTTATTTTAACCCAAGCTGGAACAACAACAAACCAGTATAACTTATCCGATTATCTTTGTCTGGGAACTTTCAGCGAGATCAAATTCACCAGTTAAAGTCTCTGATTATTTCGCGACCTTAGAATTACAGGGTTCTAAGTGACAATTTTCAGTATTTTTAACTCCGATGACTTCCGGGTTCTATCCGACATGTACAACACTCACGAGGATTTAGTGCAACTTAACCGTTCCTTCATTTCATACATGGTTCTATGTATTATTATTATTATTCTTTATTCTTATATACCGCCATACCCAGTGAGTTCTAGGCGGTTTACATCAATTAGCAAATGATCTGCATTGACAAGCAGATTTACAACAAAATTAGAAGCAGATTTACAACAAATTACAAGCAGATTTACGATAAATTACAGTGATTTACAACTGTCTGCAATGAGGGGAAGATTTACATCAGTATAACAGAAATTGCAGGTTTGGTCGAACTAGATAAGGGAAGTAGAGAGTGTGGAAGGGAGTGTCTGGTGAAGGAGGAAGGGAGCAGGGGTGGGGTAAGTGTTATGTGGGGTGCACGGAATTTTAAGGGTTGTGTTTGCTGAATAGGTAAGTTTTTAGTAGTTTTCTGAAGGCAAGGTAAGTGGGGGCCTCGAGTATCATCTGGGCTAGCCATGGGTTCGACAGAAATTAGTCTATGCATGGGATTACAAGGTTCTAAATGCGGTACAGTTAGAACCATGTAATTCTAAAGTCGCGATTTGGTTACAATAACCAAACCAGTTCTTAAGACTGAGCTGGATCTTGCACTTTGTTCTACATACTGTCACTGTTTGACCATTGTGTTCCTTGAATCTCCGAGGATTTGATGACCCCCCTGAGGCAGGCTTTCGTGGAAACTTGGCCAAATTGGGTCTTCTCGCAACCAGATTGGATGTGTGGTCCTTCTAGAGGCTGGATATTCCTTTTGACTATTTTTCGTTGGTTCTGTTGTTTGATACGCTAATGTGACAGAGATGTCTGAGCATATTCTAATCGTGTGCCCTCTCTCTTTTGCCCGTTCAGCAACAGTTTGAAATCCCAGAAGACAGGCCGTTTCGGGTTTCGCCAATGGAAGCTGGCTTCGACCTGGACAGTTACCAAAATGCGCTGGAGCAAGTCCTCTCGTGGCTTCTCGTAGCTGAAGATAGCTTACGAGCACAGAAAGACATTTCCTTTGATGTGGAAGAGGTGAAGGAGCAGTTCCATGGTCACGAGGTGCGTTGCCTATGTAAATATGTGTGTTGTGCTTTCTCATGCATGCTGGAGCTTCTAAAAGAAATTTCAAGACGCCCACGGTTCCTAAAAAAACAGCACCGGAATCACATCTACAGCGGCGTGTGCCATTGTAGGCATGACTAATGCCAGAATTAGGTCACCTAAGCGGTTCTATAAGCGGTTGACCCCAGGGGCACCTACAGTGTTGGCACTGCTAGACGCTGTTTAAAGAATCCGGCCTTTAGGGCTCGTCATGCTCGTCTTTCCCAATTGCCAAGGCCATTTTTACCGTAGCCACAAAAATGGCCTTTTTGTATTTTTTTTTTTTTTGCATTATTGGCCATGCGCTGATGTTGTCATTAGCATGTGGCCTTAAAAGATTTGACTGCAGCAGCATTTACCATCACCCATTTGGTAGGCGGTAAGGAGTGCCAGGCTATCCGTGCACTAATTAACGTAAATGCAGTAACTGATTAGCGTTAAAATATCTACTCTCTGTTCCCTGACATATTTACTTCCAAGAAAAAAAAAATTAGCATGTGGTTAACGGGTGTCGTTTTGTCACTTTCCGCAGGATACATAAGTATGTCCCACAGTTCACCATTTTAAGCTGTGTTAGCACCCGTTGGCACCTAACTCAGCTTATTAAAAAGGCCCCTTAGTAAATGCATAGTCTGAAAAATGTAAGTAGTTGAAATGATTACCCTATTTCCCCGTATATAGGCCGCGCGGCCTATACATGGGTTTTTTAAAATCCTTGTATGGGGCGCGGCCTAGTTATATGGGGCAGCCTATATAAAAAATTTGAATCATCTCCCCCACCCCCAGTACCTTTTTCGGAGCCCCCCTGGACAGCGGGTGGCGAATCTCCAGCGGTACAGGGCAGCCTCGATCTCTTTGGCATTCGGCTTGCCCCCGCACCGATTGCCGAAAAACTGACGTCAATTCTCGCGAGTCAGACATTCAGCGGGTGGTGCAGGGGCAGACCGAATGCTGAAGAGATCGCGGCTGCCCTGCAGCACTGGAGATTTGTCGTCCAGGGGTGCCAAAAAAGGTACCGGATTTGGGGGGGGGGAAGATTTTAAAAGGCAGGGGAGGTACCGGAAGATAAGCCCCTGCTTATCTTCTGGTTTTTAAACATAGGCCGCCCTTTTCTGCGGCTTATACATGGGTGCGGCCTATTGAGAGGGGCGGCCTAAATGCGGGGAATTATGGTAAGCATAGTTCTGCAGCTATACAATTAAAATAATGTTTATATACTAGAAGTATATCAAGCAAGATTTTAGTTGAAATTAAAGCTGTTTCTTTTGTAGAACTCCCAGTTCAGACTATGGGGTATTTTTTTCTCTTCATAATAGGGATTTATGATGGAATTAACAGCTCATCAGGGAAGTGTTGGTAACGTGGTACAAGTGGGAAATCACCTGCTATCGTTTGGGAGACTTTCCGACGACGAGGAAAATGAAATTCAAGAACAAATGAATCTGCTCAGTTCTCGGTGGGAAAGTCTCAGGGTAGCCAGCATGGAGAGGCAAAGCAAGTAAGTCCCCTGCGGGGAGTGTGTGTTTGTGTGTGTGTGGTGGTGGTGGTGGGGGGGGGGGGTCGTCTGTGCGCATTCATTCATTCATTCATCTATGGTGGCTTCAGGGAAAATGGATCTTGGATCGAAGCAAACAGCGTGCAAGAATTTAAGAGCAAATGGGATGCCCATGTGGGATCCCTTAGAGGGTTAAGCCAAGGGAACCTGGCGCCAGGATTGGGATCCCTAGGATAGTAGACTTGGGGGTTGGTCAGTAGAGTGGGCAGACCTGATGGGCTATGGCCCTTATCTGCCCTCATCTTCTATGTTTCTATGTAACCATTTCTAATGAATTGTTTTTGATGGTCAAATTCACTGTTCTGTACCTATATCGTAAAGTTGTTCCTTCCACATGGAAAAGCCACCAACATTAATGGAACAATCGATTGCAGAACCTGCTAAAAGCGTTCAGAATTCATAGGCTTACCAGTCATCTGGATTTCCCCGGACATGTCCTCAGCTCCGGATGGCTTTTCAAAACCCGGCACTCTGTTGGGAAGGGGCACACATTAAGAACATGAGAATTGCCGTTACTGGGTCAGACCAGTAGTCCATCGTGCCCAGCAGTCCGCGCTCGCGGTGGCCCTTAGGTCAAAGACCAGCGCCCTAACTGAGACCAGCCCTACCTGCATATGTTCTGGTTCAGCAGGAACTTATCTAACTTTGTCTTGAATCCCTGGAGGGTGTTTTCCCCTATAACAGACTCCGGAAGAGCGTTCTAGTTTTCCACCACTCTCTGGGTGAAGAAGAACTTCCTTACGTTTGTTCGGAATCTGTCCCCTTTTAGCTTTAGAAAGTGCCCTCTCGTTCTCCCTACCTTGGAGAGGGTGAACAACCTGTCTTTATCTACTAAGTCCATTCTCTTCATTATCTTGAATGTTTCGATCATGTCCCCTCTCAGTCTCCACTTTTCAAGGGAGAAGAGGCCCAGTTTCTCTAATCTCTCACTGTACGACAATTCCTCCAGGCCCTTAACCATTTTAGTCGCTCTTCTCTGGACCCTTTCGAGTAGCACCGTATCCTTCTTCATGTACGGCGACCACTGCTAGATACAGTATTCCAGATGAGTGCGCACCATGGCCTGATACAGTGGCATGATAACCTTCTCCGATCTGTTCGCGATCCCCTTCTTAATCATTCCTAGCATTCTGTGCATGCGCGTGACGTCATTACGCATGTGTGGATGCCTTCCTGCCTGACGAACAGGCAGCGGGGGCAGAGCTAGGGACAGAGCTGGGGCGTAATGGGGCATGGAAGGGTGGAACTGGGCCGGACTGGAGGCCGGTCTAGGGGTCCGGATTTTACTGACGTAAAATCTGGTAACCCTAAGAATTTATCCTTTTGACCTTGGGCCCGATATTCAGACCATAGGAAGCACACCAACTAGGATTCCCAGATGTCCAGACTTACCTGGACATGTCCTTTTTAGAGGACTATCCAGGTGACCGGATGGATTTAGAAAACCCAGCACTTTGGCCAAGTTTTGGAGAGCCTCAGGGCATGCACGGATATGATGCTATGACATCACATGTGTATGATGTCATTGTGTCACATATGCATAGGCTCAGAGACCTTCAAGACACAGCCCTGAGCTCTGGGAAGAAGAGGAGGTTGAGTGGAGGGCAGGACTGGAGGCGGAACTAGATGGGGCATGTGTCCTCTTTTTTGCATAAAAAATATGGTAAACCTAAGCCCAGCTACCTACCGCACTCCATGGTGATCCGGAATATTCAGCACAGGAGTCATATCTGGCCAGTTGTCTCAAAGGTCGCCACCTGAGACTTAACCCACCTAGCCGATATTCAACAGCTGGCTAGCTAAGGCAAAGCAGCCAAAGTTAGACCCCATGGGAGTGGCCTAAGGGATCTGACCAATTGGAATGTTAGACCACTCCCAGTGCATCCCAGAATGCATTGCGATAGAGGCCTAAGATTCCAGTTGACCCAGATGCCTAAGGCCCCCTCCTATGGGAGGGTCCTTAAGCGCCTGGGCCAATCAGGACCTTAGGCTCCTCCCCAGTGCATCCCACGATGCGCCGTGAAGGGGAAGGCCTGCCATTCAGTGGAGGCGAGCCTGCCAGCCAAAGGAAGTAAGCATCCCTCCAGCCAGCAAACTCAATAAGTTACTTGGGGGGTCCAGGTGGGCGGGGGGAGGGGGTTCCGGCAGGGGAGACTGGGCATCCCTCCTGCCGGGGGATGTGTCGGGGGCGGGGGTTTCAATGTCTCAGGGGGTGGGGATCCCTCCTACTGGGGGATGTCTTGGAGAGGGGGTGGGGGTTTCCAGCATGGAAACATTTTAAGAGCAGCTGTGCATCATGAACTGGCTGTGATCAATTCTTGCAACATTTCTTCAAACAAAACTATGTTCAGTGCATGCACAATCACACACATGCTCAACATATACTGTTAAGACACTGTGTGGCAAACTGTGTGCTGTGGCACACCACTGTGCCTCCTGAGATTTCAGGTGTGCCACGAGACGCTGGCTCACTGCCTATAGGACATGCCTCTCGCTGCACTCAGCCGGCGTCAGTGCCTCTCGTTTTCACCGTGTGTCTTCCCTTCCGGCACCCCCAATGGCATCTGGAGGGCCTTCGCGCATGTGCGTACATCCGCGTGATGACATCATGCATGCACGTGGTGTCATTGCATCAACGTCCGCACACTTCCGGATGCCTCGAGCCGCGGCCACTACGTTTAGTGCGCCGTGGCTTGCCAAAGTTTGAGAGACACTGTGTTAAGGCCTAAGTTCTAGCCTAGGGACCAAATCTACAAAACTTTTTCATTTCATCTGCTGTGCAAAGATTTAATTGGAAAAACTGATTTGGACTTTATCTTCGGGTTTGCTTAGGAGACATGTTTCTTATCAAAAACAGCTTCTGGGTCCTTTTCTTGAAACGATTGATTTATTCCTTCGAATACCAAGATGATTTACCAATTTCAGATTTATTTTTCTAGCATTTAATATAATTTAATTTACAAACTTCTTTAGTTCCTTTTCATGTCTTGGACTGTTCAAAATGAGTTACAGGATTCACAAATCACACCGTTCAAAAGGTTCACCTAAAAAAATGCATTTTAAGAAAAAAAATTGAAATCCAATCAAATGGAGCCCAATTAATATTTAACGTTGCTAAAAATACCCCACAGCCTCCCCTTAATCCCCAGCAAGAGCTCTGAACAACCATGTTTTCTAGAGGTGATGAAATTGCTCGTAATCCATAACCCCGAGGAAAGAAATTCCACAATACATGACCCACTCCTCCTGAAAAACCAGCTCTGCTCCATTTTATCTAGTCAAAAGTCACCTCCTCCAGGGAGCACAACATCCTCTGGAATCTGGGCATATATTTTTTCACCTTTATCTTTGAAATATACTGGGCCTACTTTTAGACGTGTTCTAAAGGAAATTCTATAGCCTGGAACCAAGATGGACCTTTCATCACTGAACAAGTTCAGCACGGCTCTTCACATAGGATTACCAGACATCCGGATTTCCCTGGGGGTCTGGACAGCTTTTCAAAACCTGGCACTTTTTCTGGGTTTTGAAAAGCTTCCAACAAATCACCGTCGGGCAGGAGGTCATCCAGACATGTGCAGACAAGAGCAGGCAGCGAGGGGCAGGGCTAGGGCAGGGGGGCGGGACTGGGGCATAACAGGGCGGGGATGGGCGGGCCTGGGCGGGCGGGTCTAGAGCAGGGGTCTCAAAGTCTCTCCTTGAGGGCCACAATCCAGTCGGGTTTTCAGGATTTCCCCAATGAATATGCATGAGATCTATGTGCATGCACTGCTTTCATTGTATGCTAATAGATCTCATGCATATTCATTGGGGAAATCCTGAAAACGCGACTGGATTGCGGCCCTCAAGGAGAGACTTTGAGATCCCTGGTCTAGAGGGTCCAGATTTTCCAGTGGAAAATCTGCTAACTCTACCTTCACGTGACATGCTGGATCGAGATGGGGTGCTGATCAGAGGGAGGGGGTGCAGTGCAAGGGTCAGAAACATGTTGCCAGGCCTTTCCTGCCACCAGCCTTGAGGTCACTGAGCTGGTTCAAAACGTAACCCACCATAACTCAGAACTGTGGCGTGCTGTTCTGGTGAGTCAGACTTGGTCTTCAGCTTCTCCAGATTCCGGTCTGTCATCCGAAGAAAATTTGATTAAGTCTGATTATCCTGCTTGATGACATTCTGGTCAGGTATGGCAAGCGGAGTCTAAGATCGGAGGGAAGGGGCCGCACTGAATGGTCCCATGATGAAAGGGCCATGCTGAAATGATGGCTGTAAAATGGCGACGATGAATTGTCCTAGACCCCACCAAGATGTAGGTAAAAAGGGTAAAAGTAAACCTTGATGTCAAACAAAGTCTATTATACAATGGAAAATCAAAAAGTAAAGGCAAAATAAATTTCATGATAGGACAGAGTACGGAATTGGGGTTCAAGAGGGGATTAGATGATTTCCTGAAGGAAAAGGGGATAAGGGTATAGATAGAGGATTACGATACAGGTCCTGGATCTGATGGGCCGCCGCGTGAGCGGACTGCTGGGCGTGATGGACCTCTGGTCCGACCCAGCAGAGGCACTGCTTATGTTCTTATGGAATAGAAGTAACTGTTAGCAATGGAATACACTTCTCCCTCCGTATTCGCGGTTTCGATTATTCACAGTTTTTAGCTGGCTGGCTCCTCCCCCCTAATTACGTCAGCATGCATAGAGAAAATCACCGATTCCCAGCACTTTTTTCACCGTGTTTTGCCTCTCCTTCAGGAACAGGCCAGGTCTCCCACCGTGTTATTTGCGGTTTCACCATATTCACGATGGTTTTTTAAAATAGAAAACAGCGAATAACATATGAAAAAGCTATTTGTGTTTTTTCTGTCTTTGCGGTGCTGTTAATTCCCGATCACAGCGAATACGGAGGGAGAAATGTAGATCACTTTTTCACGTTGTCTCCATGTTTTGAACTTGGATGGTTTTTGTGGTCGGAAATGACAAAGTGAAGCGCGCTAAGGTGGAACATCCTAGTGGCCAAGACATCCCAAAACCCTTGGACTTCTAGTGCTTTTGATAATGGACAGTTCCCCGCCCTGACGTTTGAACATCTTGGGACGCAGGGTATCAGCAGCTGCCTAAGCGGCTTTTGAGAATCGCAGACGGGTGTCCTATACAGAATCGCATCTGTCCGAGCCCCGTCAGATCCCGCCTAACCACCCCAATTCTCTAACCAGTGTCTATGTCACAGGCACCGGTTAGAGAATTGCGTTGTCGCTGAACTAATCGTTTCAAAGGAATCGACCTGCCGCGATCAGCTCAGCAGCAACCACAGTGGCAGGGAACTCCTTAACCCCCCCTCCCTCCTGCAAAGTCGAGCAGCAGGAGGGATGCCCATTGCCTATCACAGTTGGAGGGAGGGGGTTCTGGCAGAAGGAATTGGGCACTCCTCCTGCCAGGGGATGTTTTGGGTGGGGTGGCAGGAGGGAATAGGCATCCCTCCTGCCACCCAACTTTGTGGGCCCAGTTCCCTGCCATGGACGCTAGCTGACCGTGGCAGTGAGATTTCTTTACCGCGATCGTCTATTTGAAAAATAGACCAGCTTTTTGTTGTCTTACATTTCAGGCGCCTATTGCGGCCCTAGGGAGATGCGCAGGGCTGCCTAACCTTGCCCAAGGCCAATTCTGGGCGATACCACACCTAGCCATGGGTGAGGTTAAGCACCCTTACACGTCTTCCTCAACCGCAGCAGATTCCTCTGGTGTAGGCGGCCTGCCTCAGGGTGCTGAGAGAGAGAGAGAGAGAGTATGGATTGATTTATGGGCAGAGAAAGTTAATTTGTGAACCAAATGGATATATCCAATTCTTGGTGAAAATATAAGTACAGAAAAATGTTTTTCGTTTTGTAAAAATGCTACAATAATTAGAAACTGTGAGTGTTTTGAAAAACATAGAAACATGACGGCAGATAAAGGCCAAATGGCCCCTCCAATCTGCCCATCCGCAGTAATCATTATCTCTTTCTCTCTCTAAGAGATCCCACATGCTTATCCCAGGCCCTTTTGAATTCAGATAGTTTCTGTCTCCACCACCTCTTCCGGGAGACTGTTCCAGGCATCTACCACCCTTTCCGTAAAAAAGTATTTCCTTAGATTACTCCTACGAATCTTGAAAAACCGCGAATACGGTTTTTTCATGGGGGAGACTGGAGAGGGCAGCGGGAGAAGCAGGAGAGCAGCCAGAGCGCCAGCGAGTGAAGGTAATCACTCGCTGTATGCTCTGACCACCTCTTCCTGTAATAAAGTCGGGCCTCGCCAATTGGGAGCTTGCGTGTCAAAGCAGCTCCTGATTGGTGAGGCCCGACTTTAGTACAGGAAGAGGCGGTCGGAGCATACAGCGAGTGATTGCCTTCACTCGGCGGCGCTCCGGCTGCCCTCTGCTGCCTCTCCAGCTGTCCTCTCCTGGTTAGCGGTTCGTGGTCGGAAAATACCGCGAATAACCGGGACCGCGAACCGCAGACCGTGAATTCACAGGGGAGCACTGTATACCTATTTTGAGTTTTGTTCGGTCTCATTTCATACCTTTGGACCCTTGAGGAAGGCTTTGTTTGCCGAAACACAGTCCGTGTCAGGTCCGTTAGTTTTTAATACGGTTCATGTGGACATTTTCTTAATATTGATTGAAAAAATCAAGGAAAGTCAAGGAACATTGTGCTTCGTCCACAGTTTGTTTTGTTTTTAGAACATGGATGTGGGCCATTTCACAGAAAGCATGTCTCATAGCCAGAAAAATCTTGGCAGACAAACTGAATGGGAAGAGGTAAAACGCGGACCTTACGGACCTCGCGGATCTAAAACCGTACGTCCTTAAAAATCCGAGGTCCGTGCATTGACAAGTCCTCCTTCGCTTTCCCTGCAGACCCCCGGCTCCCTCGCGGACCTCACGGATCTAAACTGCACGTCACATCCTTAAAAATCCGAGGTCCGCGCCACTTTTGAGGTTCGTGCCACTTTTAGTCTCTGGCTCTGACTGAGCTCTATGACAATTTAACTCTGATGGATCCTAATGCTTTTCCCTCCCTATGCTAGGATCCGTCAGAGTTAAATTGTTATAGAGCTCTATCAGAGCCAGAGACTAAAAGTGGCGCGGACCTCGGATTTTTAAGGATGTGACGTGCAGTTCAGATCCGTGAGGTCCGCGAGGGAGCCAGGGGCCTGAGCTGAGCTGCAGGGAAAGCGAAGGTGGACTTGTCAATGCACGGACCTCGGATTTTTAAGGACATGCATTTTTAGATCTGCGAGGTCCATAAGGTCCATAAGGTCCGCGTTTTACCCCTTCCCAAACTGAACTGAGTACTTCTACTCCACGAGAGTTTCCTGGATGACAAAGTTACCGTTTCGATGGATCTTTTTGCCCCTCTGTCTCAGATCTTTTCCAGGGTAGGTATGCATGGCAAACTAACCTTTCTCCTAAACTGGAGAGAGGGTATATTTGAGCTCAGGCAAGACTGGGGAAACCACAGCTCTCATGGCTTCTTATTGACTAAGACACGTTTTGTTTGCTTTAGCTAATGTTCTGTCAAAAAGTTTAATATAAGGACTTGGAATTTTTTTTAAATGGTGGCAAATGGGAGAGAAATAAAGAGAGAGGGTTTGAGGAGGGAGAGATAAAGGAAGAAAGAGGGATGGGTAAAAGCAAAATGAGAAGGATGTTGAGAGTGGGGTAAAGAGATATGAGAAAGGAGTAAGAAGAAAGGTGAGAAGGAGAGATGAGTGGGAATGGAAAAAGTAGAAAAAAGTTGGGAGAGAGATGGTGATGTAAAAGAGAGAAGGGGGGAATGGGTAGAGGAAGAGATACAAGAAAAAGGGGCTTCTAGGAGTTGGGGTGGGTAAGTCAGTGGGGAGGTGAGCAGCAAGGGAGACCAGGAAAGAAGGGGAAAGAAGATAGCGGGTGGGAACATAAGAACATAAGAGTTGTCACACTGGGACAGACTGAAGGTCCATCAAGCCCAGAATCCTGTTTCCAACAGTGTCCAACCCACGTCCCAAGTACCAGACAGAAACCTAAAGAGTATCAACATTCCAGAGCTGAGATTGTGATGTCATAATGCCTCACTCCAACAATGCCTAAGAGCCAACCTCAGCGGTGATGTCACAATGGCTCGACTGTCCTATACTCGGCTCACTAAGAACAGAAGAGTTGTCATACTGGGACAGACCGAAGATCCATCAAGCCCAGTATCCAGTTTCCAACATTGTCTAACCCAGTCATAAGTACCTGAGGAGATCCCAAAGAGTAAATCAGATTTTATTCTGCTTATCCCAAGTCCATCTTCATAATGACTTATGAACTTTTCTTTTAGGAAATTATCCAGATCTTTTTTAAACCCTGCTAACTGTTTTCACCACATTCTCTGAAATATTGTCTCCCGTTTGTCTTAAGTATACTAAGTAGCTTCATCGTATGGCCCCTAGTCCTAGTATTTTTGGAAAGAGTGACCAAGCCACTCATTATTTGATAGACCTCTATCATCTCACCCCTGAGCCGTCTCTTCTCTAAGCTGAAGAGCCTCAGCCGCTGTAGCCTTTCCTCAAAGGGAAGTCGTCCCATCCCTTTTATCATTTGTCGCCCTTCTCTATACCTTTTCTAATTCCACTTTATCTTTTTTGACATATGGCGACCAGAACTGCACACAGTATATGAGGTGCATTATAACATTTTCATCTTTGTTTTCCATTCCTTTCCTGATAATTCCTAACATTCAGTTTTCCTTCTTAGCTGAGGGTTTCATTGTCTTTCATAGATCACATCTTTTTCCTGCTCCCTGTGGGGATTCCCATTCTGTTGCAGACATTAATGTCATTGGAAAAATGCCAATGTTTCCTCTTACCTTGCATACAAATATCATTCAGAAAGATGGCGAGCAGAGCCAGACCCGGAACTGACCCACCAGGCTAACCACTAATCACCTTTCTTTCAGATAAATTAGTTGTGGCTGACACATCTAACTGCTGGAAACATTTTTCTTATTGACCGGTGTCTTTCTGAATTAATGACTGTGATTGTGCCAAAGATTCTTCGTTCCTCTGTGTATTCATATTTGTCATGGTTGTTTAATTAATTAATTCAAGATATTTTATTGTCTTTCTGAAGGGCAACAGCCTCAGTTTGCAAGTGAAAAGTTACTGTATTTCTGCTTCCCGCTGAAGGCTGCGATGATAAAGGTCTCGAGGTTTCTGTAGTGTGGAAATATAGTAATCGTCTCATTTACCTCATTAAAATGATGTGTGCCAACCGACTACTACTATTTATCACTTCTGTAGCACTGAAAGTGTACACAGCACTGTACATTTTCACATTTAATAGATAGTCCCTTCTCGGAAGAGCTTACAATCTAACTTGGACAGACAGACATGACATATAGGGTTAAGGATGCAAAACCCCAAGGTGAGAGGAATTGTGAGTCGAAAGCACTCTTAAAGAGGTAGGCTGACATTTATAGATGGTCCCTGCCCAGAAGAGCTTACAATCTAACTTGGACAGACAGAAATGACATAGAGGGTAGGGAATGCAGAACCCAAGGTGAGAGGAGTTAGGAGTCGAAAGCACTCTCAAAGAAGTAGACTGACATTTAATAGACGGTCCCTGCTCAGAAGAGCTTACAATCTAACTTGGACAGACAGACATGATGTATAGGGTTAAGGATGCAGAACCCCAAGGTGAGAGGAGTTAGCAGTCGAAAGCACTCTCAAAGAAGTAGGCTGACATATAATAGACGGTCCCTGCTCAGAAGAGCTTACAATCTAACTTGGACTGACAGACATGACGTATAAGGTTAAGGATGCAGAACCCCAAGGTGAGGGGAGTTAGCAGTCGAAAGCACTCTCAAAGAAGTAGGCTGACATATAATAGACGGTCCCTGCTCAGAAGAGCTTACAATCTAACTTGGACAGACAGACATGATGTATAGGGTTAAGGATGCAGAACCCCAAGGTGAGAGGAGTTAGCAGTCGAAAGCACTCTCAAAGAAGTAGGCTGACATATAATAGACGGTCCCTGCTCAGAAGAGCTTACAATCTAACTTGGACGGACAGACATGACGTATAAGGTTAAGGATGCAGAACCCCAAGGTGAGGGGAGTTAGCAGTCGAAAGCACTCTCAAAGAAGTAGGCTGACATATAATAGACGGTCCCTGCTCAGAAGAGCTTACAATCTAACTTGGACAGACAGACATGACGTATAGGGTTGGGAATGCAGAACCCAAGGTGAGAGGAGTCGAAAGCACTCTCAAAGAGGTGGGCTAACATTTATAGATGGTCCCTGCCCAGAAGAGCTTACAAATCTAACTTGTACAGACAGAAATGACATAGAGGGTAGGGAATGCAGAACCCAAGGTGAGAGGAATTAGGAGTCGAAAGCACTCTCAAAGAAGTAGACTGACATTTAATAGACGGTCCCTGCTCAGAAGAGCTTACAATCTAACTTGGACAGACAGACATGATGTATAGGGTTAAGGATGCAGAACCCCAAGGTGAGAGGAGTTAGCAGTCGAAAGCACTCTCAAAGAAGTAGGCTGACATATAATAGACGGTCCCTGTTCAGAAGAGCTTACAATCTAACTTGGATGGACAGACATGACGTATAAGGTTAAGGATGCAGAACCCCAAGGTGAGGGGAGTTAGCAGTCGAAAGCACTCTTGAAGAGGTGGGCTTATAGCTGGGTCTTGAACATTGCCACGGATGGAGCCTGCCATAGGGATTTGGACTGCTTGTTCCAAACATACGGCACAGCAAGATAAAATAAATGGAGTCTGGAGTTGGCAGAGGAAGAGAAAGGTACATATAGAAGGGACTTATCAGCTGAGCAGAGCTTGCTGGGGGGGAGGGGGTAGAAACATAGGGAGAGATAAGTGAAAAGAGATAGTGAGGGGCTGCCTTGTGAGTACATTTGTAGGTTAGTAAGAGGAGTTTGAATTGTATTCGAAAGCGGACAGGAAGCCAATGAAGTGACTTTAAGCTCTCACGGAATATGAGTCATGCAGCCGAATTCTGGACGGATTGGAGGGGAGCGAGATGGCTAAGCGGAAGGCCTGAGAGCAGCGAGTTGCAGTAGTCTAAGCTTGAGGTGATGAGGGTGTGGAGAAGGGTTTTGGTAATACTATAGAGGAAGACTTGTCAGGTTTTAGTGATATGCTGTTCTGGGTGGTGAAGGAGAGAGAGGAGTCAAAGACGACCCCGAAATTACGAGCAGAGAAAACAGAGAGGATGAGAGTGTTGTCCACAGAGGCAGAGATTGAAGGAAGCGGGAAGATCAGCAACTCTGTTTATTTTTCCTTTACAAACTATTTCTTAGCAGAATTCAGGTAAATTGATAATGAAAAGCATAGCATGTAAATTAGAGAATGACACAGGGACACATTTTCTCAGTCCCTCTGAGATCTCAGTATCCCTGTCTCTTCCCTGCAAGTTCTGTCCCTGTTCCATTGCTGCAAGCTCTGCCTTAACCTCACAAGCCTCAAACACTTATGATCTTAAAGTGTTTGAGGCTTGTGCAGATGAGGATGGAGCTTAGGCATTGGTGGAATGAGGCATTATGACATCACAATCGGAGCTCTAGAATGTTGCTACTTAGGATTTTAAAGTGAGGCTTGTGCAGATGAGGACGGAGCTTAGGCATTGGTGGAATGAGGCATTATGACATCACAATCGGAGCTCTAGAATGTTGCTACTTAGGATTTTAAAGTGAGGCTTGTGCAGATGAGGACGGAGCTTAGGCATTGGTGGAATGAGGCATTATGACATCACAATCTGAGCTCTAGAATGTTGCTACTTAGGATTTTAAAGTGAAGCTTGTGCAGATGAGGACGGAGCTTAGGCATTGGTGGAATGAGGCATTATGACATCACAATGTGAGCTCTAGAATGTTGCTACTTAGGATTTTAAAGTGAGGCTTGTGCAGATGAGGACGGAGCTTGCAGGAATGGGGCAGAGACAGGTAAACTCACAAGTTCATGATGGGGAAAATTTTGTCCATGTGTCATTCTCTAATGCAAAGGAACTGGGAAAAGGACTAAAACCACTGGTTGTAAAAGAAAGGACCCAGCTTAGGCATTGATGGAATGAGGCATTATGACATCACAATCTGAGCTCTAGAATGTTGCTACTTATGATTTTAAAGCGTTTGAGGCTTGTGCAGATGAGGACGGAGCTTAGGCATTGGTGGAATGAGGCATTATGACATCACAATCTGAGCTCTAGAATGTTGCTACTTAGGATGTTAAAGTGTCTGAGGCTTGTGCAGATGAGGATGGAGCTTAGGCATTGGTGGAATGAGGCATTATGACATCACAATCGGAGCTCTAGAATGTTGCTACTTAGGATTTTAAAGTGAGGCTTGTGCAGATGAGGACGGAGCTTAGGCATTGGTGGAATGAGGCATTATGACATCACAATCGGAGCTCTAGAATGTTGCTACTTAGGATTTTAAAGTGAGGCTTGTGCAGATGAGGACGGAGCTTAGGCATTGGTGGAATGAGGCATTATGACATCACAATGTGAGCTCTAGAATGTTGCTACTTAGGATTTTAAAGTGAGGCTTGTGCAGATGAGGACGGAGCTTGCAGGAATGGGGCAGAGACAGGTAAACTCACAAGTTCATGATGGGGAAAATTTTGTCCATGTGTCATTCTCTAATGCAAAGGAACTGGGAAAAGGACTAAAACCACTGGTTGTAAAAGAAAGGACCCAGCTTAGGCATTGATGGAATGAGGCATTATGACATCACAATCTGAGCTCTAGAATGTTGCTAATTATGGTTTTAAAGCGTTTGAGGCATGTGCAGATGAGGACGGAGCTTGCAAGGATGGGTCAGGGACTGGAAAAGAAATCGCCGAGACTGGGGATGGGGGAAAAGTTTGTTCCCGTGTCATTCTCTAATGTAAATACATGGAAAGCAGCTTATTATTAAGTAAAATCACAACTTTGTGTATGTTATAATTCGGTCCTAAAGACACTTGTGTCCTATAAATATACCGCGTCACATACAATAACACACAGACACTCACTTGATTTTGTTAAAGTTGACTAAAGATATATTTTTTTAATCCGATGTTTCTTCATTTTCTTGTTTCTATTGTTTTGGCATGTCAAAATAACAAATTAAATAAAAATAAAAAAAACAATCTCATTTTATTTTATCCTCAGGTAAGCAATGCTCTGATTTTCTTATTTCCCTAGTCTTCCTGGAAAGTTCTGGAAGCCTATAAAACACTTAAATGCAGAGGAAACGGCGTTATCAAGTGTCAGCAGTCATAACATTTTCTTGCAAACATACATTACGGCTCTGGTTACCCAGCAGAGATAATGAGCAAGTTTTCCGCGTTCAATCTTACTCTCTGAGATGGAGTAAATCCAGCTTCCCATTAGGTTTCCCTGATATAATTAGAAAGCAGTGCCTCATATGCATCTAGAGAGGCTCTGTGGACAAAGGCATGAGCGAAATATGCTACTTCCTTGCTATTTAATCCGATTAGGCAGAGTTTTTCTCGTGTGCTGGGGGTCCATAAAACACAGATACTGCTTTATCGAGAGCATGAGCAAGACGGGCATCTCTACTACTAGACATCAAAACACAGAAGAGTCAGTCCCTGCCCCAAAGAGCTTACAGTCTAGTCAAGACAAACAAACTGGACAAGAAGGTGCATCCATACCCAGTGCTTACCTAAAGTCCAAGAAAAAGTCTCTGCTGGTTTGGCTGACTTTGCTGCCTGGATGTTCTGCCGTCATCTGAAACTAAATATGTCCAAGACCGAGCTGCTCCTTCTCCTCCTCCTCCTTTCTCCATCTCTGTAAATGATACTGTCATTGTTCCAGTCTCCTCTGCTCGCAACCACCGCGTCTTCGCTTCCGACCTCTCATTTTCTACATCTAGCCAATATGCTGCTAAGACCTGTCGTTTCTATCTCTTCAGTATCACCAAAATTCGCCCCTTCCTCTCTGAGCACACTACCCGGACCCTTGTCCAAGCTCTCGTAACCTCACGCTTAGATTACTGCAACTCCCGCAGTGCCGCTTCTCCCCACTGCAATCTGTGCAAGACTTCACTGGCTCCCTCTCTTCCTTCGCATACAGTTCAAGCTCCTATTGCTGACCTACAAGTGGGTTCATTCTGCTGCCCCTCAATAACTCTCCTTATACACCTCCCAGAGAACGCCGTTCCTCAGATAAGTCACTCATAGCGTTGCCCTTCTCCTCCGCTGCCAGTTCCAGACTCTGTTCCTTTCATCTAGCTGCCCACTAAGCCTGGAATAAATTACCCGAGTTTGTCCGTCAAGCCCCTTCACTTGTTTAAAAGCAAACTGGAAACCCACCTTTTTGATAGAACCTTCAATCCTTAACCCTACTCCCCATTGCCCATCAACCCAGCCAGTAGATTAACCGTTCCTCTTAACTGTATCCATGACATCTTGTTTGACTGTCTAGATTGTAAGCTCTTTGGAGCAGGGACTCTTTTCTTGCTCTTTGTGACTCTGTACAGCGCTGCGTGCGTCTGGTAGGTGAGGGAACTACAGAGGGCTATTGGTGCTTAGCAGGTGGGTTGGTGTTTGGAATTGGGGGCTGGAGCAGAACGAGGTTTGACTTGGACAGAACGGGGCGGGCCTTGGGACAGGGCCATGGGTCTGGATTTTACAATTGTAAAATCTGGTAACCCTATGTTCAAGCAAGGTCTGCAAACAGTTCATTGTATTAAAAACAAAGCTTTGGAGCATCCAAATGGGTCTGAAGGAACCACCTCAGAACCTTTCCTGGCTCTACAGAACCGTTTTCTTACTGCTTCTAATGGTCTGCTCCAAATGTATTCAGTGCCAGGAGGGAAATTGGAATATTGAAGTTTAATATAAAAAAAACCCCATTTTGCACAGAATAGACTAATGAACGGTTTTGAAGAAAACTGAAGAATGTTAAGATAAGTGAAAATGCTTCAATTGAAACACAGTTAAGACTGATTAAATTGTGGGCAGAAGATTTTTCTGCCCCTGATTGAAAGCGTCCCCCATTCCTCTTTATACCCTGCCCCCACTCTCCAGATCCTCACATAAACATACAAACACACACAGCCCCAGTAGGCCACCATTTACCCTCCATCCCACACCCTTTTTTAAAATGTAAAAGCGAGATTTCCACACACACAGACCTACAACCCCTCCCCCCCAACAACAGAATGATAAAGACAGAACCCCCTACCTAGGTCATGAGGCTCTTAACATGGGTACTCGCTTCTTGCCACTTCTCAAGTTAAATACTCTACACTGCGACTTATTGGTCGTAAGAGGAAAAAAGATGGCTGAGGGGAGATAGGATTGAAGTCTACAAAATCCGGAGTGGAGTAGAACGGGTACAAGTGGATCGATTTTTCACTCCGTCAAAAATGACAAAGACTCGATGAAACTGCAGGGAAATACTTTTAAAACCAATAGGAGGAAATTTGTTTTCACTCAGAGAATAGTTAAGCTCTGGAACGCGTTGCCAGAGGATGTGGTAAGAGCTGATAGTATAGCTGGTTGTAAGAAAGGTTTGGACAAGTTCCTGGAGGAAAAGTCCACAGTCTGTTATTGAGACAGACATGAGGGAAACCCCTTCTTGCCCTGGATCGATAGCGTGGAATGTTGCTACTCTTTGGGGTTCTAGAACCTTGGTACTCTCTGGAATTCTGGAATCTTGCTATTTTTTGAGATTCTATATGGAATGTTGCTACTCTGGGGATTCCGCATGGAATGCTGCTATGATTTAGGGATCCGGAATCTTGCTACTCTTTGAGGTTCTGGAATATTGCTACACCTTGGGTTTTGATCAGGTACTTGTGACTTGGATTGGCCTCCATGAAGACGGGTTACTGGGCTAGATGGACCATTGGACTGACCCCAGTAAGGCTATTTTTATGTTCTTTAAATGGCTCCAAATTCAGGCTTAACACGTGGGAGCCACGCTTATCTGTGTGACAATTTGCACTAGTGTAAATTAGGAGCGGCTGCTTCTTGTTCTATAATTACACATACAGATTTGAGGAATACCCCTGATCCACCCATGGCCCTCCCTTTTCACGCCCTATTTTTGGCACAGGTGCAGATTTCACACATAAATTTCTATGCAAACCAATTAACACTAATAATCGCTTGTTCAGAAGCCATTATTCACTTAAGTTGTGTACTCAAATGAGTCTGATGCACAATTTTGCGTGCGCTACTCAGAGCGCCATTTAGAGATTTCCAAGGATTATGGCCTAGTGCAGAGGTTCCCAACCCTGCCCTGGGGGACCACCAGCCAGTTGGGTTTTCAAGATATCCCTTATGAATATGCATGAGAGAGATTTGCATATAATGGAAGTGACAGGTATGCAAATCTCTCTCATGCATATTCATTAGGGATATCCTGAAAACCCGACTGGCTGGTGGTCCCCCAGGATAGGGTTGGGAACCACTGGTCTAGTGTATTATTTTTATTTATTTATTTCACTTAAAAAAATGTATTACTCACTACGTCCTACTATTCTGAGTGAGTCACACTATAAATAACACTACACAAATCATGTCATCATCATTAGCCTTCTCTGGCTGACACGACCTTCCACAAATTAAAAGTCAAACCAGGGCAGGGGCAAATGAAGCTGCCCTGTATTTCTCTTCCAGTGGGTGGTAGTGCACAGATGTGCAACTTTTGGATGGTTTGATGAAGTAAGATCCTGGTTCATTTGGAGAATTGGCATCTAGTAGAAAAGAGGTCTCCTTCCCCCTCCTCCCCCCCCAAAAAAAAGTACCTTATCTAGGAAATTCTCCAAGGAGATTGAGTTTGTCTGTAGAAATTTATAGGACTGTACCCAGTACTTAAACTTATCTTAGCACTCTTCACTCCGATGCCAACTGCTTCTCCAAAGGTGGCTGAACATAACATATAATTATTAGCAATGGATTGCAAACCTTTTGATAGGTGATATATCTAGAAATTTTTAAAAAATTGGACTTGAACTATAGTATTCTCTAAATGTATAATCCATGCCCTTTCCATCTGCCCACATGTACATCCCCTTGCTGTTATAAGAACCTAAGAATAGCCTTACTGGGTCAGACCAACGGTCCATCAAGCCTGGTGGCCAATCCAGGTCCCTAGTACCTGGCCAAAACCCAAGGAGTAGCAACATTCCAGCATGTCAAAGAATAGCAAGATTCCAGAGCTGAGATCGTGATGTCATATTGCCTCATTCCACCTATGCTTAAGAGCCATCCTCACCAGTGATATCACAGTGGCTTGATAGTCCTATACCTGGCTCACATGAGAATTGTCATACTGGGTCAGACCAATGGTCCATCAAGCCCAGTAGCCCGTTCTCACAGTGGCCAATGCAGGTCCCTAGTACCTGGCCAAAGCCCAAAGAGTAGCAACATTCCATTCAGAATCCTAAAGAATAACAAGATTCCGGAACCCCAATGAGAGCAACATTCCAGAGCTGAGATTGTGATGTCATAATGCCTCATTCCACAGTGCCTCAGAGCCAACCTCATCAGTGATGTCACAATGACTTGATTGTCCTATACTTGGCTCACATAAGAACATAAGAACAGCCTTACTGGGTCAGACCAATGGTCCATCAAGCCCAGTAGCCCGTTCTCACAGTGGCCAATGCAGGTCCCTAGTACCTGGCCAAAACCCAAGGACTAGCAATATTCCATTCTATCAATCCCTTCCCCCGTGTCTGTCTCAATAGCAGACACTCCAAGAACTTGTCCAAACCTTTCTTAAAACCATCTACGCTATCCGCTTGTACGACAATCTCTAGCAATGCGTTCCAGAGCTTAACTATTCTCTGAGTGAAAAAATATTTCCTCCTGTTACGTTTGAAAAGCATTTCCCTGTATTTTCATCGACTGTCCCCCTAGTCTTTGTAAATCTTGATGCAGTAAAAAAAAATCAATCCGCTTGTACCCATTCTACACCATACATTTATATGTTTCTTTATAAAATAATTCATAATGCTGATACATTGATAATTGTCAATTACTCAGTACTTACACGCCTATGACACATGGAACTACATGTGTACAGTTATCAAATTACCTTATTAACATTTCTTTGCCTTGCTGGAAACTTAGACTGTGAGTCCCCTGGAGATAGAAACATACCTAAATACAATTTACCTTGAGCTACAAGTAAAAAAAAAAAAGCATAAGCTATTTCCCAAATTCCTTCCTTCCCCTACATCAGCGTTGGCTGCCCAGGCTTTCTCCTGAGGCCTGCAACCTACAAATATATACTGCGAGGTTCATTATCTGGCCTTGGTTTCTGGTGTTTGAAAGCCTGTGATGAGAGAGAAAGCTGTTTAAAGCGTAAATGGCTTGAAATGAAGTAAACGTACCTTAGGTGAGTTCTTCTCACCTGAGGGTCGCCGTCAACTAATGCCTCTAAAACCTTTGACGCAAGGCCCATTTCCAGAAGTGTGCCCTGTTTGATCATTTGCAGGACACTTCGGTGACCTGTGAAAAGGTGAGGTGCGCTGGAGCATTTGCCTCTTCATTCAAATGAAAAGCGACAGATTCTTTTGAACAGCAGGGTTAGCCTCGTGAACTTCTTACAAGAAACCCCAGTGAATAATATGCAAATGGATAAAGCTTTGTGGAGTCTATTAGGGACCCACAGGGGGGACAAGAGGACAAACCCAGGCATATCTGCACTGCTAGTCAAATATCTGTACATAATCACAGCAGGTCTGTATTCATGCAACCTTCCATATTTGGGCTGGGACATTTCAGGAGAGCGCTGCTTCCTGGTAACACGTCGATTGATCTCGAAGGCTGTAAAAACCTAAGAACCCATAAAAGGAAAGGATGAATCGAAGGACAGGCAGGCGCTGCCGTGAAATGACCCTCTTTATCTTGTGTTTCTGATTAGATCGTTGTTTGTCATCTCGGCCCAGCAAACTATTAGTTCTAATGGTCATATTTATTATTCCTTATTCTAGTTCAGTGTTTTAAGAACATAAGAATTGCCGCTGCTGGGTCAGACCAGTGGTCCATCATGCCCAGTCTGCTCACGCGGCGGCCCTCTGGTCTAAGACCAGCACCCTAACTGAGACTAGCCCTACCAGCGCACATTCTTGTTCAAAAGAAACTTGTCTAACTTTGTCTTGAATCCTTGGAGAGTGTTCTGTCCTATAACAGACTCCGGAAGAGCGTCTGTTATAGCTTTCTACCACTCTCTGGGTGAAGAAGAACTTCCTTACGTTTGTACGGAATCTATCCCCTTTCAATTTTAGAGAGTGCCCTCTCGTTCTCCCTACCTTGGAGAGGGTGAACAACCTGTCTTTATCTACTAAGTCTATCCCCTTCAGTACCTTGAATGTTTCGATCATGTCCCCTCTCAATCTCCTCTGTTTGAGGGAGAAGAGGCCCAGTTTCTCTAATCTTTCGCTGTACGGCAGCTCCTCCAGCCCCTTAACCATTTTAGTCGCTCTTCTCTGGACCCTTTCGAGTAGTACCGTGTCCTTCTTCATGTACGGCGACCAGTGCTGGACGCAGTACTCCAGGTGAGGGTGTACCATGGCCCGGTACAGCGGCATGATAACCTTCTCTGATCTGTTCGTGATCCCCTTCTTTATCATTCCTAGCATTCTGTTTGCCCTTTTTGCTGCCGCTGCACATTGTGTGGACGGCTTCATCGACTTGTTGATTAGAACTCCCAAGTCCCTTTCCTGGGAGGTCTTTCAAAGCTGCCACCCTTACTTCTCGTTCACCGACGAGCAGTCTTTCAGCAAAACCGTTTTACGATCGCTTCTTTCTAGTCACGGGGAGGAGGACTAGCCAGTTCTATTCGCAATCTATGGGGTCGACATTCGTCGCGATTTTAACAGCTCCTGGCTGATTAAATTGCCAGTTTGGGGCTATCTGCTCATTTTCAGCTGCCCTTAACTGGTTATCGCCAACTGCAAACGAACGTTGAGTGCCTAAGCGAAAACTGACTATTTTGGGGGCAGAGTCAGCATTTGGCCGGTAAAAGGCTAATTTGGGACCACTTAAAAGGCTCTGCTATCTTTATATGGTAACCTGGGTATTGGATTTAACTGACTATGTATTAGCTGGCTCCATAAAACCGGACATTCAATGCCAAAGCCTGAACAGAGCCTACCATTGAATATTCAGGATAAGACAAGTTAATTTAATCATGTAGTTTAAATGGGTATAACTAATGGGCTGACTGGATGGACCGTTCAGGTCTTTATCTGCCGTCATTTACTATGTTACTATATAATGCTGATGGTGGTCAGCAAAACACTGATAGTTAAATATCGACTCCTCCCTGTGGCTAACTTTGAGCGTGGCACTTCCTGAAACCTGATAAAAATGGCGGAGAGCAGCATAAATGTCTCTAGTCTATAAAATAGTGCCACTGAAAATAATTAGTTAGCATCAAGCTCAAAACCGGTTATCAGCAATAGCAAAGCAAGGGATGCTTGTGCCCCCCACCCCATGCTCCTTGCTGTTCACCCCCCCTCTCCCCGGCGTGGCTGTGCTGTGTGCACCCTCCTCCAGATGCACCTTTCCCGTGCTTCCCCCCCCCCCTTCATCAATCTTGTATTTCTACAAATCTTCACCAGCCACAAACAACACTTATTTATTTAAAAATTTATATACCGTAAATTACCTATACGGTTTACATAATAACAGGCATAAAAATATTAACAGACATACATAGTTCAATTATTGCAAAACAACATTGCTTTACATATGGTCAATAAGCACCAAAAAGTTTTCAAATCCAGTTTGAATAACAGATTCAAAAAAGCATTCACAAACAGTTGGGTTTCTTCTTGTCCATTGCTTGCACTAGCCTCATCCTTCCCTTTGACATCACTTCCTGGTCCCCTCAAACAGGAAGTGACATCAGAGAGATGGATGAAGCTGGTGTGAGCAGTAGGTCAGTGGGAGTCAGTTCTTGGTCAGTTAAGTACTGATATATAGAACTTAACCAGCCAGGTTAACCAAATAAATTGCACTGCTTAAAAGTCAGTACTATCTTTGTGTGATAACCCGTAGCCATGTTAAATAATGAATAGCACACTTATCTGACTATGTGTTAGCTGACTTTATATACCCAGAAATTCAGTGTCGGTCCCTGGCCATCTCCCAATGTTGATTTTCTGGGTTTAATGCCAGCCAGCAAAATGCTGATTGCCACTTGGGCCCTCTGTTATTGCAACTCTCCATATGGTCCGGATTTTCTAGCAGGACTTTGTCCCGTTTGGGTCAAGGTTCAAATGTCTCAACTCAATTTGGCTCGCTGCACTGGTTCATGCTGACTTCCCAAGGGCACATCTTACCTCCTTAAGGTGCACAGGGGGGGGGGGGGGGGGTTAAACGTAGGTCTGAGTTTAGAGAAGCGACTCGAATGACAATCAAAGAACATCAGGAAACATAAAAGTGCCACGTCTTTAATGGAAAAGCAAGAAATGCAGTAATTACCCAGCAGTGTTTCTCGTTTTCAGCTTACACAAAGCCCTGATGGATCTTCAGAATCAACAGTTAAAGCAGTTAAGTGACTGGCTGTCAAAGACCGAGGAACGGATAAATAGGATGGCGACAGACCCTCTCGGTCCTGATCTAGAAGACATAAAGCGCCAAGTCGAAGAGCACAAGGTACGTCACTGTCACGACTTTGCATTATATAGTGTTACCAGTGAATAACAGAGAAAAATAAGACCGTAGGCTCATCCAGGCTTTCTTGAATTCAGATACTGTTTTCATCTCACCCCTCTCTCCCCATCTCACCCCTCTCTCTAGTAATCTAGTGTCCAGTGTGATAGCAATCCAGTTTGGTAGACGACATTGAATGTGTTGAGAATGTTAAACCATATGGCCTTGGCAGTGCATGGAACACCCTTATTATATCTTGAAATGGAGCAATATGACGTGCCAAAGAATTTTTATAGAAAAACTCAACATGACTGTGTTTTGCCTCAGTATTAGGAGTATGCATTTAGGCTTGATATACACTTTCTCATATAATTTATAGATTAGATTCTGTCCACCTTCTCAAGGAGTTGTATTCTACTCAAGTTGTATAAGACTGAAGGGACAAACAGCAAGTGATGCCAATACATGATGAAGCAATTCAGATGTTGCTACTACCTTCTAAACTGAAGAAGCTTTCCTGTGAAGGTTTTGTCAGTGGTGTCAGTGGTGGCCATTCTGGGCACTCTTTGTCCCTTTGGATATAGTCTAAAACAAGAAATCTCCCTTAAGAACATAAGAATTGCTGCTTCTGGGTTAGACCAGGGGTCTATCGTGCCCAGCAGTCCGCTCCCGCGGCGGCCCTTAGGTCAAAGACCAGAAGCCCTACCTGCGTACGTTCTGGTTCAGCAGGAACTTGTCTAACTTTGTCTTCAATCCCTGGAGGGTGTTTTCCCCTATAACGGCCTCCGGAAGAGCGTTCCAGTTGGGTGAAGAAGAACTCCCTTACGTTTGTACGGAATCTATCCCCTTTTAACTTTGGTGAGTGCCCTCTCGTTCTCCCTACCTTGGAGAGGGTGAACAACCTTATATCCAACAAACTTTTCCACAAAGGATATCTCAGTTGTAAAACGGCATTTAGGACAGCACTGAAAGTGGAAGCAAGAAAAAAACTTTCTGATGTTTTTACTGTAGGCTCATTTTTTATAAGTCGTGTCACTGTTCAGAACTTATTGGCATGCCTGAAGCTTCCGAGGAGCTCTTGGAGGCCTCTGGAGTTCTTCGGTTTTGAAACCACAATATCTAAGATGCCGTTTGTCACCAGCTCAGTTTCTGAACTCGGAGCACAGAAGCTCTTGGCTTGCATTTGATTCGCTTCCTTTGAGTCTCAAAGTACTTTTTTTTTTTTTTTTCCTCCCAGGTATTGCAGGACGACCTGGAGCAAGAGCAGGTCCGTGTGAATTCGCTCACTCATATGGTGGTCGTGGTGGATGAAAGCAGTGGAGACAGAGCCACGGCTGCACTGGAAGACCAGCTGCAGGTAAGCTCTGAATTATTCCATTTGTAAACGCAGATTGTAAGGCAGTGTATCGCAAAGTGTGTGCTGCCCATGATTCTAGGTGTGCCGCGAGATGCCAGGGAGGAGAGGCGCCGGTGCCAGCGCCTCTCCGGTGCCTCTTCCCTTCCAACACCCCCCACTGTCGGCTCAGGGACCCGTCTGGAGGGCTTTCATGCATGCTCAGACGTTGATCTGATGATGTCATATATGCACGTGATGTCCACGCTCTTCCGGATGACCTCGAGCCGCGGCCATCAGTTTAGTGTGTCATGGCTTCACAAAGTTTGTGTAAGCAATACACCCAGCCCAATTTTCAGCAGTATTTAACTGGCTAGGAACACCTCCTGGCTGGTTAAATTACTATTAATTATTTCTAAAGCGCTACCAGACGTCTATAGTGCTGTACATGGTCACAAAGGAGACAGTCACTGCTCAAAAGAGCTTACAATCTAAACCAGTGGTTCCCAAACCTGTCCTGGGGGACCCCCAGCCAGTCAGGTTTTCCAGATATCCCTAATGAATATGCATGAGAGAGATTTGCATACCTGTCACTTCCATTATTTGCAAATCTCTCTCATGCAACTCATGCAAATCTCTCCCATGACTGGCTGGGGGTCCCCCAGGACAGGTTTGGGAACCACTGATCTAAACAATCAAGACAGACAAACAAGATCCAGGGCAGGAATCACAGTTAGCAGAGTACGATTAAGCTTCTGACTAGGGTCATGAGCAGAGGGAGAGGGTTATGTGTTGAAGGTAAATCATTAGCTGCTCTGGAGTTTATACACTTAGGCCCTGATTTTCCATTGAGAAGAGCGCTAAGCCAGCAAACCACAAATATTCAGCAGGAGATAGCCACTGAATATTCGCAATCAGTAGCTACCTCGGTCGCCAACTAGGTCGCATCACATAGCTAGTTAGTGCCAGTATTCATTGGTTGACTTGGAGATCTCTGAGAATCTCGGAGAGAGCGAGAACCAGAAGGCCTTGAGCATGCGCAGATGCTCAAGGCCCAGGCAAGAGGCACCGGCACGTCCTGTGGGCTGTGTGCCGGTGCCAGATGGGGGGGGTAAGGCTGAATGCTATTCGGGCGGGGGGGGGTGCCGGTTCACGTGGGGGGACAGTTCGCGAGCGGGGGGGGGGGGAGCAATGCCGGTTCTCAGGGGGGGGTGCTCGTAAATTGAGTCAACGCTCGGTTTGCAAGACAAGATTTGCGAGAATGTTTTGCATGTCTTGCAAAACACTCACAAACCGCGTTACTCACAAACTGAGGTTTGACTGTATATGTATATAGATGGTATAGATAGGTAAGGTTGGATTGGGTTCAAATATATTTAGCTCATGTATTGTAACACCACTACTGAAGCTCATGCAAACCACTCAGAATGGACTCCCCGGTCAATAGTAATAATAATAATAATAATACAGCTTTATTTATATCCCAGAGGGGAGATATGATCGAGACATTCAAATATCTCACGGGCCGCATCAAGGTGGAAGAAAACATCTTCTTCTTCAAGGGTCCCGCGGCAACAAGGGGGCATTCGTGGAAAATCAGGGGCGGGAAACTGCACAGTGACACTAGGAAGTTCTTCTTCACTGAAAGGGTGGTTGATCGCTGGAATAGTCTTCCACTTCGGGTTATTGAGGCCACCAGTGTGGCGGATTTTAAGGCCAGATGGGATAGACATGTGGGATCTATCCACAAAGATAGATAGCGAGGATCACTGGAGTGGGCAGACTTGATGGGCCGTGGCCCTTATCTGCCGTCTATTTCTATGTTTCTATGTTTCATCATACCTTTTCAGTTCAGTAGCGGAAAAGTACAAAGTGGATAATGGACCTTTTTGGTTCTTGACAGTAGTAGATAGTTACAAAGTGGGACTATGGGAACAGGTATCAATATAAGAAAGGGGGTAGATGGAAAGAGAGGGGGAGGTGGATGCAGAAGGGAGAAAAGGGGAAGAGAGGGACGGAGGAGCTTTTATAAAGGGTCAGGGGCTTGGAGGATCAGACAAACTTGTCGAATAAATGGGTTTTCAGTGCTCCTCTGAGAGCTTGGTACGTTGGGGAATCCAAGAGGAGGTCGCTTAGGGTGTTGTTCCAGATGCCTGCTTGGAAGGATAGTGTTCTATCAAGGAATTTTTTGTAGTGGCATCTCTTGGGAGTTGGGAATGAGAATATAGAAGCTTCCAATAAACAATGTAAGCATTCCTGAAGCATCATGCTGCTTTTTATCAAATCATATTTATTATTGTCATTTGTTGGCCAAAGCAAAGCTTGTGAAGTTTTCATGTATACTTTCCATACTATGTTTGTCTCTAGCACTCAGATTTTGAACTTTGGCTTCCTGCTTCTTAGCTGATACAGCTGAGATATCATTCTGCTTCATTTTTTCAATCAAGTTCCTTATATTCAACTTGATGTACTTTATCTGTTCTATGTATTACTTCTTTCCCTGCATTATATTGTAAATGGCATGTTCTATATCTAACCTAATTTATTTTCTTTACTTTTTGTGTGTCTGTCTGTTGCCTTTTCATGGTAGCTCAAGATGCGTAACATTCCCATACATACTAATTTGCTGGTCACATATACACACAATGACACCGGCTACACTAAACTAAACTAAAACTTAGTTTTATAGACCAGGTCTTCAACCAGAAGGCACTCGATTCGGTTCACAATAAGGTAAACATAATACTTAAACTTAAGAAGAATGTAGCTGAAATGACTAATTTCCAAAATGTTTAGAAAACAAAAAAGTTTTCAGAGCTTCTCGAAATACGACGAAGGGGCCTAAACTTCTCAGTGTAAGCGGTAACTCATTCCAGAACTCAGCTTGAAGACGAAAGAAAGACTGACTCTCTTGAAAAATCTGTTTTTACCCCTAAGGGAAGGAAATGTAAGTTTATCCACTCATATCCTAGCTGAGATCATTTTCAAGCACTATTCTGACCTCATATACAACTTTCTATACATTAGTCCCCTTATTTTCTTATCCAGTTACTCTATCTTATCTATATGCTCCATCTTTGCTTACACCCTATGCTGTCTATTAATATGTTTTACTGTCGACATTGCAGTGTAGCATACTATGCCATCTTTGATTTCGATTTGAATATTTTTACTGCTTTAATTGTCTAGTTCTTATTTTTTACTTGTTCTTGTAAACCACCTTGAGTGAATTCCTTCAAAATGGTGGTAAATAAATCCTTATAAATAAATAAATTCAGCTGCTTACGGATAATCCCAATAACAAGATAACAGCATAAATATTGAGGCATTTTACTGGTACAATTCTTTCATCACGTTTTATGTTAAATAAGGGTAACGCCTCAGACTTTGCAGAATTTCAGGCATATGAACTGTTTCTTTGTTTCCCTTTCTCATTTCTACACGTTGGCAAAGCGCCGTCACACCGGCAAACCATATGGCATGGTTCAGACAGGCACATTTTGTGACAAAGTAAAGGGTCTTCTGGGACCCAGTTGTCATGTCTTTGAGTCTTCAGCAGTACTCAAGCTTATCAAAGAGCCAAGCTGCCTGCAGAGCAATTAAACCTGTTTAATCTCAACCCTACTTCCCAGTCCCACCTTCACTATTGTCTTTGTTGTACAGAAATCTACCTGATGCTCATCTGACTATAGACTGCACCAAAAGCAACTCAAGGGCCAAGGAAACAATATTCTCCACCATATTCATAATGCAGGTCATCACCTAACCTGCGGCTCTTTGAAATCAATCTTCTTGCTTTTGGTTTACAGGTTACTATGGCAGGGGTCCCCAAACCTAGTCCTGGAGGTGCCCCAACCAGTCAGGTTTTCAGGCTATCCAGAGGGAATATGCATGAGAGAAATGCATGCAAATTTCTCTCATGTAGATTCATTGTAGATATCCTGAAAGCCTCATTGACAGAGGTGTCTTCAGGACCAGGTTTGGGAACCACTGGGTTATGGGATAAATATTTAACAAGCAGGGTCTGTAATTTTGTGGCTGCCCTCAGCTTTATCCCTGAATACTCATTGCTGGGCCATGTTCAGACACCAGCACTGCTTATTTAGGCATTCAAACCTAATTAAAACTTATGTGGTTGAGTGCACTGTGTTTTCTGTGGTCCTGTTTATCTGATTATCTTTTGAGGTTTAATACTAAATATTGGCACTTAATCACATAAGTGCCAACTCCACCCACAGACCATCCACAAAACAGCCAGTTTTGGTTTCAGTATGCTCAGTGGCATAGTCCACATAGGTGTCACTGAATATGGCCGGTTAACCCTGGACAAGCAATTTAAACAGCAGGAGCCCTCACTCACAACATATGAGAAAAAAAATTGATCTCCAACACTGGAGTTGCCAAAGCTTCAACTATCTTTGCAGGACACCGACCATAGAAGTCTGTCCGGCCTTGGCCTTGGTTCCCCCATGCTGGATTTGACTAATCTTCTTTCGGTATTTTGCCATTTGTGGGACATGGACCATAGATGTCTGTCTGGTATCAGCCTCAGTTCATCCAATGCCGGAGCTGCCAAATCTTCTTTCATTCTTATGCAATTCGTGGGAAATAGACCATGGAAGTCTGTTCAACATCGGCCTCAGTTGCCACTACTCTTTCCCAAGATAACACCTCAACAGCAAGTTGTATTTCCATCCTCTTTCTATTTAGACATCCCCTGTGTCGATCCCATGCATTTTTAAATTTGCTCATTGTTTTTGTCCCTTCTTCCAAATATCTACTACCCTCTTTATAAAAATGTATTTCCTGATATTACTCCTTAAGTCTACTTCTCTGCAATCCCTATTCATGTATTATAGTTCTACAGCCCCTACACTATACACTTGAAACACTATACACATATGCAAACGATATCCTTATCCTCCTCGAAACAGATCAGAACCTTACAAACCTCCAAGAGAACATCACTTCATGCATAATGAGACTTCATGCCTGGTCCCTCTCTGTACAGATGAAATTAAATGAATCAAAAACAAAATTACTCTGGCTCGGCCCAAAATTAGTTCACCTGCCCACCCTCTTCACACTACCCACAGGCCCTGCTCTGCACCTTGATTTCTCAAGCAAGGTCCTTGGCATCACTATCGATTCCTCCCTTTCCTTCAGCGATCACCTGAATTTCCTGGCAAAATCATGTTTTTTCAGCCTCCATATGCTGAAGAGAATTAGATCCTATTTTCACCAAAAACATTTCGCCGTCCTTGTACAATCCATTATCCTATCCAAACTCGATTACTGTAATGCCATTTATTTATGCCTAACAAAAAAAAGTCTTCGCAGACTCCAGCTTATACAGAATACTGCAGCCAAACTGATTTTTGCTAAACGCAAATTTGATCACGTCTCCCCACTACTTACCAATCTTCACTGGCTCCCTGTACTTTCCAGAATTCATTTCAAATGCTCCTGCCTGGCGTTCAAGATCATTCACGGCATCCTTCCGCCCCTAATCCCCCTATCCTTCCTCGCCCTGACGCCTGCCACCACCAGATCAGCCCACAGACATAAACTATCCTTCCCCTCTCTACACGCCATCCTCCACGCAGGCAAACTGGGAAGATCCCTCCTCTCCAAAATCACGGGCCTTTGGAACGATCTCACTGTCCCGCTGCGGAACCTGAGCTCCCTCCAACTATTCCGAAAACAACTGAAAACCTGGCTTTTCTCTTACATATAACATCTCTTCCTCTGTTTCATCCCCTCTTTATATATCCCCTTGTAAATCTTTCCCCTCTCTCTGCCTATATTTTTAGCTTTGTAAACCGTGTCGAGCTCCACTCCCGTGGAGATGATGCGGTATATAAACTTAAGGTTTAGTTTAGTTTAGTTTGGGATGGGTGTTAGAATGATTTTTCCTAGATATTTGGGGAATATTCCTTTTTCTAGGGAGTTGTTCAACTAGTCTAACAGATAGTAGTAATATTTCCAATGGAAATTTTGTAGGAAAATTGGACATCTAACAAGCATTGAGATTTGGTGTTCTTGAGTAGTAATCTAGAACATAAGAATTGCTGCTGCTGGGTCAGGCCAGTGGTCCATCGTGCCCAGCAATCCGTTCACACGGCAGCCCTTAGCTGAAAGACTAGTGCCCTAACTGAGACTAGCCTTACCTGCATACGTTCTGGTTCAGCAGGAACTTGTCTAACTTTGTCTTGAATCCCTGGAGGGTGTTTTCCCCTATGACAGACTCCGGAAGAGCATTCCGGTTCTCCACCACTCTCTGGGTGAAGAAGAACTTCCTTACGTTTGCACGGAATCTTTCCCCTTTTAACTTTAGAGAGTGCCCTCTCGTTCTCTCTACCTTGGAGAGGGTGAACAATCTGTCTCTATCTACTAAGTCTATTCCTTTCATTATCTTGAATGTTTTGATCTAATTAACTCTGTTTCTG
The DNA here is from genome assembly GCF_902459505.1 of Geotrypetes seraphini. NCBI lineage: Eukaryota > Metazoa > Chordata > Amphibia > Gymnophiona > Dermophiidae > Geotrypetes > Geotrypetes seraphini. The sequence goes on from NC_047089.1 coordinate 254,199,805, forward strand.
TGATTGGGCATTTTGTTTGTGAAGGGGCTTCTCTCTTTGTTGATTTTGTGCCATACCTAGTACCTCTATTTCACTGCGTATCTTTTGATAGTTTCAGTTCTGATGTAGTCTACTTTTGCTTTGCAAAGGGTTGCCAGTTCAGCTGCTGCTGGGATATTTGTTGATTTGGTTGTTCATTTAGTTGGTTTAGCTAGGAAGTGTGTTATTTGGAATAATATTTTCAAATCTGATTTTCCTTTTCAAATTTGTTCGGAATAATATTTACATTTGGCTAATTTTATTTGGGTTTTGCCATAGTTGATTTTTTTTACTCCATGAGATTTTACCTTCTTCAGTTTGCTGTTTATTCCATTTTCTTTCTAGGACCCTGCATACCAGTTTCAGTTAAACAAGTTAGTGAAAACTAGAACCTATAGTTAAGAACTTAAAAATAGTCTTACTGAGTCAGACCAGTGGTCCATCAAGCCCAGGAGCCCATTCGCATGGTGGCCAAAACCCTAGGAGTAGCAACATTCCCTAGTATCTGGCCAAAGCCCAAGGAGTAGCAACATTCCATATAGAATCTCATAGAATAGCAAGATTCCGGAATCCCAGAGAGTAACAAGATTCTAGAATCCTAAAGAGTAGCAACATTCCATCCTACCGATCCAGGGCAAGCAGTGGCTTGCTCCATGTCTTTCTCAATAACAAACTATGGACTTTTCCTCCAGGAAATTGTCCAAGCCTTTCTTAAAACCAGCTACGCTATCCGCTCTTACCACAACCTCCTCCCCTCCTAAATGGCCTGGGAATTGCCTGTATAAATAAACAGTATTTCTCAAAAGATTTCCCAAACCGTCATAGAAGAGAGGAGATATTAATAATCTGTGAAAAGGCTGTTGTCTGAATGATGCTAGGTTGCATAGAGAGAGGCATAACCAGCAGAAGAAGAAAAAAAGTAGAGGTGTTGATGCCCCTGTATAGGTCATTGTGAGACACCACTTGGAGAACTAGGTCCAATTTTGGAGGCCATATTTCTTCAAGGACATAAGACTTGAGGCAATTTAGAGGAACCGGGCTTTTCACAAAAATGTAATGCTCTCCTCCCCTCTGTACTCAACCTCCAAACCCATTACGGTATGTTATTCCTTCCTATATTAAGCTCTTGTAAACTGTGTCGAGCTCTAATTGGAGAGGTTGCAGTATATAAACTTAAGTTTAGTTAGAGGAATAAAACGAAAATGGTACAGGATTTGTGTCATAAGGTGTACGAGAAGAGACTGGAGGACTTGAATATGTATACACAAGATAAAAAGAGAAAGAGAGAGATTGGTGATACAGATATTTAAGTACTTGAACAGTATTAATATACAAACCTCTTCCAAACTAATTTTGGGCCGAGCCAGAGTAATTTTGTTTTTGATTCATTTAATTTCATCTGTACAGAGAGGGACCAGGCATGAAGTCTCATTATGCATGAAGTGATGTTCTCTTGGAGGTTTGTAAGGTTCTGATCTGTTTCGAGGAGGATAAGGATATTGTCTGCATATGTGTATAGTGTTTCAAGGGGGGATAGTTTGAGGAGCTTCTGGGAAGTCATATAAATGTTGAAGAGAATAGGAGATAGGGGAGAACCCTGTGGGACACCACAGGAAGGTGTCCACGAAGCAGAATTGGAGCCATTTGCGTTGACAGTGTAGGAGCGAGCGCGAAGGAAGTTAGAGAACCATTTTAGGACAAAGGAATCTATTCCTATCTCAGAAAGTTGGTAGATTAGTATGTCATGTTGCACTACGTCAAAAGCCGCGGAGAGATCGAACTGTAGAAGAACGGCAAATTTGTTTCGAGCGTGTAGTTGTTGCACCTTTGAAATTAAGGAAACTAGGAGGGACTCGGTGCTGAAATTGGGTCTAAATCCGTATTGGAAGTGTTGGAGAATGGAGAATCTCTCTAGGTAAGAGGAGAGCTGAGTAGCGACTATGGTCTCTAGAAGTTTTGTTAAAAGAGGGATGTTAGCTATGGGGCGGTAGTTCGATGGTAAGGAGGGGTCTAGATCGGCTTTTTTCAGAAGAGGGGATAAGGCAATGTGCCCCATTTCTGTGGAGAACAGGCCCGATAGTAAAACTTTATTTATAAGGTTAGTAAGGGAAGAGATGGCCTGCGCAGGGATGTTTTCGTAGAGGTAGGATGGGAAAGGATCTAGGATGCACTTGCAGGATTTGAGTTTGAGGCAAAGTTTGGAGATCTGGGGCTTGGATACGAGTTCGAAAGTAGTCCATGATCTGTCAGCAGGGATAGGGTCGGAGTCCTTCGTAGGAAGAGAGTTGTAAGAGATAGCTGGGAGGAACGAGCTCTTTATGGTAGTGATCTTATCGTTGAAGAATTTGGCTAGGTCATTTGGAGAAGGGAGGAGGGGGTGGGGGAGGATTCGTTTTTAGAAGTTAGGTTTCGCCAGATGTGGAACAGTGTACTGATTTGATTTTTTGACCTGGAGATTTTGTCCCCATAGAAATTCTTCCTAGCTTTTTTTAGTACGGAGTTGTAGAATTTGATGTTTTCTCTCCAGGATAGCCTGTCTGAGGGGGATTTCGATTTTTTCCATTTTCGCTCCAGGGCTCGACATTTCTGTTTTAATTCCCTGTGGTAGGGGAGATACCAGGGAGCCTTATGAGAGTAGGAGATGGGTTTAGTGGCTAGGGGGGGCAAGAGCACGGTATGTGGTTTCAGAAAGGGTCACCCAGTTGTGCCAGATTGAGTCTGGGTCCGTGTGATTGGGAAGAGGAGGGAGTTTGTTAAGAAACTGGGACCAGAATAATTCACTTTTGATTTTTTTACGGTAGGTGATGGAGTGTGTGGCTCGGGTTGGGGTACCAAGGTCAGACATGAAGACAGGGAGGCAGAAGGAACCTAGGAGGTGATCGGACCAGAGGACATGTTCCCAACGGGCCCCATCAGTGGAAGTTTTGTGCTCAGTCAGGTCGAGAAAGCTGATGATGTCAATGGAGTGTCCCTTTTCATGGGTAGGGGTGGACGGTGGAGCAGTGAAGCCTAAGGAGACGAGGAAGTCTTTGAAATCAGATGTGTCCTTGTTGGTGTTGTCATCTAGATGGAGAAATGAACAATGTCAAAAATTACAGACCGGTAGCTTCAATCCAACTTTATCAAACTATTATAAAGCATAGTAAAAAATCAGCTCACAAAGCACTGGCGTAGTAAGAGTGTGTATGTGTATGGGGGGGGGGGGGCAGGTCCACCTCAGGCGCAGTCCTTGTAAAGGGCGCAGGCACCTGTCTTCCTCCACCCTTTCCCTTCCTTCATACCTCTTTAATTTTTCCTGCGCAAGCAGCATTATGAACTTGCTGCTCACGTCAGTGTCGCCTCTCTCTGACATCATTTCCAGGCCTCTCGCCATGGAAGTGACATCAGAGGGATAGCCAACCCGAAGCAGATAGCAAGTTTGTGCTGTTGCTCTCGATGGGATAATTGAAGAGGTAGGGGGGGATGGGAAGGGGGTCATTAACGCAACAGGGGGAATCGGGAGGGAGCAGAGAAGAGGACAGAGGAGGGGTGCCCACTCACCCTCACTACGCCACTGCTTATAAAACATTGTACAATTTATGTGAAACCCCCCCCCCCCTGTAGAATGCCTCCGCTAAGGTAGGAGATTGTTTGGGGAGTCAAGGAGAATGTGTATGTACAGAAGAGATTAGTGTGAGGACCCTGACCTGAGAATGCGGAGAGAGTAGTGTATAAAAGGTGTGTGCTAAGAAAGAACAGGGCTTTTGGTTATTCTGATCTCTTGCCAGAGCCCCAAATACCAAGGGAGACTCCCGGGAGTGCAGTCAGCCTTTGGAGTGAGAGCCTGAGTGGGATTGCTAGCGCAGCAAGCAGAAAATTGTTTCAACTTGACAGGGAGGAAAAGGTGGCTCCAGGCTGAGGAAAGAGGGTGAGACTTGGGGTGGCTCATGAAGAGTTAATAGAGAGGCATCCTGCACCTAAGGGTTGACAGCAGTCCAGGAGGGGACAGGGACAGCCAGTGTGGATACCCATCTCCGTGGGTTAAAGAAGGAGTGAGTGACTCCACTTACGGCAGAGCCTCGGCAGATTTTTTTTGAGCTTGTTGGGAAGATAGCATGGTCCCGGACTGAGGCACGAGCGTGGGATCCGGAACGGCTCTCCATAAGTACAAAAGGAATTGAGTGTGTGGAGAGGGGAAGCTAAAGTGACTGTGTACCTGGACTGTGAACAAGCCTGGAATCGAGAAGCTTTTTCTGTAAATAGTTGGAAAGTTGGAACTACAACTAAAGATCAAGAAACATCAAGCATCAAGTTTTCCATCAGCCTCAGCTTGGATTTGTTCAGCTAAGTAAAGAACTGCCAGGAGCGATTGAGCCCCAGGGAAAACTTTCTTTTGCTCTAATGCAATGTCTCGTAAACTTTCTGGTCGGCGGCACACTGAATCCAGTGCCCTGGCCGGAAGGCACCCGGAAGTACGCGGAGGCCCATCTGGCTGCGACCCGCTTCGGTGGAGGGATCTGAGAGGTGAGGAGAGGAGAGGAGACGCTGACCACGAAGAGAGTCATCTGCGTTGGCTGACTTCCTACAGGACGTGCCTCTCACTGCGATACACTAATCTTTTTTTTTTTTAGTTCAATAATTTTATTGAATATTATAAGAATTATAAACAGAAAGCAGCTCAAACACATAGAATCATAATAAAAATCATGTATCAAATATTCGTATCTACAATCGTTTGAATAAAACTAGATTAATGAAAAGGATCCAGAGTATCTGGAACTGCTTAGAAAAGGAACAGAAAAAGACAGAGAAACAGGAGGGATAAGAGAAAGAGAGAGAAAGATAAAGGAAGAGAGAGAGAAAGAGAAATAGAGAGAGATAGAGAGAGAGAGAGAGAGGCAGAAGTGTCTATAGAGCAGAACGAACATATAAATCTAAGAATGACCAAGGTGATTTGTTTCGTGTCAAGTTTGTAGAGGATCGAGAAAACAATTTCTTTTCATATGCATAAGACAGCTCAAACAAAGAACTGTGGGTGCCTGACCTGAAGAGCTAGCTGGTGTGTGTGAAACCAGGTTTACACGTATTTATTTTTGGATTTTGCCAATGCCTTTTTTTCAGTAGTAGCTCAAAGTGATTTACATTCAGATACACTAAGCCCCTCCTATGAATTACCCCCCCCACACACACACAGTGTGGTACAGCTGTCTCTATAAAGCACCTCTAAGATTGCTAAATACTAGGATTACCATATTTTGGACACATGGTCCCGCCCTATTCCACCTTTGGCCCCACCCTTTTTCACCTTCAGCTCAGCACGGTTCTGCACTGGCCCCTCCCAGTTCCGCCCCCAGCCCTGCCCCCACAAACCTCCTCTCCATCCCCGACAAACTCCGACCGCGTCTGGAGGGCCTGGAGCATGCGCGGATGTGTGTGACGTCATCTGGCTGAAGGTCATCGGGGCTTTCCAAAACCCGGACAAACTGCCAGGTTTTGGAAAATCTGTCCGAGCATGCCTATAGTCTTTTCCAGATAATGCATTTTTATATTTTACCGAGGCTTTGTTTACCAGCTTTTTATCACAAACATGTCTTGCCAAAGACGTTATTGTGACCTTTTATGCAGAGAGATCCAGTGTCCGTACAGCTACGTTTCTCAGATGGCTTCCTTATCATTTCCCCCAGGCCTCTGCAGTACTTGTGTTTTCTGCCGGAGCTTCATTATCGCCGTTATTACTCCCAGCCACATGCAAGAACTTATTTGATGTAAATATAGAGGAATGTTCTGCCTCGCTGATCCTCAGAAGACGCTGAATGATAATTCCATGCCCCTGGTGCGTATAAGGGGGTTGTCGGCCATTATTAAATCTTTCCCAGTGTGGCGTCATGAGGAAACTAGCTCCCCTTAATTTTCCACCTGAAGTAGCAAACAGATTTTCATCCACAGAAAGAAATCTGCTTACGGCAGCCGTTCGGTTTGTATACAGGGCACCAGTGACATTGTCCTGTGAGGACATGCTCAGATCATTCATCTCTCAGTAATGATGCCAGGTATTTTGGAAAATCCCATAGGAACCTTTTGTCCATCCAAATAGCAAGAAACTGGAGATCCCCAGGGTGAAAGCTGTTCAGGGTTTATTTACCACATCTCATCAAATTCTTTAAAGGCTGTTTATGCTTCAATAAATTAACATAAGAGATCATGGTGCCAGTGGAATGTAAGCCGACAGACCCAATAATGTAATGTTATGTTATTTACGGACTTTTATCCTGACATATCCTCCTAGGTGGAGTCCAGGGCAGGTTGTGGCTAGGTTGGGGAGGAAAATTGAGGAGAGGTTTAAAGCAGCGGGGAAAAAGAACTGAGGAGATTTGGTTTGAGTAAAGGTGCCAGCTGGTTTTAAGAAAGGTTTGGACAAGTTCCTGGAGGAAAAGTCCATAGTATGTTATTAAGACATGGGGAATCCTCCGCTTGCCCTGGATCGGTAGCATGGAATGTTGCTACTCTTGGGGATTCTAGAATCTTGCTATTCTTTGAGATTCTGGATGGAATGTTGCTACTCCTTGGGTTTTGGCCAGGTACTAGGGACCTGGATTGGCCACCGTGAGAACGGGCTACTGGGCTTGATGAAGACAAACAGGAAATGAAGGACCGGAAATCGGGGGAAATCAAGTACCCTGGAGCAGGAGGATAGGGAGAGAGTGTGAGCGTTGGAGATAGCTCCATATAAGGCGCTGCTGCAGGCACCCCGGCAACAGGAAGAGGAGGAGAGGGCCCGATGATAGGGAGAGACAGCTGGAATTTGAAACAAATGGTGCTGCTGGACAGGGGGAAGGTAAAAGGAAGGGATAATGGCTACTGCTGGACGGGGGGAGCATGGAAGATGTGCTGCTGGACAGAGGGGGAGGTAAAACCAATGGAGATGAGCTACTGCTGAACAGGGGGAGCAGTGAAGGGATGCTGCTAGACAAGGGGAGGGCGGTAAAAGTAAGGGAAAAGGCCTACTGCTAGACAGTGGGAGCAGAGAAGGGGGGGAGAATAAAGTAAGGAAGAAGGGCTGCTAGCACCCGTTAATATAATGGGCTAAAAAATCTAGTTCTTTATAATACCGAGGGCCTCAAAATAGTACCTAGCGGGCCGCGGGTTTGATACCACAGATCTAGCCTAATACTTTGCCTCCAACCGTGGCCAATTCAGGTTACCTAACAAAAAACAATTTCCTAAATCCTGAGCGTTATTTTGCCACTGGAGCTGATATGACATCATTCTCTTCTTGATTGGGCTGAGAACTTTTCAGTACCCCGTCATAAGAGCATCACTCCTGGGTCAGACCAATGGTCCATCTAGCCCAGTGTTGTGCTTCTAACATTGGCCAATCCAGGTCACAAGTACCTAGCAGAAACCCAAATACAGTGGAACCTTGGTTTACGAGCATAATTTGTTCCAGAAGCATGCTCGTAAACCAAATTACTCGTATATCAAAGCGAGTTTCCCTATAGGAAGTAAGGGAAACTCGCTTGATACATTCCCCCCCCACCCCCCGAGGCCAGCGGCACTGCTCCACCCCCTCGAGAACTGCCATCGCTCCCCCCCTCTCCCGGGCTCACGAACCAGCACCGCCTGCCCGAACTGCATTCCGAGAATCTCGGAGAGAGCGAGAACCAGAAGGCCTTGAGCATGCGCAGATGCTCATGGCCCAGGCAAGAGGCAGGAACTTCTTTCACCGGCACCAGCACGTCCTGTGAGCTGCATGCCGGTGCCAGATAGGGGGTAAGACTAAATGCCGTTCGGGCGGGAGGTGCCGGTTCATGCGGGTTTTGGGGGGAGGGTTCGCGAGACAAGATTTGCGAGAATGTTTTGCTCGTCTTGCAAAACACTTGCAAACTGTGTTACTCGCAAAACAAAGTTTGACTGTAAATTAAATGCAGGTACTTTCTCTGCTCCTAGTAGATTCCCAGCCTGAGTGTTCAAAAACTTTGAGCCCTTTGATCATGTTTCTTCTTCTGTGGCCTCTGTGCATTGTAGAGGTCTGCACGGGAACGGGGATCGTGGGAATCCCCCCTAACTAATGGGACTCCCATGGGGACCCCCCTCTGGCCCACGGGACTCCCACGGGGCCCCCCTCTAGCCATCGGGACTCCCACGGAGATGGAAGGCTTTGGAAGTAGGGTTCATCCATAGAATATAATGGACATGTAAAAGAGGGGGTTTATAAGTTAATTACCTGAACAGAAAACAAAAAAGGGTTCCACCAAAGAGATTCCACAAGGAAAACAACAAAAGAAACTGTGGAATTGATGATCCTGTCAGAAGTAATTGCAGATTTTTATGGGGATGGGCGGGGATGGAGGTAATTCCTTGCGAGGACGGGTGGGGACGGAGAGGATCCTGGTGGGGCCGGGTGGGGACGGGGATGGGTGGGATTTCTGTCCCCGTGCAACTCTCTAGTGCATTGGCTTCTGGTTAGGAAGCAATGTTTCTCAAAGACATCCTGTCTCTTGGAATGTTAGACTCGCACTGAGCCACAACTGAGCATGAGAAACCTTGAGACAGGTCACAACATGCAATGTGGAAATCCAGAACTACAAGTCTCTGCATGGACCAAATGTTGAGCAAATCTGGATCCAGTTGGTAGCCCTATTTTAGGATCAAGTAACTGAGATTTTCAGTTTCCTTATCCTTCACTCAGATACTGCAATTTGGATAATAGCTAAATTTCTGAACTCAGGCTGTGAAAGAATAAATGTTATTTTTGCCACATATCGATAGAGACTTTGTCACACTTACTTTTCTAACAGACACATAAGACATGATGAAGGGTTTATTACATCTGAGCTGTTATTTCAAATCACTCTTTGGAAATCAAATGCAATTCTGGGGAAGATGTTTTTACCAGTAATAAGAAATTGAATATCCCTGGCCTCAAAACACTTTCTTAGTAGCTGGAAGGATAGTTCCTTCCAAGATATAGAAACATAGTTACATGATGGCAGATAAAGGCCAAATGGTCCATCCAGAGCATCCACTATCTCCTCCTCTCCCTATTGGCTAAGGCTCTTAACATTTCCATCTCCTCTTCTATTGGCTAAGGCTCTTTACACCTGAATTGTGAGGTCATAGAACTTTATGGTTATAGAAACATGAGGACAGATAAAGACCAAATGGCCCATCCAGAGCATCCACTATCTCCTCCTCTCCCTATTGGCTAAGGCTCTTAACATTTCCATCTCCTCTTCTATTGGCTAAGGCTCTTTACACCTGAATTGTGAGGTCATAGAACTTTATGGTTATAGAAACATGAGGACAGATAAAGACCAAATGGCCCATCCAGAGCATCCACTATCTCTTCCTCTCCCTATTGGCTAAGGCTCTTAACATTTCCATCTCCTCTTCCTATTGGCTAAGGCTCTTTACCCCTGCTTTGTGATGTCATAGAACTTTATGGTTATAGAAACATAGAAACACGAGGGCAGATAAAGGCCAAATGGCCCATCTGCAGCATCCACTATCTCCTCCTCTCCCTATTGGCTAAGGCTCTTAACATTTACATCTCCTCTTCTTATTGGCTAAGGCTCTTTACACCTGCATTGTGATGTCATACATCTTTATAGTTATAGAAACATAGACATACACACTATAATGGGAGTATTAATTAATTATATCTAATTCTTTAAAAAAATTCTAAACCTTCTACAAAAAAGAATTATTAATCTTCAAAACAATTTTTTAATTTTAAATATTTTTTTAAAACCATAACAATCAGTGTACCATACAAACTTATAAGCACAGGATACCAGAAAATCACCAACAATACTCCTTACTTATAGTAATAAAAATCAGTCAATTCATCACAATGAAGGAGTTCTTATCTTCTAGAGTAGGAGTGCCCAATAGGTCGATCGCGATCGACCAGAAGATCACTAGGGCAAAGTGAGTCAATCAGACTCACTTTGCCTTGGCGATCTACTGGGCCGATCAGCCTTCCTCTCCCCGACGTCAATTCTGCTGTCGGAGAGGAAGTTCGGGCCAACCAATCGCTGCCTGGCTGGGCGGAACTTCCTCTCCGACAGCAGAATTGACGTCGGGGAGAGGAATGCTGATTGGCCCGAAGGGAAGCAGAGAGAGCTTGGTGCGGTGGCGGTTTTGGGGCCTGTTACCCAATGGCAGCAGCGGCAGCGGCTTGGGGGCCTGTTCCCCGATGGTGGTAGCAGTGGCTTGGTAGAGGGTAGGGAGAAAGAAAGAAAGGGGGCAGGCAGGGAGACAGAAGGAAAGAAGGGAAACAGAAAAAAAGAAAGGGGGCATGAAGAGAGAAAAAAAAGAAAGGGAGGCAGGGAGAAAGAAAGGGCAGGGAGAGAGGAAGAAAAAGTTGGGGGAGGGAATTAGGTCTGGAGGAGAGGAAGCATAAAGGCTGAAAGAAGGGAAGAAAAATTGGATGCACAATCAGAAGAAGAAAGTGCAATCAGAGACTCATGAAATCACCAAACAAAGTAGGAAAAATGATTTTATTTTCAATTTAGCGATCAAAATGTGTCTGAATTTATATCTGCGGTCTATATTTTACACTATGGCCCCCCTTTTACTAAACCACAATAGCGGCTTTTAGCGCAGGGAGCCTATGACTTGCTGCCCCCGTCAGCTTCGGCGTTCTCTCTGACGTCACTTCTAGGGCCTGGGCCAAGGAAGTGACATCAGAGACAGCGCCGAAGCCAACGCTTGGTGGCTGCTCACGCCAAAGTGGCAGGAGGGCAAGGGAGGGGCCCCGCGTACCCTTGCTACGCCACCGCACATACATTTGCATTTTCAGTGTTCTCCTTTACCATCCTACTCTCTTGAAAATAGGAGTCTAAGTTTCCACTTCTTTGCTAGCCAGCGCAATCATTCTGCAAATTGCCTTCATTATGCCGAGAAACATGGCCCTGACTGGTGGGTATATTTAGAAAGCATCAATGCGTGCCAAAAACAACTAGCCCTGATGCTTTCTCTAGGAAAATGCCTGCATTAAAATGCAACTTTTCCTGCTAGTTCAATGCACTTGAGTTGCTGTTTTGCTGTTCTCTTTAATTTTGATTGAAATAAAACCAGTGTTGTATAGTAGAGAATGAAACGGTGGTAGTTACCCGCGGCTAGCCGCGGGTAACCCACTGAAATGGGGGGGAAGTGCTCACTATGGGCACGGGGATAAGGCCGTCCACCACCCCATGGAGCGGTGAATGGCTTTGTCCCTGCAGTTAATGGAGGGAAGGCGCGCGGTTACCGATCGCGCGCAGCCCCCCTCTCTATTTCCGGTGAAATCTATCTCTCTCCCTCCCTCCCCCTTACCTTCGCGGCCCTTTAGAAAATAAATTAAAGCCGGAAAAGCCTGCCTGTGCAGCCCTGCAGTTGCATTTTTGTGGGCGGAAGCTTCTCCTCTGACGCAACCTCCGGTTGCGTCAGAGGAGAAGCTTCCGCCCACACACAAGCGACTGCAGGATGGCACAGGCAGGCTTCGCCGGCATCAGTTTATTTTCTAAAGCGCCGTGAAGGTAAGGGGGAGAGGGTAGGGAGGGAAATAGATTTCACTGGAGGTAGGAAGGGAAGGGGCCGCGCATGCAGTCGGTGACCGCGCGCCTTCCCTCCCTTAAGTTTCTTTACACCGCAAGGTAAGGGGGAGGGAGGGAGATTCTTGGGTCGCTGAAGGGCGGTGAGGTGGTGACAGGGAAGGGTTGATGCAGCGGGGACAGGGCGGTGAAGGCGACGGCAGAGACGAGGACAGGGCAGTGAAAGGGACGGCGGGTTCGGGGATGGGGCGGTGAAGGGGACGGTGGTCCGGTGAAGGGGCAGTGATGGGGACAGATTTTTTTTCCCCGTGTCATTCTCTATTGTATAGTAACCGAGCAAATGTAACTACTTAAGTGAAAGTTTTGATACTTTGACTTATAAAGTAGTTCAGGATAACATTTGTTACTTTTACCGAAGTCATCATTTTGCCAGTTTTTACTACATCGAGCCGTCTTTTGCACGGATGACGCAGTGTATAAAACAAAGGATTAGATTAGATGTAAATGACAATTCCCCCAACGAAACAGCAAAACTGGGAACAGGATTTTGCTCTTGCAAACCGTGAATCGTTTCTTCTTAAATTTTGCAGTTCAGGGAATGTGGCGTATAAGAAGAGCGGAATTGCCTGGGTTTGAACTGGTTAGATGAGTTGGGCCACTTTAAAGCGGAGATGAAGCGGAAACGGAACAGACATTGTCGTTGCCATACCTTTGCTTTCTACTCCAAAAAGTATTATTATAGGCAGTTACTTTTCTACTTTTTCATTAGACTTTTTGCTTTTACTTAAGTACTTTGACCTAGGGCTAGATTCACAAAGCAAACTGATCATGTACCGATCGGTTTGCGATCCTTTAGTGACCCCGACCCAATTCACTTACCTGTCTTCCGACCATCCTCCGAGCCGTGCATGCAACTAAGACCATGCAAATGTAGGCAGGGACATGATTCACTAAACTTTTTTCCTATCCGACTGTGCTCATAAAAAGTGACTGCTCAGGACCAGTGGCTGAAGCGCTTTGCGACTGCCCTGCCTTCTGCAGCCCTGCTCTCTGCCCTGTCAGCCCCTATATTTTGCTGCCCCGAATGACTCCTGCAGCCCTGAACGTGCCTGCCTGCCCCGAACACACCTGCCTTCTAGCCCCGAACCCGAACACACATGCCCCAACTTTCCCACCCTTCCCGCACTGCAAGCCCATGGTTTTAACCCGTGGGCTTAAGCGGGTTAAAACCACGGGCTCCCAAAAGTTCCTCGATAGCCAAAACGGCCCTGAGGTCCAGCAATAGCATTTTTGTAGGCTTTCTTGCGGCCCTGGCTGCGCTAAGAAGAAGAAGAAGGAAAGAAAAACAACCAACTCCGACGGCATGGAGGTCCCGTGCATGTGCAGACCATCTACAGATGGTCTGCGCATGCGCGGGGATCGCTATAGCGCAATCCGTGCCTGCAGATGGGGCCACTCCTCCGACCGCCCTCATCTGCATGTTAAAGTTTACTGAATTAGTTGGACCTGCCCAGATCGGGCCTAATCTGGCAGGTTAGTGAATCCTGCCCCTAGTACTTTAAGCAACACTAATCTAATCTAATCTAATGCTTGGCTTTGTATACCAAGACTTCAGTCGAGTAAAGCTCATCTCGGTTTACAATAGTTAGTTTAGGCAATAAGAACTATAGAGGAGATATCAAAGAGAATTAGTTACCAAAATGCTTAGTGAACAGGAAAGTTTTCAAAGACTTATGAAAAAAGAGAAGGGAGACGGAGCTTCTTAGAAAGAGTGGAAGGTTGTTCCAAAGTTGAGGAAACTTGAAGGTCAAAGATTGACCAAAGGTCTTGACTCCTTTGATACCTTTGCTAGTTTGAATTGTTGGTCACCCCTTGCGAAAAAGAATCTATAAAGATTCCAAGATAAAGGAACTAGGGGAGTGAATTTTAAAGATGACACAGGCACATTTGAACTGGAATCTGAAATACACAGGGAGCCAATGAAGACTATGACCAAATAAGTTTCCAAGTTTCCAAGTTTATTAGATTTTAATATACCGACCATCAAATAAATATGTGGCCAGTTTACATTACAATAAAAAATATAGATAAGAAAGAGGAATTAATATAATCAATATTTAGAAGTACATACAGTGTATGTTAAAACATAAAAACATAGACGAGACAAACTTGATTGTGAGGGAAGAGGTTTGTGGGAGGGTAAAGTTACATTGTTAAGAGAAAAGGGAGAAAGAGGGAATGGGAAAAAACAACAATAACAATCGCATTGCATCAAAAGCAGACAATTATAACTTTGACTCTAGAATCTTTGGATGTTAATGACATTATTCCCCCCACCCCTCCTGTTGGGCCGCCGCGTGAGCGGACTGCTGGGCACGATGGACCTCAGGCCTGACCCAGCAGAGGCATTGCTTATGTTCTTATGACACACGTTACTTTTCTTCTGATAGCATCATAGCTTTCCAGATTTGTTTAGAGGCGGTCTTTAAAATAGTCCCCTAATTCTATATAAGATGCTCAAAAGTGCATGCGCAAGTGTGTGCCCGATGTAAGCACAGGATTTAATTGAATGAGCCAATTAGCGCCAGTAAGGGCGCTAGCAATTATCGGTGCTACCGTAATTGGTGCCCTATTTGAATTAACATGCACATCTTTATAGTTGGTAGTGCATAAACGTTTACGTGCAGATCATAAAAAGAGACGGGGGAGGGGCATGAGCGGGTCTGGAGCGTTCCTAAAATGTTCACTAGTTAAATAGAACAAGGCAGCTCTGCACCTAATTCAGGGCTCCTTTTAGAAAGCTGCGGTAGCGACTGCCCCTGCGGTAGGTAATTGCTCGGATGCCCATAGGGATTTAATGGACATCGGAGCATATGCTGGGCAGCAGCCACTACCATAGCTTTGTAAAAAGAAAGGGAGGGAGGTGGGGGGGGGGTTAGGCACAATGATTTACAACAGGTTTTAGCTGGTGTGAATCCTCATGCCTAAAACTGGGCACTAAGGTGGGGAATCCATCAAGGGGTGCCACCAGCTTAGCGCATTAATTGCATTAGTGCATGCCATCGATTAGTGAGCACTGAACAGTAAAAATGCCCATCCTGTATAATAAAACCCTAGCCGCGCATGCGCACTTATCTGCGTGCTTCCGTGATCTCTGATCTGTGATCAGTAGGTCCGTGGCCAGCAGGAGTGCGTATGCGGCGGCCACACAAATCGGAAAGCGGAGAAACACAGCACAGCCAGCGACTCCCCCCTCCTGCCCTCACTCATCGCCAAAACAAGCTACTCTTAAGCCTCCTCCTTCTCGCCGGCTCACCCGCGTTTAAAATCAGAGAAAAGTGCTGCACCGTACTAACGCTGGCCTCGCCGTCTTCTGTCCACTGCGGCCCGCCCTCTCTGACTACTTCCTGTTTCCACTAGGGTTGGCCGCAGTGGATAGAAGACGCCGAAGCCAGTGGTAGCGCGGTGCAGCGCTTTTCTCTGAATTTAAACACGGCGGCTGGGAAGGAGGCGGCGGGAAATGCTGCTGCTGCACAGGGAAGGCCGGGAAATGCTGCTGATGCACAGGAAAGGCAGGGAAATGCTGCTGCTGCACAGGGAAGTGTGTGTGTATGGGGGGGGGAAATGCTGCTTTTGCACAGGGAAGGCCGGGAAATGCTGCTGCTGCACAGGGAAGGGTGGGAAATGCTTCTGCTGCTGCTGCACGGGGAAGTGTGTGTGTGTGGGGGGGGAATGCCGCTTCTGCACAGAGAAGGCAGGGAAATGCTGCTGCACAGGGAAGTGTGTATGTGGGGGGGGGAATGCTGCTGCTGCACAGGGAAGGGTGGGAGGGAAATGCTGCTGCTGCTGCACAGGGAAGTGGAGGGGACGGAGAGGGAAAAGGGGTCTGTGAGCAATCTTGGTTTGCTTTGGGGGAGGGGAGACAGAAGGGGACCATGGAGAGACAGAAAGACAGGCAGGCAGGCAGCGCATTAGAATGAAAGACAGACACACAGAAAGACAGCAGGCAGGGAGAGAGTCAGAAAGAAAGAAAGACAGACAGACAGGGTGCCAGAGAGAGAAGCAGAAAGAAAGAAGGACAGACAGCGGGAGGGAGAAAGACAGAAATAAAGGAAGAGAGAGACAGGGGCAGGGAGAGACACAGAAAGTAAGGAAGAAAGACAGACAGACATATTTCTAGCACCCGTTAATGTAACGGGCTTAAACACAAGTAAGAATATAAAGGGTTAATTCTTGATGCACGCTAGCATGCTACTGCCCCTGAGTTCTCCCCTGAGCACTTTTTGATAAATGACAGCCAATATTGAGCTACAAACAGATTCCACTTAAATACACCTGGAAATCAAAGACTTGTACATCTACGAAGGTTACTAATTAGTGCTCAGAGAACCATTTGCCCACTACTGAAGTGGCTCGTTTCTCAATCACTGCACTAAACGTGCCTTTAAGATGTTTTCTTATACGCAAAACTTGCTTTACAACTTAAAAAGAAAGTGATAAACAGACTTACAGCCTCTTCCATCAAACCGCGCCAGCAGTTTTTAGTGCAGAGAGCCGCGCTGAATGGCCTGCGCTGCTCCCGATGCTCACAGGAGCTCTAGGAGCAGCGCAGGCCATTCAGCGCAGTTCCCCACACTAGAAACTGCTAGCGCGGTTTAATAGAAGAGGCCCTTAGCTTTTGGTGAAGACTGTATTAGAACCTTGCATTATAAATTCAGGGGTCCTTGACGCGTTTCGCTAGTCTCTGCTTCATAAAAGCATTTTTTGCCTAGAACATAAAGTAAATACCGTATTTTCACCCATATACCGCGCACCCGTGTAAAACGCGCACACGGGTATAGCGCGCGGGGAACAGAAATTTATGTAAAAATTTTTTTACTATAGCGCGCACACGCGTATACCGCGCATGCCGCCCCGACTCTCCTCTCGCCACCTCGACTCTCTGTTCGCCGCCCTGACTCTCTTCGCCACCCCGATTCTCCTTTCGCCCGCCCCGACTCTCCTTTCCGAAGGACCGCTCGCACCCCCACCCGAAGGACCGCTCGCACCCCCACAGCCTCCCTCCCTCCCCCTCCCGCATGGAGACGCTGCCTGCCGTTGTTTCCGGATGCCAGTAAGCCCAGCTGCTTCCTCTGCCGGCGGTCCCGCCCTTTCTCTGACGTCAGAGAAAGGGCGGGACCGCCGGAAGAGGAAGCAGCATAGCGCAGGGCTCAGAGAAGGGGCGGGACCGCCGGAAGAGGAAGCAGCTGGGCTTACTGGCATCCGGAAACAACGGTAGGCAGCTTCTCCATGCGGGAGGGGGAGGGGGGGAGGCTGTGGGGGTGCGAGCGGTCCTTCGGGTGGGGGTGCGAGCGGTCCTTCCGGGTGGGGGTGCGAGCGGTCCTTCGGGGTGATGAATCGGACGTCGGGGGGGAAACTATGTAAAAAAAAATTTGTACAACGCGCATGGTTATGCACGGTTTGTAAAATCGTGTATAACACGCGCGTTATATGCGTGAAAATACGGTAAATACCAATGAAGTACACATTCCTAATAATTTGCGCCCTCTGGCGACAATTGGGGAGCCAATTTTGAGCGTCGTTTATGGAATCTACATGGGCTTAACATGGCACTCTACTTTTCTGAGATGCTGATTCCTGCCTCAAGCACGCAGCATGTTCTCTCAGCCTCTTTGAAGCGTATCAAATGTCAAGGAGTATTCTTTCCTTTCAGTGTCTGGGAGACCGGTGGGCCGCAATTTGCAGATGGACAGAAGATCGGTGGGTTCTGCTACAGGATGTGCTTTTCAAGTGGCAGCATTTTGCAGAAGAGCAGGTGAGTGGGATTTTTTTTTTCTTTTTATATTTTATTAATTTTAAGATAAATCATCAAAATACACAAATCAGTAGAAATATAAAATTAATAAAAATACAAATGCATAGTAGTTAACTATAACATGAAATCAACTAGTTCCTTATAACAAATGATATACATAAAATGATGTTGATTATAAGGCCATTCAACTAGTGTCTCATGTCCAAAATATAAACGGAGAAGTCCTTTTTCTATTTTGTATAGGAAATTCAGCATTTGCGGAAGGTGATGAACTGATGGTTCCAGCCACGAACATTCCCTTACCCACAGACTGGGTGGGCATTAGGAAAGAAAGAACCCCAGGCAGCCTTCAAATTGTGGCTAGGGAGCTCGCTTCTTGGGCTGAAAGGAAAGACCTCTTATATTCAAACATAGCCGGTTATAATAGGCCATTACACAGCGGGATCTAAATTGAAGCTGAAAAACCTTTAAACTAATCAAATGGATTCTGATTCCCTCCAATTACTCTTGAAACAAATCAGATTCAGCATAGATAGCAGTAAATCAAAATGTAAATAATAACCTTATTCATAAGCACTTTGATGAAAGGAAAAAGGGACCTCAGAGAACCCTCCTGCACAAACAAACCTTTTTTGTCTTTTAATGCTAGGAACTAGAGAGTTGCGCAGGGACAGAAATCTCTCCCATCTCCGCTAGGATCCTTTCCATCCCCACCAGTCCCTGTCAGGATCCTCTCCATCCCCACCTGTCCCTGTCAGGATCCTCTCCGTCCCTGCCCGTCCCCACCGGGATCCTCTCCATCCCCACCCGTCCCCGCTGGGATCCTCTCCTTCCCCACCCGTCCTTGCCAGGATCCTATCTGTCCCCTCCGTCCCCGCCAGGATCCTCTCCATCCCCGCCAGGATCCTCTCCGTCCCCACCTGTCCCCTTCAGGATCCTCTCCGTCCTCCTCTCGTCCCCTGCCAGGGTCCTCTCCTTCCCCACCCATCCCCGCCAGGATCCTCTCCGTCCCCACCCATCCCCACAAGGAATTACTTCCATCCCCGCCCATCCCCATAAAAATCTGCAATTACTTCTGACAGGATCATCAATTCCACAGTTTCTTTTGCTGTTTTCCTTGTGGAATCTCTTTGGTGGAACCCTTTTTTGTTTTCTGTTCAGGTAATTAACTTATAAACCCCCTCTTTTACTAAGGCTGACGTGTCCATTATATTATATGGGTGAACCCTGCTTCCAAAGTCTTCTATCCCCGTGGGAGTCCCTTGGGCCAGAGGGGGGTCCCTGTGGGAGTCCTGTGGGTTAGGGGGGGAACCCCGCAGGACCCGCGGGATTCCCGTGATCCCCGTTCCCGTGCAGACTCTACTAGGAACCCGTGGTTCAAATCTCATTCATTAGTCCCTTCAAAACTCTCTTTTTAATTTTTTAATTTTACTTAACTTAGGGTTGCCAGATGTCTGGATTTCCCCGGACACGTTCTCCTTTACGAGGACATGTCCGGGCATCCGGATGGCTTTTCAAAAACTTTGGGTTGTGAAAAGCTTCTAGGAACGAGTGACATCGGGACGGCATCTGAGATTCACACCAATGCATGCGTAGATGCCGTCCCAATGAGCAAACAGGATGAGGGGCGGGGCTGTGTATGAATGGGGCGTGGCCAGGTAGAATAGGGCCGGCCTGGGGCGGAGCTATGAGCCTGATTTTCATTCCCGAACATCTGGTAACCCTAACTTAACTCATTATTCATATTTATCTTCATACAAATCACATATTAGTGGAGCTTCAATATTATATTTAATCTTATCTAAAAGATACTTGACTTTTAAGTGGGAAATCCCAGTTTACAAAATTCATTGAAAAATTGCTTTTGACTTGGAATTCCTGATGTAAAATTTGAGTCACATAGTGTTAACCATATACCAATGGGGCCCGTTTCACCCTAGTTCAAACACAGCTGGTTATAGTAGACCATTGCACAGTGGGATCTAATTTGATGCTACCTTTACAAAGCCACGCTAACAGCGCGGACACTCGTAGGAATTCTATGAACGTCGGAGCTGTTACCATGGGGGCCGGCGCTAAAAACACTAGTGCAGCTTTGTAAAGGAGGAGGTTAGTTTTTGGAGATGCCCATTCATTTGCAACGACACGGAACATGAAAACAATGTTTCCCATATCATATTGTGGGTTTATTTTCTTTTGCGTCTGAAACGACAGGTAAAATCCTGAAACTTGATTTCTTTTCCTGTCTCGCAAATAGGGAACATTCTTCCAGAAGAGTGAAACCTTTCAGGAGAGTGTGTGGCATTAATGATTTGGTCCTGAAACCCCTCCACCCCCCAAAAAAAAAAATTTAAAATCTTGAACTAAATGAAAATTCCCTTAAACTATCCCCTCCCCCACTTTATTAAACCGTGGAAGTGGTTTTTAGCACAGGACAAGGTGCTGAATGCTCTGCGCTGCTCCTGACGCTCATAGCTCCATGAGTGTCAGAAGCAGCGCAGAAAATTCAGCGCGCCGACTGCACTAAAAACCGCTTCTGCGGTTTTGTAAAAGGGGGGGGGGTAAGCCCCCTTTTTACAGAGCTGCGTTTGGCTTTTTTATTGCTGGGCACAGCAGTATTAGCTCTGACAATCATAGGAATTGTAAGAGCCTTGGAGCTAATACCACCGCGGCCGGCGATCTAAAAGATTAACATGGCTTCATAGAAGTGGGGATAAATAGAATAAAACTATTTGTTCTCCCACCTCTACTTAGGGCTCCTTTTACGAAGCCGCGCTAGGAATAGCGTGCTAAATTGCCGCACGCGCTAGCCGCTACCGCCTCCTTTGGAGCAGGCGTTAGATTTCCGGCTAGCGTGCGCTAATCCGGCGTGTGGGTTAAAACCGCTAACGCGGCTTTGTAAAAAGGAGCCCTTATTTTAGGGTTCTAAGTCAATCTATGCCACGCTGAACTTTGACCCCTGCCACCGCCCACGCAGTGCCATTTTGTTATTGAGTATTGATAAGGTCTTTCATGCACCAGCGGTTTGCTTGGTGGCATCGTTTGACTGCCCCACATAAACTTGGTCCGTGGGTCCATCAAGCATTTGTGCAAAATTCTGGCCCCCATTGGACATGGATAGTCTCTGGAAAAATAGCTAAGCTTTGGAGTAGATTTTGAGATAATTAAAAAAAGAATGGGGGAGGGGGAGAGATCATTTAAAAAAATAATTGGGTTTAAATGTGAAACACTTCTTAAATTTAAAAGTGAGGTTTTCCCCCTTCCTTTACAAAGCCACACTACCGTTTTTAGAATTCCTATGAGCGTCCGAGTTGTTATCGCCAACGGCCTGCGCTAAAAACGCGAGCGCGGCTTTGTAAAGGAGGGGGTTAGACTTTTTCCTCCCATATTATTACATAGCAGCGGAACTGGGATTTATTTCTCTTTGTGGGGTTTGTTTGTACATAAGAACATAAGAATCGCCGCTGCTGGGTCTGACTCACGCTGTAACAAATCCATTATAATGAGTGACCTAGAGGTGAAGGGCTCTGGGACTTTGTGCCCATAAACCTGAGCCTTTGTCCAGCTCCCTCTCTGCAATGAATCCTTTTTTTAATCCACTCTAAATTGAATTGATTTCACTTAACTAAAACTTAGTCACTTTGTCTACAGCGATTGAAACCAAAGCCTTTCAGTGCTGTGTTGAATTTGCAGAATTGCGTCTGGGAGATTTTTGCTTACAGGGTTGATGTGGAGGGGGCAGCGAGGTGAGTCTGTCCCGCTTTCTCCCGGGTCCTCTTGCATGAGTGACCCTTATAAACTCCCTTGGCCGTGGCACAATGGTGATGTTATCGTACTGCCATTCTAAGATATTCAAAAACAATATCGAAGCAGACTCAGAGGATTATACCATTGAAAAACTCACCAATCTGTCTTCTGACTGACAAGCGGATTCAAGTAAATGTTTAACCCTTTTCTTTCCCTAGGGTCTGTTTGATGCATGGCTTACCGAGAAAGAAACAGCAGTGAATAATATTCATACCGTCGGGTTAAAAGATCAGAATGAAATGCTGGACAATCTAAGGAAACTGGCAGTATGTACATTTAAAAAAAAAATTAATGTTAAATGATTTTTTTCCATTGCTAAACTTTTCTCTTATCAAAGATGCTGTAGGTCTTGCAAATCGTCAGTTGGGTCACTACGACACTTATTATATGACTGTCCATTATTGAACTTTTGAAGTCAGACATAGTAATCATAATAATAACCGCAGGACCGTGAAGTTCTATGCGGTTTACAATGATTAAAAAATGCTACAAATGAGTAGAACTGACAAGTTAAAACTAATGCATAGCGACTCTAGAGACCATGATCTACTATATCCTCAATCCTGGAGTTAAATGAACCCTCTCTTTCCAAGCTGGCAAATGGAATGACTGCTTGACCACCCTCATCTCTCTTGCCCCAACTTATCTATCCTTCAGGAAATCTCGCAAATCAAATCTCTTTGATAAATTCCTCTAACTCCCGCCCTCCCAACCAAACTATTAATCTCAACCTCGCTTCCCTCCCTACTCTTCCTCCCCCTCTTCCCCGGTTATTGTTCCTTTCCCCTTTCTGCACCCCCCCTTGCAACAGTTATTGGATCATTTTGTAATGGCCACTGGTTTATACCATACACTTGATAACTAATTCTCTGTACCTTCATTGCATAAATACAGTTCTTATCTCCTGTAAACTACTCTGAACTGTTTTCTGATACTCTGTAACTTCGCTGTATATGTACAGTCTCTTCTCCTGTAAACCGCTCTGAACTGTTTTGTGGTATTGCGGTATACAAAAATAAAGTTATTATTATTATAAAGTATATGAATCACTGGCATATCTACCACACAAATATCTGACGTAGATGATAAGTCAAGGCTAATCCACATTCTATTATTAATCGCGATAAAAGTGGTCCTATCCAACTGGAAAGATCTCTCAGCTGTGGAATTCAACACATGGTGGAATACCGTATGTCTGACAGCAAAATATGAACGTAGAGCTCACGGACGCAGAAACTCTATGAATCTTTTCAGGAATTTCTGATCTTTTCAACTCAAGGAGGCCACAATGGAGGTCCCTAGGGAGCATCCACTGATTCATTCAGTAATTACTAACTCTGTCAACTGGTCTCATACTACATTGCTGAGGTGCATACTCACCAACATAGCACATGCAGCATCTTCTCTATCTCAGACACTCTTGACCAACCTGATTTCGTTATGTCTTCATGACATATATTGTTATTGTTATTTTGTTAGTTCATTCACATAAGAACATAAGAATAGCCTTACTGGGTCAGACCAATGGTCCATCAAGCCCAGTTGGCTGTCCTCACGGTGGCCAATTCAGGTCACTAGAACCTGACCAAAACCCAAGGAGTAGCTACCAATGCTACCGATCCAGGGCAAGCAGTGGCTTACCCCATGTCTGTCTCAATAACAGAATATGGACTTTTCCTCCAGGAACTTGTCCAAACCTTTCTTAATACCAGCTACACTATACGCTCTTACCACAACCTCCGGCAATGCGTTCCAGTGCTTAACTATTCTCTGAGTGAAAAATATTTCCTCCTATTGGTTTTAAAAGTATTTCCCTGTAACTTCATCGAGTGTCCCCTAGTCTTTGTAATTTTTGACAGAGTGAAAAACCAATCCACTTGTACCCGTTCTACTCCACTCAGGATTTTGTAGACTTCAATCATATCTCCCCTCAGCCCTCTCTTTTCCAAGCTGAAAAGCCCTAACCATTTTAATCTTTCCTCATATGGGAGGAGTTCCATCTCCTTATCATCTTGGTTGCTCTTCTTTCAACCTTTTCCAGCGCCACTATATCTTTCTTGAAATAAGGAGACCAGAATTGAACGTAATACTCCAGATGAGGTCACACCATGGAGCGATACAGGGGCATTATAACATTCTTAGTCTTGTTAATCATCCCTTTTTTAATAATTCCCAGCATCCTGTTTGCTTTCTTGGCTGCTTCCGCACATTGGGCAGAAGGATTCAACGTATTGTCTACAGTGATACCCAGATCCTTTTCTTTGACGCTAATCCCCAAGGTGGACCCTACCATTCGGTAACTGTGAATCAGGTTATCCTTCCCAATGTGCATCAAAACCAAATTCTTTTAGCTAGGACCCTCATCTGACCCATGCTACACTCTAAGGATTACAGTAGATGACACAGACTTTCCATTAAAACTACAATCCCGAATCTTAGGAGTAGAAATTGATAATCACCTATCCATGATGAGTCACATACAATCAAATATAAAACAATCTTTCCTTCTGATGTGAAAGCTAAGATCCATCAGAAAATACTTCAGAACAGAGGCTTTCTGAATTCTAGTGCAATCCCTGATTCTATCTCAACTAGACTACTGTAATATACCACTAGATCTTTGCTTTAAAACATTGCATTGTGCCTTCAACTAGTTCAAAATGCAGCAGTTAAGACGTATACATAGACTATGGAAATCAGAACAACTACAGCCCTATTATATGAAACTACATTGGCTGCCCAGAACCACAAGGATCAAGTTTAAATTAGGCATCAGTGCCTTTAAGATCCTGAGAGGCAAGGCCCTGACTACCTCCTACACCAGGGTGCCTCCAAGTTATTCCACCAGAAATCTTTTCCACTTAAAATTCTCAGCAACAATATAAAGTCTACCATGCAAATCACCTTATCCATCCAATATCAATTAGCAAAATGCTGGAACCAGCTATCACTCACACTATGATCTTGTGACCACTATCTCAGGTTCAGAAAACTTTCAAAAAGCATTTTTAAACCATGACAGGGAGTCAACTCTGAAATAACTGAAATGGTAATTGTAAAAGCCAATTTCTAAACTGTCTAATGCAACTCCTGGGACATAACGATGAGCCAATGATGATCTACTTGGCCTTGTAACTCTGTATTTGTAACTCCGACCTAACGATTAATAGTTGTACCGATCTACCTGTACTAGGAAACTCATTGAATGTCCATGTCAATCTGTCCGTTGTAACTTCCTGGGTAAATGACCCAACTTCTTGTAATGTAATCCGACCTTGAACTGAATAGGTAAAGGTGGAATAGAAAACCTGACTAAGATAACATAACATATATTTTCCTGTAAATGAAGCTGTCAATTGAGTCTGTTGGAGGAACACATTATAAGAGAAATCAGGTGATGGCACAGGTCCACAGTTATGAAATTGCTTA
Source organism: Geotrypetes seraphini (assembly GCF_902459505.1). Classification (NCBI taxonomy): domain Eukaryota; kingdom Metazoa; phylum Chordata; class Amphibia; order Gymnophiona; family Dermophiidae; genus Geotrypetes; species Geotrypetes seraphini. The sequence goes on from NC_047089.1 coordinate 254,224,390, forward strand.
CCTGGTTATTTGAGATTATGTAGGGATGTGAAATCTTTTGTGTAAGCATTCTGTTAGAGTTAAGGTGATCTTGGAAGTCAAAACTCTATAGACAGACTGTTGGAAGATTTTGTGGGACTTGTAATTGTTTTTTTTTTTTAGCTAATTCGTAACTTTTGTGTCTATTTTACTTTAATCCGCTTAGGTTCTAAGCGAAATAGAAATTTTAAAAATAAATAAATATATTTATTTATTAGTGAATAAATCAACAAAATTGGTTTGTTCATCTCTTCCTTATTCCTGAAATTTGAATTTCAAAGTCCTGCTTGAGAATCTGGAAAATTTGAAAATCCAAACTGGCCCAATACCCGAGCAGTCCAGAGTTTTGGACATGTCCTGTAGAATAAGAACAGCTATAGCTAATCCTTCTAACAAACCTGCCCACCCCTTCCATCCAGAAAGCATCTTCTGGAAAATGCCAGCAAAAGACCTGAAGAGCCATAAGCTTTTCACCAGCCAATGGAGTATATCGAGACAATTGACAATCGAAAGCTTGTTCTAATTCAAAGATTTCTTCCTCATTCCAAAGTAAACTCTTCTTCTAATATCTCCTCAATGCTTCCCCATAGAAGATTCTTCACCCCTCCTTCGTCTTCTCCTTCTTTATGTCTCCCTTCTCCTTTATCTGCTTGCTTAACTCTCGAATTGTGCGTCGCCTTAAAACTACTTAGGCATCGAGCGACTCGCACATTGTAGGTTAGATTCGATTAGTAAGACATCCACTGGGGCATGTCCATGAATAAATGGTGGAAAGAACAACCCTACTTATTCCTTCAGTTTGCAGATTGTCGTAACGATGCCAAGTAGCTCTTCTGTGAACAGGCATTCAATGTTCCTTTTACTCTTGTCATCATTGCATCTCTACAGCTCACAAATGCAAAGAAACACAACCACCCAATCATCTGGCCTAGGAGTGTCTCTACCATCGTTTTGAAAGAGGAAGGCTTCATTGAATCAGCTTACATCTGATGCACTAGATTGGCTGAAGGTTTGCTAAATTAAATAGTTCATGTGAAATCTCAAAGCATACATAAACTCTTCTGTTCATCAGCTGTGCTTTTTCGTATTTGCAAAAGTATGGTATAGTTTTAAAGAACAAATCAATGACCATCTGCCAGCCGGTCCTTAAATGGTACACAGTGTACAATACACCCCTAACATCTGTCACTGCATCCAGCTCTCCTGGTTTCATGTGGGCTATTGCAAAGCTCTCTGTGGGCACTGTTCTTTAAATCCCCATCAAGAACAGCATTCTTATCTTTTTATAAAATTAGTTCACAGTGATACGTCTTTTCCTTGCCACAAATGTGTTCCAGTTTCATATTTTTGCATTTCTCAAAAACTTTTATTGCAGTTCTTTTAACAGTCAACATGCTTTGATCTGTTGATCAAAGCTCCAGCCAAGCAACCACTTTCTGTATGGTTCATCTTTTTCTATATCTGTATATTTTCTCCTGTTCTTTGGGTTTCAGATTAATTGACGACATCTACACATCCAGTTGCAACTATCTAGGGTCTGTTTCGGGCATTTGCAGTAAATCTGTGTCCAAAGCCCATAAAATTTGGTTCCTTCTAGAAGAGAACAAACATGGACTGTAAGTCATGGGGTATCTAAGACTTGTACCCTCAAAAGGCCGGTCCTAGGACTTCAAAGACCTGTCCAAGCCCAGCCACGCTCATCAATACAGAGCCACCAGTTCAGCCCCATTTGCAATGACCACATTCCATCTGAGATTTCCTCAAGATCAATTTATTTAATATACTACAAATCTAAGGCAAATCTAAGCGGTTTACAATAAAAAATTTAAAATAAAAACAAATTAAATAAGATAAGAACAGAAAGAAGACAAAGTGTAAAGGAAAACAATTGAGAACATGGGGAAAGAGGGAATCGGGGATTACAATAAATATAGAAAGGTTGGGGAAAGGGATGAACAATGTGGTAAGGGAGGGAACGGAGAATCTCAATCTGCCCCACTCAGAAGAAAAGTAGCCCCCAGGAGGCAGTAAGTGAAGAGCTAAAGGCCAAAGAGAAGTCGTAGGCCTTTAATTGTGCCTTGAAGGTTACAAATGATTTCTCGGAACGAAGGTAAAAAGGCCAAGAATTCCAGAGAGTAGGAACCACAACGCAGAATGAAGAATTCCTATGGAAGTCCGGAAAAAGTTGTTTAAATGAGGGAATGACTAATAACTGCTGTTGAATATGCATGTGATCTATTTGGCATACAGTTGAGTCAGGGCATGCAAAAAGATTGTGTACACATTCATTGGGAAATTGCTGAAAACCCAACTGGGTCAATCCAGATAGTACCTAGGACAGCTATTTCGCCATCCAGACTTATCCAGATAACATAAGAACATAAGAATTGCCGCTGTTGGGTCAGACCAGTGGTCCATCGTGCCCAGCAGTCCGCTCACGCGGCGGCCCTTGGTCAAAGACCAGCATCCTAACTGAGACTAGCCCTACCTGTGTTCAGCAGAAACTTGTCTAACTTTGTCTTGAATCCCTGGAGGGTGTTTTCCTCTACGACAGACTCCGGAAGAGCGTTCCAGTTTTCTACCACTCTCTGGGTGAAGAAGAACTTCCTTACGTTTGTATGGAATCTGTCCCCTTTCAACTTTAGAGAGTGCCTTCTTGTTCTCCCTACCTTGGAGAGGGTTTTCCCCTATAAAAGCCTCCGGAAAAGTGTTCCAGTTTTCTACCACTCTCTGGGTGAAGAAGAACTTCCTTACGTTTGTACGGAATCTGTCCCCTTTCAACTTTAGAGAGTGCCTTCTTGTTCTCCCTACCTTGGAGAGGGTGAACAACCTGTCTTCATCTAATTTGTCTTGAATCCCTGGAGGGTGTTTTCCCCTATAAAAGCCTCCGGAAAAGTGTTCCAGTTTTCTACCACTCTCTGGGTGAAGAAGAGCTTCCTTATGTTCGTACGGAATCTATCCCCTTTCAACTTTAGAGAGTGCCCTCTTGTTCTCCCTACCTTGGAGAGGGTGAACAACCTGACTTTATGTACTAAGTCTTTCCCTTCAGTACCTTGAATGTTTTGATCATGTCCCCTCTGTCTTCTCTGCTCGAGGGAGAAGAGGCCCAGTTTCTCTTTCACTGTACGGCAACTCCTCCAGCCCCTTAACCATCTTAGTCGCTCTTCTCTGGACCCTTTCGAGTAGTACCGTATCCTTCTTCATGTACGGCGACCAGTGCTGGATAGTGTCGCTGGTGTCATTACTGTCTGAATAAATGGTGTCCCTGCCCCAAAGTGCCCCAGTGCTGAGGTGGTCTCTGAAGATATCCAGAGAGTTCAGCTCATTCTCTGTCTGAGAGACATTTGCCCGGATAATAGGTCCTGCTACGCAAATAAATGTTTTAAAGATCGCCCCTCTCGGGGGAGGGGGGGTTGTCCATTGGGTGCACAGTGTTTGGAAATGTGCTACCGAGCAGCTCACTGTCCACCCGACACCAGGGCTCAGCTCAGATAGTCAATGCCAGGCCATTTCTGGAGACCCTGTTTTGGGCTGGCTCTAACTTAACCAGCTAAGCGGAAATTCAGTACTGGCCCATTAAGTTAATAGCGGGCAAAGATAAGACTGATGTTTAAGCCCCTACTTTTTCTGTTGCCTTTCCATTTAGATTGTAAGCTCTACTGAGCAGAGACCGTCCCTTAAATATGTTGTTCCACAGGGCTGCTTATGCCTGTCAGTGCTACAGAAATGGTAAATAGTACTAATTAAGTAGTCCGATTTGCCCGCTAAACTTATCCAGCCAGTGTTTGAATACTTGTGGCTAGCTGGCTAAGTCGCATGACATAGTTGGCTAGCAACAATGGCATAATAAGAGGGGAGGCGGGGCAGGAGGGCGGACTACCCAGGGCGCTTCCCTGCTCCTCCACGCCACACTCTCGTGCTGGCCTAATGCTCTCTGAAATCACTTCCGGGTCGCGGGGCCAGGAAGTGACATCAGATAGAAAGCCAGTGCCAGCGCAAGCAGCAAGCCGGAGAAGCTGCCCGCACTGGCGATGATTTAAAGAGGATGGGGATGGGGAAGGGAAGTCGAGAGTGTGGCGTGTGGGTTGCGTAGGGAACAGTGCGTGAGGGTTAGTGCGAAAGGAGTGGGGGAGGGGGGCAGAGAGGAGGGCATGGTGGAGGCACCAATACCCCAGGCACCTCCTACCTTTACCACGCCACTGGTTAGCAGCTAGAGATAACCAGATATCTCCCGCTGAAGCTTGGAGCCACTCCTGGCCAGTTAAATACTGCTGAATATCGGGGTGTGGGGGAGGGGGGAGGGTAATATATTCAGAAAATAAGTCTCTTCAGACATACCTGCTGGGTTGAAGTGGGAACACAGGTTTTTGTTTGAAGTTTTTGTGGGAGTGTGTGGTGCAGTGGTTAGAGCTAGAGCCTTGGATCCCTGAGGTTGTGGGTTCAAATCCCGCACTGCTCCTTGTGAACCTGGGCAAGTCACTTAATCTGTATTGCTCCCGGTACATTAGATAATAGTGGGACAGTTAGGAAGAAATGCTTGAGTGCCTGAGCAATTTGTAATCTGCACAGAATTGTAGGATATGTGGAATATAAATTATATTAAAAAATTAATTTAAAAAAAGTCATTTAAGCAGTGCAGTGACTGATTATGTTTTTCTGCACCAGATCCTTCAAGGAGAGCTGGAAATGAAGAGACAGACCTTGGATAAACTGGGCTCCCTCAGTCAAGACTTCCTGTCGGCTGTGAAGAACAAGGTGGTGTCCCAGAAGATAGAAGGGCGGCTGGAAAACTTTGCCCAGCGGTGGGACAGTCTTGTACAGAAACTAGAGACCAGCTCCGTGCAGGTACTTCGGGGCCTTGGGCCCTATCGAGGACTAGCAGATGCTCCTGATGGAGCTCAGTCGTTTCAAGTTTATTAGAAGGTTGATACAGCACCCACCGCAGTGTCTGGGTGCATTGCATGGTAAATGACGGCAGAGAAAGACCTGAACGGTCCATCCAGTCTGCCCTGTAATCACATGCATTACAATTTCATGATTAAATTGTCCTTTTTTTTCTGGCTCACACAACTACTGGACTTGCCGTTGAAGCTCACTCCAGCCTATCCAAACCATCTCGTTTACCAGATTCAGACCGTGAAAGTTAGCGATCCTCTGCGTTCATCCCACGCTCTTTTGAATTCCGTCACCGTTTTCCTCTTCACCACCTCCCTCGAGAGGGAATTCCAGACATCCACCACCTTCTCCATGAAGAAGAATTTCCTAACATTACTCTTAAGGCTTCCACTTGTCAACTTCAATTTATGTTTTACCAATTTCCCTTCTCTGGAAAAAATGTGGTCCTATATTAATACTTTAAATTACATAACATAAATTCTTATATATCACAGCTACCTTGCGGTTCAGTGCGGTTAACAGCTAAGAGATGCTAACTATATGTGGTATGATCATCAAAAATTAATCATATCTTCAATATTAGTTGTTCCCATATAGAACAAATTAAGCTACACTTCCCCTCCGTATTCGCGGGGATTAGGGGCAGAGCTGGCCTGCGAATATTGAATATTCACGAATAACTTATGGGCCGGCTCTGACTCACCCCTGCCTTCCTCCCGCCATCCCAGACCATACCTGGTGGTCTAGCAGACTTTGGGGGCAGGAATGATCTTCCTACGCCCCTGCCCTGTGCAGATCACAGGTAAGGTCTGAGATGTTGGGAGGAAGGCGGGAGGGAGGTGGGGAAAGCCCGGAATGCAGCTTTATTTAAAAAATAAAAATTCGCAGATACTGAAACCACGGATTTGGAGGGCTCACTGTACTATCTTTTTCTAAACAGTAGATTTATTTGCGGTAAGAGACAGGTAATTGTGGGTGATCAGACCATAGGACCTCTTATAATTTCCACATTATTTCAGGTCCACATCCTGCCTCCAAATATTAATCACCTATGCCTGACTCCATCCTACCTGCCTCACCTATTTTGTGTAAAAAAAAAACTACAGAACTACATCTGCAGGTGTGTGCTTCATGAGCTGTATCATCGAAATATATTGTATAATAATGAAAAAAACACTAATCACAAAAGTAGTAAATATAAACCCTCAAATCATGTGTGAGGAGGGAAAGCAACACTTGTGTCAAATGGTATAACCCATGATTAATATATGCCTGTCTCTTACCGCAAGTAAATCTACTTTTTCGAAAGAGATAGTAGCTTATTTTGTTCTATATGGGAACAGCTAATATTGAAGATAGCCTGTGCTTGGCCTTTTCATATATTCTTCAAGTCTTTTGGAAACGTCCATATTAGAACCAATTTGCTCTACGCCCCAAACCCAAAGAGTAGTAACATTCCGTGCCACCGATCCCGGGCATGCAGTGGCCAGACAGTGCTGCGCAGTCCCAGGGAAATTTTGGGCTGCGCTGCCACGAATATTCCACTGAAAAATGGCAGAAAAATGCTTTTGAATATTGAACAGAAGACGTTCGCCCGTCCTGTCCTCTAGCATCACAGATCCTTGGAGAAGGAGAGGAATAGGAAGTCGTGTTTATATTGTGTACAGAGGCAATAGCCCTGTTCGGTGATTAATTTACCGTAGAGCGCGATTTCTCCTTGTTCTGCCACTTCCTTCGCAATCTCCGGGCGTTTCATCTTGCTCCCTGACTGTCTTCCTTTGATGGGTTTCAGATTGTTAGATGGCATTAGCATACTTTGATATGCGAGACACTCGGAAGAAAAGCACTTTAAAATTTAAAAAAAAAAAAAAATCCCAATAAGCGGAGGTCTTTCATGTGAAGTGTTGAAACAGATTCTCTGGAACCGGTCACTTTATAGCGCCATCCAAACGTCGTATCCTGGGGTGACCTCCGTTGTTCTCAATCTTTATTTCTCAGCGTGGGTTAGATTAATTTATGAATTACTTTGTATTAGTCTCCCACCGTGCCATTCAGGTAGGGAAACTGAATACAGAAATAATGGTCCGAGAAACTGAGCCAAGAGGCTACGGAAACTGTTCAACCCTTACTACAACGACTTAATCATTTCTATAGTGCTACTAAATGTATGTAGCGCTATATACCTTGCGTTCAGGTACTTTCTCTGTCCCTAGTGGGCTGTTTTTTTTTGTGCCTGGGGCAGTGGTCCAACATTTTGATTCATTCTCTCGTGATTCCGTGCATTGACTATTGTAATACCCTTTATAAAGGCATCGCTAAAAAAAGAAATAAGAAGACTCCAGATAATACCGAACACCGCTGTCAAGATTATATTCAATGCAAAGAAATCCGACCATGTTACCCCTCTGTTGCAAGAAGCCCACTGGTGCCAGCGGAACACAGAATCACTTACAAAATTCTTTTGTTAACATTTAAGACCAGACAAAACAATCAACCCGAATTTATTAATAATCTTATTGCCCCTTATAATCCTTCTAAGAGTCTAAGATCGACAGCCAATAACCTTTTCTCTATTCCGTCACTGAAGTTACTATTATCTGCTCTGTTACCGCCCCTTCTCTCTGGAATAGTAACCCAAATCTTAATAATTTTAAGACGAAGCTAAAGACATTTCTCTTCCTTGATGCCTTTGAGAACGAACTGTCCTTTTAAGGGCAATTGAGTTCAACGTTATTATAGCAGCCCCTCCTGTTGTTTTTTTCCCTAATTGTTCTCTTTTACTTTGACTAATGTTGTTCCTGTTTGTCTTCATTTTTAAAAGTCTTCGAAAGTTATTGTTACTGTTTGGTGATGCAATGTTTGCTTAAACTTGTATTTTAGCTAAAGTATGTTTTATGTTTTTATGAATTTGTACACCGCCTAGAAGGTTGATTGGGCGGTGTAAGAAATTTTAAATAAACTTGAAACCCGGTTCCCTAGAATCAAAGTCCGCTGCACTTACCTCTCTAATAGAAACATAGAAATATAGAAACATGATGGCAGACAAAGGCCCATCCAGTCTGCCCATCCGCAACATCCACTATCTCTTCCTCTTCTTATTGGCTAAGGCTCATAACATTTGCATCTCCTCTTCCTATTGGCTAAAGCTCTTTACATCTGCATTGTGATGTCATAGAGATTTATGGTTATAGAAACATAGAAACATGATGGCAGACAAAGGCCAAATGGCCCATCCAGTCTGCCCATCTGCAGTAACCATTATCTCTTTCTCTCTCCAAGAGATCCCATGTGCCTATCTCAGGCCCTTTTGAATTCAGACACAGTCTGTCTCCACCACCTCTTTCGGGAGCCTGTTCCACATATCTACCACCTTTTCTGTAAAAAAGTATTTTGTTAGATTACTCCGGAGCCTGTCACCTCTTAACTTCATCCTCTGCCCTCTCATTGCAGAGTTTCCTTATAAATGAAAGAGACTCAACTCATGCGCATTTATTCCATGTAAGTGTTAAAATGTCTCTATCATATCTCCTCTCTCCTCCAGATTCTATATATGACATCCAAAGCTTCTGAGATGCTTCTGCAAACAAATTGGATAATGAGCTCTAAACCATCAACAATTAGGTTCTTTGGCACAGATTAAAATTTGCATGTGCATATGGATACGCAGTGTTCTATAAAGGACAGTGCCTAACTTCGATGGCATGTGTCTCAAAAGGGGGCGTGGCCATGGATGTGTTGGTGCATTCCAAATTTGGAATTACAGAATAATGCTTAATCACATCTAACCTTGGTGCCAAAATGTCCACCCGCTCTCAGCAGACATAAGTCCTTCTCCCAAAGACTCGCTGTGTACATGCCCTTTATAGAATGCATTTAGAGGGAAATTGTATAAAAAGTGACCAAAAGATAGGTGCCAAATAGGCGCCCAAATAAATAGGTTCTTAAGAAAGGCACCTAACCTGACCAGGTAATTAAACCCTAGAATTCATTGCTGCAGAATGTGATAAAAGCAGTTAGCTTAGCAGGGTTTAAAAAAGGCTTGGCTAATTTCCTAAAAGAGAAGTCTATAGGCCATTATTGAGATGGCTTGGGGAAATCCACTCCTTATTCCTAGTAAAATCAGTTATACTACTTGGGATCTAGCTAGGTACTTGTTGGCCACTGTTGGAAACAGGATACTGGGCTTGATGGACCTTCGGTCTGTCCCAGTGTGGCAATTCTTATGTCCTTATGTGAGCTGAATACAGGACAGTTGAGCCATTGTGACATCACTGCTGAGATTGGCTCTTAGGCATTGGTGGAATGAGGCATTATGACATCACAATCTCAGCTCTGGAATATTGCTGCTCTTTGGGTTTCTGCCAGGCACTTGGGACCTGGGTTGACCACTGATGGAAACAGGATACTGGGCTTCGGTCTATACCAGTAAGGCAACTCTTATGTTCTTATGTGAGCAAAGTATAGGACAATCGAGCCATTGTGACATCACTGATGAAGTTGACTCTTAGGCATTGGTGGAATGAGGCGTTATGACATCACAATCTCAGCTCTGGAATGTTGCTACTCTTTGGGTTTCTGCCAGGTACTTGGGAACCAGGTTGGCCACTGTTGGAAACAGGATTCTGGGCTTGATGGACCTTCGGTCTGTCCCAGTACGGCAGCTCTTATGTTTTTATATGCGACACTCATAGAATTCCTATGAGTGTCGGAGCTGTTACCATCGCGGCTGGCGCTAAAAAAAGTGCTACGGTTTTGTAAAAGTGGGGGATTACTCCTCACTCCCCTTTTATACTGCTCCCCCCCCCCTGGCAAAAGGAGGCTCCATCTCCCACTATCCACACACTCACACTTAATAACCCTCAATATAATCTAGCATCCCCTGCTCTGTAGCAGAGGAATTCTTTATGGGGGAGGGGGCCAAATCCCAGCCCTAATTCTGAATGATCTGGTGGCCCAAATGATGTAAAATCAAACTATTCCTGCTCCTGTTTATACACAGAAAGGGAAGTATAAATTTTTAAAAAAGCAACATGTTTCCTCCCTTCCCCACTTCCCCCCCCCCCCAAACCCAGTGGGTAACAAGCAAGGTTATGCCAGGTGAATGACATCAGATGAAAAAAGATGGTGACAGAAGTAGTGTTAATTGTATATAAGAAATGAAGAAAGATTTTGATTAGCATGCGAACAAAGTCAGTCCAGAATCCTCCCTTAAATGGAAATTCTACATTTTCAAGGCTAATGCAGGAGAAAATGAGCACTTAAGACAGAAATGATTTTCTTTTCCTCTGTAACTGTGTTGTGCAAATGATTTAATAAATTCACTCTGGCTTGATTCTGTGAGTTTGTTTAAGAAATGGTTTCTTACCCGGTTTCAAAATACTCATCGTTCCTGAAAGGTCTTTACTGAAATCCTCCGAGCAATGTCTGATCTCTGTTTACATGTTCCGCACAGATTTCGCAGGCCGTGACGTCTGCTCAAGCGTCCCTAAAACAGAGGACCGTAATGGAAACAGTGACCACAGTCACCACCCGAGAAAAAATCCTGGTTAAGCACGCTAAAGAGGAGCTGCCCCCACCCCCACCCCAGAAGAAGAGGCAGGTCATCGTGGATTCTGAATTCAGGAAAAGGTGAGCCCCATTTGGGAAGGGGACGGTTTGTGGGCGTTCCGATTCTTGTGCCCCTGCTTGGAACTTCAAATTCATAGTCATCTGTTCTGTTGTATGAAATATACTGTATGACTTTCATCGGCTCTACTATGACTATTTCATGGTATGTTCATTGAGCTGATCCTTTTGGGATAGGAGGGTTGTCTGCTGATGTTAATGTTACGTCAGTTTGTTATGTAATCTGGGGCTGTCAATTTTAATTTTTGTAAAATTTTTGTGTATATTTAGGAATGTGTTAATGTGCTTTGCCTTGTAAAACGCGGATTATAAATAAAAAAATCCAATAGTCAGTGATTCCCCTGCCCCATTCCTCCCTTACCACAAAAAAAGGAAATCTATGCCATCTTTATGCATGTGGTATTTGTACAGACTCGAGAATGACACGGTGACAAAACTCATCACCGTTCCCGTCCCTGTGGATAACCGCAGGAAACCATCCAGTATTATTCTATAGTGTCTACCTCTTCCTCAGTCCCTCTACACCAGTATTCTTCAATGCAAGGCTTTAGGGTCAGTTACTGGGCCCATTTATACTCTGATTCTTATGAACCCATTGTGACATCACTGATGAGGTTAGCTCTTAGGCATTGGTGGAATGAGGCATTATGACATCACAATCTCGGCTCAGGATACCAGAGATTGTCATCCTTTAGAGTCTATCTCAACCTCAATCCCTCTACATCAGCATTCTTTGATTTTTAAGGTTTTAGTTATGAGCTTTTAGCTTTATCAGTTTTATTCAGTCTGTAGCATTTTTAATTATTGTAAACCGCATAAAACTTTACGGTCCTGCGGTATATAAACTTTTATTATTATTCTTCTTCTTCTTCAATGCAAGGCTTGAGGGTGAGTGGCTGAGTCCATTCATCCTCTGATTCTTCCCTCTCTCCTTAAAGAATGACATGGAGATGGTTTCCCGTGGTTTTCCGCGAGGATGGGAACGGTGATTAATTTTGTCGCTGTGTCATTCTCTAGTACAGAGTAGATGGGAATAGTGACGGACCCATTTGTGGCTGGGAATTATTAAAATTAATAAGAGGAAAGTAGATGACATTCTTTGTTGAACAGACTCGCCACTTCATCGATCTTTCATTTAACAAGGATGAGAGATCCCGCTGCTCTGTCTTTCATAGATGTATGGTTTGCCATTTTAGAGACTTAACCCCCCCCCCCCAACAAAGCTGGAAACAGTATCACGTATCACGTCTTTAGAAGATTAGATTCCTTCGTTTCCTCCTTCTCTTTGTTTAACGGAAAACCTGGTCCCCGAATGCAATTTCTTAAAACTAAACGAAAGTTGATTACTTATCGCTCGTTATTATTCATGTGCTTTGTTTCATTGTCTTTTGCAGGTTTTCAGAGCGATTTGCTTTTCTTTTCTTTTTTCTTATACTTTCTTGCGGCGTTTGAATTTACCTAAGTTGTGCCTGAATATGGGGGAAATTGACAGATAAATAAGAATATGCGGTGGCAGCCAAAAAAGCAAACAGGATGCTGGGAATTATTCAAAAAGGGATGGTTAACAAGACTAAGAATGTTATAATGTCCCTGTATCGCTCCATGTGTGACCTCACCTGGAGTATTGCGTTCAATTCTGGTCTCCTTATCTCAAGAAAGATATAGTGGCGCTAGAAAAGGTCCAAAGAAGAGCGACCAAGATGGTAAAGGGGAAGGAACTCCTCTCATACGGTTAGGGCTCTTCATCTTGGAAAAGAGAAGGCTGAGGGGAGATAGGATCGAAGTCTACAAAATCCTGAGTGGAGTAGAACGGGCACAAGTGGATCAATTTTTCACTCCGTCAAAAATGACAAAGATTAGGGGACACTCGATCAAGATACAGGGAAATACTTTTAAAAGCAATAAGAGGAAATATTTTTTCACGCAGTTTAGAACATAAAAGCATAAGAATTGCCGCTGCTGGGTCAGACCTGTGGTCCATCATGCCCAGTAGTCCTCTCCCGCGGCGGCCCTTAGGTCAAAGGCCAGTACCCTAACTGAGACTAGCCCTACCTGCGTACGTTCCGATTCAGCAGGAACTTGTCTAACTTTGTCTTGAATCCCTGGAGGGTGTTTTCCCCTATAACAGCCTCCGGAAGAGCGTTCCAGCTTTCTACCACTCTCTGGGTGAAGAAGAACTTCCTTATGTTTGTATGGAATCTATCCCCTTTCAACTTTAGAGAGTGCCCTCTTGTTCTCTCTACCTTGGAGAGGGTGAACAACCTGTCTTTATCTACTTTGTCTTTAGTCCCTGGAGGGTGTTTCCCCCTATAACACACTTCGGAAGAGCATTCCAGTTTTCCACCACTCTCTGGGTGAAGAAGAACTTCCTTACGTTTGAATCTATCCCCTTTCAACTTTAGAGAGTGCCCTCTCGTTCTCCATACCTTGGAGAGGGTGAACAACTTGTCCTTATCTACTAATTCTATCCCCTTCAGTACCTTGAATGTTTTGATCATGTCCCCTCTCAATCTCCTCTTTTCAAGGGAGAAGAGGCCCAGTTTCTCTAATCTTTCACTGTACGGCAGCTCCTCCAATCCCTTAACCATCTTAGTTGCTCTTCTCTGGACCCTTTCGAGTAGTACCATGTCCTTCTTCATGTACAGCGATCAGTGCTGTACGCAGTACTCCAGGTGAGGGTGCACCATGGCCCAGTATAGCTCAGGAACACAATGCCAAAGGTTGTAATTAGAACATATAGTGTAACTGGTTTTAAGAAAGGTTTGGACAACTTCCTGGAGGAAAAATCCATAGTCTGATATTGAGAAAGACATGGGGGAAACCACTGCTTAGAATGTTGCTACTCCTTGGGTTTTGGTCAGGTACTAGTGACCTGAACGGGCCATTGGGCTTGATGGACCATTGGTCTGACCCAGTAAGGCTATTCTTATGTTCTTTTGTTCTAACAGTCTGTTCTATAAATGTCACCTGAAATTCATATCTTCGTGTGGGAATCCACAAGGAGAAGGACCCACGTCACAACTTAAAGATTTTAAATGCCTCACCACAAACTGAATGTCTTTCAATGTTATTGTTCAAAACTCAATCCAAGAACATACAGTAGAATCTCAGTCAACCGGTACTTGGTGAACCCAACCGGCCAAAAAATGCCAGGAAAAAAATTAAAAAGTCCCCCAAAGCACCAAGGGCAGCGCTTCTCAGCCGCAAACCCCCTAAACCCCTCCCTCCCTCAAACCCTGAAGCACTAGAAGTGGTGGAAGTCCTTAGCCGTGAACCCCACCTCCCTCCTGACCTGAATCACCAGCACGGCAGCGGTCCTGAGCCGCAAATCTCCCCTCCTTGAAGCCCTAAAGCAGCAGAAGCAGGTGGTGGTCTTGACCCTCCTCACTCCCTCCCTCCTTTCCTTGCTCGAAGTAGCAGCCAATCAACAGGAGGCACTGCTCAAAACAGGATGCTCATGGCCAGCCCTGGCAGAGCCTTTTCTCTGAGGTGTCATTTCCGACGCCCTGAAATTATCCAAACCTTTTTTAAACCCTGCTAAGCTAACTGCTTTTACCATATTCTCTACAATAACAATGACACTTACCAGATCTTTTTCCCTGGGTGTTGACTCCTAATGTGTAGCTGTCGTTTGGGTTTCTCTATCCTGCACGCATCACTGTGCACTTGCACACATTAAATGTTTGCTTATGATTCAATTACTTCAATATTGACTGGACAGAGGCTTCCAAAATGAAGCATTTCGCTGTATGATGACTGCCAAAGAAGTGTGCTTAATGTCTCATGTAAAGCTGTAACTCTCGTATTATAATAATCAGCCAAAGTGTCACAGGATGGTACTTCTTGACAATCAGTTTAGCTGAAACATAATCACACAACACAAAGTTAAGAGGCCCTGTACATTTTAACTAGCTGTGAACAGTCAGTTTGCAGTGGTTGTAATGACTCCTCTGTGGTTGCTCTTCTTAACTCCAGCCAAGAAGCTGATTTTCACTCTTTAGAAACAGAAACCAGCTTCTGTGCAGAGATGGCTTCCAAAATGGGACTCACTCAAAATCCCAGGTATCTACTGAAGTGATGATCGGTTTCAGCTGCTTCAGAATCAGCACAAAGTGCGTATAATTTTTCCGTGTCAGTAATACCACACCATAACATCCTTTATATAGTTCTGCAACATTCCTTAAGATTAGGGTTGCCAGATTTTCCAATCGGAAAATACGGATCCCCCTAGACCCGCTCCCAGGCCTAAAGTAGACGTGAGGAAGATAAAAAGCAGAGTCGGGAGCAGAAGTTAGCTTTGCTTTGGAGAGGGATGACATAATTAAATGGCTCTCCTTGTGTGACCTCAGTGACCGCACTGGCAAGATAAAACTCAGGATGAGGAAGTGATGTCATCGAGGCTCGTCGCAGCCCCCCGATGCTGTTTTTCTGTTTTAATCGCGCCTCCGAGCTCCCGCGTTTGCAAACGAGCTTCTGTCCCACGGGGATTCTGCAGGGAGTACAGTGATGGTGACGAGAGAAAAAAAAACAAACTGACTTGAAAGCCTTCTCGTCACCGCTTTTGAGTGGGCGGTCTAAATCTGTGGCCAAAATGGCGCCGGAGCATGCTGAGATTGCGGCGGACCAGCCGGCCGAGACCGCACCGCCGAGTTTCCACCAGGAAATGCGCGGCTGGTTCCAGGAGGTAAAAAATGAGCTCTCTGCGGTCCGTGCAGACATCCATGGGGCCATAGCGGATCTGAAGCGCGATGTTGGCGATATTGGCAGCTGACTGGGGGAAACTGAAAGCGTTGTGGAAATCCATGGTGTTGAATTAACCCAGTTGAAGGGCCGGATTGCAACGCTGGAGGATCGCGCAGAAATCACCACCCTAAAAATAGAAGACCTGGAGAATCTCTCCAGGCGCTGCAATCTCCGCTTCAGGGGAGTGCCAGATACCGTGTCAGATTGACTACATTTGCATCAAGGCCCTCAAGGCCGCTGGCTCTCTGGTGAAAGTGGGCCAACCTTTGCTCGATCGGGCTTATCGAATTGCGGGATCCCGTGATGCCAACCGACTCCGTGATGTTGTGGCCTGATTTTACTGGTATAAGGACAAGGAACATAAGCTATTTACTCGCATTTTGGCAGTTCGTTTGCACCATTTTATGCCTGACTTCATCCATGGTGATCAGTGTGGATTCATCTCTGGGAGACACCCTGGTGACAATACCCGCAAGGTGTTGGACCTTATTGGGGTGGCCCATCAGTATTCTATTCCATCGGTTCTACTCTTGGTTGACGCCGAGAAAGCCTTCGATAGGGTTGTCTGGCCTTTCATGAGGGGAATTTCTTACATTGGGTGTCCTTGTTGTACGCTGACCTGGAGGCCTGCTTACAGGTCAACGGGAGGTATATGGCCCTTTTTTGGGGTCCGACGCGGTATTGTCGCCCCCTGATCTTTGCCTTGGTGATGGAGCCCTTGGCTGAGGGTATTCGCACTAATGTTGATATCAGGGGGATTGCAGGAGCATAAGATCTTGCTTTATGCAGATGATATTCTATTTACGTTGGCTCGTCCGCATCGGTCTGACGGAAGTGCTTCGGGTTCTGTAACAGTATGGTTCTGTAGCGGGATTTAAAATTAATGCTACTAAATCTGAGTTGCTTAATATGTCTCTCTCCGATCTTTCCGTAGCTGACTGGCGTAGAGCTTTTTCGTTTCGCTGGGGTTCATATTTCACAGGCTCTGGCTGACCTTTTTCACCTCAATTATCCACCTTTGTTGCGGACTGTCTTTGCTGATCTCGACCACTGGGAAGGCTTACGATTATCTTGGCTGGGCCAGATTAATGCTCTGCGAATGAATGTGTTGCCCCATTTCTTGTATCTGTTCTCCTGCCTGCCTCTCTCAATTCCTAAATAGTTCTTGATTAGACTTCAATGGAGGGCTTTTGCATATGTTTGGCACACAAACCGCCTAGGGTGCGGAGGGAGCGCATGTACTGGGATGGGTTCAATGGGGATATGGGTGTCCCTGAGTTCCATAATTATTACTATGTGTTATTTCACTGGGCTTTCCCGTCCCGGCGTTGGGTTTCCTTAGAACAAGCTCTTCACCCACTTTTCCGCTTGCGGCTTTGCCATGGCTTTCTCTTGAAACTATTCAGGACATACAGAAGATTTGGGGACATGTTAGGCAGGCATGGTTCCCGCGGCAGCGTTCCTTTTACGCTACTCCAATTTGATTTGCCCCTGGGTTTCTCTCAGCAAGAGATTCCGGAATATTCCAACGCTGGGAACAGGAGGGACTCCGTGTGCTGGGTCAGTTGGTCCTTGGGGGAGAATTGGTCCCCTTTGATGCTTTAAAAGATACTTATGACCTCCGAACGACGGACTTCTTTGCTTATACTGTACTCAGCTTCGTGATATTTTGAGAAAAAAGGTGCTTCCTGAGTGGGAGGGGGTGGATTCCGCCTTTCTTCAGGATCTAAGGTGGGCCTCATTTCTCGCTTATATAAAGCTCTCCTATATACTCACCTCCAGGTTAGATCTTATGAATACAAATGGGAAGCCCTGTTGGGTAGGAGCCTGGACTTCCAGCAGTGGGAGCAGCTTTATTGGGCAATGCTTCGGATCTCCTTGGCCTCACCGTTGATTGAACAGGGATATAAGATATTATACACCTGAGATGTTGTACTGCCTCTACGTTTATGGTGATGGCCACTGCTGGCGTAACTGATGGGGGGGTTGGGGTCTTTTGGGCATGTAGGGTGGGACTGTCCCCGGGATGGTGTCTAATGTTTTACGCTTACATGTGTTGTTTCGAATGGAGGTGTTTTTACTTAATCATCCTGTGTTAGGCCTAAATCAAGAACAAGGCCAATTTGTGGCCCTGGTTGCGACGGCGGCCAGGCTTTGTGTGTCCACTTTTTGGAAACAAGCTACTTTGCCCACCTGTTCTGATCTTTTGCTAATGACACCTGTGGATCTTTTCATCATATTTGGCATCTCTATGGCTCTTGGAGAGGCTTTTCCTAATTGCTGTTTATTTCTTACTGTACTCTTAGACTATTGCCATTGTTTCCTTGTGCTGTGTATCACTCGGTCGGGGGGTGTTTCTGCTTTGTTGGGGTTTGTTCTTTTGCTATTGGCATTCTGCCTGTGTATTGTTTAGGCTTTGATGAATAAAAATGATTTAAAAAAATGATAAAACACAGGATTAGGCCAACGGGAAGAGCGTGGTGGAGATGGACTGGCATTCAAAGGCATGAAAAGATTAACTGAGCCATCGCCTATTAAATTCAATAGATTTAGATTTCAGCTGTTTGGCTTTCCTTAGACCCTTATTCCAAGTTTGTTGTTTTGCTCCATTCCCTTCAGTGACTTAATTGTTTTCATGGTGGTAATTATTTATGTACAGTAAAACCTTGGTTGCAAGTAACTTGGTTTGCAAGTGTTTAGCAAGACAAGCAAAACATTTTATTAAATTTTAACTTGATATACAAGCAAAGTCTTGCAATAAAAGTACTTACAGTATACACACATCACAACTGAACCAATGGTTCTTCTCTCTCTGACGCTGCGGGAGTGTAGTGACCATTCGAAATGAGCGAGGTCTTGCAATACGAGTACATACAGTATACACGCGTCACGTCATCACAACTGAGCCGATGGTTCTTCTCTCCCTGACGCTACGGGAGTGTAGTGACTGTTCTAAACGAGCGAGGTCTTGCAATACGAGTACATACGGTATACACGCGTCACGTCATCACAGCTGAGACGATGGATCTTTTCTCTCTGACGCTGCGGGAGTGTAGTGACCGTTCTAAACGAGCGAGGTCTTGCAATACGAGTACATACAGTATACACGCGTCACGTCATCACAGCTGAGCCGATGGTTTTTCTCTCTCTGACGCTGCGGGAGTGTAGTGACCATTCGAAATGAGCGAGGTCTTGCAATACGAGTACATACAGTATACACGCGTCACATCATCACAGCTGAGCCGATGGATCTTTTCTCTCTGACTCTACGGGAGTGTAGTGACCGTTCTAAACAAGTGAGGTCTTGCAATACGAGTACATACAGTATACATGCGTCACGTCATCACAGCTGAGCCGATGGTTCTTCTCTCTCTGACGCTACAGGAGTGTCGTGACTGTTCTAAACGAGTGAGGTCTTGCAATACGAGTACATACAGTATACACGCGTCACGTCATCACAGCTGAGCCGATGGTTTTTCTCTCTCTGACGCTGCGGGAGTGTAGTGACCATTCGAAATGAGCGAGGTCTTGCAATACGAGTACATACAGTATACACACGTCGCATCATCACAACTGAGCCGATGGTTCTTCTCTCCCTGACGCTACGGGAGTGTAGTGACTGTTCTCAACGAGCAAAGTCTTGCAATACGAGTACATACGGTATACACGCGTCACGTCATCACAGCTGAGACGATGGATCTTTTCTCTCTGACGCTGCGGGAGTGTAGTGACCATTCTAAACGAGCGAGGTCTTGCAATACGAGTACATACAGTATACACGCGTCACGTCATCACAGCTGAGCCGATGGTTCTTCTCTCTCTGACGCTACGGGAGTGTCGTGACTGTTCTAAACGAGTGAGGTCTTGCAATACAAGTACATACAGTATACACGCGTCACGTCATCACAGCTGAGCCGATGGTTCTTCTCTCTCTGACGCTGCGGGAGTGTAGTGACAATTCGAAATGAGCGAGGTCTTGCAATACGAGTACATACAGTATACACGCGTCACGTCATCACAGCTGAGCCGATGGTTCTTCTCTCTCTGACGCTGCGGGAGTGTAGTGACCATAAGAAATGAGCGAGGTCTTGCAATACGAGTACATACAGTATACACGCGTCACGTCATCACAGCTGAGCCGATGGTTCTTCTCTCTCTGACGCTACGGGAGTGTCGTGACTGTTCTAAACGAGTGAGGTCTTGCAATACGAGTACATACAGTATACACGCGTCACGTCATCACAGCTGAGCCGAAGGTTCTTCTCTCTCTGACGCTGCGGGAGTGTAGTGACCATTCGAAATGAGCGAGGTCTTGCAATACGAGTACATACAGTATACACGCGTCACGTCATCACAGCTGAGCCGATGGTTCTTCTCTCTCTGACGCTGCGGGAGTGTAGCGACCATTCAAAATGAGCGAGGTCTTGCAATACGAGTACATACAGTATACATGCGTCACGTCATCACAGCTGAGCCGATGGTTCTTCTCTCTCTGACGCTGCGGGAGTGTAGTGACCATTCAAAATGAGCGAGGTCTTGCAATACGAGTACATACAGTATACACGCGTCACGTCATCACAGCTGAGCCGATGGTTCTTCTCTCTCTGACGCTACGGGAGTGTCGTGACTGTTCTAAACGAGTGAGGTCTTGCAATACGAGTACATACAGTATACACGCGTCACGTCATCACAGCTGAGCCGATGGTTCTTCTCTCTCTGACGCTGCGGGAGTGTAGTGACCATTCGAAATGAGCGAGGTCTTGAAATACGAGTACATACAGTGTACACGCGTCACGTCATCACAGCTGAGGCGATGGTTCTTCTCTCTCTGACGCTGCGGGAGTGTAGTGACCATTCAAAATGAGCGAGGTCTTGCAATACGAGTACATACAGTATAAACGCGTCACATCATCACAGCTGAGCCGATGGTTCTTCTCTCTCTGACGCTGCGGGAGTGTAGTGATCATTCGAAATGAGCGAGGTCTTGCAATACGAGTACATACAGTATACACGCGTCACATCATCACAGCTGAGCCGATGGTTCTTCTCTCTCTGACGCTGCGGGAGTGTAGTGACCATTCAAAATGAGCGAGGTCTTGCAATACGAGTACATACAGTATACACGCGTCACATCATCACAGCTGAGCCGATGGTTCTTCTCTCTCTGACGCTGCGGGAGTGTAGTGACCATTCAAAATGAGCGAGGTCTTGCAATACGAGTACATACAGTATAAACGCGTCACATCATCACAGCTGAGCCGATGGTTCTTCTCTCTCTGACGCTGCGGGAGTGTAGTGATCATTCGAAATGAGCGAGGTCTTGCAATACGAGTACATACAGTATACACGCGTCACATCATCACAGCTGAGCCGATGGTTCTTCTCTCTCTGACGCTGCGGGAGTGTAGTAACCATTCAAAATGAGCGAGGTCTTGCAATACGAGTACATACAGTATACACGCGTCACATCATCACAGCTGAGCCGATGGTTCTTCTCTCTCTGACACTGCGGGAGTGTAGTGACCATTCGAAATGAGCGAGGTCTTGCAATACGAGTACATACAGTATACACGCGTCACATCATCACAGCTGAGCCGATGGTTCTTCTCTCTCTGACGCTGCGGGAGTGTAGTGACCATTTGAAATGAGCGAGGTCTTGCAATACGAGTACATACAGTATACACGCGTCACGTCATCACAGCTGAGCCGATGGTTCTTCTCTCTCTGACGCTACGGGAGTGTCGTGACCATTCGAAATGAGCGAGGTCTTGCAATACGAGTACATACAGTATACACGCGTCACATCATCACAGCTGAGCCGATGGTTCGTCTCTCTCTGACGCTGCGGGAGTGTAGTGACCATTTGAAATGAGCGAGGTCTTGCAATACGAGTACATACAGTATACACGCGTCACGTCATCACAGCTGAGCCGATGGTTCTTCTCTCTCTGACGCTACGGGAGTGTCGTGACCATTCGAAATGAGCGAGGTCTTGCAATACGAGTACATACAGTATACACGCGTCACGTCATCACAGCTGAGCCGATGGTTCTTCTCTCTCTGACGCTACGGGAGTGTCGTGACTGTTCTAAACGAGCGAGGTCTTGCAATACGAGTACGTATAGTATTTTGTATTTGTAGAACGAATCGTCCGAGTTTCCATTATTTCTTATGGGGAAATTTGCTTTGATAGACAAGTGTTTTGGATTACAAGCATGTTTTCGGAACAAATTATGCTCATAAACCAAGATTTGACTGTATTTCGTTTTCCATTGCGTTCTCCCCAAAGAGCTCACAACATATATAATATACAATACAATTTTTTTTTTTGGGGGGGGAGGGTTTGGGGGGTACAAGTTTTTATCCTAATGCGACACATACCGAAGATCTTCTATCAATATACGAGAGGAAATAGCATTTCTAAATATGAAGTCACACAAGTCATCCTTCGCGGTAGATCACTTTTCAGATGGAACAAGCCCACCACCACCACATTTAAAACCACCCCACCCTTCCTTGAATAAAAGGCACCAAACTAGTCTTACCCACTTCCAAAAAATTAAAAAAAAACCAAACAAAAAACCCACAGAGGCCTTATCTGTGCTAAATCTGCTTTGACCTCACTAGAGGGGGAGTTTGAGGGAGGGAAGATCCCTGACCTTTCAAATCCATGATATTGCATGCCCTTAATTCTGTCTGTGTCTTTAAAACTTGAAAATCCCTCAGTCTTAGGCAGGTCCAGAGCAGTAGATGATTCTGATACATCTGCTTATAAATGAGAATGTAAAATTTTTAAACTGTGTTCAATTTGGAATAATATCAGCACTTGTCAAAACCAAATCCCAAATATAGCGGTGGAGTGGTGGGGCTGAGGCCTTTATGAATATTTAAGTGTTTATTATCTTTCTAATATTTGGGATTTGGTTCTGATACATCTGCAGCTGCTGTCTGAGCAGACGTTGTACCTATTTGCTTAGGATCCGACGCTATTTCATCGGCTGCTTTTCTCGCCTAGAAACGCCCCCGTTCAATTATAGTGAACAGTCGAGTCAAGGAAATTATTGCATCAAACCCAAAGAATCTAGACCAGGGGTGTCAAAGTCCCTCCTGGAGGGCCGCAATCCAGTCGGGTTTTCATGATTTCCCCCAATGAATATGCATGAGATCCATTAGCATACAATAAAAGCAGTGCATACAAATAGATCTCATGCATATTCATTGGGGAAATCCTGAAAACCCAACTGGATTGTGGCCCTCGAGGAGGGTCTTTGGCACCCCTGATCTTGGGGAAGATGCAAAGATGGAGCGTATCGACTGACCAGGAAGTCCGAGCATGAATCAGTCCTCTGCTGTCAGCTGCCGGCCCTGTTCAAAATCTGTTTGCCGAGGGCAGAGACGTTAAAAAAAGCCGATATTTGAGGCAAAGCATAACAATTATCATATTAGCTGCTGACAGCGACAGGTTAACACACAGACGGGTTACCAGGTCAAGAGTAAAACAAAGTGTACCGTTAATGTGTCTTGACAGCCATAACACCAGAGCTTCAAGATCTTCTCTTCCTCAGAGACTTTGTGATGCTCTTGCTCTGCCCGGGCCTTTCCCCGATAAGCTGTGTGACGGGCTGGAATTCGTAAGGTAATGGTTAAGAATGAAATCACGCTGGCCTCTAAGGCAGATGTCCCTGGGTTTGAGCTGAAAGTGAGTTATAGTCGGGTTTCACGCACAGTTCCGGATCCCAAACGGCTTAGAACCTAAGGGATCAGCTTTGCTTTTTGGTGATTCCAATTAGACCTGCCGACGTATCTGTTCGCCAAGATGCTGTTACAGAAATATTTGCGTAAGATCCTTTATGCTAAGTGCACTAAGGCCCAGATTCTATGAAAGACGGCTAAAGTTAGGTGCCTAGATCCAATGGCGTAGTAAAGAGGGGAGGGG
The DNA here is from genome assembly GCF_902459505.1 of Geotrypetes seraphini. NCBI lineage: Eukaryota > Metazoa > Chordata > Amphibia > Gymnophiona > Dermophiidae > Geotrypetes > Geotrypetes seraphini. The sequence continues at coordinate 254,247,608 of NC_047089.1, forward strand.
AAAAGGAGAAGGGTACAGATAAGAGGGGCTTGCCTGATGAACGGAGTCCACGGGGAGGAGCATAAGGGGAGATAAGTCAAGAGAGATATCGAGGGGCACTTGTAAGTCAGTAAGAGGAGTTTGAACTGCATTCAGAAATGGATGGGGAGCCAATGGAGTGACTTGAGGAGAGGGGGAATGTCCTGTTTGTCTGTCATAATTAGATTGTAAGCTCTTCTAAGTAGGGACCATCTCTTGCGTCTACAATGTGCAGTGCTGTGTGCGCCTGGTAGCGCTGTAGAAATAATAAAGTGTTGTTCCTCTCCACAAAGGCAGAAGTTGGGAACTGGTTAATCTTACCTCAGTGCTGGGCAAATGTATGTATTTATTTTAGTACTCGTTTTTTAGCCTTTTACATTAACGGGTGCTAGAACAGATGTGTAGACTTAGGCATTTCTTTCTTTCTTTCTCTCTCCCTGCCCACTGTCTGTCTGTCTTTCTTCCTTTCTGTCTCTCCCCCCTGTCCAGCAGTAGCCATTTTCCCTTTCTTTTACCTCCCCCTGTCCAGTAGTACCCTTTCTCTGCTCCCTGTCCAGCATCCGCTAGGCCGGGCAGCCTCGGGGCTTTTGCAAGGCAGGCCTGCCTCGCATTATCGAAGTGGGCCGGCCTAGCAAATGCCCCGCAGCTGGTTGATGAAACCGCGGCTGCCGCCGCTGCTGGTCCAGGGGTGAGGAGAAGAAGCATCCCGGCAGCGGCAGAAGGCAGAAAGTCAGCCAGCATTGGAGATCGTGTCAGGAAATCAGCTGAGGCAGGCACTGCGCATGCGCGGCACAGAAGCATGGATCACGGACACACGGAGTTTAAAGTGTGCATGCACGCTAAGGGTTTTATTAACATAGAAACACAGAACATGACGGCAGAAAAGGGCGACGGCCCATCTAGTCTGCCCACACTAATGGCCCACCCCCTAACTACCTCCATGAAGAGATCCCACATGCCAAATAGAAACATAGAACATGACGGCAGAAAAGGGCCACGGCCCATCTAGTCTTGCCCACCCCCTAACTACCTCCATGAAGAGATCCCACATGCCAATCCCATCTTTTCTTAAAATCTGGCACGCTGCTGGCCTCCATTACCTGTTGTGGAATATTATTCCAGCGATCAACCACCCTTTTGGTGAAGAAATATTTTCTGGTGTCGCCATGAAATTTCCCACCCCTGATTTTCAACGGATGCCCTCTTGTTGACGTGGGTCCTTTAAGGAAAAAGAGATCCTCTTCCACCTCGATACGGCCTGTGACATATTTGAACGTCTCGATCATGTCTCCCCTCTCTCTGCGTTCCTCGAGTGAGTACAGCTGTGACTTAGCCAGTCGTTCCTCATACGGGAGATCCTTGAGTCCTGAGACCATCCTGGTGGCCATTCGCTGAACTGACTCAACTCTCCGCACATCTTTTTGATAATGCGGCCTCCAGAATTGTACACAGTATTCCAGATGGGGTCTCACCATGGATCTGTACAACGGCATTATGACCTCGGGCTTACGGCTGACGAAACTTCTACGGATACAGCCCATGATTTGTCTAGCCCTGGATGAAGCTTTCTCCACTTGATTGGCAGTCTTCATGTCTTCGCTAATGATCACCCCCAAGTCACGTTCTGCTACAGTCCTTGCTAGGATGAAAATTTATATACCACTTATAGCCTAACTGGTTTACATTCAGGTACTCAAGCATTTTTTCCCTGTCTATCCCGGTTGGCTCACACTCGATCTAATGTACCTGGGGCGATGGTCACAATGGATTTGAACCTACAAGCTCAGGGTGCTGAGGCTGCAGCTCCAACCACTTCAGCACATAAATGTGTCTAAAAGGGAGGATAGAGAGGTTTATGGAATCAAATGGATTACAGGACCCAGAAATCTTATGTAGCTGCCTTACACAAGGGCGGTGTCTTGGAGGGACTCAGACATGCGTAATTTGCAGAATGCCATTAAAGGAGCGTATATCTCTGGCGTTTAGGTGGGTTTATATTATCTCTGTGCTAACACCTAAACGTCCAGCTATGCTAGTATTCCATAAAGAAACTAGGTGCCTCTTTTCTTTCTAGTGATGGTCCGACACAGGTGCCCTCCTGATACCTAAATAAAGGCAGAGAATTATAGATATACCCCCTTTGTGCCCAGGATTGAAAAAGAGTGTTGCAATTTCACTCCCCTTTCCTGAGCTCAATTCAGTAAAAAGAAGAAAAAAAAACCCAGCAAAATCAAACAGCTGCCCCTGGTATAAAAGAGGCAGCTACAGCCGTGTCCATCGGGGATGCCCTGCCTCAGTCCTGATTTTTTATTTTTTTTCAGACGCCTGCGTTTTCTTGACTTCTGTCTCTGCACACACAGATGTCTAAGTATTTTTTTATTTCTGTCAGCAGAAAACGGGACTGGAATTCCCAGCACACATAAAAGCAAGAAATAAATCAAATGTGACACTCATGAAGTAATCCTCATTCCCAGCAGTTTTAGCAGACAGGTCTGGAAAGAGAAGCGTTTGCCTGAAATGTGCGCTCCTCTGTCAGACGAGTGCGGTTATCATACAGAAACCCTCATCCAAGTTATTGTTACCTCGTGAGTGCAAAAAGTGGGAAATAAAATATGCATTTGTGAGATATTCAACAAAAATACCAAGAACTATTCCTGGTCCTGAAAAAAAATTTAAAAAGATACCCAGAGCACATAAGCAGGGGACCTATTACAAAGAATTTGTGAATCCACTGGAGGCTGCTTCAAGCATCCCCACTACTTGGGCCATTATCTTTCATTAGAAATTGAACAAAACCAAATCTGTGGCTGAAATATTATTTGCTACTAGGTTTTGGCTGAACTGAAGCTAAAATCAAAATTGACCCCCCTTCCCTCTCTCTCTCCACACATAACTCTCCACCCCCCCCCCCCCCCCACCTTGGGGTCTAGTGGCTATTTAGAGCAGGACTAATCCCCAGCTGTGGTGACAAAATGGCTGATGGCACCTCCCACAAAACTGCTGCTGGAGGTCCCGGTGGCCATTTTGAGATTCCCGGCTGGGGGGTTTCTCCTGCCTTCTCTAGACCACCAACCATACAGGAGTAGGGGTCTATAAGTGGTTTGGGGAGGGGGGCTCTGACCTATGTGGGGTTCCAAGGAGGAGGGGGGAGTGAGGGGGGCTGCATGCCGCACAGCAGAGTTTCTTTTGCCGTCAAAAATGCATCAGCGTTTTCAGCTACAATCAAATCAAAACCAAATCCGAAGTTTAGTGCTGAAGTCGAAACTGAAACCGAAATTTGGTCATCCTCTGCCTCCTATTTGCCTGCAGTGGTCCTCCTGTTTGAGGGTGACGTAGGTGCAGGTTGCAGCACAGATCCAGACAGACACGTCCCTTGCTGCTCATGGAAACCATTTGGGCTGTTTAGAGCATTTTCGGAGCAACGTACCATTACGCGGCTAAAAAAAGAACAAACAGTCACCTAGGCAAATACTGTACATTCAGCGTCTGAAATACCTTCCACATCTGCAGAGCTGTTGGCAAGGGCAGAGAAGAAGGAAGGGACACAAAGCCGAAGCGGTGCCAAAGTGGAAGCCATTTACCAGAGAGCAAACGGGAATCTTCGACTATGAGAAGGAACCTCAGTAGAGTAACAGTGTTGGTGCAAAATGCTACTCTTTCAGCATTGTCAGTAAAAACAATACATCTGTTACCACAGACACACACACATGCACAAACACGTTAACATAATATCATCCGTGTTGCATGAACAAGTACATTCGCCAGAGGGCGCTCTGTGCCTGAGGTGAGGTAAACTCCTGCGCTCCCCTGTGGTCCTAAAGGCTCTGGGGTCTGTAGTCTGCATGGCTGTAAGGCTAAAAGTCTCACAAAGTTCGGTCCTAATTGCCTTCCTATAGCGCATGAAAGGAGAGAGTGGGGCGCAGTGGTTAAAGCTACAGCCTCACCACCCTGAGGTTGTGGGTTCAAACCCCTGTTGCTCCTTGTGACCCTGGGCAAGTGACTTAATTCCCCCCCGTTGCCCCAGGTACATTAGAGTACCTGAATAAATTCATGTGAACCGTTCTGAGCTCCCCTGGGAGAATGACAGAAAATTGAATGAATAAACAAATAGTGTGAAGTGTCTGTCTCTGGTAATCTTAGCTGATCCTGTGATGTCACAATGCCTCATTCCACCAATAAGAGCCAACCTCAACAGTGATGTCACAATGGAAGAGTGTGGCACAGTGGTTAAAGCGACAGCTTCAGCACCCTGAGGTTATGGGTTTAAACCCACGCTGCTCCTTGTGACCTTGGGCAAGTCACTTAATCCCCCCATTGCTTCAGGTACATTAGCTAGATCAGTGTTCTTCAATATTTTGACACCTATGGTCCGGCGGAAATAAAATAATTATTTTGTAGACCGGCATCGGTCTGCGGACCGGCAGATGAAGAACACTGGGCTAAGTTGTGCCCATCTCCACCCAAACTCCGCCCCAGACCCCACCCCATAATAGTACTAATTGTAACACCATTTTGTCCATCCATTTTTCATATATACACACATGCAATATAATCGTATTAACAACACATAATGGTTAAGCACAAAATTAAAATACACAAAGCACACTGTATGCTTTTCAACATTCATTCCTACCAGAAAACAGATAACCCCATGCAAATGCAGGACCAAAAACTAAAAGTACTAATATTCACAAACAAACCCTACGATGCAAGACTCTTCAAGCAGTACAACCCCAGAGGAAAAGAAACAAATGTATTTCTTCCTGAACAGACAAATCAATCACCAAATAAAAAATAAAAGCATTTCCCCTACCGTTATCTCTCTCCCTCCATGTGCCTTGCCTTCTGGCCTGCCCCCCGGTGTTAGCTTCAGGCCGGTCCACGATGCAATCAATGCAGGGTCTTCGGGCTGGCTCCCTGAGTGCTGCATTGCACAAAGCTGTGGGCAGCGTCCCGCGCCTCATCTGGAAGCCTTCCCTCTGACTTTGCGACGTCTGAGAAAAGGCTACCGGGTCAGGCGCGGACCACGGGTAGGAGCCTTTTCCCATGGCTTTGTGCACTGCCGCACTCAGGGAGCCAGCCCGAAGACACCGCATTGATCGTACCGAGGACCGGCGGCTACAGAACAATCTCTTGGACCCGATGGAGGTGCCGGCCCTGTGGACCGGCACCGGTCCACGGACTGGCGGTTGAAGAACACTGAGCTAGACTGTGAGTCCCCTGGGACAGACAGGGGAAAATGCTTGTAAATTGTTCTGAGCTCCCCTGGGAGAAGAGTAGAGAAAATCAAATGATATAGGTAGACTCTTGTTTACATCCATTGAAAGCTTTGATCTGAGCTAGGATGAACTGGATGTACTGATCCTGCGTCTGCGTACTCACGAATGCAGCATCGTTTTAAAGTTTGCCTTTTTTTTAAATAGACAGACTGTGCATAATAGTGTCTTTTGCCCTTTGGATCAGAAGACTGTCTTCCCCTGGGCTGGGCTTTTACTGCTCTTTGAAGTCACCAGGGCAGCGTTGTGACAGATGTGAAGCTAATTCATTATTTGTTGGTCCAGGTTCCCTTCTTAACCTGCTCCTGTGTGCCACACTCTCCGTTTCAGCTGGGGGGCTTAAGCCTCACGTTAGAAGTTCATTGAAGTCTCTGGTAGTCGCAGTGGTGAAAAATCTAGAGAAAGTTAATTCATCCTTCTCCTGCATCCCAGTCGTTTCTTTTGATGATTCGGGCATCGTCAAGTGATGAGTAGAAAAGTTGTAATGGAGAGCTGACCGATGGGAATGGGCGGAGACTAAAGACCAGGGATTAGTGGGAAGCAGGGGGAAATGGGTAGGGCTCGGGCATGCCCATTGGGGCCCAGGCACGGCACGTGCTCAGAAAAAAAAAAAAAAAAAAAAAATCTCTCTGAGCTGTTGGAGAGCTTATCCGCAAATTGGGAGCTGTTGGGAAAACACCCATATGTGGCTGACTCATCCTGCTGTCCTAGACGGAGAACCTACGTTACAGGTAAGTAACTATACTTTACTTATTCATGGTAGCCAAGAGGGTTACCCAGCTCTGCTCTAAAGGAATATATTTCAAGTCATAAGATCTAGTTCCTAAATTTCGCACAGCTCCAAAGGAAAGCACACGAGAGAAGGTTTAAACGAACTGACAAAGTTTCGTGTAGAGAATGAATGGGCACTGACATCCCTTGCCCTTTGCACTGATTCGTAAAGTCTTTTTATTTTCTCTGCCGCTCTGCTGAGGGCCAGCTGGTTGGTGAGGTGAATTAAGTTAAAAATGAAGAATTAAGGCCCAAATTCTGTAACCAGCGTCTAAAGTTAGGCGCCTATCTAAATGGAATACCGAGCCCAATTAAGCTTTTTAATCAGCACTGATTAAAACATAGGTGCCGATCAAGAAAGCGCGATTCTGTAACAAGGCGTGTCTAAAAATTTAGGCGGCCTTCAAAAAAATAGGCACTATGCATGTTAGGTGTGGGCGTGGCGACGTGCTAGGCGCCTTCTTACAGAATCACTGCTCTTAAAGCGTGCTTAAGCTCTCGCCCCAGCGCTACCTACAGCTCGCCACCTCTTTCCCTCACCCCCTCCAGTATTTCCCTAACTCAATCCTTTTCCCCCAACATGTGCCTTCCTTTTATTTATCCCCTCCTTCCATCCTTTGCCTTCTTCTCTCTCTCCCTTCTCTCCACTTCCATCATCTTCCCCTTCTCTCTCTCCCCCACTTCCATCATCTGCCCTCTTCTCTTGCCCCACTTCCATCATCTGCCCCTTCTCCCCACTTCCATCATCTGCCCTCTTCTCTCTCCCCCCTTCTCTCCACTTCCATCATCTGCCCTCTTCTCTCTCCCCCTTCTCTCCACTTCCATCATCTGCCCCTTCTCTCTCTTTCCCCCCCCCTCCATCATCTGCCTAACTTTTAGTTGTGCCTAGAGCTGGCCTATTTCTCGGGCGCCTCCACAATAGGTGTCGCTCAGCGTGATTCACTAAGCAGCAGCCAATTTGACTTGAATCACGCTGAACAGTTTTCCCTCTTCCTCTCTGGACTCGGTTTGCAATTTTTTTCCCCAGACACTGGTGAAGCCCGGTCCTTCCCTCCACAGAGACACTTCCAGCTTGCTTCCTGACGATTCTTTCCTTTCCGCGTCGTCTCTTGAGTTGGTCTCATCTTCCTTTCATTCTGAACTATGTGCTGGGGGGTTCTTGCATGGGGTTTGCGTGGATTCCAGCTCAACTATTTTCAGATTTAAGGAAAGGCAACACAGGTAATGGTTTTGAAGTTGCCAAATGTCTGCGTCATCGGTGCATGTGCGATCTGAAAGGGCCAGCACTAGCTTCATCAAAGGACCTCGGCTATAGCACTACGACCTTCCTCTGTTCCTCGTCTACATCTCTAGCCTTTGACATGCATCCCTTTCTCCCCCTACCTCCTTGCAATTGGCTGTCCAGTGTTCCTATGGGTGCCACGATTTTAAACGTAGCCGTAACTCGTTCTTGACAGGACGATTTTGTGACCGGACTTTTCAACTAATTTCATCCAGTAAAAAAAAAAAAAAAAATGTCATCTTGAATTTTTTATTAAAATAAATATCCAATTAATATTTACTGTATTTAGGAAAATAGAAGCTGGGGTTTCTTATTTAAGCAGAATCCTGCTTTTGAGGTTATGTTTTTTTGTGTGTGCTTGCTAATATATTGGAAGGCATGTCACATGGCCATCTGTAGGCGAAGACTGAAGAGGCTCCTGGGTCCAGGCTTTGCCCAAATCCAGCCCTGAAAGCCGGGGTTAGGAAGCCCGGGGCATTCGGCAGGCGCTGTGCTCCATCTAGTGTCTGACGCTCAAATCCTTTTAAGATGAAAGTGTCACAGCTGAAAGAGCATCATTACCCTCTTACATTCTAGGTTTTTGCATGGCGAATTGTGATTTGGGGGTTAATTATCAGCAGCTTTCTTATATTCTCTTTGAAAAGCGATCGGGCCCAGTGACTGAACGTCACGAATGATGGGGTGGGGGATGGGAATTTTAGAGGGCATGGAGAAGCTTTATTTTGTCTAAAAGTGGGGGGTGTGGGTGGGGCTTTTGGGAGGGGGTGATTGGATGGTTTTGCCTGCATTGGCGGTGGGGTAAAGAGTACAGGAGGGAGAGTTGGATTTGGGAGGGGGGGAGACGTCAGCCGTTGATCAAGTTTAGGAACTGAGGGGGAGGATTCTCAAAAGTTACCATGCCCTTAACATAGTCGCTAAACCGGTTCCAGCCGGTTTATCTGCCAATATTTTATTGGCCGATTATCGGAACAGCTTTTTCTGAGCTTCCTATCAGTCTCCAACTCTGCCATGCAAATGTAGTATAATGAGGTCATAAATATTAAAATGAGCACTCCGGGCAATTCTCTATCATCACCGGATGATTCCCTAACCTCGTTGTGCCACATTTGCGGCCAGAATTTTCCGACAGGGTCTGAGCTGTCGCAGCCTTACTTTCCCGTCAATGCCTGAGTGCTGATTGGCTCAGGCACTAAAAGGAAAGTAAGATTTGACAGCTCAGACCCTCACTCCCTCCCCCACCCCTTTCCGGGCAAATTCAAAAAATTAAAGACCCCAAAATTGAATGATGGTAGGAGGGATGCCCACTCCCTGCCATCCCCATGACAACCCCTGGCAAGAGGGATGCCCACTCCCTACCACTGCCAGTGATTCCCACCACTCTCTGACACCCCCAGCAGGAGGGATGCCTACTCTCTCTTGCCGCATGGGTCTCCTGCCCCTTCCGCGTAATATCTACCTTTCCGATGATGGCCTCTCTGTTCGGCAGGCCCACCTCTTCAAAATGGTGATCCTTCCCCTTCCTGGTGCATCCAGAGATGCACCCGGGAGGAGCCTATGGCACTGATTGCCCCAGGTGCCTAAGGCCCCTCCTGAGAGAACAGTATAGGAAATTGAATAAATAAATAGTGTGCAAAGTGTCTGTCTCTGGCAACCAGAGCTGATGCTGTGATGTCACAATGCCTCATTCCACCAATAAGAGCCAACCTCATCAGTGATGTCACAATGGCTTCATTGTCCTAGACTTGGCTCATTTTTGCTACATTTTGATTTCTAGAGTGGTGCAGTGGTTTAAGCTACAGCCTCAGCACCCAGAGGTTGTGGGTTCAAATCCCATGCTGCTCTTTGTAAGCCTGGACAAGTAACTTAATCCCCCAGTTGCCCCAGGTACATTAGATCGATTGTGAGCCCATCGGGACACAGAGAGAAAAATGCTTGATTATCTGAATAAAATCCATGGTTGGGTAAAATTTTTATGCATGCTTCCTCTTCCCTCACTTTTAGAAAACTAGTAAAAACCCAGCTGTTTGATCGATTTATAACTTAAGGGTTAATTGTTTCATTTTCATCTTAATTGCATTTCTGACAATTTATAATTTTCTACTGATTGTCCAGTATTTTTTTTTTACTGTAAACCGCCTCGAACTTCTATGGCTAGGCGGTATATAAGAATAGATTATTATTATTATTATTCTGAACTCCCCTGAGAGAATTGTATAGGAAATTACATAAATAAAACAAGACAGCTAGTTTTTTTCTTTTTGTTTGTTTTTTTAATTCTTTATTGATTTTTAATCAAAAACAGTGTCATACAAATGAAAGAACAAAAGATATGTCACATATTACACTATTATCTATACAGGTAACATAAATATCATTCAATAATTTCATTTTCCTGCATATAATAATGTCATAATATATCCTAATATACAATACAAATAAAGAATAAAGTTACCCAAATATCACTATCAATATTTGTTCCCCTCCCTCCAAACGCCCATTCCCCTGGATGTGTAATAATATCCCCTGGATGTGTAATAATATCCCCTGGATAAATAAACCAAAGAAAAGAAGAGATATGATGAAAATACATTATTATGTTTTTACAAATTTAGTCAATGGGCTCCAAATTTTATTAAAAAACCTCACTAAAACCCCTACAGCTAGTTTTTAACATCAGGCGTGATGGGAAATTGTCATAAAAGCCCTTTTTCAGGGGTAAATGACATTTTAAAATCCTTACGTTTAAGTCCTAGCCAAAGTTTTGCAATTGAATGACCAGAAAGGTCTGGGACGCCACCTGCTTCTCTCTCTTTGCCAGCAGAGTTTCATCCTTCACAGCTGGCGGTACTGTTGCATGCTGGTGACCCACACGTGTGCGGCCTGCCGGGTCTTGTTGCTGCTCAGTGACACCCCTGGGCTGTTCCCCTCAGCCGGAAGCACGGTCTCCCTGAGGGCTGGGATAATGCGTATTGCAGCCCTTTAGCTGGATCAGCTGCTGGGTGGGTGGATGCCACGCGGTGAGCCGGTCATGCCACATGCGCACAGCCACAGAATGGTGGAGCAAACATAGCAGAGGTGACTGTGTATGAATTTGGAAGCAATGTCAGCTTTCTCTAACTTCTTATGATAGGGCAGAAAAATCACAGTGGATGTTAAAGGCAGGCGTGGTTTTGATTGCGAACTAAGCCCCTTTACCTGTTCAGAGAATGAGAGATTATTTCTTTAGAAATTTGTACCGAGGGAAATAAACATCTGGATTTGAATTTGCATTTTGTCCTGCCTGCTGTGTAAGGAGCCTAGTTCTGGCTGATAAGGTGAGTCAGATGGTTTCCAGCTGAAATCACATCTGTTAAGCCGTCAGATAGAAGAGGTGTGTTAATGTTTTCGGAAATAGAAAGCATTGCGGAGAATTGAAAAGCCTTCGAGGGTTCTGTTTACAGCTTTATGTGGTAACTACTGAAACGGGTTTTGCATTTTCTTTTTTTTCTGTTTATTTTTAATCAGTTCTTCTGCTTGTGACATTTTTCATTTGTTCTAAAAAAAAAAAAAAATAGTGAACTAAAGCTTTAAGGCCTCTTTTCTTTCCTTATGTTGAAGGTTTGACGTTGATACCACAGAACTTCACAGCTGGATGACCCGGTCAGAAGCCGTTCTGCAGAATCCAGAGTTTGGACTATACCGTAAAGAAGGAAACATCTCAGATCTTGCAGATAAAGTCAATGTACGCAAACGTGTTTCTCCTTTTTGCAGCTTTTTGACCCTGTTCCTACCACTGCTGCTCTATCTGCCCCAAAACATTGTTAAATTCCTTTACAGAGCTGGCCTCTAGGACCCCCCCAACCCCCCACTGCTAAACTATCCCTGGCCTTAATCCAACAACCTGGACCTCTCCTGTGCAGAGGCACAAAAGTAGCGAGGCTGTGGTTTGAAACCAGTACTTTTCCTCTGGGATTCAGATTAGGGTTGCCAAATTTTACATTCATAGAATCCATACCTGCCCATCCACGCCTGTTACGCCCCAGTCCTGCCCCTAATCCCGTCCTATCTCCACCCCCGCTGCTTGCTCTGGTTGGGCAGGAGGGCATCTGTGCACAATTTCAGGGGAAGCTTTTCAAAACCTGGACAAAGTGCTGTCCGGATCCCCAGATGTGTCCTCTAAAGGACGATATGTCTGGGGAATCCGGACATCTGGTAACCTTAATTCAGATGCAAAGTCATCTTAGGGGGCAAGGGGGAATTCCCACACTGCTTACAAGATCACTCCCCCTTGGCTCTCCCTCTGGGATCTTTTCTGGGTTGCAGGACCAGGAAGTGAGCTTAGAGGGAGAGCCAAGGTCGGCATGGAGAGAAGGTTGGAGATGCCGCTCGCGTCAGCAAACTGTTAAAGAGCTACACCCTCATATATAGAGACAGTATTCTACGGAACCACTTCGGTCCAACACAGTTCTGCTTTCATGTTCCACTACATCAGAGATCCATGTTCCAAGACGCAGCATGAAATCTTGATACTCTTTGGGGTTCTAGAATCTTGCTATTCGTTGGGATTCTAGAATCTTGTTACTCTCTGGGATTCTGGAATCTTGCTATTCGTTGGGATTCTAGAATCTTGTTACTCTCAGGGATTCTGGAATCTTGCTATTCGTTGGGATTCTAGAATCTTGTTACTCTCTGGGATTCTGGAATCTTGCTATTCGTTGGGATTCTAGAATCTTGTTACTCTCTGGGATTCCGAAATCTTGCTATTCTTTGGGATTCTGTATGGAATGTTGCTACTCTTTGGATTTTGGCGAGGTAGTAGGGACCTGGATTGGGCACCGTGAGAACGAGCTACTGGGTTTGAGGGAGCACTGGGCTGACTCATAAGGCTATTCTTGTGTTTTTATTCTCAAGCATAGCTAATCCCTGTTGCAGTGGAACACAAAACTGATACTCCGTTGGTTTCTTATTCCTAATTAATTTTCGAACATTTCTCTATCTGTTCATTCATGCTAAAAGTGTAGGATTTGTGAAACAAACTCTTACTTTATACATTTTTAATTACACTTTCTAAACAGCTTAATTTGAAAATTGTAGAAAGGTGTGAAGACTTTCCAAAGGCATGTTACACTTCACACGTACACCGAGCTGTAAAGCATCGACTGGTCTGTCTCCTGGAAACAGAATGAGACACTCTAACATCGTTCCCATATTTTCCAGTCCAGTAGAATAGAGTTATGGGCTGTCTCTATGTCTGGCTGCCCAAGTCTAAGTTTGTACAAATTCTACCCCTTCGACAAGCGGTGTGTCAGTTTGGGAAGTGGTAGCTAGAGCGATTCGCATACTTTGACTACTGGCATTTATTGCAACCAGCTACCCAAAGGCCAAAAAAATCAACCTGAGAGTTTTGATCTAAAAGGAATTCTTGGAAGATAAAGTTTGTGAGAGTTTGGAAAAGTATTTGTGAGTTGTAAGTATGGAACCCTGTAAGGCTGCCCATAACCAAACACTGTTTTCTATGACAGGGAATTGAGGCCACTGTTGCGGTGTGCTTTTTCTTACAAGCACTTTAGGACTCAATCGAAAACTAATTTAAATCATCCTTAGATTATGTTATTTTTAATCTTTTGTTCACCGCATTGAACTTTTGGTTATGTGGTTTATAAGTACGACTAGTCTTTAAGCCCGTTATATTAACGGGTGGTAGAATAGATGTGTCTGTCTGTCTTTCTTTCTGTCTCTCTCTCTCTCTCCTTGGCCGCTGTCTGTCTTTTTTTTCTTTCTCTCTCTCTCTGGCCGCTGACTCTCTGTCTATCTCTCTGGCCCCATGTCTGTCTGTGTCTCTCCCTGGCCCTCTGTGTGTCTGTCTTTCTTTCTTTCTCGCTCCTTGGCTGCTGTCTGTCTGTCATTCTTTCTATCTGTGTCTCTCCCTGGCCCCCTGTCTAGCTGTATCTCTCCCTGGCCCCCTGTGTGTCTGTCTTTCTTTATTTCTTTCTTTCTCGCTCCTTGGCTGCTGTCTGTCTGCCTCTCTCTCTCTGGCCCCTTATCTGTCTGTCTTTCTTTCTGTCTGTCTCTCTCCCTGGCCCCCCGAGCAAACCAAGATTGCTGCCTGCCCCCCACCACACCCCTCCCCCCAAAGCAGCCCCTTTTCCCTCTCCCCCTCCACTTCCCTGTGCAGCAGTAGCAGCTGGACACCTCGCAGCACCTGCACCCTGTCCGCTTTGTCCAGGCCAAAGGACACCCTCCTGCCGTTGCTCTCGCCACCACTCAAACCGCCGCACACGCCACAAGCCACTGCACGCGATGCAAATCGAACACGGCCACGGAGTCACACATCACGCTGTCAAGGATCACGGCGTTGTAAGTGCGCATGCGCACTTAGGGTTTTATTATACAGGATGTTATGTTATGTTTCCCTTTACTTCCGTGTTGTAGGCTATAGAGCGAGAGAAGCCAGAGAAGAACAGGAAACTCCAGGATACCAGCAGAGCGGCTCAGGCCCTGGTGGAGCAAATGGCAAGTGGTAAGTCTATGTAGGAGAACACTTACGAGGTGAGGCAAAGAAAAGGTCAATCCCCACAATGAAGGTTTATTTCATGAAAATGCATGCCACTAAGGGCTCCTTTTACGTTAGGGCTTTAACGCGCATTGAGCTGGCGTTAGTTCTAGAAGCGTAGCGGTGGTAATTTCCTGCGTGCGCTAAAAACACTAGCGTACCTTTGTAAAAGGAGCCCGAAGTTACTTTATTCAAAACCTTATCTATATATATAAAATCGGAGGTATGTGTGTGTGTGTGTGCGTATGTGCTGCGATCATGCAAAAACGGCTTGACCGATTTGAACGAAACTTGGTATGCCGATCCCTCACTACCTGGGGTGATATGTTCTGGGGGTCTCGCGGCCCACCTGCACACGTGGGCGGAGCTACAAACAGAAAATCAGATTTCACCCATTCATGTCAATGGAAAAAATGTAAAATGCTGCCATTCTCACAGTAAATCTAAAACGGCTTGACCGATTTGAACGAAACTTGGTATGCTGATCCCTCACTACCTGGGGTGATATGTTTTGGGGGTCTCGCGGCCCACCTGCACACGTGGGCGGAGCTACAAACAGAAAATCAGATTTCACCCATTCATGTCAATGGAAAAAATGTAAACAGCTGCAATTCTCACAGTAATTCAAAAACGGCTTGACCGATTTGAACGAAACTTGGTATGCAGATCCCTCACTACCTGGAGTGATATGTTCTGGGGGTCTCACGGCCCACCTGCACACGTGGGCGGAGCTACAAACAGAAAATCAGATTTCACCCATTCATGTCAATGGAAAAAATGTAAACAGCTGCAATTCTCACAGTAATTCAAAAACGGCTTGACCGATTTGAACGAAACTTGGTATGCAGATCCCTCACTACCTGGAGTGATATGTTCTGGGGGTCTCACGGCCCACCTGCACACGTGGGCGGAGCTACAAACAGAAAATCAGATTTCACCCATTCATGTCAATGGAAAAAATGTAAACAGCTGCAATTCTCACAGTAATTCAAAAACGGCTTGACCGATTTGAACGAAACTTGGTATGCAGATCCCTCACTACCTGGAGTGATATGTTCTGGGGGTCTCACGGCCCACCTGCACACGTGGGCGGAGCTACAAACAGAAAATCAGATTTCACCCATTCATGTCAATGGAACAAATGTAAAAAGCTGCCAACGCAAAAACGGCTTGCCCGATTTGAACGAAACTTGGTATGCAGATCCCTCACTACCTGGGATGATATGTTCTGGGGGTCTCGCGGCCCACCTGCACACGTGGGCGGAGCTACAAACAGAAAATCAGATTTCACCCATTCATGTCAATGGCAAAAATGTAAAAAGCTGCCAACGCAAAAACGTCTTGCCCGATTTGAACAGGGGAGCAGGGAAAGGGTACTATTAGACAGGGGGGAGGTAAAAGGAAGGGAGAAGGGCTACTGCTGGACATGGGGAGCAGTGAAGGGTACTATTAGACAGGGGGAGGTAAAAGGAAGGGAGAAGGGGAAAAGGAAAGGATTAGGACGTTTGGGTGAATTTCTTGAATAGTAGGGTCTTGATTTCTTTGCGGAAAGCCTTGAGGTCAGTTGATGCTGTCAGTAGGTTGGTGATGGAGGGGTCCAATTTAGCTGCATGTGTTGCAAGTAAGTTGTCATACATCTTTTTTGCGTTTAGTTCCTTTAAAAGGGGGGAAGGAGAAAGGGGATTGGGTTCTCCTCAAGGAATTTTGGCCCTGATTCACCAACCTGCCCGATCCGGGCAGGTCCGACGAATTCTGCACAACTGAATATGCAGATGGCAGCAATCGGAGGAACGCCCCCATCTGCCCGCATGGATCGCTTTTCTGTGATTCCCATCTGTAGATGGTCTGCGCATGCGTGTTCGAGCTGCAAACTTTTTTTTTTTTTTCACTTGCACTGGGGAGCGATATAGGGGGGAGAGCCAGGCCGGGGACACCGATGAGGGGGCGGTGGGGTCCAAGTCCAGGCTGTGGTAGCCTCCATAAAGGGCAGAAGCGGCGAGGGCCTTCCCTGGAGGGACTGGAGCGCAACTCATTTTGGACCAAAGGCTGATATTATTTGGAATAGAGGGAGCATTATTTGTACCTACTGGACCTTGCTCTCTGCCGCCTTCCCTGTAGTGCGAGCCCGTGGGTTTAAAGCAGGGCTGCACTGTGGCATGCAGCCCCGCTCTAAACCCGTGGGCTCACACTGCAGAGAAGGCGGCAAAGATAGTCATACTTCCTGCCTTCTCTGGTTAGAAATCGGCTCCAAAACAGAGTTCAGGACAGAGACAGGAACCGCACGATTCCCGCGATGCCTGAAACCTCTTCCTACACAAGCAGAGAGCAAGGCAATGGAGCAGGAGAGTCGGCAGAGACCTGTGCGACTGGTCCCGAGCAGTTGCTTCTATTCTTGATCGGCCAGCCCAATCAGTGTCCCAAATTTGTGTTGTGAATCGCGTCCCCGCCTACTTTGCATGCGTTTCACCTCATTTGCATGTACAGATTCGAAGCAGATCGCAGGAGAGGTAAGTGATTCATGCCGAAGGGAAATTTGCTCGTAAAGAGTTCGCAAACCGATCGGTACACAATCGCTTTGCTTTGTGAATCTAGGCCTTTTGTCACTAGTGACTTGAGAGATATCCCACTTCCTCCCACAGGCGGGGTCTTCGTGGTTCACCCAGATCTTGTTTCCTGTTCCTGTAGCCTAAAGAGACAGAGCACAGGAAAAAAATTAGGTGTTGGGTGCCTGGGGGTTTATTGCTTTGTGGCTTTTCTAAACCTCCTTGATCTTCTCTTGCTTCAAAGGGTGAAGCACCGAAAGACGTGTTATTTATGTGAATACTGAGCGACTGTACTCTGACTGGTACACCCAAAATGAATGTCAAATGAATCTGTAATGATAAAATACTCGAGCAACGTGTTAGCATAATAAAGCAAGGACTATTTTCCTTATGCCGCATTTTAAGTTGTCCTTGCAGATGTTATAAGACAAAAACATAAGCTTACGTAGCAGTGCATTGCTCTGCCCTGAATGCCAGGGCTGCAAAATAAACACATTTGACACGTAGATTTCACTGAAGTAGCAATTATAATATACTGGCATATAACGTACAATTAAAAAGCCGTCTAAACCAATTTGTGATGTAACTTAATGTGCAGTTTACAAGGTAATAAAATTAATGGATTCACTTCAGGTTATGATCCATTTCCCTTGGGTTCAATGTGTTCGTTCGTTATTTCATGAGCTAGCCTAATAAGAACATAAGAACATAAGCAGTGCCTCCACTGGGTCAGACCACAGGTCCATCTTGCCCAGCAGTCCGCTCCCGCGGCGGCCCGAACAGGTCACGGCCTGTCTGAGACACCAGAAGGGGCCCCCTTGCCACCTTGGTTTCCCATTGAGTTTTATCTTCCCATCGAAGTCCTAACCCACCGGTCTTGCACATGCACGACCTGGTTGGATTTCTATACTTATTACTTGGTTTGCTTTCTATACCTGTGTTACATCCCAGCACCTCTCTCAGTATCCCACGATCCTTTTATCCCTCAGGAATCCGTCCAATCCCTGTTTAAATCCCTGTACCGTACTCTGCCTGATCACTTCCTCCGGTAGCGCATTCCAAGTGTCCACGACCCTTTGGGTGAAGAAAAACTTCCTTGCATTTGTTCTGGACCTATCTCCCTTCAGTTTCTCCGAATGCCCCCTCGTGCCTGTTGACCCCTTCAGCCTGAAGAATCTGTCCCTATCCACCCTCTCTATGCCCCCATAATGTAAACTGGGATGCCCAGGACAGAAAGTTTTGATAGCCAAAGCATCGGTAGATTGATCGATCTGAAATATCACAGTGTAGGATCCTCGCACTGATTTAAGAGCATCAAGGGTGCTGCGGGGGACGCAACCACGCAGAGTGCGAGGAAGATGGGGGTTCCAAAAGTTGTTCCCCTTCCGTTTTCTCCCCTTTGGTGGTCAGGGAAAAGGCCCAGGATGGGATTCAGCTCAGGGGTTTATTTCGATGCCTATAATGTTTAAGTGTGTGAAGGGTTCTTGGCTACTGTGTACTTATGAAATTAGGCCCATACAATTCCTTGCACGCATCATTAATTTGTCAAGGGAAATTCTGTACATGGGGATGAAGTTTAGGCCCTGGGATGATGCGCATTGAATGCGGATTCTATAATGGCATTTCTGTGCGGACCAAGTTTGTCCCTGTCCCCAACCCATACCCACAAGCTCTGTCCCCACCCTGTCCAGGTAGCTCCAGTACTGGATAACTGAGCGCTGCTCACCGTCTGGATACCACTGAATGGCCAGATTTTTTTTAAACCGCAGTGGCTGTAGGAAAAAAGCGCTGATCGACGTGACTCAATATTGACCTGTATTTTTATAGCTTACTAGAAGTGCTCATTTTTATATGGCACTCCCAGACCTATTGCTTTTTTGAAATCAGATGTGTCTATGCATTTTATTGCTCACCCCAGTGCTGTAAAGGTTTCAGAAACTCCTGCTTCAGCTGCTTCCTTAAACTCTGTGTCATTTTTAAGCATTTTCTCAGCCGTAGCAGGACTCGGACTGGCTTGTGCTTCCCCAAACAGACTTTTCTCATTCCATGTCTGAATTCATTTCTTATTCCTAGCTTAAGAAGCATAAAATTTGTTTTATTCTTTTGGGATCTTGCTAGGGCTTGATGGACCACAGGTATGTGAGCCGAGTATAGGACAATCAAGCCATTCTGACATCACTGGTGAGGTCGGCTCTTATTGGTGGAATGAGGCATTATGACATCACATTCTCAACTCTGGAATGTTGCTGCTCTTTGGGTTTCTACCAGGTACTTGGGACTTGGGTTGGCAACTGTTGGAAACAGGATACTGGGCTTGATGGACCTTCAGTCTGTCCCAGCATGGCTGTTCTTATGTGAGCCAAGTACAGGACAGTCGAGCCATTGTGACATCACTTCTGAGGTCGGCTCTTAGGCATTGGTGGAATGAGGCATTATGACATCACAGTCTCAGCTCTGGAATGTTGCTACTCTTTGGGTTTCTACCAGGTACTTGGGACCTGGGTTGGCCACTGTTGGAAACAGGATACTAGGTTTGATGAACCTTCGATCTGTCCCATTATGTCAGCTCTTATGTGAGCCAAGTATAGGACAATCGAGCCATTGTGACATCACTGCTGAGGTTGGCTCTTAGGCATTGGTGGAATGAGGCATTATGACATCACAGTCTCAGCTCTGGAATGTTGCTGCTCTTTGGGTTTCTGCCAGGCACTTGGGACCTGGGTTGGCCACTGTTGGAAACAGGATCCTGGGCTTGATGGACCTTCAGTATGTCCTAGTATGGCAACTCTTATGTTCTTATGTGAGCCAAGTATAGGACAATCGAGCCATTGTGATATCACTGCTGAGGTTGGCTCTTAGCCATTGGTGGGATGAGGCATTATGACATCACAATCTCAGCTCTGGAATGTTGCTACTCTTTTGGGTTTCTACCATAACTTATGACTTCGATTGACCACTGTTGGAAACAGGATTCTGAGCTTGATGGACCTTCGATCTGTCCCAGTACAGCAGCTCTTATGTTCTTATGTGGGCCGAGTATAGGACAAATCAAGCCATTGTGACATCACTGATGAGGCTGGCTCTTAGGCATTGGTGGAATGAGGCATTATGACATCATAATCTCAGCTCTGGAATTTTGCCGATCTTTATTTATTTGGTTTTATATCCTGCCCTCCCAGAAGAGCTCAGAATGGATTACAAGTTTGCATACATAATAAAGCACATTTATACTAGGCTTGATGGACCTTCAGTCTGTCCCATTATGGCAGCTGTTATGTTCTTAACCCTTCTTATTTTGTTAACAGTGAAAATCAGGATTGTATCTTCCTTTATACGTGCATCTTTTAATTCTTTTTTCTTTTAGAGGGCCTGAACGCAGACAACATCAAACAAGCCTCTGAGCAGCTGAACAGCCGCTGGACCGAGTTTTGCCAGTTGCTGAAAGAGAGACTAGTGTGGCTACAGTACCAAAAAGACATTATTGCCTTCTACTCGCAGCTCCAGCACCTAGAACAGGCCACGCTGTCTACTGAGAGCTGGCTGAGAACACAGGGCACCCCAGCGACACAGGAGGAGATGCTGAAAGCACAGCTAGAAAAATGCAAGGTACGTGAATGGCAGGGCTTGAACGCCTGGCAAGGGCAACATCAATTTAAAAAGGTTATTAAACTGAATATATGCTATTATGTGTTCATTTGTTTATTTGTGAAGCGAAGTACAAATTAACAAACATAACATAAAACCATACAAAAGTACAATCTAAAAAAAAAACATAAAACAATCAACAGCAATGAAACATCAACATTTACACTTATCCCTCCTTATTCGCGGATCCAGCACTCGCGGTTTTGCTTATTTGCGATTTTTGACATGCTGGCTCCTCCCCCCCAAATTAGATCATCCAATCACCGATAAAAATTTTGCAAACCCCAAACCTACGTACAGGCAGTGCCGGCTCCACCAAGCTTGAGAAGCCCTCGCCCAATGGGAGAGGCGGAGGGTTTCCAAAAATCCCATCCGGCCAATGGGAGCGCCGGGATGCAGCGCATGGGCAAGCACTGCGGGTCTGGGGTTTGGGTTACGGGTCACGCTGTATGCGCCTTGGTGTAGCAGTTTAATGGCAGCACATCCGGAGTGCGGACTGCGATGAGACGGACAGTCGGGCTCCTCTCATCGCCGGGAATTTAAAGCGGCCGCAGCAACCCGTATGTGTCTTTTGCCCAGGAGGAGGCAGATTCGGGTCACAATTCCGGCTCTCCCATGCTTGCCAGGCTGGAAAAGGGCACCGAGGGCGCGGGGAAAAGACGAGGCAGGAATAACGCCGCCGGCAACAGCAAATGGGAAGGCCACCAACTGGTGGGAAGAAGGAAACGGGCTTTTCCAGTGATGAGGAGCATGCTAGGTCAGCTCAGGGGCGGAGCCTCAAATGCGCCGGCTTCTTTTTTTAATAATTTATGCCATTGGTGGCGATTTTAAAAAAAATTTATTACAGCACGATGATGAAAGTTATTTGTGGTTTTTCCATATTTGCGGGTCTGTTCCGCCCCTATCTACCGCGAATACGGAGGGAGGAGTGTACAGCATACATAAAAGGCTAAAACAAATCAGGACACGTAGAAACAGGCAGTATTAATTCAAACGACAGTCGATACTCGGAAAAAAGCATCAAGAAATAATTGTGTCTGTAACAGCTTTCTAAATGAACTCCTGTCAATGAATTTCCGAATTTGGCCAACAAGGGCATTCCATAGTTTTACCCCTGCACATGAAAAGGTCATTGCACTGGTTTCCGCAGCCCTCCGTTCTTCACCCATATTTCATTTTACAAATCCCCAAACTGGGAAAAACTAACTCTCCCGAAATCAAACCAAAAAGGCTCTGGCCATGCACAACTCTAGAGTCAGAAGAGGGTTTAACGTGTGCCTGAAAGGGTTCATAGTCAGTGGCGTGCCAGACACCAGCGCGCCGACAACAGAGGGCAGACAATTCAGCGCAAGACACCAGCGCCTCGCAGGAAAACTTAGTTTTAAGGAGCTCCGAAGCGGGGTGTGAGTGGGGAACCTCCCCACTTTACTGCATAGTGTTCGCGCTGCCGTTGGGGGGGGGGTGGTTGGGGGGTTGGAACCCTCCATTATAGAGAAAACGGAACTTTTTCCAATTTTGGGGGGGAAAAGTTCCGTTTTCTCTATAATGTGGGGGTTGCACCCCTCACAAACACCCCAAAGGCAGCGCGAACACTATGCAGTAAAGTGGGGAGGTTCCCCCAGACACCCCCTGTCGGAGCTCTTTAAAACTAAGTTTTCCTGCGGTGCGCTTGTGTCTTGCGCTGAACTGTCAGCGCTCGATTGTCGGCACGCTGGTGTCTGGCGCTCGATTGTCCCGTCACCGCATGAAAGGGTCAAATTTTTTTAAGGGATTAAAAACAGGTTCTATAACTGGCACCCAGTGGCATAGTAAGGGGAGCGGACCGCCTTATGCACCGTCTTCGCAGGGGGTGCTGGCACTAGCAACTCTTCTCTTCTCCGCCCCCACATACTTCCTTAAATATTCGCTGGTGCGAGCAGAGCCTTCCACTTGCTGCTCGCACCGGCCTCGGCTCTCTTTTGACCTCATTTCCTACTCATGGGACAGGACATGACGTCAGAAGGGAGCCGTGTCCGGCTATAAGTCAGCTAAATACCATCTCTAAAGGTTCCCCTAACTGGCTGGGCGTGGAGGTGCTAAGGAGCATGCCAATGGGTGGAGCATAGATGGGGCACCAATTGATGTGCGTACCATTCCGAATCCCATAAATTTGCACGGGCCTTCGCTGCATTAATGCACCTGTGTTGCACGATACCCAGGCACCCTTTGTGTCCTGGAGCAGCCAATTAAGAAAATGGAGGTTGTGTGCAGAATTCAGTTAGGCGTTGCTAGGTGTCGCCAATAACATAGACACCATTTACACAACCAGGCCCTTTGTGCATTGTCGGTAATTTTAATATAAAGTTCTATTTAGGGTTACCAGATTTTCCCGAAGGAAAATCCGGACTCCAGGCCCACCAAGTTCTGCCCCGTTCCGCATGTGTCATGCCCCGTTTCGCCCTCCAGCCCTGCCCCCTGACAGAATCCGCACATGCGCGGACGTGATGCAATCGCATCACATAGGCATGCGTGCGACGTCACCACGTCGCGTCCACGTATGCAAGGATGCTCCTTCCCGACGTCATTTTGACGGGAAGCTTTTCAAAACCCGGACAAAGTGGCAGGTTTTAAAAAGCCGTCCGGACCCCCAGAAATGCAGACGTCTGGTGACCCTATTTCTATTTGCACTAACGTAAAGCAAATCAGAAAATTTCTGAAATTCACATTTCCGTGTTTACTTTCTAGAAATATTAGGGAAACATTATACACCAAAATAGTCTGCAGTTTAGCCTTTGGTTTTATTTATTTGCATAAGGAGCCTATTTGCACAAAAAAGATTACATTTAAGAATTTAGTAAAAGTTCTGGGTTTTGTAAGCAAAAGTGGGCTTTGGGCCTAGTCCTGAGACTTTGATGGATTGGCCCAATGCGCTGACTGTGAACAGAACTGGTTCTTGAATCATCTCACAACTCCCGTGTTGTTTATCTACCAATAGGAATGGGTCAGATCAATAAAACTTGACACCATGGAGCAGGGGTGTCAAAGTCCCTCCTCGAGGGCCACAATCCAGTCGGGATTTCAGGATTTCTCCAATGAATATGCATGAGATCTATTTGCATGCGCTGCTTTCGTTGTATGCTAATAAATCTCATGCATATTCATTGGGGAAATCCTGAAAACCCGATTGGATTGCGGCCCTCGAGGAGGGACTTTGACACCCCTGCCATAGAGGGATTGTATTGCCTGGGAATTTTGAACCACTGTCCTCCTAGCTTCGGATATGAATGCACAGGCTAGTGTTTGATATTCAAATAGTCTGAGCAAAAGAAGGCACGTCTAGTAATTGCATATTTAGCTCTTGTAAGAAGTGTGGTCAATCTACTTTTGCATGACATCTTACCACCTGTTCTCAATCACGTAACCTGAAAAAGTGCCTGCAGAAGCCAAAAGCAAATTTCAGAAGCTGGGTGAAATCAGAACATAAGAACATAAGAAGTTGCCTCCACTGGGTCAGACCGAGGTCCATCTCGCCCAGCGGTCCGCTCACGCGGCGGCCCATCAGGTCTGCGACCTGTGAAGTGGTTTCTGTCCACTTCTATAACCTACCTCAAGTTATATCTGTACCCTTCAATCCCCCTATCCTCCAGGAACCTATCTAAACCCTCCTTGAACCCCTGTACAGAGTTCTGGCCTATCACATCCTCCGGAAGCGCATTCCATGTGTCCACCACCCTCTGAGTAAAAAAGAACTTCCTAGCATTTGTTCTAAACCTGTCCCCTTTCAATTTCTCCGAGTGACCCCTAGTTCTTGTGGCTCCCCACAGTTTGAAGAATCTATCCTTATTCACTTTCTCTATGCCCTTAAGGATCTTGAAGGTTTCTATCATGTCCCCTCTAAGTCTCCTCTTCTCCAGGGAGAACAGCCCCAGCATTTTTAACCTGTCGGCGTATGCAAAATTTTCCATACCTTTTATCAGTTTAGTCGCCCTCCTCTGCACTCCCTCGAGTATCGCCATGTCCTTCCTGAGGTACGGCGACCAGTATTGAACACAGTACTCCAGGTGCGGGCGCACCATTGCTCGATACAGCGGCATGATGACTTCCTTCGTCCTGGTTGTGATACCCTTTTTGATGATGCCCAGCATTCTGTTTGCTTTCTTTGAGGCTGTCGCACATTGCGCCGATGGTTTCAGTGATGTGTCGACCATCACCCCCAGGTCCCTTTCAAGGGTACTCACCCCTAGCAGTGTTCCCCCCATTTTGTAGCTGAACATCGGGTTCTTTTTCCCTACATGCATGACCTTGCATTTCTCTACGTTAAAACTCATTTGCCACTTTTTTGCCCAGTCTTCCAGTCTCGTTAGGTCTCTTTGCAGGTCTTCACAGTCTTCCGTGTTTCTAACCCTGCTGCAGAGTTTGGTGTCATCGGCAAATTTGATAACCTCACATTTTGTCCCCGCCTCCAGATCGTTGATAAATATATTGAACAGTAGAGGTCCCAGCACCGACCCCTGTGGAACTCCGCTCGTGACCCATTGCCAGTCTGAGTATTGGCCTTTCACTCCAACCCTCTGTTTCCTGCCTGCCAACCAGTGTTTGATCCATCGGTAGATATCCCCTTGCACCCCATGGTTCCACAGCTTTTTAAGTAGCCGCTCGTGAGGTACCTTGTCGAAGGCTTTTTGGAAGTCAAGGTAAATGATGTCTATGGATTCCCCCTTATCCATCTGGTTGTTTATTCCCTCAAAGAAGTGCAGCAAGTTCGTGAGGCATGACCTTCCCTTGCAGAAGCCATGCTGACTCGCCTTCAGTTGTCCATTGTTTTCTATGTGTTCACAGATTTTGTCCTTTACCATTGCTTCCATCATCTTCCCTGGAACTGAGGTCAAGCTTACAGGCCTATAGTTTCCCGGGTCACCCCTTGATCCCTTCTTAAAGATGGGTGTGACATTTGCTATTTTCCAGTCCTCTGGGATCTCCCCTGTCTTTAGGGAGAGGTTGCATATTTGGCGAAATGTCTCTGCTATTTCGTTTCTCAGTTCTTTTAGTACCCTTGGGTGGATGCCGTCCGGGCCTGGTGATTTGTCGCTCTTCAGTCTGTCTATCTGTCTGAGGACATCCTCTTTGCTTACCTCTAGTTGTACCAGCCTTTCATCGTGTTCTCCGTTCATAATTACCTCGGGTTCCGGAATATTGGATGTGTCCTCTCTGGTGAAGACTGACGAGAAGAATTTGTTTAACCTGTCAGCTATCTCTTTTTCCTCTATTATCGCTCCTTTCCTGTCTCCGTCGTCCAGTGGTCCCACTTCCTCTCTGGCTGGCTGTTTCCCTTTCACATACCTGAAGAAGGGTTTGAAGTTTCTTGCTTCTCCTGCCAATTTTTCCTCATATTCTCTCTTTGCTTTCCTGACCTCTTGATGACATTGTTTCTGGTGTCTTTTGTGCTCTACCTGGTTTTCCTTTGTTGGTTCCTTTTTGCATTTTTTGAAGGATGATTTCTTGTCGCTTATCGCCTTTTTAACTGCAGTTGTTATCCATGCTGGGTTTCTAGATCGATTTTTTTTGCACCCTTTCCTAAACCTTGGGACACACAGGTCTTGTGCCCCGAGCACTGTGCCTTTAAGCAGTGTCCAGGCTTCCTTTACGGTCTTCACCTTCCCTGAGTTGTTATTGAGCTTTTTTCGTACCATTTTCCTCATGACCTTGTAGTTTCCTTTTCTGAAGTTGAGTGCAGTCGTTGTGGTTCTTTTCACCTTTGATGTTCCCATTTTTAATTTGTACTGGATCATGTTGTGATCGCTGTTTCCTAACGGTGCTAGTACCACCACTTCCTTTGCGGGTCCCTCTAGCCCGTTGAGGATTAGGTCCAGGGTGGCCTCCCCTCGCGTTGGTTCCGTGACCAGCTGCTCCATGAAACAGTCCCTTATCGCCTCTAGGAATATAGTTTCTTTCGTGCAATTTGAGTGCCCAATGTCCCAGTCTATTCCTGGATAGTTGAAATCCCCCATAACCACCACTCTTCCACTTTTGCTCATCTGTCTCAGTTCGGCCTCCAGGTCCAGGTCGATTGCGTCTGGCTGTCCTGGTGGTCGATAGTACAGTCCCAATTTGATGTCAGCTCCTTCCCCTCCTGTCAGCTTAACCCATAATGACTCCAGACCGTCTGCCCTTATTGTTGATTCTGTTCTGGATGAAGGGATAGAGTCCTTTATATACAGTGCTATTCCTCCCCCCTTCTTGTGTGCCCTGTCCCTCCTGTAGAGTTTGTACCCTGGTAGGGCCACATCCCATTTGTTGTCCTCCGACCACCATGTCTCTGTGATTCCAATTATGTCTAGGTCCTTATTTCCAGCTATAACTTCTAGCTCCCCCATTTTAGTCCTTAGACTCCTAGCAAACAGAGAAGACATGTTTGCCATGTACTGTGCTTATCTCATTACTTAGCAACAAAGAAAAAAACCACTCTAATTAGACCTTATCAGTAAACTGTATGAATGATATAAATAGGTCTACAAAATTTTTGCTCAGAATCATAGAGGGGTGACTGGGGAAAACCCCAGAAAAACCACCTCACCGCCCAATCATCGCATGTGAAGTAGACAAAAGATTATATCATGTCGTAAAAAAATTTTCATATATAGAAGGCCACTAAGGCTGAACAGGTTCTTTGAATGGCAAACGTCAAAGCATATTTAAAGAAACTCAGCAAACTTAACTTTCAGCTTGCATGCTTTGACATTTGCCATTCAAACAACCTGTTCAGCCTTAGTGGCCTTCTATATATGAAAATTTTTTTACGACATGGTATAATCTTTTGTCTACTTCACATGCGATGATTGGGCGGTGAGGTGGTTTTTCTGAGGTTTTCCCCAGTCACCCCTCCATGATTCTGAGCAAAAATTTTGTAGACCTATTTACATCATTCATACAGTTTACTGATAAGGTCTAATTAGAGTGGTTTTTTCTTTGTTGCAATATACCTTCTTTATATAATCTAATCTAATCCTTAGGTTTGTATACCGCATCATCTCCACGTTCGTAGAGCTCGACGCGGTTTACAGTAGGAGAAATAGGAAGGAACTACAACAGAGGGTTAGAGGTAGAAGTGTGAAGAAAATTTAGAGGACTTGGGATGCCAAGATAGAAGAGTTTCCTTGATTCCTAAGTTGGAGGGAGACTTACATTTTTTGAGAAAAGCCAGGTTTTCAGATGTTTGCGGAAAACTTGGAGAGAGCTCAAGTTTATCACTCTTTTTTGCTACATTTGTTTCAAATTTACCCCCTTTTCTATAGTTATCTCATTACTTAAGCAGGTGATTTCTTGACTCTTGGTCTTCTAGGATGAAACCTGTCGGTTGACGGCTCTTCAGCCTCAGATGGAACGTCTGAAAGTCCAGGGCATGGCCCTGAAAGAAAATGAGCAAAGGCCGATGTTTCTGGAAGCGGACTTAACGGCTTTTACCAACCACTTCGACCAAGTTCTTGCTGATCTGAGGGCCAGAGAGAAGCAGCTGCAGAGTGGTGAGTGGCGGGACCAGGGCATGGAAGAGAATCAGAAGTGGTTGCTCCAGCACGGGCTCATGTTTTGCCCCCGTCCACATTAGGCTGGCTGTGGTGGTATTAGCTCTATGAGCAATGACGCTTTTACCTAGGTTTACCAGATGTTCTCCTTTTTCCTCCGCCACTTTTTCCGGGTTTTGAAAAGCTCCCAACAAATCGCCGTCGGGCAGGCAGCGGGGATGAGGTGGGCTGAGGCAGGGCTGGGTGGGCCTGGGGGCAGGGCTAGGGGGTCCGGATTTTCTGTTTGGAAAATATGACAACCCTACTTTTACCACTGGCGATAAAAAAAACCTAACTCGGCTTCATAAGGGCGGGGGGGAGCAAATGAACTGGAGAATGCGGTGTTCCCTGAAATAAGTGGTGGCTATTTTGTTTATGATTCTCCTCTTTTTTTTTAAGGGGGGGGGAAATTCAAGGCCTTCTTTTTTTTCTCTTTGAGCTTTCTATCCTATTTCGTTTCTCTTCTGTTCCATCTTCTCTCCCTGTGAGTAAAATGTAGGGATGCGCATTTGTTAGCAAATTGTTCAGTTCGTTAATGATCCTTAAAAAATGTAGTATTCACTAAATTGATAACATCTGCCAAAGTAATCATAGCAATTGCAGAAAGAACATTCTGGACTCCGGCTCTTTAGAAAAAAGGTGCCAATCAAAGTGTGACATGGAAGTGGAGGAGTGGCCTAAAAGAACAGTAAGCTGAGGGCCAAGGGAACCAGGTTCAATTCCCACCACAGCTCTTCGTGACCCTGGGCAAATCATTTACCCCTCTATTGCCCCAGGTACAAAACTTAGACCGTGAGCCCACTGGGGACAGAGAAAGTATCTAGATGTAATATGCAGGCCACTGCGGCTGTCAGCAAAACAATGTGGAACCAATCCCTGGACGCCCAAAAGCGAAAACGATGATGTTTATTAATGCAAAATTAAAATGCAATGCACAATGTAATAAAAGCCAACAAATAGCTTCAAATAATAAAGTCACTTGCTTTAAACAGATATCCATACCCTACACGGGCCGTGTTTCGGCAATATTTGCCTTCTTCAGGGGTCCTTAAATCTAATATAATAAAGCCCTAAGCGCGCATGCGTGCTCCCGTTTTCCGTGCGCTGTAGGGCACCGCAGGTAGGAGTGCGCATGCGCGAGAATCCCCCCGAGGCGGATGTCGGCCGCTGCAGGCCGCGGCGAAAGATGGCTGAAGCCTGGCTTCCCAAACGCAAGAGGACGCGTCTTGCTTCTGTATGAGGAATAGCCATTTATAACTGCAGCGGTCATAGAGCCTGGAATGTACTATCACGTTTGCCTCTTAGGGGGGGGGAGGGAGAGGGGTAAGTCACCATTGAGGGTTTATGGGGGGCGGTCATGTATTTATCCCTACAGCAGTTTGGCCATTATCACAAATTAAAAGCCTGCCCTGAAACACTCTGACATGCCCCCTTGAGATTTAGATGAACTGCAGTTTTGCCCCAAAAACGTCTGCCTGCCACTTTATGCCATTTTAGAAACTGAGCCCCATAATAGCAACCGGTCCTTAGGATAAATAGTTGGGTTTTCCATTCTCAGACTAGACATATTGCTCAACTATCTATAAGTGTACTCTTCTAGAGAATATTGTAATCACATCATATGTCATATTGTATTAATTATTGGGAGGAGGGTAGGAGAAAATGATTGTTTTATGTATTATTTGTTCCTCCCTGTAACCCTGGGTAAGTCACTTAACCCTCCATAACCTCAGGTACCATAGCTGCATAGTGCGTTTTATGCAGTATTTTATGTTCAATTAATTGTATTGCACTGTCCAAGTTTGGAAAAAGGTGGAAATAGAGAAGGTAAAAGGGGAAATGGGAGCCTGTATATGGGTGGGTAAAAGGAAGGGAGAGGGGTTACTGCTGGACAGGGGGAGCAGGGAAAGGGTACTATTAGACAGGGGGAGGTAAAAGGAAGGGAGAAGAGCTACTGCTGGACAGGGGGAGCAGGGAAAGGGTACTATTAGACAGGGGGAGGTAAAAGGAAGGGAGAAGAGCTACTGCTGGACATGGGGAGCAGTGAAAGGGTACTATTAGACAGGGGGGATGTAAAAGGAAGGAGAAGGGCTACTGCTGGACATGGGGAGCAGGGAAAGGGTACTATTAGACAGGGGGGAGGTAAAAGGAAGGGAGAAAGGCTACTGCTGGACATGGGGAGCAGGGAAAGGGTACTATTAGACAGGGGGGAGGTAAAAGGAAGGAAAAGGGCTACTGCTGGACATGGGGAGCAGTGAAAGGGTACTATTAGCCAGGGGGAGGTATAAGGAAGGGAGAAGAGCTACTGCTGGACATGGGGAGCAGGGAAAGGGTACTATTAGACAGGGGGGAGGTAAAAGGAAGGGAGAAGGGCTACTGCTGGACAGGGGGAACAGGGAAAGGGTACTATTAGACAGGGGAAGGTAAAAGGAAGGGAGAAAGGCTACTGCTGGACATGGGGAGCAGTGAAAGAGTACTATTAGACAGGGGAAGGTAAAAGGAAGGGAGAAAGGCTACTGCTGGACATGGGGAGCAGTGAAAGAGTACTATTAGACAGGGGGAGGTAAAAGGAAGGGAGAAGAGCTACTGCTGGACATGGGGAGCAGGGAAAGGGTACTATTAGACAGGGGGGAGGTAAAAGGAAGGGAGAAGGGCTACTTCTGGACAAGGGGAGCAGGAAAAGGGTACTATTAGACAGGGGGGAGGTAAAAGGAAGGGAGAAGGGCTACTGCTGGACATGGGGAGCAGTGAAAGGGTACTATTAGACAGGGGGAGGTAAAAGGAAGGGAGAAGGGCTACTGCTGGACAGGGGGAGCAGGGAAAGGGTACTATTAGACAGAGGGAGGTAAAAGGAAGGGAGAAGGGCTACTGCTGGACAGGGGGAGCAGGGAAAGGGTACTATTAGACAGGGGGAGGTAAAAGGAAGAGAGAAGAGCTAATGCTGGACATAGGGAGCAGGGAAAGGGTACTATTAGACAGGGGGGATGTAAAAGGAAGGAGAAGGGCTACTGCTGGACATGGGGAGCAGGGAAAGGGTACTATTAGACAGGGGGGAGGTAAAAGGAAGGGAGAAAGGCTACTGCTGGACATGGGGAGCAGGGAAAGGGTACTATTAGACAGGGAGAGGTAAAAGGAAGGGAGAAGGGCTACTGCAGGATAGGGGGGAGCAGGGAAAGGGTACTATTAGACAGGGGGAGGTAAAAGGAAGGGAGATGGGCTACTGCTGGACATGGGGAGCAGTGAAAGGGTACTATTAGACAGGGGGAGGTAAAAGGAAGGGAGAAGGGCTACTTCTGGACAGGGGGAGCAGGAAAAGGGTACTATTAGACAGGGGGGAGGTAAAAGGAAGGGAGATGGGCTACTGCTGGACATGGGGAGCAGGAAAAGGGTACTATTAGACAGGGGGGAGGTAAAAGGAAGGGAGAAGGGCTACTGCTGGACATGGGGAGCAGTGAAAGGGTACTATTAGACAGGGGGAGGTAAAAGGAAGGGAGAAGGGCTACTGCTGGACAGGGGGAGCAGGGAAAGGGTACTATTAGACAGGGGGGAGGTAAAAGGAAGGGAGATGGGCTACTGCTGGACATGGGGAGCAGTGAAAGGGTACTATTAGACAGGGGGGATGTAAAAGGAAGGAGAAGGGCTACTGCTGGACATGGGGAGCAGGGAAAGGGTACTATTAGACAGGGGGGAGGTAAAAGGAAGGGAGAAGGCTACTGCTGGACATGGGGAGCAGGGAAAGGGTACTATTAGACAGGGGGGAGGTAAAAGGAAGGAAAAGGGCTACTGCTGGACATGGGGAGCAGTGAAAGGGTACTATTAGACAGGGGGAGGTATAAGGAAGGGAGAAGAGCTACTGCTGGACATGGGGAGCAGGGAAAGGGTACTATTAGACAGGGGGAAGGTAAAAGGAAGGGAGAAGGGCTACTGCTGGACATGGGGAGCAGTGAAAGGGTACTATTAGACAGGGAGAGGTAAAAGGAAGGGAGAAGGGCTACTGTTGGATAGGGGGAGCAGGGAAAGGGTACTATTAGACAGGGGGAGGTAAAAGGAAGGGAGATGGGCTACTGCTGGACATGGGGAGCAGTGAAAGGGTACTATTAGACAGGGGGAGGTAAAAGGAAGGGAGAAGGGCTACTTCTGGACAGGGGGAGCAGGAAAAGGGTACTATTAGACAGGGGGGAGGTAAAAGGAAGGGAGATGGGCTACTGCTGGACATGGGGAGCAGGAAAAGGGTACTATTAGACAGGGGGGAGGTAAAAGGAAGGGAGAAGGGCTACTGCTGGACATGGGGAGCAGTGAAAGGGTACTATTAGACAGGGGGAGGTAAAAGGAAGGGAGAAGGGCTACTGCTGGACAGGGGGAGCAGGGAAAGGGTACTATTAGACAGGGGGGAGGTAAAAGGAAGGGAGATGGGCTACTGCTGGACATGGGGAGCAGTGAAGGGTACTATTAGACAGGGGGAGGTAAAAGGAAGGGAGAAGGGCTACTTCTGGACAAGGGGAGCAGGAAAAGGGTACTATTAGACAGGGGGAGGTAAAAGGAAGGGAGATGGGCTACTGCTGGACATGGGGAGCAGGGAAAGGGTACTATTACTTTACGGAGAGGGTGGTGGATGCCTGGAATGCGCTCCCGAGAGAGGTGGTGGAGAGTAAAACTGTGACTGAGTTCAAAGAAGCGTGGGATGAACACAGAAGATTTAGAATCAGAAAATAATATTAAATATTGAACTAGGCCAGTTACTGGGCAGACTTGCACGGTCTGTGTCTGTATATGGCCGTTTGGTGGAGGATGGGCTGGGGAGGGCTTCAATGGCTGGGAGGGTGTAGATGGGCTGGAGTAAGTCTTAACAGAGATTTTGGCAGTTGGAACTCAAGCACAGTACCGGGTAAAGCTTTGGATTCTCGCCCAGAAATAGCTAAGAAGAAAAAAAAAAGATAAATAAATAAAAATTTAAATTGAATCAGGTTGGGCAGACTGGATGGACCATTCGGGTCTTTATCTGCCGTCATCTACTATGTTACTATATATTAGACAGGGGGGAGGTAAAAGGAAGGGAGAAGGGCTACTGCTGGACAGGGGGAGCAGGGAGAGGGTACTATTAGACAGGGGGAGGTAAAAGGAAGGGAGAAAGGCTACTGCTGGACATGGGGAGCAGTGAAAGAGTACTATTAGACAGGGGGAGGTAAAAGGAAGGGAGAAGAGCTACTGCTGGACATGGGGAGCAGGGAAAGGGTACTATTAGACAGGGGGGAGGTAAAAGGAAGGGAGAAGGGCTACTTCTGGACAAGGGGAGCAGGAAAAGGGTACTATTAGACAGGGGGGAGGTAAAAGGAAGGGAGAAGGGCTACTGCTGGACATGGGGAGCAGTGAAAGGGTACTATTAGACAGGGGGAGGTAAAAGGAAGGGAGAAGGGCTACTGCTGGACAGGGGGAGCAGGAAAAGGGTACTATTAGACAGGGGGAGGTAAAAGGAAGGGAGAAGGGCTACTGCTGGACAGGGGGAGCAGGGAAAGGGTACTATTAGACAGGGGGAGGTAAAAGGAAGGGAGAAGAGCTAATGCTGGACATAGGGAGCAGGGAAAGGGTACTATTAGACAGGGGGGAGGTAAAAGGAAGGGAGAAGGGCTACTGCTGGACATGGGGAGCAGTGAAGGGTACTATTAGACAGGGGGAGGTAAAAGGAAGGGAGAAGGGCTACTTCTGGACAAGGGGAGCAGGAAAAGGGTACTATTAGACAGGGGGAGGTAAAAGGAAGGGAGATGGGATACTGCTGGACATGGGGAGCAGGGAAAGGGTACTATTAGACAGGGGGGAGGTAAAAGGAAGGGAGGAGGGCTACTGCTGGACATGGGGAGCAGTGAAAGGGTACTATTAGACAGGGGGAGATAAAAGGAAGGGAGAAGGGCTACTTCTGGTCAGGGGGAGCAGGGAAAGGGTACTATTAGACAGGGGGGAGGTAAAAGGAAGGGAGAAGGGCTACTTCTGGACAAGGGGAGCAGGAAAAGGGTACTATTAGACAGGGGGGAGGTAAAAGGAAGGGAGAAGGGCTACTGCTGGACATGGGGAGCAGGGAAAGGGTACTATTAGACAGGGGGGAGGTAAAAGGATGGGAGAAGGGCTACTGCTGGACAGGGGGAGCAGGGAAAGGGTACTATTAGACAGGGGTGAGGTAAAAGGAAGGCAGAAGGGCTACTGCTGGACATGGGGACAGGGAAAAGGTACTATTAGACAGGGGGGAGGTAAAAGGAAGGGAGAAGGGCTACTGCTGGACATGGGGAGCAGGGAAAGGGTACTATTAGAAAGGGGGAGGTAAAAGGAAGGGAGAAGGGCTACTGCTGGACAGGGGGAGCAGGGAAAGGGTACTATTAGACACGGGGGAGGTAAAAGGAAGGGTGAAGGGCTACTGCTGGACATGGGGAGCAGGGAAAGGGTACTATTAGACAGGGGGGAGGTAAAAGGAAGGGATAAGGGCTACTGCTGGACAGGGGAGCAGGGAAAGGGTACTATTAGACAGGGGGGGGGGAGGTAAAAGGAAGGGAGAAGGGCTATTGCTAGACAGGGGGAGCAGGGAAAGGGTACTGCTGGACATGGGAGGTAAAAGGAAGGGAGAAGAAACAGAAAGACAGACAGGCAGAAAGGGGGCCAGGGAGAGAGACAGACAGAAAGAAAGAAAGAAAGAAAGAAAGAAAGAAAGAAAGAAAGAAAGGGGGCAGGGAGAAAGAAAGACAGACAGAAAGAAAGAAATGCCTCAGCGCCCCATTGTGCTAAAAGTCTACACATCTATTCTAACACCCGTTAATGTAACAGGCTTAAACACTAGTACAGCAATAAGAACACAGCAGCTGTGTATTGCGTTAATAAGCATCATCATTTTTGCTTTTGAGCGTCCAGGGATTGGTTCCACATTGTTTTGCTGAAAACATTTGTACTAAGGGCCATTGCTGTGGGAGTTTGGACCGTCCTTGTGGCGTCGACCAACCCATAGTGTTATTTGTTTCTAAGATACCATTTTGGCTGTAGCATAGAAACGTGGTAATCAAATGCATTAAGTTCACCCTTATCCCCCTTAATAGTTGTAGTCAGAGAGTCTGATCCATTAAGATTTGACCAGGGGCTTTTATGTGGAAGTACAAAGCCCTAAGTTAAGGGAGGAGTCTTATTCTTCTTCCCCCAGAGGTGTTCCATCTAGGAGATTATCCTCCCCGGAGGAGTTCCAGCAAACAAGATTAAAGAGGAGCAGGAAGTAAGGTCAACCTTAGCTCCCTGCTCTGGAGACTAAGGGAAAAGAAAGGAGGGTAAATAGTGGAGTGCCACAGGGTTCTGTAGTGGGACCGGTGCTGTTGAACATATTTATAAATGATCTGGAAATTAGAACGACGAGTGAGGTGATTAAATTTGTAGATGGCACTAAACCGTTCAAAGTGGCTAAAACACATGCGGATTGTGAAACATTGCAGGCGGACCTTAGGAAGTTGGAAGACTAGGCGTCTAAAAACCCCCCTAACCGAGCTTGATAAAAGGGGGCCACAATTGGGCTCAATTCTAAGTATGTCGACACCAAGTAGTATGGCGCTAAACGCGATTCTAGAAAAGTTAGACGCACATTATAGAATCACGCATAGGGGGTGCTTAGGCATTCTACCATTTAGGCATGCCCTAGTTGTACCAGCTTTTTCTTGGCCTAAATGTCTAAATCAATGCCTAATTTTAAGCGCAATTTATAGAATTGGGGGGGGGGGAGGGAATATAAATGTCACGGATTCTGTGGAATCCACTGGTGGGAAGAGCTATATAAACTGATGCCAGTGTGGATAAAACGATGCTGCTCGTAAATCAAGTTTGAAAAAAGGGCTTAAACTCCCGATGGAAGACGCCTGAGCATATCATTAAAAAATATATGATATACTTATGGAGAATGGGGCTATGACGTTAGGGAATATATATTTTTAAAAATCCATCTTTCTTTAGTGTGGAATAAAAACATTGACTGGCCATTCAAAATTCATAGAAACATAGAAAGATGACGGCAGAAAAGGGCCACAGCCCATCAAGTCTGCCCACTCTACTGACCCACCCCATTAAGTCTGAGTGCTGATGACTTACTTCCTTTGCTCGACCCTCGTAGGGATCCCACGTGGATTCAAGCATGAAGAGAGAATTCAGAAAGCAGACCAGTAAGTGTGTGGAAAGTGTCAAAATGACATTATCAGACATAAAATAAAAAATTGTGTTTATTGGTAAGGTTGTACCTTTGGTACAATTTGATCATCACATCCCTTTGCACAATTTTATTTGCACTGCTTCCACATACATTTGATTTTTCTGCACATCCAAGAGCGTAAAACCTTTGAAATCGAAATGATAAGGTATTTTGACACTTACCAGACAGGACTTAGCAGAGATCTGGGCTTTCTTTCCCACTATAAGGACATTTAGAAACTGCTCTGTCACCTCTCTGTCTCCTGCCCAACCACCCCTCCCTCTTCCTATCTCCGAAATGCTTTCATGTTTTCCTTATATATGCTGATATTGGTCAACATTTGCTTTTTTCTGATTGGAAGAAGAAGCTCATCATAAAATGCATTGAGTTAGTCCAATAAAAAATATATCACCTTATGATTCAGATATTCAAATACTTGAAAGGTATTAACGTAGAACAAAATCATTTCCAGAGAAAGAAAAATGGTAAATGGCAGGACCCTAGCTTTCAAGGCACGCCAACAGAACGGTTGGCTGGGTAACATCATTACGCACGCCTCATCCTATCTCAACTTTAGAAAACTAGTTAAAACGAACCTGTTCAACCGATTTGTAACCAAGACCTCTTAATACCTTACAAAGTATGCTTCTGACATGTACTCGATGCCTCTACTCTGTGTCTATCACTCTAACTTACTACCACTCAACCTGTATCCACCCTTCTCCAATTGTACTCGACGACGTCATTGTAATTATCTTCGCTGATTGTCCGGCTCTTCTTGTTGTAAAGTGCCTCGAACTACCATGGCTTTGGCGGTATATAAGAATAAAATTATTATTATTATTAAAACCAGAGGACATAATTTGAGGTTTAGGGGTTGGAGACTCAAGAGCAATGTAAGGAAATTCTTCTTTACGGAGAGGGTGGTTGATGCGTGGAATTTACTCCCAAGAGAGGTGGTGGAGAGGAAAACTGTGACAGAGTTCAAAAAAGCATGGGATGAACACAGAGGATCTAGATTCAGAAAATAATATTTAATATTGAACTAAGGCCAGTACTGGGCAGACTTGCACGGTCTGTATATGGCCGTTTGGGGGAGGATGGGCTGGAGAGGGCTTCAATGGCTGGGAGGGTGTGAATGGACTGGAGTGAGCTTTGTTGGCGACTTCAGTAGTTGGAACCTAAGAACAGTCCCGGGCAGAGCTTTGGATTCTTGCCCAGAAATAGCTAAGAAGAAAACAAAATTTTAATTGAATCAGGTTGGGCAGACTGGATGTACCATTCGGGTTTTTATCTGCCGTCATCTACAATGTTATGTTATGTTACCTTATTTCCTTGGCAAGTGGACTAACACGGCCATCACACCATTTCGCTCTACACATTAGGAAATTACCTGGAGTACTGTGTTCAGTTTTGGAGGCCACATTATCAAAAGGATGTGAAGAGAATGGAGTCGATTCAGCGAATGGCCACTAGGATGGTCTCAGGGCTAAAGAATCTCCCATATGAAGAACGTTTGAGCAAGCTGCACTTATATTCTCTCGAAGAGCGCAGAGAAAGGAGGGTCATGATAGAAACATTCAAATACATCATGGGCCGCATTGATGTGGAGGAAGAAATATTTTGTCTTACGAGTCCCATGGCATCCGCTAAAACTCAGGGGGGGAAGATTTCATGGGGACACCAGGAAGTATTTCTTCACCGAAAGGGTAATTGATCGATGGAATGGTCTTCCACGTCAGGTAGTCGAGGCCAGAACCACGCTCGACTTCAAAGGACGATGGGACAGACAGGTGGGGTCGCTCCAGAGGAATGCTTAAATGATGGAGGGAGGGTTCTTGAGTGGGCAGACTTGTTGGGCCGTCGGCCCTTTTCTGCCATCATACTCTATGTTTCTATGTTACTCTATATTGTAACTTTGCACAATTTTATCATTGAATTGTTCATACAAATGATGATTTTTTCTAATCATTTGCATTCACCGTGGGCTCCTTTTACTAAGCCGCGATAGCGTTTTTAGCGCGCGCTAACCCCCGCGCTAAATGGAAAAACTAACGCCAGCTCTCTGGAGGCGATAGCGTCTAGCATGTGCAGCATTGTTGCGCACACTATAACCGCTAGCGCTACTTTTTCCCTTCATGCCTACTCTCAGCTGTACAGTCCCATCCCTGGCTTTCCTCCTGTCATATATCTGTGAAAGGTCTAATCAGCTCTTTAGAAATATGCCTTTCCTTTCTCTGGTGTTTTTGCTGTTCTGACTGCTTTTCTTCCTGCTTCAGTTTTCCCAGATATTCTTCTGTATGATCATCCTCCTCACTGCGAAAATAATAGAAACATAGAGTATGACGGCAGAAAAGGGCCGTCGTCCCAACACATCTGCCCACTCAAAAGAACCCTCCCCTTAAAAGAACACTTCCTCTAAGCAATTCTCCTAAGTCAGGGGTGTCCAATGTCGGTCCTCGAGGGCCACAATCCAGTCGGGTTTTCAGGATTTCCCCAATGAATATGCATTAAAAGCAGTGCATGCACACAGATCTCATGCATATTCATTGGGGAAATCCTGAAAACCCGACTGGATTGCGGCCCTCGAGGACCGACATTGGACACCCCTGTCCTAAGTGAACCCACATGTTTATCCCATCTTTTCTTGAAGTCGAGCATGTTGCTGGCCTCAACTACCTGACGTGGAA
Source organism: Geotrypetes seraphini (assembly GCF_902459505.1). NCBI lineage: Eukaryota > Metazoa > Chordata > Amphibia > Gymnophiona > Dermophiidae > Geotrypetes > Geotrypetes seraphini. The sequence goes on from NC_047089.1 coordinate 254,286,103, forward strand.
GGCCATTCCAACGGTCGACCATCCTTTCGGTGAAGAAGTACTTTCTGATGTCACCATGAAATCTCCCACCCTTGAATTTGAGTGGATGCCCTCTTGTTGCTGTAGAACCCGTAAGAAAAAGGATATCTTCCTCCACCTCGATACGGCCTGTAAGATATTCGAACGTCTCTATCATGTCTCCCCTCTCTTTGCGTTCTTCGAGAGAATATAGCTGCAACCTGCTTAGTCGCTTTTCATATGGGAGATCCTTGAATCCTGAGACCATCTTGGTGGCCATTCGCTGGACCGATTCCATAATACTCTGTCCCGCCATAACACACTATTACTATGTATGTTTTGTTATTATTTGCCTCAGATAAATGTGGGCTATATACTGTAGTTTAATAAGTAAATAATTAATACCAAGTCTTAGAGAGAGGAGACCGACAGTCGATGCCCACGTTGTAGTGCTACCATGAATTATAGTGACTGTTTAAAAAAAATAAAATAGTACTTTATTTCTTTTTAGTATTTATATACCACGTATAGCTTAAATGGTTTACATTCAGGTTTAATGCGCACTAAACTGCCGGCCACGCTAGCCGCTACCGCCTCCTCTTGAGCAGGCGGCAGTTTTTCGGCTAGAGCGGGGGTTAGCGCGTGATAGAAAGTCGCGTGCGATAAATCCGCTACCGCGGCTTCGGAAAAGGAGCCCTTATCTAATGTACTCGGGGCAATGGGGGGATTAAGGGCTCCCTTTACGAAGCCGCGTTAGCGGCTTTATCGCACGCGACTTTCCATCACGCGCTAACCCCCACGCTAGCCGAAAAACTACCGCCTGCTCAAGAGGCTATTTCACGCATTAAATTGCTAAGGCGGCTTCGTAAAAGCAGCCCTAAGTGACTTGCCCAAGGTCACAAGTAGCAGTATGGGATTAGAACCCGCAACCTCAGGGTGCTGAGGTTGTAGCTCTAACCACTGCGCCTCACACTCCCCTTTTGTTCATGTGGCCTTTTTGACGGAGCGCTCACTTCCTTGGTAAGCGCAATAAATCAGTGCCTCCTCCTTCCCTACGCCCACATTTTTTAAATGGATGTTTTTTTTTCCTAGGCCTTGTGTTAATATTACTCCTGTTTGCTAATTCTTCCCATTATCTGTGATATTTCTGAGTAGTCTTACAGCAATAGCCCGCATTAAAGAGTAATTAACATACATTAAAATCCTATAATGCGTTAATTGTTTCTAATGTATGTTATTTCATCATAATGTAACAAGATATGGCCGAATGCGTGTTAAATAATAATGAGATACACTGAATGCAAACCGGCTCATTATGGTGGGAAATGGATAATGCCGTTTCCTTTCAGCCTGTGATCTGCATTCCTCACCGAAAGTTAACGAGCCTTCAGCAACTCAACTAGCGTCGTTTACTTTCCCCTGAGAACATTGGGACGTTACTGTGAGAAATAAGAAGCCCCTTCCGAACTCAACCTGCACCCACAATTTTATACTGATGGATGGATGCATGGAGTGACCTTCCAGAGGAGATAGAAACATAGAAACATAGAAATAGACGGCAGATAAGGGCCACGGCCCATCTAGTCTGCCCACCCCAATGACCCTCCCCTACCTTTGCCCTGTGAAGAGATCCCATGTGCCGATCCCATTTGGCCTTAAAATCAGGCACGCTGCTAGCCTCAATCACCTGTAGTGGAAGACTATTCCAGCGATCAACCACCCTTTCAGTGAAAAAGAATTTCCTGGTGTCACCTCGTAGTTTCCCGCCCCTGATTTTCAACGGATGCCCTCTTGTTGTCGTGGGACCCTTGAAAAAGAAGATATCTTCCTCCGCCTCGATGCGGCCCGTAAGATACTTGAACGTCTCGATCATGTCCCCCCTCTCTCTGCGCTCCTCGAGCGAGTATAGCTGTAATTTGTCAAGCCGTTTTTCGTATGGTAGATCCTTGAGTCCCGAGACCATCCGGGTGGCCATTCTTTGCACCGACTCCAGTCTCAGCACATCCTTGCGATAATGTGGCCTCCAAAATTGCACACAGTATTCCAGGTGGGGCCTCACCATGGATCTATACAATGGCATAATGACTTCCTCCTTACGGCTGACGAAACCCCTTCGTATGCAACCCATTATTTGTCTTGCCTTGGATGAAGCCTGCTCCACTTGATTGGCAGACTTCATGTCCTCACTGACGATTACCCCCAAGTCTCGTTCTGCTACCGTTTTTGCTAGGATCTCGCCATTAAGGGTATAAGACTTGCATGGATTTTGGCTGCCCAGGTGCATAATTTTGCATTTTTTGGCATTGAAGTTGAGTTGCCATGTCTTAGACCAGCGCTCCAGCAGGAGTAGGTCGTGCATCATGTTGTCGGGCATTGAATCTTCGTCTGTTGTGCATTTGCCCACTACATTACTTAGTTTGGCGTCATCGGCGAATAATGTTATTTTACCTCGAAGCCCTTCTGCTGATAGTAGAGGCAAAAACAGTAGCGGGGTTTAAGAATAGGCAAAGAGATGTGTGAGGAGAGCCAGAGATTAAAGTGGAACTCAGCAGGCTCTGGGTGGGAGGACTGAGATGTGCTCCCTTAATCTAGCACCTCCTCCCCCCATGCTCATTGCAAATGCAAGCAGTGTCTCACTTCCGGCTCACCACACAATTGTTTCCCACGTACTCACCTTTATAGGACCCCCAGGGACCCCTGAAGAAGACTTTTTGTCGAAACGCGGACCGTGTTGGGTCCTGTATCCCTAGCGGACTAGGTCCTTTAAGGCTCTTATGTGGACGATTTATTTTTATGTGGATCATTTCAGTGGACCTTTGGAACTTTGATACTTTCAAATAAAGTCCATTTGGGAACATCGTCACTCCACAGAGTTTTTTTGGTTTTCTCTGGATTTTCTTCTTTGTGGATATTTTGGGGTCAATTCCTTTTGTTTTCAGCTACTTATCCACACACCAGGTCCTCTACAGCATCAGAGACAGCACTAACTTCTTCCTCTCTGGCCAGCGGGACCTCTGTCAGGTCCTGCCCACAGGAAGTTGCATCAGCGCAGTGGGACAAAGGAGAGGATAGATCCCACTAGCCAGAGAAGGAAGACTTGACTGCCAGACCTCAGGGCACAGAAGAGAGGGCTCAGCTGCAGGCGGCCCCTACCATCGGGCAGCCCTGGGTATTTTGCCTGGTTTGCTCAATGGTATCTCAATCCATCCTCCTTTTTCCGGAGCCATTTGCTAACCCTAGGGCAGTGGTCTCCACTCATTTTTAAATGAGGGCCATTCTCAGTGCAAAAGGGCTGAAGGAGCAGACAAAAATCTTTCTACCTGGTGCCATGATGCCAATAACACTTCTCAACCTTCACTCCGACCAGAACACCTGGCTTCAGTAACACGTGCAGAACACAGATAACCCCTATGCAAATACAGGACCACCAATTAAAAGTCCCAATATACACAAGCGAAACCGTAAGATGTCGGACTCTGCGTTCAATACAGCAGATATAAATTCTCAAAACTGACATATTTCAATCATTCAATTGAAAATAAAATCATGTCTCCTCCCTTTGTTGGCTTTTCCCAGTCTCTGGCTGCACTTCCTTCTGTCTCTGCTCTTAACTCTGTTTCCAGGGCCTTCTTATCCATTTGCTTCTTTTTCTCTCCCTCTTCATTTTCTGACCTACTTCCATCTTTGGTGTTTAGCGTTCAACTAATTTCCATTTTCTGCTTTTCCCATGTCTTCCCTTCCCATCTTCCAATATGCTGCACCATCTCCTCTGCCCTTCTCTTCCTCTCTCCTCCCCCATCCCTGTGTACCATCTCTTCCCTCTTTCTTCTCCCCTATTCCCATCTATGCATAAACAGCATTTCTTCCATCTCTTTACCTTTCCCCACCCATCCCTGTGCACCATCTCCTCCCTGTATCTCCCCCTTTCCCCTCCATCATTGTGTACCATCTATTATCTCTTTCTCCGCATGGTCTGACATCTCTGTCCTCTCCTTTGCTTCTCTTATGGTCTGTCATCATTCTCCTCTCCTTCCCACAGTATGGCATCTCCTATTCCCTTCCCTGGTCTGGCATCTCCTTTCCCCTCCCCTGATCTGGTCTGGCATCACCCATCCCACCCTTTCCCTCCCATCTCCTCTCCCCTCGCCTGGTCTGGATTCTCTCCTCTCCTCCTGGTCTGTCTCCTCTCCCCTTGTCTGGTCTAGCATCTGTTCTCTCCTCTGCTCTCCCCTTCCTTCCCCTTGTCTGGCATCTCTCCGCCTTCCTTCCCTCCACCTTTCCCAGACTTAAAAACCTGGTGGTCTAGTGGCCTCTTCTTTACCCAGAGGGTGGTGGAAAACTGGAACTCACTTCTGGAGGCTGTTATAGGGAAAAACACCCTCCAGGGATTCAAGACAAAGTTCCTGCAGAATCAGAAAATATGCAGGTAGGGATGGTCTCCTATAGGGCACTGGTCTCTGACCTAGGGTTCCGCCATGGGAGCGGACTGGTGGGCACGATGGACTATTGGACTGACCCAGCAAAGGCAATTCTTATGTTCTTATGTCTTTCTTGCCCTCTACTGCCGCTAATAGAGTTTCAAAATGGCTGCTGGAGACTTCATACAGCAGCCTCACGAGATTTGCAGAAGTCTTGCGAGGCTGCCACATGAAGTCTCAGCAACCATTTTGAAACTTTTAGCAGCAGATACAGTGGCGGTAGAGGGCAGGAAAGATGGGGTATCTTTCCTGCTCTTGAAGAGGCCACTAGACCACCAGGTTTATAAGGTACTTGCAGGGAGGGTGGCGTGTTCCTCATTACCGTGGGATTACCATGGAATCAGTTACTGTTCCCACGACAAGACTATGGAACAGTCTACTGGTACCACAGTAATACCAAGCGTTCTTTGGCATGGTCCCCATTACCTTGGTAATTACCACGGTAATGGTTACCATGTCATTCTTTAGCTGGAATGCTTTGGGAAAGAACAATTGAAAATCAGTGGACTCACTTAAAAGTGTCCATGAACGCCAGCCCTTTAAATTGAAAGGAGCTTTCAAGATGCCTGGTTTACGGAACAGTTCTTACAGTCCATAGACCCATTTGGACTTGACCAAATATTTCTAAATAATACATTTTTATCTTTCAACTTATCATCAAAGAGATCAAATCACCATTCGTCCCTGGGGCACGTGAAATTGGATGTAACCTTCTGTAGGGAAGGCAAGATTGGTCCTTTTAAATATATATTAATAATAATAATAATAATAATAATAACTTTATTTTTCTATACCGCCATAGTCAGACGACTTCTAGGCGGTTCACATCAAAAAAAGGCTGGACATTCAGCGAATTAGAAATGCATGAGGGGAAAGCTCCAGAAGAAAAGGGTTGTAGGGGAGGGAATGTAAGAGGGGTTGAAAGGGGGAGGGAAAGAGAGAGGGGTAGGAATTGCCTGAAGATTGCTTTGGGTTTGCAGGGGAAAAAAGCGTATTGGTCTGTTTAGGTGATGAATTTGTCAAACAGAGTGGTTTTGATAGATTTTCGGAATGCGTTGTAGCTCTGTCTGGTTTTATTTATGTGGTTTCCCAGCCAGGATTGTTGTTTCATCCATGGGTCATATATTTAGGCAAACATACCCAGTAACCAGTGTAGAGATGCATGTAAACTTCCAGAATCCTTTTAGCTAATCTTTTTAAGCCCCCCTTTCAGTGCATGTACTTCAATTCACTGTCTGTGTAAAATACGCTTGATTTAAAGACCTCAGAGTTAGCAATAATGGCTTATAAATCTCAAGGTGTCGTGAAATATTAATGCTTAGGAGCACCGTGTGTTCATCCAGCTCTTTGACTAATCTTTGTGAGAGTCAGACTCCAGGAGATGTAAAACAGCAAAGATAAAAAAAAGAAGAAGCATAATTTACATTTTTAATCTTAGCATATATAAATCTGCTTCCCTTGATGGTAGAATGGGTGATTTATACCACTCTTAATGAATGTAGACTTGACAAAATGACTTTTCAATAAATCACTTAAGTTGTATACTGTATCCAATTCCAGAGTCTATTAGTCTGATTCTATATGTGAAAACGGTTTAATACAGGTGCGCATAGCAAGCTGAGAAATACAAGCAATGTTCCCGCTGAGCTGGAGTCCTCCACCTACAGCCCTGCTGTTTCCCGATCATATTTTCAACAGTCGGGGACAGACGAGCACTCCAAGACTCCAAGGTTGCCATATTTTGCAAAGTAAAATCCTGGATGCTTGGCCCCGCCCCATTCCGTCTCCAGTCCCGCCCCCACAAAACCTGGTCTCTTCATTTCCAACCTCCAGGCAGCGTCAGGAGGGACTCTGCACATGCATGAGGCCCTCCAGATGTGGCTGGAGCTCGGGACTTTCCAAAACCTGGATAAAGTTTTGGGTTTTGGAAAGTCCGTCCGGACACCTGGACAGTCCTCTAAAAAGAGGGCATGCCCGGGTTTTCCTGGGCATCTGATAGCCTTAAACTCTCTGTCCCTAGTGATTACATGCAGAAAATTGAAGCATTGCCCCCCTCTCAATTTATTTATTCAATTTTCTATACCATTCTCCCCAGGAGAGCTGAGAATGGTTTGCATGAATTTATCCAGCTACTCAAGCATTTTTCCCTATCTGTCATGATGGGTTCACAATCTATCTAGGGCAATAGGGGGATTAAGTGACTTGCCCAGGGTCACAAGGAGCAGCATGAGGTTTGAACCCACAACCCCAGGGTGCTGAGGCTGTAGCTTTAACCACTGCACCACTCTAGAAATCTAAATGTAGCAAAAGTGAGCCAAGTCTAGGACAATGAAGCTATTGTGACATCACTGCTGAGGTTGGCTCTTATTGGTGGAATGAGGCATTGTGACATCACAGTATCAACTATGGTTACTAGAGACAGACACTTTGCACACTATTTATTTATTCAATTTTCTATACTGTTCTCTTAGGGGGGCTCAGAACAGACTTACATGAATTTATTCAAGTACTCAAGCATTTTTCCTTGTCTGTCCTGGTGGGCTCACAATCAATCTAATGCACCTGGGGCAATGGGGGGGATTAAGTGACTTGCCCAGGGTCACAAGGAGCAGCGTGGCTTTGAACCCACAACCTGTGGGTGCTGAGGCTGTAGCTTTAACCACTGCACCACTCTGGAAATCTAAATGTAGCAAACGTGAGCCAAGTCTAGGACAATCAAGCCTTTGTGACATCACTGATGAGGTTGGCTCTTATTGGTGGAATGAGGCATTGTGACATCACAGGATCAGCTCTGGTTACCAGAGACAGACACTTTGCACTTATTCAGTTTTCTATGCCATTCTCTCAGGGGAGCTCAGAACGGTTTACATGAATTTATTCAGCTACTCAAGCATTTTTCCCTGTCTGTCCTGGTGGGCAATGGGGGGATTAAGTGACTTGCCCAGGGTCACAAGGAGCAGCGTGACTTTGAACCCACAAACTCAGGGTGCTTTAACCACGTCCCCACCCTCTCCCCACAATGGCAGCAGTGCAGTTGGAGGACATAGTGAGTTCCACTGAAGCAACCATTACTGTGGGGTAGTGTACATGAAGAAAGAAAAATGAGGTAGTGGCATGTTTTGATGGAAATGGGGTTTTTTTCTTCTCTCTAGAATCTCTTATCCTTGTTCTTCTGGTAGGGGAGCGTGAGTGGAACAGAGCTGTAAAGTTCAAGACATTTCTTTCACAATATTCCTCTGCAGTGCTTATAGAAGAAACACTGCAGTCTGAAGTTGCTGAAAATCTAGATATACTCTCACGGACAGGGCTTACTGAGCCCCAATCGAAGAGTTTATTCAATTCAAAGCGCTTTATATGAGCTTCTGTAATGGTGTTACAATACAGTTTGCATTTCCTGGGATGGTTTCAATACAGACATTATTAAACCTTAATCAATACTTGTGCTTTTGTAATTGTGTTACAATACAGAGTTAGCGAAGCAGCGAAACTAGACGACCACCTCTCAAACATACTGACAACTACGACCGACTACAAAGTATTTTTAAAAACCTAAAACATCTCCTTAACTATCCTCAATCTTGTAATTTTCCAAGCACATTCTCAACTGTAATTAGCACCTCATCCTGTAACTTTTCCTGGAAATGTCCAGTTATCTTGCTCTGTAATCCACCTAGAACTGCAAGGTATAAGCGAAATAGAAATCTCTAATGTAATGTAATTATACCTTCTTATACTGTGTGAATGTGGATAGGGGAGCAATTGAGCTCTCCTTGATTGTATAGGGTTAAAACAAGAAGATTGGGCGGAAGCCGGGCAGAACGCTAGAGGATGGAAAGGAGATAATGGAGGATAGATCGGAAAGAGGATTCCTGAAGGAGGAGAGAGCGAGAGGATGGCCGCTTTTGATGTCTGGCTCTATAAGGCATAGAGAACTTCTGCCAGTTGGATTCCTGAAGATAGTACGCGAAAAGGTTCACACAGTCATTCGCTAAGAGAGAAACTACAAGAATCGTTATTCACATCCATGAACTTCCAGGTCTAGTAAGGTAAAATAAACGAAAAACCGAGGAAAAGGGTCCCCAAGACAGAGAGCATCTGCTTCTGGCTGCCATGCCATCTCTTTAATGGACCGGTGTCTTCTGGGTGTTTAAGTGAATTATGTAACCTCAGCCTCGCTGAAGAGCCTAATGTAATATAAATGTAATCTATTTCTTGAAAAAAACTTGGGTGTGCTAGTGGATACAACCATGAAATCATCAGCGCAATGTGCAGCGGCCTCGAAGAAAGCTAACAGAATGCTGGGCATCATTAAGAAGGGAATTACAACCAAGACGAAGGAAGTCATCATGCCACTGTAACGTGCAATGGTGCGCCCGCATCTAGAGTACTGCGTCCAATATTGGTCGCCGTACCTCAAGAAAGACATGGCGATACTTGAGAAGGTCCAGAGAAGAGCTACGGAAATGATAAATGGTATGGAGGACTGTTCATACGCTGACAGGCTGGACAAGCTGGGGCTCTTGTCCCTGGAAAAGAGGAGGCTTAGGGGGGACATGATAAAAACTTTCAAGATCATGAAGGGAATGGAGAAGGTAAACAAGGATAGATTCTTCAAACTACGGGGAACCACAGGCACAAGAGGGCACTCGGAGAAACTGGAAGGGGACAAGTTTAGAACCAATGCCAGGAGGTTCTTCTTCACACAGAGAGTTGTGGACACATGGAACGCGCTCCCGGAGGAAGTGGTCGGACAGAGTACGTTACGGGGATTCAAAGAGGGATTGGATGGATTCCTGAAGGATAGGGGGATTGAGGGATACAGATAAGGGTAGATAAGAGTATGGAAAGAGTATAGATAAAAACAAGGGGGCTATAGGGCTAAATCAAGATAACATGACAGGTCATGGACCTGATGGGCTGCCGCGGGTGCGGACTGCTGGGTGCGATGGACCTCTGGTCTGACCCAGCGGAGGCAAATTCTTATGTTCTTATATACCGCTAATTCCGTTAGGTTCTAAGCGGTTTACAGAAAATATACATTAGGGTGCATTAAAATTATAAGTAAGATAGGTACTTAGAAATTCCCTTACTGTCCCGAAGGCTCACAATCTAACTAAAGTACCTGGAAAAATGACAATTAGTAGAGTAATGGCTCCATGGACTGCAATTTGCATCCCGCCTGCCACTGTCAGCTTCGATTGATGACTGGTACAGTAGACGTTTCTTGATGGCAGCAGGAGAAGGGAGTGGAGAGATAACACAGCGTGCTGATTGTGAATGCAATGAAATACTGCTAATTTTAACTGCTAAGAACTATGCATGAGATGCTAATGCACTGGAGATAAGAGACAACAAGAAACCAAGAAGGAATAGGTGCCTGCACACTCAAAAACATTTCAGCGGCTTCATAATCTCTCCATTTCCCCTTCTTCCTTGTTCTTGGTGAGACCATTTTCTCAGTGAATAGGGCCATGGCTAAAAAACACAAAAATTACAAAGACTAGGGGATACGCGATGAAGTTACAGGGAAATACTTTTAAAACCAATAGGAAGAAAATTTTTTTTTCACTCAGAGAATAGTTAAGCTCTGGAACACGTTGCCAGAGGATGTGGTAAGAGCAGATAGCGTAGCTGGTTTTAAGAAAGGTTTGGACAAGTTCCTGGAGGAAAAGTCCATAGTCTGTTATTGAGAAAGACATGGGGGAAGCCACTGCTTGCCCTGGATCGGTAGCATGGAATATTGCTACTATCTGGGGTTCCGGAATCTTTTGTTACTCTTTGGGATTCTAGAATCTTGCTATTCTTTAGGATTCTGAATGGAATGTTGCTACTCTTTGGGTTTTGGCCAGGTACTAGTGACCTGGATTGGCCACCAGGAGAACGGGCTACTGGGCTTGATGGACCATTGGTCTGACCCAGTAAGGCTAGAGCTGTGAAGTTACCCCTCAGACACCACAAATATATAGCTTCTTACTCAAATTTAACAATGTTATTTTTCCAGGACCGTCAGATATGTTTTGTCGTCAGAATTCAAAAGCGAGTTAGTTTAGCTTATCTGATATACCTCTTCATTGGTCCGTGTTTCTATTTTTCTTCTTTTTACTTTTCCATAGTAACATAGAGGATGACGGCAGATAAAGACCCAAATGGTCCATCCAGTCTGCCCAGCCTGATTCAATATAACTTCTTAGCTTCAATTACAATCACAGTTTTTATTCTTTTTTTATATATGTGTTAACAATTACTTATCTTTTCAAATATATTCAGTGCCATTCGGCATTTCACGTATCCATGCAGCAAGCCTTGAATATGACACTATGTTTCGCCACTCTGGCTGCATCAGGAAGGCATGTCACTTTATATTCTTTTTTAGGTTCCCGCTGTTTCCCTTCTTTCAATTTCTTGCCATCCTGACGCAGCCAGAGTGGTGAAACATAGCGTTTATTTATTTTAAAATTTATATACTTCTGATAAGTATGGGTTCTTTGAACCTTCTCAATTGACAACTTTTGTGGCAATGTCTCATCTGGATGGAAGAAATCTTTGAGCCTTATAATTTGTTATTAGATGACCTCATTTCAGAGCTATAGCTTTCAGTTTCTTGTTAATTTATAGTTTCTTTTTTTTTTATGTTTCGCTGATTTTGAGTCTTGGATCCTAAGTTGAGGACTTGAGCATAAATAGTTAAAATTTTGTTAATTTTATGAGTTATAATTACATTGTATTTAATGTGTCTTCTATTATTGCTTTCTGTACAAGTGTAATACTTGAAATTTAAATTGAAAATCAATAAAGATTTAACGGGAAAAAAAAAATTATATACATCTGTAAGCCAAAACAGTATACAATCAACATACAAAAAATTGGCATTACGAGCGAGGTGATTAAATTTGCGGATGATACAAAGTTATTCAGAGTAGTGAGGACACAAGGATTGTGAAGACCTATAAAGAGACATAAATACGCTCGAGGAATGGGCCGCGGAATGGCAAATAAGGTTCAGTGTGGATAAATGCAAGGTGATGCGTGTGTCGGTAACCAAAATCATATGCACGAATACAGGATGTCCAGTGCTATACTCGGAGAGAGCCCCTAGGAAAGAGACTTGGGAGTACTTGTAGACAAGTCACTGAAACCGTCCGTGCAATGTGCGGCGGCAGCAAAAAGGGCAAACAGAATGCTAGGAATGATTATGAAGGGGATCACGAACAGATTTGAAAAGGTTATCATGCCGTTATAGCGGGCCATGGTACGCCCCCACCTGGAATCGCCGTACATGAAGAAGGACACAGTACTACTCGAAAGGGTCCAGAGAAGAGCGACTAAAATGGTTAAGGGGCTAAAGGAGTTGCCATACAGGGAGAGATTGGAGAAACTGGGCCTCTTCTCCCTTGAAAAGAGGAGACTGAGAGAAGTCTATTCCCTTCAAGATAATGAAGGGAATAGACTTAGTAGATAACGACAGGTTGTTCACCCTCTCCAAGGTAGAGAGAACGAGAGGGCACTCTCTAAAGTTGAAAGTACAAACGTAAGGAAGTTCTTCTTCACCCAGAGAGTGGTGGAAAACTGGAATGCTCTTCCAGAGTCTGTTATAGGGGGAAACACCCTCCAGGGACTAAAGACAAAGTAGATAAAGACAGGTTGTTCACCCTCTCCAAGGTAGGGAGAACGAGAGGGCACTCTCTAAAGTTGAAAGGGGATAGATTCCGTACAAACGTAAGGAAGTTCTTCTTCACCCAGAGAGTGGTGGAAAACTGGAATGCTCTTCCAGAGTCTGTTATAGGGGGAAACACCCTCCAGGGACTAAAGACAAAGTAGATAAAGACAGGTTGTTCACCCTCTCCAAGGTAGGGAGAACGAGAGGGCACTCTCTAAAGTTGAAAGTACAAACGTAAGGAAGTTCTTCTTCACCCAGAGAGTGGTGGAAAACTGGAATGCTCTTCCAGAGTCTGTTATAGGGGGAAACACCCTCCAGGGACTAAAGACAAAGTAGATAAAGACAGGTTGTTCACCCTCTCCAAGGTAGGGAGAACGAGAGGGCACTCTCTAAAGTTGAAAGGGGATCGATTCCATATGAACGTAAGGAAGTTCTTCTTCACCCAGAGAGTGGTGGAAAACTGGAATGCTCTTCCAGAGTCTGTTATAGGGGGAAACACCCTCCAGGGACTAAAGACAAAGTAGATAAAGACAGGTTGTTCACCCTCTCCAAGGTAGGGAGAACGAGAGGGCACTCTCTAAAGTTGAAAGTACAAACGTAAGGAAGTTCTTCTTCACCCAGAGAGTGGTGGAAAACTGGAATGCTCTTCCAGAGTCTGTTAAAGGGGGAAACACCCTCCAGGGACTAAAGACAAAGTAGATAAAGACAGGTTGTTCACCCTCTCCAAGGTAGAGAGAACGAGAGGGCACTCTCTAAAGTTGAAAGTACAAACGTAAGGAAGTTCTTCTTCACCCAGAGAGTGGTGGAAAACTGGAATGCTCTTCCAGAGTCTGTTATAGGGGGAAACACCCTCCAGGGACTAAAGACAAAGTAGATAAAGACAGGTTGTTCACCCTCTCCAAGGTAGAGAGAACGAGAGGGCACTCTCTAAAGTTGAAAGTACAAACGTAAGGAAGTTCTTCTTCACCCAGAGAGTGGTGGAAAACTGGAACGCTCTTCCGGAGTCTGTCGTAGGGGAAAACACCCTCCAGGGATTCAAGACAAAGTTAGACAAGTTCCTGCTGAACAAGCGTCTTTCTCTCTTTGGATCCTTCAGTCACTTGCTTACTCCCTGGGCCTCTGGGACCTGGGAAAGGGATCGCTGGCCATTTGCTACCTTTGTGCTCCCAGGGCCAGGATTGCCAGCTGTACATTCACTTCCTTTTCCAAAGAGTGAAGAAGTGGGGAAGGAAGGCTGTTCATTCACGCCGTTTGTTTGATCGCCAGTCACTCGGCGTTATAAAGTATTTATTTCCTTGGAAGTTTAGGTGATCAAGTGCCATCTACTGGATCGTCACTGACACCCCTGAAGCAGGCTTCTGTTGTGAGGCCGAAACACGGTCCGTGTCGGGTTTGGAAAGAATGTAGAGGTGCATTGATTGTACTTAAATATTTAGATGTTTATATGTAAGAAACTCATTTTTGCTCAAGGTTGACCTGCGCTGTTCCTTCTCCAGTTCTTCACTCTTTGTATACCTCCCATGTTTCCTTGTTACTTTTAAACTACACTTCCTTTTTCATCCAGCAAGAGAATCCGAGACCCATGTGGACTATGAGACAGAGGGACCTCCCTGTCCATTGCACCATCCACTTTTGCTTTAGGTGCTGTGTCAGCTGCAATGCAAGAACATAAGATCTAGAGAATGACACGGGGACAGATGTTTTCGCTGTCCCCGCGTGAAACTCATTTTCCCGTCCCAGCCCCGTGAGTTTTTTCCTGTCCCTGCTCTATTCCTGCAAGCTCTGTCCTCATCTGCACCAGTCTCAAACACTTTAAAATCATAAGTGCAGTTAAGGCAGAGCTTACAAGAATGGGGCAGGGAAAGCGACAAAACTCATGGGGACGGAGAAAAATTTATCCCCGTGCCATTCTCTAATAAGAACATAAGAATAGCCTTACTGGGTCAGACCATCAAGCCCAGTAGCCTGTTCTCATGGTGGCCAATCCAGGTCCCAACCCAAGGAGTAGCAACATTCCAGAATCTGAAAGAGTAGTAAGATTCTGGAACCTAAAAAGTAACAAGATTCCGGAACCCCAAAAAGTAGCAACATTCCATGCTACCGATCCAGGGCAAGCAGTGGCTTCCCCTATGTCTTTCTCAATAATAGACTATGGACTTTTCCTCCAGGAACTTGTCCAAACCTTTCTTAAAACCAGCTATGCTTTGTTATATTATTTTTATGATAATTTTTGCAGGTAAAATGTAGCATAAATCAGTTGAAAAATATGAATCTGTATCGATAGATAGATAGATACCAAAATGTATTTAAAATAAGTGTGGATAAATAGCAGTAGAGCTCCAGAGCACTGGGATATCAAATTAAGACAAAGCAGTACTAGCTGCAAATAAAGTATAATTAGGAACTGCTTAGACATCATTCAGGGTCTTTGTGCGATGTTTGGAAGCCATTTGTCTTCGTAGTTTATTGACTGCCCAAAAGGATTCTAGCATCAGGCGATGAACTGCTTCCTCTCTGTCTCTCAGTTCTTGACAGTTTGCCTCCTCCACGCCAGAAGGAGACAGTGAGCACTTTGCTACTGTGGATCCAGCAAGCGGAAAGCAAACTCTCGCTGCCACAGGTTACCGTCACGGAACTGGCAATCATGGAGCGCAGACTCAGGGAGCTCAAGGTATGTGACGCATTCCCCTCCCCGCATGGTTCTGTAAAACGTGGCAGTCTAAAGAAAAGGAGGAAAAGACCTCGAGTGCTCCAGGAATTTGGGATTTAGGAAAACTTCCTGCCCGGTCAGAAAAACCTTCTAAATCTGTATGGTATGAAAGAATTGTTTTATAAATGCAATATTGTTCTCAATTCAGTGGTATAATTTAGAAATCAATTTTTTAGTTAATTTCTGTAAATTGAATAATGGTGTTCACTTAGCTGAAACCAACACATCAGCAATGGTACAAACTGTGGGTCACATTGAGCGACAGAGGTCCAGGGACGGGGGACGGAGCGGATAGGGTGGGGAAGGGGCGCCTCTCTACACCACTGATTGTACCACAGAAAGGTGCTCTATCAAATCCATGATCCTTGGGGCTGCGATTGATCTCAAATGACCTTATTCCTGTGCCACTAAACTTTTCTCCCATGGTAAAATGCCAGGCAGTCCCCAGGTTCAGTGCGAGTTACGTTTTTAAAGTTGTTCTTAAGTCGGATTTGTTTGTAACTCAGAACTTGTACATTTTAAGATTCTGCTCCCAACTGACAAAAGGGTCAACTGTTCCTACCAGTGTTCCCTCTAAGGTACAGCTTTCACAACTATACACTGTTCTTAACATAGAAACCTGATGGCAGATAAAGGCCAAATGGCCCATCCAGAGCAGCCACTATCTCCTACTCTCCCTATTGGCTAAGGCTCTTAACATTTGCATCTCCTCTTCCCATTGGCTAAGGCTCTTTACACCTGCATTGTGATGTCATAGAACTTTATGGTTACAGAAACATAGAAACCTGACGGCAGATAAAGGCCAAATGACCCATCCAGAGCAGCCACTATCTCCTCCTCTCCCTATTGGCTAAGGCTCTTAACATTTGCATCTCCTCTTCCTATTGGCTAAGGCTCTTTACCCCTGCATTGTGATGTCATAGAACATAGTAACATGATGGCAGATAAAGTCCAAATGGCCCATCCAGTCTGCCCATCCGCAGTAACCATTATCTCTTCCTCTCTCTCTCTGAGAGATCCCACGTGCCTATCCCAGGCTTTCTTGAATTCAGACATAGTCTCTGTTCCCACCACCTCTTTCAGCAGAGTGTTTCACGTATCTACCACCCTTTCCGTAAAGAAGTATTTCCTCAGATTACTCCGGAGCCTGTCACCTCTTAACTTCATCCTCTGCCCTCTCATTCCAGAGCTTCCTTTCAAATTAAAGAGACTCGACTCAGGCACATTTACATTACATAGGTATTTAAACATCTCTATCATATCTCCCCTCTCCCGCCTTTCCTGCAAAGTATACAGATTGAGATCTTTAAGTCTTATGATGAAGACCACCGACCATTTTAGTAGCCTTCCTCTGGACCGACTCCATCCTTTTTATATCTTTTTGAAGGTGCTTCTCCAGAATTATTCACAATATTCTAAATAAGGTCTCACCAGAGTCTTATACAGGACATCAATACTTCCTTTTTCCTACTGGCCATACCTCTCCCTATGCAACCTAGCATCCTTAATATGGCTATGCGTCATTCCTGAATCTGCTGCAGGAGAAGTGTAGGCCATTGGAAATTCTCCTCAGTGAAATCGAATGAAGCTGCAACCGCGTTCTTAAGTACGAGTTGTACTTAAGTCTGGCGTCTGTAACTCAGGGACTGCCTGCATTTTACTTCAGCTTAGTACCTTTCCCCCTTAAACTTAAACACAGCAATTTGAACTGGGCTGTTCTTTCAATGAGAAACAAATTGCTGGAAGTAACGATGAAGCCCGATCTCTCTTACCTGCCTATGTCAAAAATCTTAGCAGCTGAATTCTGCACCAGTTTGAAGTGGCCAAAATTGTGGTCACCATGCAAAAATATGTAGATAATTTAAAGAAAATTAAAACATAAGCTTCTGATTATAGATTTTGTAATGGCGGGAAAGAATGACGTCGTCAGAGGCGAACCAAGCATTCATGTTCAGGACCCTGCTAACCTGAGGATGGTTTTGGTTTTTTTTTTTAATAATGTGTTTAGCTGCAAATTTTAAAATGTTGTCTAAAAGTTTCTTTTGATGGCTGCCCTCATTTTGGAGCCATTAGCATAGAAATTAAACAGATCAGGATGTGTCAGCAGAAGGTCAGGCACTTTACATAAATCTCTTCTGCAGACACCAGTGTTTGTGCGTGATTGGTATTTTGTTTGCGAACACTGAAGCTCTACCGACGTAACGGAGAGCAAAGACTTTGCCGTTGTCTTACTTAAGACTTTTTCTTAAAATACCTGAAAGAAATCCCCTCTTTTACAAAGGTGTGCTAAATGCTAAGGCGTGCATGTTATCCTATAGACCAGGGGTAGGGAACTCCGGTCCTCGAGAGCCGTATTCCAGTCGGGTTTTCAGGATTTCCCCAATGAATCTGCATGAGATCTATTTGCATGCACTGCTTTCAATGCATAGTCATTGGGGGAAATCCTGAAAACCCGACTGGAATACAGCTCTCGAGGACCGGAGTTCCCTACCCCTGCTATAGACGTATTAGCGGTTAGCGCATGTGTTGATTTGGCGTACGCTAAATCTGCGCTAAAACACGTGGAGGGGCATAATCAAAAAACAACGTCTAAGTCCCCTTTTGGCCTAAGGCCTTAAACGTTGAAAGTAGAAGCAGGGAAAATGTCCATTCTCAAAAAAAACATCCAAAAGGAGGTTTTTTTGGATAATGTCCTGCCTCTACATTCAGCTGTTTAAACGCCCAGACCACCACTACGTCTAAACTTACACCATATAATCAACCTAAAAAAAGCCTAAACCCCAAACGCCCAAAACAAGGGCTTTTAGGCGAAGGAGGAGCCAATCCTTCGCCTAAAAACTGGATTCTGTAACCGGTGTCTGTCAAAAACAACACCGGTTACAGAATCCATCCCCCCCTACAATGATCGTAGCAAGAGGGAGCCCAAGCCCTCTTGCCCCGCCAGCCCCCACCGTCCCCGACAGCATCAGGGCAAGAGGGAGCCCGAGCCCTCTTGCCCCGCCAGCCCCCACCATCCCCAACAGCATCAGGGCAAGAGGGAGCCCGAGCCCTCTTGCCCCGCCAGCCCCCACCATCCCCAACAGCATCAGGGCAAGAGGGAGCCCGAGCCCAAGAATAGACTAACCCCCCTCTTTTACGAAGGTGTACTAAGCTTTTTAGCGGGCGCTAAATCGCGTTAGCGGTTAGCGCGTGCATGGATTTAGCGTGCGCTAAAACGCGTGGCGGGCTTAATCAAAAAAACGTCTAAGTCCCCTTTTGGCCTAAGGCCTTAAACGTTGAAAGTAGAAGCAGGGAAAATGTCTTCTGAGACCTGGCGTCTTATACAGAATCCGGACCATAAGTTCTATGGCCCAGAAATAACAAAGGACCTACATTTTGTTTAATCATGGAATTATAATGCATGTAATAGGGCAGATTGGATGCACCGTTGAAGTCTTTATCTGCTGTTTTTTACTATAAGAGTGATTGATACTGGATTTATAAAGCTGTTAGTTGTTTTTCTGATGTTCGATTGCATGACAGTAATTATTCAGCAGAGAATCGATTCAGAAGCACAAAAGGCAGAACCGAGTAAACATAATCCCACAATAGCGGATACTCACTCCTATTTTTAAGTTTATTAAAATCTAATACCGAAGCTAACAATTAAAATCAGATACATGACGAAGACAAGAACTCCTTAAAATACAGGAAAGACCTATTCAAGTCACACAAAAAGAGAGAGAAAAAAGTTTTGACCATCTTTTCACAGGATCTCGCTGTAAATTCCGTTGTATGAAAGTTTCCTTGGAATAACAAAAGCGAGGTGCAAAGCGTTACAAGTTGCTCAAAACGCAGCGGCAAGACTGATAATGGGATTAGCGAAGTATGATTACATTTCATCTTTTCTCCAACAATTGCACTGGTTACCAGTTGTTTTCAGATTACAATATAAAGCAGTAATGATTTGCCATCAATTCTTGCATGGAACCACACCTGAATTGTTCAAGAATAACGTCTAATGATTTGCCAACTAGATCATTGTGTTCTGAGAATTTAGCTCTACTGAAAACAAATTGCAGGAGTTAAAATCTGGAACTCCCTTCTGGGTCAAATATGAAATTGATGTGATAAGGGTAGTTTTAGAAAATGACTTAAGACGCAATTGTTTGTAGAAGCCTTTTTCTAGCCCTAGGGGTGGTCCTCAAGGGCCGGTCGGGTTTTCAGGATTTCCCCAATGAATTTGCATGAGATCTATTTGCAGGTACTGCATATTCATTGGGGAAATCCTGAAAACCTCACTGGATTCCGGCCCTCAAGGACTGGAGTTGCCCACCCTGTTCTAGCCAATACTTTTTTAGTGTTACTGATTGCAAAATTACTGATGGCTCTTTGTATAAGCCTTTGGTTTTATTTTATCTCCTGAGCATTATTTGTCCGTTTGTTTAATTATGGTTTTTACAATTTTATAAATATAAATCACGTAAACCAGGGGTAGGGAACTCCGGTCCTCGAGAGCCGTATTCCAGTCGGGTTTTCAGGATTTCACCAATGACTATGCATGAGATTTATGTGCATGCACCGCTTTCAATGCCTAGTCATTGGGGAAATCCTGAAAACCCAACTGGAATACGGCTCTCAAGGACCCCTAATGTAAACTGTTTAGTTTTAACCCTTTCAGGACCTTAAGGATCGTAGGCCAATTTTTGTGGTTTTGACAACATTTTTATGATAAAAAGGGCTTGCAGATGCCAAAAAATTGATTTTTTTTGTGAAATATCATTATTTAAAAAAAAAAAAAAATCACACTTCTGGCTTATGGACAGTGTGGCAAGTGAATCTTCTCGTCAATCTGGCAACGACGCTAATGAATGAATGTTGGAACCAGTTTGTTTACATAAAGGCAGTATCATATGGAATCCGTACATATCAAATTTAGAACTGTAGACTATCCCAATCAAAATTTATAGGATTTTAAAGTTATGGGACAAATATGTCCCTTGGTCCTGAAAGGGCTACATGGTATAGACATTTTAAAAATAAAGAAAAAAATTTTGGAGGGACCTTCTGGTGATGCCTTCCGTGGTTCAGAAGTGAATGACACACTGCTGTTCCGTGAAGTCATGTTTAATTCTTTTCTACGTTGTTCAGGGATTTATTGGGCAACACAGATGGTGTCAATTCACTTTTTTTTTTTCTATCGCAGGCCTTACAAAGTTCTCTGCAGGAACAGCAGGGCAGCGTAAATTATCTCAGTACCACCATGGAGGAGTTGTCCAGCAAGGCGCCTACTGAGGTCAGAGAAAAACACAGGTCTGAAATCGAAGGGGTCCTTAGCCGCTGGAAGAAAGGCTCGGCTCAGCTGGCAGAGCACTGCCAAAAACTGGAGGAGCTGATTAACACGCTCAAACAGTTCCAGGTTAGTGTCACCGATGCAACCCAGGACAAGGAAGACAAGAAGTGAGATATTAATAGCAATGACCGAACTGGGGAGCGGTCCAGCCTGACCCATATAACCTGGCTGGTCACATGAATGTGGCCTTAGCTCTGCTTCTTTTTGAGGGTAATGGACCCAGTGGCCCCCAGGTGCAAGGAGGAGGGAAGAACTGCGTGGGCTGCCTCCACTGGGCACACTTCTCTCTCATGAATATTCATGGTGCGTATCCTGAAAACCTGACTGGCCGGGGAGCCCCCAGGACAGCTTTTTAGGTGTGAGTTTTTACACCAACCATAGCACTGCATTTGTGAACCTAAGTGCCGAGGATATGCATGTTAAAGCTACATGCGTGTGCATTCTGCCCAGGCTTCATCCAGACTCCGCCCACATGTGTGCCTACGTGGAAAATACAGACTACATGTATATTTGCAGACTAGATTATAGGTGGAAATGTGCTACATAGGTGCATATATGTACTTTATAATCACCTACATATAAAAGCGTATGTGCCCTACACGGGACTCGTGATTATTTGCTTTTCCTCCTATAAGGGGAAGTCTTTAGAAATGATTTTTTAACAGAATTCTATCGTATGAGGCAGGTGTACGGGACAAACATTCTGTCAATTTTATATCAGGCTCTAATAATGTTTTTAGCATTCAGAAAAGATAAATTTTTCTAACCAGGTATTATAATTCACTGTGAATGTACAGTAATATTGTTATTTTGTTAACCACAGAACTAAGAGGTTGTTTCAGTATACAAGTACATTGTTATGTTAGATTATTTTTCTTTTTTTTTTAAATTCTTTATTCATTTTCAAATTAACAATAAATCTAACACTTAATAATCATCAATGGTACAAATAATATGCTCTTATCTCCCACCCTTCCCACCCTCTCTTATCATATAATCAATAGCTCATACAATATGTAACAATAAATTTACCCTCCCCTCCCCCCCTCACAATCAAACTTGTAAATTTAAGGGGAAAAAAAATGTCATCTAATCGGTACAATACTTTGTAAATGGCTCCCACACATCCTGAAGTTTCCTGAAAAAACCGTGCTGTATTGCAATAAATCTTTCCATTTTATAAATATGACATAAGGAATTCCACCAGAAATTATAATTTAATCTATTCCAATTTTTCCAATTATACGTAATTTGTTGAATGGCAACCCCAGTCATTATGAGTAATAATTTGTTATTATTTGAAGAAATCTGACTTTTTGCTCTCATTGCCATACCAAACAGCACAGTATCATATGATAATGCCACTGGGTTGTCTAATAAACAATTAATTTTTCTAATGAGTTACACATTTGCATTTTAGATGGCAAATGTGTCCATTGATGTATGTTCATTGCCACCTTATCATGACGTACTCCCAGATTCTCTGCAGGACATGGATCTTAGATCTGTGTGCAACTTAATGTGCCTTTAACAGTCGGCAATATATGGCACTCATTTGGCTTTATAGACAAATCTGCCCTTTACCCTGAAGTTCCCGTCTACATTTTATAGCGTGGGTTGGAATCCAAGGGGGGTGTGACTGTGGGAGGAGCATGGGCGGATCAGGGGTGTTCCCAGAGATTAGTCACAGGGTCATTCCAGGTCAAGTGGTCCAGAGCTCCCCAGAAACTGATGACATATATTGTCAGGGGCTATCCAAAATTTTGGGGCATGATCTAAATGATAAAACCAGAGGACATAATTTGAGGTTGAGGGCTGGTAGATTCAAGAGTAATGTTAGGAAATTCTTCTTTACGGAGAGGGTGGTGGATGCGTGGAATGCGCTCCCTAGAGAGGTGGTGGAGAAGGAAGCGGTGACAGAGTTCAAACAAGCGTGGGATGAACACAGAGGATCTCGAATCAGAAAATAATGGGTATACATTGAAGGAACTAAGGCCAGTACTGGGCAGGCTTGCACGGCCTGTGTCCCATATATGGACTTTCAGTTGAGGATGGGCTGGGATGGTTAAGATGGGCTGGAGGGAGCTTTGATGGAGACTCCAGTAGATGGAACCTAAGAACACTACTGGGAGATGTCGACTGGAAACCCTGCTTGAAATTGGACCAGTTGACGTGGAACTACCCAATAGGGTCACTTTCAAGCCCAAGTGCCATTAGTTGCAGGCCAGCAATTAACGTCAGGTTTTCAGCAGACGTCAGTGCCACGCCCAAGGTTAGGAGCTGGATCCACGCTAAGCTAGTATTCTGCAAAGGAGAATTTGCGCAGAGTTCCCTTTGCAGAAGACTTCTTTAATGCACTTAGGGGTCCTTTTACTAAGGAGCACCCCTTAAATGTTAATTTATTTTAAAAATTTCTAGTCCGCCTATCAACTAGGTAACATAGAAACATAGAAGATGACAGCAGATAAGGGCCATAGCCCATCAGGTCTGCCCACTCTACTGACCCACCCCCAAGTCTACTATCCTAGGGATCCCACTCCTGGTGCCAGGTTCCCTTGGCTTAACCCTCTAAGGGATCCCACATGGGCATTCCATTTGCTCTTAAATTCTCGCACGCTGTTTGCCTCGATCACCTGCACCGGGAGCTTGTTCCAAGGATCAATCACTCCTTCGGTGAAGAAATATTTCCAGGTAGATTACAAGTTCACATCCATAATGTAAGAGACATACTTAAAAATATACAAATTTGAACATCCACGCACAATTGAAAATCACGTAAAATATCACTACCCCAGATCAATTTTGGTCATTTTGATAAAACTACCAATATCTTCTTACTTATAAAAAGCTCTAACAAGTAGATGGTTTTTTTTAACAATTTTTTTGAAGGATTTAAATTTATAGAATCCCCCCCTTAGTAAATACAGTATACCCTCACAAATTTGCAGACTCTGTAATTCATAGGGGGGGGGGGCCTTCTTTAAAACCCTCCTTCCTGCACCTGTCTATCTGACCCTCGTCTTCAGCCGCTCCTCCTTCCATGACGCAGGCGCACTTTGAAGTCAAACTCTTTGGACAGTGAGGTTTTGAGCCTACAGGGGCTTGTGCGGTTCCAACAGCGTTTCACTAAACCGCAGCTGTGAAGGAAGAGGTGGGGCACGTGCGCTGTGGAAAGAGGAGTTTTTGGCTTCATGCCAGAGGCTGGTGCGGAGAAGAGGGAGATGATGGGGGCTGTGTTCTGTCTGGTGCCGGTGAGAGGACGGGGCCGGAGCAAGAGAGGAGGTACAGTACTCTTCCGATATATGTGCAGATTTTCAACATTCGCGGTCACTCCGAGAACGTAACCCCCTGGAAGTTCAAGGGAGTACTGTAGATCCCTACAAACGTGTCCTTTAATAGTGGACTTGTTTGGGGGAGGGTTTGTACTATGTTTCTCCAAACAGTAGGAAACAGTTCACTTTTTGGCATCAGGAATCTTTATAAATAATATACGTCTTCTGATCAGGGTGCACCATAATGATCAAAGACCTTTAAACCATTAGATGTTATTCTTCCGCCAGCATTGAGACATATCGCTGTGCTGAATTATGATCCTGCGAGTGGCTGGCCCCCTGATACCATTAAACCTTTCTTTCATAAACAGAATGACACTAAAACCCTGAAGAAATGGATGGCTGAAGTGGACGTGTTTCTCAATGAAGAATGGCCAGCCCTGGGGGATTCGGAGGCTCTGCAGAAGCAGTTAGAGCAGTGTACGGTAAGTGCGCCGCTCGGGTGTCCTGCGACCTTTAGAATGTCACATAAATAAAGCTCACCGTTTTGTCCACTGGCCAGGCACGCACTGCCAGTGAAGATTAGGAACAATACCATGGATTTAGAATTGGTTGTGAACCTTGTCTTTCTTTCGTTTAATACAAACAGAGGAGGGATGCTGTCAAAATGATGTTAGAAAAATGTTTCAAAATACCCACAAGGAGGCATGATGTAAACTCAGAGAATGACACGGGGACAAATTTGTCCCCGTCCCTGCGAGATCTCAGTATCCCTGAATCTTCCCTGCAAGTTCTGTCCCTGTTCCATTGCGGCAAGCTCTGCCTTAACCGCACAAGCCTCAAACACTTATGATTTTAAAGCGTTTGAGGCTTGCGCAGATGAGGACGGAGCTTAGGCATTGGTGGAATGAGGCGTTATGACATCACAGTCTGAGCTCTAGAATGTTGCTACTTAGGGTTTGAAAGCGTTTGAGGCTTGTGCAGATGAGGACGGAGCTTAGGCATTGGTGGAATGAGGCGTTATGACATCACAATCTGAGCTCTAGAATGTTGCTACTTAGGATTTTAAAGGGTTTGAGGCTTGTGCAGATGAGGACGGAGCTTAGGCATTGGTGGAATGAGGCATGATGACATCACAATCTGAGCTCTAGAATGTTGCTACTTAGGGTTTGAAAGCGTTTGAGGCTTGTGCGGATGAGGACGGAGCTTAGGCATTGGTGGAATGAGGCATTATGACATCACAATCTCAGCTCTAGAATGTTGCTACTTAGGATTTTAAAGGGTTTCAGGCTTGTGCAGATGAGGACGGAGCTTAGGCATTGGTGGAATGAGGCGTTATGACATCACACTCTCAGCTCTAGAATGTTGCTACTTAGGATGTTAAAGTGTTCGAGGTTTGCGCAGATGAGAACGGAGCTTGCAGGAATGGGATGGGGATAGAGAGATCCCACAGGGACAGGGAGAATTTGTTCCTGTGTGATTCTCTACCTAGAATCCATAGGGGCTTTCTCAGTGCCTGTTGGGACCACTCCTGTTGCTACTATTTGGGATTCTGCCGGGTACCACAATGAAAACAGGATGGTGGCCTAGATCAGGGGTCTCAAAGTCCCTCCTTGAGGGCCACAATCCAGTCGGGTTTTCAGGATTTCCCCAATGAGTATGCATGAGATCTATGTGCATGCACTGCTTTCAATGCATATTCATTGGGGAAATCCTGAAAACCCGACTGGATTGAGATCCCTGGCCTAGATGGACCATTGGTCTGACCCAGTATGGCTATTCTTATGTTTTTATCTCTTCCTACCAAACTGGCAAGTTGGGAGGTCGTGGGTTCATCTATATCAGGCACCAGGTTGAAGTTTATGAGTATTCCTACAAGACTCAAGAATCGATGAATGATAATTAACATAGCTAGAAGTGCATACAGTCTGTTCATTTGCTGTGGAGATTAATGTTCTGTGTATCTTGCTCTTCGTCCACTGGGATCTCTTTAACTTTTAAGAAAATGGAAAATAAAATACAGCTAAGCGCTTAGAAATAAAATCGATGAGAAAGTTGTATCCCTAGACACAGGAAGATCAACATTTGGGTCATTTTGCAAATGATCTTCCATAGAATATATGGGTCATAGGTGAGTAACTTAGGGGTTCTGTGGTCTTGGGGCCCTATAATTTTTCAGCTGGTTCCAGTGATCTGCAGCAGTGATTTTTAGGTTAAGCACAATTAAGATTTGGTCAATAAAAATGTTGAATGTCAAGCTGAAAGCCGCAGTCATCTAGAGCCTGTACTTAAGACTACCTGTCATTGAAGGGTACTTAGGAAGAGTTATGTGGCAGGAATTATGGTCTACAGAACAGCTGGAATGCAAACTAGACTTTGGTTTTAGCAATCTCATCACAGTTGGCTGTAATAAACCACAACTGTTTATATCTCAAAACCCCTTTCTGATAAAAGCAAGAACCAAAGTGGATTTGGGCCTGAAAAGCCCACGCCTCAAGAAATTGGTTAAGCTGTAACAGAGGAGGGCAACCTTTATAAACCACGAATGCCAGTATGACCTTTAGCAGGCTGCAAAATGACATAACGGGAGAATCGGAAATGCACAAAGCTTTTAACTTAAAAATGATGAAGGTGGTTACTTTGAAAATATTTGCAAAATGCAATAGTTAAAATGGTTAAAATTGTGACTAGTGACATTTTCTGTGCATATTCCCACCCCTTGTCTTTAAGTAGGGTTACCAGATGTCCGGGGATCCGGATGGCACTTTGTCCAGGTTTTGAAAGGCTTCTGGCAACGAGCAACCTTGGACGTCAATCGTGCATTTGCGGATGCAATGTAGTGACATCACGCGCATGCAAGTGATGTCATCGCATCACACCAGCGCATGCACAAATGCCGTCTGATGTTGCTCATTTCTCGTGCAGGTCGAAGAGGCAGAGCGTGGGGTGGGCCAGGGGACGGAACGGGGAGTGGCTGGCCAGAACGTGGTGGGCCGAGGGCGGGGCTATGGGTCCTATCTATAAGGTGCCCACCTGCCTCCGTCAATTTATTTACACCAGACTAAGGGCTCCTTTTACAAAAACATGGCAGAGATTCCTGGCTCTGCAAATGCAACAAAGCCCTTGGGTTCATCCTGGTTCGAAGTCTTGGACCCTTTCCATCAAAGCCAACTGTGGCTGACACTTTTGACAATGATGAGATGTTCAGACCACATCTGTGTAGATTGGAAATATTCCTGAGTAAAATTTACTCTGTATCTGTGTTCAGATTTCCCTGTGGCAGGTTCTTCCCTGTGTGGGAATACTGGTCAGAGCTACAGCCTCAGCACCTTGAGCTTTTGGGTTCAAACCCACGCTGTTCCTTGTGACCCTGGGCAAGTCACTCAATCCTCAATTGCCCTAGGACAGGGGTAGGCAATTCTGGTCCTCGAGAGCCAGGTCAGGTTTTCAGGATATCCACAATGAATATGGATTTGCATGCACTGCCTCCTTGAGATGCAAATCTATCTCATGCATATTTATTGTGGATATCCTGAAAACCTGACCTGGTTCCGGCTCTCGCAGACCGGAATTGCCTACCCCTGCCCTAGGAGTATTGCGTTCATTTCTGGTCTCCATATCTCAAGAAAGATATAGCAGCACTAGAAAAGGTTCAAAGAAGAGCAACTAAGATGGAATATCTCTCATATGAGGAAAGACTAAAAAGGTTAGGGGTCTTCAGCTTGGAAAAGAGAAGGCTGAGTGGAGTACAACGGGTACAAGTGGATCGATTTTTCACTCCGTCAAAAATTACAAAGACTAGGGGGCACTCGATGAATTTACAGGGAAATACTTTTAAAACTGATAGGAGGAAATGTTTTTCCACTCAGAGAATAGTTAAACTCTGGAGCACATTGCCAGTGGTTGTGGTAAGAGCGGATAGTGTAGCTGGTTTTAAGAAAGGTTTGGACAAGTTCCTGGAGGAAAAGTCCATAGTCTGTTATTAGGGCATGGGGGGAAACCTCTGCTTGCCCTGGATCAGTAGCATGGAATGGTGCTACTCTTTGGGTTTTGGCCAGGTACTAGGACCTGGATTGGCCACCGTGAGAACAGGCTACTGGGCTTGATGGATCGTTGGTCTGACCCAGTAAGGCGATTCTTATGTACTGTAGATTGTAAGCCTGCCAGGACAGGGAAAATACTTGAGTAGCTGAATGTAAACCACATGGGGGCTGACGGTTATATTTCAGTTCAAACAACCAGGAACAAATCTATAATTTAGGCCTTATATTTCTACAAACTGTAACCCTATCCTATAAGCCAGGAGTAGGGAACTCTGGTCCTCAAGAGCCGTATTCCAGTCGGGTTTTCAGGATTTCCCCAATGAATACGCATGAGATCTATTTGCATGCACAGCTTTCAATGCATATTCATTGGGGAAATCCTGAAAACCCGACTGGAATACGGCTCTCGAGAACCAGAGTTCCCTGTCCCTGCTATAAGCAGTGTCATAATAAGGGGGAGGGAGGGGGTGGCGGACCACCCTGGGTGCGATCTTGGTAAGGGCACAGGCATCTGTCCTCCTCTCCTCCCCACTGCAGCTTGTGGACACTGCTTCCCTTCAAAAAGATATAAAAAGAATGGGGTCTGTCCAGAGGAAGGCTACAAAAATGGTCTGTGGTCTTCATTATAAGGCGTATGGGGACAGACTTAAAGATCTCAATCTATATACTTTAGAGGAAAGGCGGGAGAGGGGAGATATGATAGAGATGTTTAAATACCTCTGTGATGTAAATGCGCATGAGTCGAGTCTCTTTCATTTGAGAGGGCAGAGGATGAAGTTAAGAGGTGACAGGCTCCGGAGTAATCTAAGGAAATACTTTTTAAAAGAAAGGGTGGAACAGTCTCCCGGAAAAGGTGGTGGAGACAGAGATTGTGCCTGAATTCAAGAAAGCTTGGGATAGGCACATGGGATCTCTTAGGGAGAGAAGATAGTGGATGCTGCGGATGGGCCATTTGGCCTTTATCTGCCATCATGTTTCTATGTTTCTATAACCATAAAGCTCTATGACCTCACAATGCATGGTGTAAAGAGCCTTAGCCAATAGGAAGAGGAGATGCAAATGCTAAGAGCCTTAGCCAATAGGGAGAGGAGGAGCTAGTGGATGCTCTGGATGCCTTTATCTGCCATCACGTTTCTATGTTTCTATAACCATAAAGCTCTATGACCTCACAATGCAGGTGTAAAGAGCCTTAGCCAATAGGAAGAGGAGATGCAAATGTTAAGATCCTTAGCCAATAGGGAGAGGAGGAGATAGTGGATGCTCTGGATGGGCCATTTGGACTTTATCTGCCATCATGTTACTATGTTTCCATAACCATAAAGCTCTATGACCTTACAATGCAAATGTTAAGAGCCTTAGCCAATAGGGAGAGGAGGAGATAGTGGATGTTGCAGATGGGATACTGGATGGTC
Organism: Geotrypetes seraphini; assembly: GCF_902459505.1. NCBI lineage: Eukaryota > Metazoa > Chordata > Amphibia > Gymnophiona > Dermophiidae > Geotrypetes > Geotrypetes seraphini. The sequence continues at coordinate 254,315,004 of NC_047089.1, forward strand.
CATTTGGCCTTTATCGTCCCTCATGTTTCTATGATTTTTGGGTCCTTTTGGGGGTAGTAAGGGCAGGGGCTGGGAGGGAGGCCAATTCCCAGAAGATGTGTGGGTGTCGGCACCCTTGTAGCTGAGCAGCCAAAGTTAGAAGTGCTGTTTATACTCCTCTCTTGCGCTTTTTTCTTGAGCAGAGCTGCCGACAGGCTACCGCATAAAATTTGCTGAGAATGTTACGTTCTCTGTTGTTCCCTGAGAAAGGCGAGGCAGTCACTGAAACGTGGATCCTAGTCGGCCCCATATTCATTTTTCATATCAAGGACTTGTTTGGGGACTTTTGCTACACTGCTAATAAAAGTGGACGGAACTGGAAGTGGGTTTAGGCATCTCCTGGTCCTCTTCTTATGTTCTCTTTATATAACATAACATAACTTTATTCTTCTATACCGCCACAATCAAACGATTTCTAGGCGGTTTACACTAATATAATTACCCAACCAGGATTGTTGTTTACTTGCTTGAAATGCAAGCGTCCTATCCAAAAAAGACCTATATCTACAGCCAATAATCTTTGGGTAGGCAAATAAGTTGCAATTCCTGGTTATCCTTGTAGGGCTGTATAGCACGAAATAAGATAGAAGGTAGATAGGGGCCAATCCCCAAATCAGCTTAAATATTACTTGTGCTTCTGCAGGCAGCCTCTCTGCCCATTTAACTACCGTATTTTCACGTAGATAAAGCGCACCCGTGTAAAACGCGCACACGGGTATAGCGTGCGGGAAACCGAAATATATGTTAAAAAAATTTTGTATACCGGCACACCCGTATACCGCGCATGCTGCCCGACTCTTCCGTCGCCACCCGACTCTCCTTTCGCCTGCCCCAACTCTCCTTTGGCCACCCCGACTCTCCTTTTGCCTGTCCCGACTCGCCTACCCCAACCATGTGCCCAAGGCCCCGCCCCCCAGGAGGGACCTAAGGCTCCCGGGCCTATTCTGATTGGCCCAGGCGCCTTAGGCCCCACCAGTAGGCGGAGCTTTGGGACAGATGGGCCAATCTGGCCTCATTCCGTTGTTGGCTGCTTGCCAGACAGGCGGGTTTGGCCCCCGTCTGTCCGGCCAACTGCACAAAGGTACGGGGAAGGAGGATGGGGGTGTCGTGGGGGTCGGCCAGGGGGGTCGCGGGTCAGCTGGGGGGGCGGTCGGAGGTTCTTGGGGGGGCGGTCGTTGGGGGGATGTGGGGCTTGCGTCGAGGGCAGGAGTGCCTGGGATCCCTCATGCCCGTAATGTAGTGCGGGGTGGGGGTAGGGGGTCGCTGTGGCCAGGAGGGTTTGGGCTTCCTCCTGGCCCGAACAACTAGCGGGGTGTGGGTCGCCAGGGCCAGGAGGACTTGGTCTCCCTCCTGGCCCAAACAACTAGCGGAGGGGGGGGGTCGTCAGAGCCAGGAGGGCTTGGGCTCCCTCCTGGCCTGATATTGTTGGGGAGTTGGCGGGGCAAGAGGGCTTGGGCTCCCTATTGCCCCGATCGTGTCGGGGAGTCAGGGAGTCGGTGGGGCAAAAGGGCTTGACATCAGAGAAAGGGCGGGACCGCCGGAAGAGGAAGCAGCGCAGGCGCAGGGCTCACAGAAGGGCCGGGACCGCCAAGAGGAAGCAGCAGGACACCAGTAGGAGCTTCTACATGATGGGGGGGGGGGTCCGGAGACTGTGGGGGTGCGAGCGGTCCTTCAGGCTGGGGGTGCGGGTGCGGGTGGGAGTGCGTGCGAGCGGTCCTTCGGGGTGGGGGTGCGGGTGCGGGTGCGTGCGAACGGTCCTTCGGGGTGGGGGTGCGAGCGGTCCTGCAGGGGTGGGGGGGTGAATCGGACATCAGGGGGGTGGAACTATGTAAAAAAAATTTTGTACAACGCGCTCACGCATATAACACGCAAGGTTATGCGCGGTTTGTAAAAATCATGTATAACGCGCACGTTACATGCGTGAAAATACGGTATATGGGCATCACCCAGACCTGTTGCCATTTAGTTTTATACAGTTTGAAACTAAACGCTTTACAAAATTGACATACACAGTATTTAAAATGAACACATAATAAAAACAAATGTATAGTTTAAAAACATCTAATAAAATAAACATAAAAACAATCTTCAAGGGGATATCATAATGTGGATTAAAAAGATCAAGGCTAGTTCGTCAACTTTGTCAAGAGTACCTCAAAAAAGGCATCTACGTCTTTAGTCATTTTCGAAAGCTCCCCTTTTCACAGCAATTTCGTATCTGACTCACCAAGGAGGTCCATAACTTCACTTCTGCGCAGCAGAAGGTCATTTTACCAATCTCGACAAGTCTTAGGTTCAAATACGTCTTCGGTAGCCCTAAATTCTCGGAATGCAAAGATCTTTTTGGTATATAACTGAGTATAATAATAATAATAATAATTTATTCTTATATACCGCCAGACCACGGATGGTTCTAGGCGGTTCACAGCAGATAAGGCTGAACATCCAGCGAATATACAGTTCAAAGAGATACATCAATTTCTAGAATGTACACGATACACCTTATATTTAAGAAGCAATTAGGAAGCTTGGGTTACAAATTTGTCAAATAACTGTGTCTTTATTCGTTTTGTAAAAAAAATAATAGGATGAGACCCCTGGCATGATTTTGCCAAACCAGGCGTTCATTTTGGCCGCCTGGAAAGAGAGAGTTCTCTCGAGAAATCTCTTCAAACGACACGATTTGACAGTGGGATATGTGACTAACTGGACTCTGCGCGTGGGCTTATTGGAGTGATTCAAAGAGAAATGGGAAACATACCGAAGATTGATTTCAAGCAAATAGAGTGGAACCTTGGTTTATGAGCATAATTAGTTCCAGAAGCATGCTCGTAAACTAATTTACTCGTATATCAAAGCGAGTTTCCCCATAGAAATGAATGGAAACTCACTTGATTCGTTTCCCGAGGTCACCGGCACTGCTTCACCTTAACCCCCCCACCCTCGAGGCCACCGGCGCTGCTCCACACACCCCCTTGAGAACCGGTTTGCGAGGCACGATTTGCGGGAATGTTTTGCTCGTCTTGCAAAACACTCGCAAACCGCGGCACTCGTAAACTGAGGTTTGACTGTACATGCAAATCTGAATAAAACTCTAGCCTCAATCGGTAGCCAGTGTAATTTTGGGTAATAAGGAGTAACTTGCTCCCATTTTTTCAGACCGAAAATCAGTCGGACAGCAGTGTTTTGAACCACTCTTAGTTTTTTAAAGATTTTCTTATAGGTTCCCAGGTAGAACATAGAACATAGAAGATGATGGCAGAAAAGGGCCACTGCCCAACAAGTCTGCCCACTCTAATGACCCACCCCTAATTTCTTCCTTGAAGTGATCCCACATGCTTATCCCATTTTCTCTTAAAATCCAGCACACTGCTGGCCTCAATTACCTGCAGTGGAAGACTATTGTAAACATAATGTAACTAAGTCTTAAGTCTGTAAATTCAAATATTTTGTGTTTCTGGCTCTTTATTAGTCCATACAGACTGTATATACACGATGGCAACAACATTTTTGGAATGTCCCGTCATCTGGTACACACGATAGGAAAAGGTTAAACCTCTTTCTTCCCTATGTAACTGTCACAGCCCGACACATCTTGACCGTCATTTTTGAAATCTTTGGGGGCTGCCAGAGACTCACTCTATCCTAGGGTTTGAGCACTTTGTGGCCTTGTGCAGATAAGCTCAGGAATTATGAAGAATCACAGTTGCTGAAGTAATCAGGCGCCAGTCCCTCGTGGCTATCCCTGCTAGGGTTGTAATGTCAAATGCATACTGTGAGCAGCATATGGCGACACAGGAAAAAAAAGATAATTAGCCCTGAGGCTTCCATCTGAAGGTAAAGAAGATATGCTGCAAATTCTTTGGGAATATTACTGCAATTATTGAGATAAATTTTCACAAGTCATTGCACATGATGCTTAACTGGCTTAGTCAGGTTTTTTCTTTTCTTTCAAACTGGCAGCTTCCTCTTGCTCTGTTTAGATTCCATCTCACTTGAAACTAGAGTTCAGACCCAGCACCACGAGCCTTCATTTGAAATGTTGTCCCCTTCCCAACAGCATGGAAAGTGCTTTGATGGTCCTCAGCCAGGACTGGGAACTTCTGAACCCTAAATGCAGCCACTAGGTGTCACCATTGTGCAATTCTATAAATAAATTATTTCTCTAGAACTACCACATATCAGTTTACAATAACTAAAAAGCAAATTAAGTAGCAAAAGAAGCCACAATAAAAACAAGCTAGGCTTCAAAGGTAAGGAGGTAATAAAGGAATGGAAAGAGTATGATAGGCATGATAAAGAAGGGAATCACTAGTAGAGTGGAGAAAGTTATAATGCCGCTTTATAGAGCAATGGTCAGACCACACTTGGAATACTGTGTCCAACATTGGTCTCCCAACCTAAATAAGGATATAAAACTGCTGGAGAGGGAGCAGAAAAGAGCAACAAAGCTGGTTAAAGGTATGGAGAACTTGTAATACGAGGAACGACTTAGGAGATTGGGATTGTTCTCCCTTGGGAACAGGAGACTACGAGGGGATATGATCGAGACTTTCAAAATACTGAAAGGAATCGACAAAATAGAGCAGGAAAAAAAATTATTTACAATGACCAATGTGACACGGACAAGAGGACATGGACTGAAGCTAAGGGGGGGACAAGTCCAGGACAAATATCAGGAAGTTCTGCTTCACGCAATGAGTGGTGGACACCTGGAATGCTCTCCCAGAGGAGGTTATTGCGGAATCCACCGTTCTAGGATTTAAAAGCAAACTAGATGCACATCTCCTTATGAGAGGCATAGAGGGATATGGGTGACTACAATTACGCCAGGTGTACACCTGACTGGGCCTCCGCGTGTGCGGATCGCCGGACTCGATGGACCGAAGATCTGATCCGGAGATGGCGGTTCTTATGTTATTATAATGCCTCATTCCACAGTGCCTCAGAGCCAACCTCATCAGTGATGTTACAATGGAGTAGCAACATTCCAGAATCCCAAAGAGTAACAAAAGATTCTAGAACCCCAAACAGTATCAAGATTCCAGGCAGAATCTCAAAGAATAGCAAGATTCCAGAACCCCAAAGAGTAGCAACATTCCAGAGCTGAGATTATGACACGGACAAGAGGACATGGACTGAAGCTAAGGGGGGACAAGTCCAGGACAAATATCAGGAAGTTCTGCTTCACGCAACGAGTGGTGGACACCTGGAATGCTCTCCTGGAGGAGGTTATTGCAGAATCCATCGTTCTAGGATTTAAAAGCAAACTAGATGCACATCTCCTTACGAGAGGCATAGAGGGATATGGGTGACTAAAATTCTGCCAGGTGTACACCTGGCTGGGCCTCCGCGTGTGCGGATCGCCGGACTTGATGGACCGAAGGTCTGATACGGAGATGGCACTTCTTATGTTCTTATGAAGCAATGAGATAAAGCAACAATTGTCTGGCCTGAGTTATTCCAGGGTTCTGCGGATGGAATTGTATTACCACCAGGGGAAACCACTCGTTCTGGCAATGAAGCGGTCTTAAAGAAATATTCTTTTAGGTCCTTTTTAACACTTTCTAAACAAGGAATGTTAAGGGTATGGCTTTCTAAAGAACTGGGGTCATTTCTCTGAATACACATCTTGTCATCTCAAAGAGGGCTGATTTATATGAAGGGATACAGTCAGATTGTAGCTCAGAAATGACGGGATTCCTGCGTAAAAAGGAAGATGTATCAATGTTAAGGGCTTTGGAAAGGAATCTGATAATGCACTGGAAGTCCATGTTGCTCTTTCAGGAGGGGATTCGCCCGACTTTTTTGCTCCAAAACAAATCAGATAATGCAGTTATGAATCATCCTCCTCATTCTGTAATAGATCGCCAAAATTTAGGGGCTAAGATGTTTGCTTAAGTTAAAGAATACTAGCCGTAACATGCATAAAGGCCACAGGTACGTGTATAAATGCTGGTTGCTAGGGTTACCATATGGCTCCAGAAAAAGGACGGATTGAGACATCCGGGTTTTACTTCCAATGAAAGCAATGGAAGTAAAAACCGGATGTCTCAATTCGTCCTCCTTTTTCTGGAGCCATATGGTAACTTAGGTTGGACGCTAACTGGGATTCTATCATTTTAGCTTGCAATTCACTTAGAGGGGCATAATCAAAAAAAGCGTCTAAGTCCCCTTTTGGCCTAAGGCCCCAAACGTCCAACACAAGGGCTTTTAGGCGAAGGAGGAGTCAGTCCTTCGCCTAAAAGCTGGATTCTGTAACCGGTGTCTGTCAAAAACAACACCGGTTACAGAATCCCCCCCCCCACACACACACAATGATCCAGGCAGGAGGGTGCCCAAGCCCTCCTGCCATGTCAAACCACCAAGCTCCCCCCCCCCCCCCCCGATCGGGGCAAGAGGGAGCCCAAGCTCTGTTGCCCTGCGGCAGCCTAGACCCCCCCGACATGATCGAGGCAAGAGGGAGCCCAAGCCCTCTTTCCCTGCGGCAGCCTAGACCCCCCTAACACGATCGGGGCAAGAGGGAGCCCAAGCCCTCTTGCCCTGCGGCAGCCTAGACCCCCCCCCCCCCCCCGACATGATCGGGGCAAGAGGGAGCCCAAGCCCTCTTGCCCCGCGGCAGCCTAGACCCCCCCGACACGATCAGGCCAGGAGGGAGCCCAAGCCCTCCTGGCCCAGGTGACCCCCTACCCCCATCCCCCACTACATTACGGGCAGGAGGGATCCCAGGCCCTCCTGCCCTCGACAAACCCCCCCTCCCCCAATGTCCGCCCCCCCCAGAACAATATAAGTCACAAAAAAAAATCCAAGTAGTTGAATGGGTTGCAATCAGGCAGCACACACAGTGGTGTAGCGATAGTGAGAGACTCCCAGGAGGGGGGGTGCTCCCTCCCCAACTCAGAACAGCTTACATGAATTTATTCAGGTACTCAAGCATTTTTTCCTTGTCTGTCCTGGTGGACTCACAATCTAATGTTCCTGGGGCAATGGGGGGGGATTAAGTGATTTGCCCAAGGTCACAAGGAATTACATAGGATTTAAACCCACAACCTCAGGGTGCTGAGGCTGTAGCTTTAACCACTGCACCACAGTCTCCCACAAGTTTGTCTTATGCTACCCAGTCCGCTTGTCTTCAAGGCGCATGATGATCCATGGCTATAGTTTATAAAATGTGTGTGGACATCCACAGAATATCTGTACACTTTTATGTCTTGGGAGCAGGTCTAAATGTGCACGAGAGAAGTTTTTCCTCCAGGAATCCATTGCACGAGCCTATTTTTATTTTTTTTTAAATAAAGGAACTGTTTACATTGGCATTCTGTTTTAACAGTGGGTGCCACATGATTAAAACAATTTGTTCTACATTAAAAAAATGTGATTCCAGAGGTATATTTCACTTGGACTGCTCTTCCATGAGTTTCTGTTCTCCACCTAGGCTTTGGTAAATGATATCCAGACGATACAACCCAGTCTGACCAGTGTTAATAAAGTTGGAAAGAGGCTGAAGCATGAAGCAGAGCCAGAGTTTGCGTCGCAGTTGGAAAAGGAAGTCCAAGACCTCAATGCTCAGTGGGAGCACATCTGTAAACAGGTAGGGGAACACCATATATAAAATCAGCATTTATAAAAGGGTCATTTGTTTTGCCGTGTATTAAGGCTTGACCTCCCTTTATTCAGCGGTTGTTATCAAGCTAACGGATGCCACTGACCGGGGCTATGCCATGCCAAGATTTACGGCGCTGCACCTTGAAGGATGCCTGTGAAGATCTATAAACTATCCTAGCGCTATCCAGAGAGCACCAGTGCAGACCAGGGGGGGAGGGGTGGAGCTGGGAATTTTCTAGAGATTGGCGATGTCCAGCGCCGGTGTTCACTTAGAACCAAAATCACATCTCTGTCTGGTGCGGAGGCTAAGGGCAGATTCCTGAGGGAGGAGACGAGTGCCTGATTCAGTGACATTGATTTGTACTGTTCGAAATGCGCTCTTATTTGATTTTTAGGTATTCTGTCTTGGTTGTTTTGCTTTTCGGGTTTTTTTTGGGGGGGTTGTAAATCTTTATTAATTTTAAAATCTTTATTAATTTTAAAACACACTTTAAATATGCAAATAATTCAAAAAACACTCATTTTCTCCCCCAACTTTGGTTTAATTTTTTTTTAAATTCTTTATTCATTGTTATAACTTACATCAAGTGCATCAAAAAGTAACACCATTTTGACTTAAATACATCACTTGAAACTCTACAATTCTTTAAATTACATAGAATAATCCCTTTCCCTCCCTTCCCTTCAATACCTCATAACGCATACACCATATAATAAAATCCCCCTCCCCCCACCCCATTCTTTCATTTGTACATATCAGGGAAAATAATACCTAATCATTACAATAATTTGTTAATGGCCTCCACACATCTTGAAATTTATTAAAATTCCCTTTCTGAATAGCTAATGTTCTTTCCATTTTTTAAATATGACACACTGAATTCCACCAAAAACTGTCGTTTAATCTATTCCGATTTTTCCAATTACCTGTTATTTGTTGAATGGTGACTCCCGTTAAAATAAGTAAGAGTTTATTATTTTTGGAAAATATTTGGCTCTTAGCCCTCATAGACATTCCAAATAATACTGTATCATACGATAATGCCACATGATTTTCTAATAAACTATTAATTTGGCCCCAAATTGATTTCCAGAAAGCCATAATAAATGGACAATAGAACAATAAATGGTCTAAAGTCCCTGCTTCAATGCCAACATCTATCAGACTTAGAGCAATCTTATTTTTGTAAACGAACAGGGGTCCAGAAGGCTCTATGCAACAGAAAAAATCATGTTTATCTCATAGATGCAGACATCGTACATCTCATCCTCCAAGACCAAATTCATGGCCATTGAGTCGCAGTAATTTGGTTTAATTTTTGTTATTTTGTTTTTTCGTTTTATCCCTTCTGGGGTTGTTTATGAATTTTGGTTTCTTTTTCTTTTATTACATCTTTAGTATGTAAGTAAATGTTTATTCAGGTGCTTTTGCTAGAATGTTAGCCTTTTGGACAGATACGGAAGTTCCAAGCGCCTAATATGAGATATTTTATTGTTTGTGAACTATATTGGCGGTATTCAAATAAAAATTGTATTGTGTTGAATATCTGGGTAGTCCGATATCATTTCAAACACCATGACCAGCCTTTTGTGCAGTTTAAATATTGACCCATAAGTTGCCAGGCCTCCGTACTTGTGGATGCGTTTTGCCTTGCTGTGTTCTGCTAGTCTGTGTTCTCTCTATCGCATGTGATCAGCGTTAGTTGTTTTAAGTGCAAGTAGCATTTTCAATAAAAAATCAAAGGTGTTTAGTCATATACGAGAAGAAAAAGAGTCTCAGAAACCTGCTCAGAAACTGATGGAATACTTAACGTGACCATACGTTCCGTTTTGAATGGGAACATCCCGTTTTTATTTAGCCAAAATGTCCCATTTTTGAGCAACCCACTACAGTGTTCTCCCTAGCATAGGGGTGCCCAAAATGAAGGCAACGCGAGTCGATCGCCCGAGAACAACACTGAAGCAGGAACAGATCAGGTGCGTGCAGCGACTGCACAAGCCTTCCTCCCCCCCTTCCCCTGACGTCAGTTCTGACGTCAAAGAGGAAGTTCCGGGCCTGCCAATCACTGCCTGGGTGGCCTGGAACTTCCTCTCCGATGTCAGAATTGACGTGGGGGGGGGGAAGGCTTCTGCAGTCGTTGCATGCACCTGGCCTGTTGTTGCAGTGGTGGCTTGAAGAAATCCGCGGCAGCGGCTTGGGGGAGTGCAGGGAGAGTGAAAGACAGAAAGAAAGGGGGGCAGGAAGAGAGAAAGAAAGAAAGGATGCACAGTCAGAAGGAAGTGCAAGCAGAGACTCACCAGAAAACAAAGGTAGGAAAAATGATTTTATTTTCAATTTAGTGACCAAAATGTGTCAGTTTTGAGAATTTATATCTGCTGTCTATATTTTGTACTATATTTGTCTATTTTTCTATAGTTGTTACTGAGGTGACATTGTATAGTTTAAAGTCATCTGTCTTGACCTCCTTGAAAACCCCCAAATATAAATGATAATTAACATCTTTTCTGCATACAGTGTGCTTTGTGTTGTTTTTTAAATTTTATGGTTACCATTATGAATTAATAAGATATTGTGTGTACATGAAAAATGAATGGAAGAAGCTTGGAGGTATGGCTGGGGCGGGGCTAGGGCGATATTGGGGGTGGGACTGAAAATTAGTAGATGTCCCATTTTGAGGAAAAATAAATTAATGGTCACGTTTAGGAATACTGAAAGATTCAAGTCTGAGACTTATCAGTTCCAGATTTCAATCACTGATCCTGTAAAACAAAACACCTCTCATCTTATCTAACACCCATTGAAAGAAAACCAAGTTTAGAAGTTTGAGCTGACACTACAACAATTCTTTTGAGCCGATTCTGTTTTTCTCAGTCCTGAGTGTATCCCTGGAAGAAGCCGATTCAAGTTCGGCAAAACAGGCACCGTCGGGATTGGACGGAAGAAATGATTTTGAGATTAGTTTGGTGACGCTTTATGTATGAGTCACCTGTTATTATTCAATATTCAATATTCAGTGTGCATCTGATCATATTCCTCCAAAAAACCAACCTTTTTTCACAATATCTAAAAAACTTAATTCACTACACACAAAAGGATTTAATGAATGCATAGTAGTGTTTAAAATAATTTTTGAAATTATTATTAATGATTCAAAAATTAAAAATTATTAATACACATAAAAAATGGGTATTAGATAACATGAGAGTTTTTTTTTACAGCATCCGTGATTGAAATCGGGAACTGATAAGTCTCAGACTTATGTGTGACTTATTTGTGGCTGTTTTCCCATTTGCTCTTTTGTATTCATTAGATTTTTTTTTTTATTATAATTTTTTCAGGAAATTTCAGGATGTGTGGGAGCCATTTACAAAGTATTGTACCGATTAGATGACATTTTATTTTTATTTTTTTACCCTTAAATTTACAAGTTTGATTGTGAGGGGGGAGGGGAGGGTAAATTTATTGTTACATATTGTATAAGGTATTGATTATATGATAAGAGCATATTATTTGTACCATTGATGATTATTAAGTGTTAGATTTATTGTTAATTTATTTGGATATATTGTTACACTTATTGTAAATTTGAAAATGAATAAAGAATTAAAAAAAAAAAAATTATAATTTCTATTCTGCATATCCTACAATTCTATGCAGATTACAAATTATTCAGGTACTCGAGCATTTTCCCCTAACTGTCCTGGTGGGCTCCCACTCTATCTAATGTACCTGAGCCAATGGGGATTAAGGGCTCCTTTTACAAAGGCGGAATACCGCGCGTTAAACCACCTGCCGCGCTAGTCCCTAACGCCTCCATTGACGAGGCGTTAGGATTTTAGGCTGTCACGGGGGGTTGGCTCATAATGAAATGTCCGACGCAATAACCCCCTTAGCGCGCCTTGATAAAAGGAGCCCTAAGTGTCAAGCCCAGGGTCACAAGGAGCAGGGTGGGATTTGAACCCACAACCTCAGGGTGCCAAGGCTGTAGCTCTAACCACTGCACCACACACTCCCTCAGTCGGGTTGCCTCTTTTGGTTGTACACCTGATGTGGAATTCTTCTCACTTACAGGCCTTTGCTAAGAAGGAAGCATTAAAGGGGGGGCTGGATAAGACGGTGAGCCTGCGGAAGGATCTGTCTGAGATGCAGGAGTGGATAACGCAAGCAGAAGACGATTACCTGGAAAGAGATTTTGAGTACAAGACGCCGGAAGAGCTGCAAAATGCAGTTGAGGAGTTGAAGGTGAGCCTGGAGGTTGATGCGCTCGTTTCGGGAGCCCCGTGGATGTGTTCCAATCTCTGTTCTTCTGTTTTCTAAAACCCTTTGTTTCTCCTTAGGATGATCTCTTATCTCGATGTACTTTTGAACTTGACTTTCTTCCTTTTTTTTAAATTATTGTTATTGCCTGGTAGGATTCCTTCTATTCGCTACTGGTTTAATTAAGGAACTTCCCAAGAAATCAGCTGTTAAATTAAAAACCTAACTGCCAGATAATTGCTTGATAACCCTTCCTGAAGCCTGCTTGATATATTAAGCAATAAATTATAGAGCAAACAACTTGCTACTTCAGACTCCGAGGCCCAGTTTGATGTGGGTCAGTGGTTGTTTGGGCTGGAAGCATTCTCTTCTTAATTACCTTGTTGAGAGCCGGAAGAAAATAGCCCTGGGAAGTCCCGCTTTCTTTTTTTAGGGGCTCCTGGGGTTATAGCATCACAAAAGTCATGCCGTGGGCATTTCCATATATTGGAAAACTTATGGGAAGGTTTTCTATAAGAGGGCACTATCATTTCGGCTTCAACATTAAGCATATCATTGCCATTATACAATATATATTACACAAAAATAAATAAATATTTATGTGGCACAGTGGTTAAAGCTACAGCCTCAGCACCCTGAGGTTGTGGGTTCAAACCCACACTGCTCCTTATGACCTTGAGCTAGTCATGTAATCCCCCATTGCTCCAGGTCCATAGACTAACATGCATGTAGTATGTGCTAAATTGATTAGCGTGCACTAATTAGTTAGCTCACCTTAGTAAAAGAGGGCCTATGTTTTGTATGACATCACAATGCAGGTTTAAAGAGCCTTGGCCAATAGTAAGAGGAGATGCAAATGTTAACAGCCTTAGCCAATAGGGAGAGGAGGAGATAGTGGATGCTCTGTTTGTGCCACTTGACCATTATCTGCCATCATGTTACTATGTTTCTATAACCAAATATATATGGGAATTCAATCGTGTAAGTCAGACTAAATGTAAGAACGCATTGAGAATACTGTTATGATAGCATAGGACCATTCATACCACATTAACACAGAACACTCATTAACATCACACCATCAATATAAGAAATTATAAAACAACGGAGAAAAATAAACCTCAAGTGTGAGAGGCCGGGACTACACAAGTACCCGAGTCTACTCACATCATCACTGGTTTATGAAAAAACTCCGTGTACATTTAAATCAATACTTTTTCATTCACACTCAATAACTTCTTAAGAGTTTTCAAAGAATTTTTTCAAAAGTGTTTCAGGGTAATATATAAAGACATATTCATGGCATGAACCAGATCCCAAACTAATCATAAACAGCACGAGGGCTACAGCTCAACTAAACAGGTGTATGCAATTGTTGAGGCATGGAAATTTGGAGCACAAGAATGAGAACAAGCAACAACTCATCTGAAAAAACGGAGTGTCCCAAACGATTCTCAGTCCTTTATCCCGACAGAAAAGTCCTTCTGTTTCGCCTAAAAGGCTACTTCAGGGGAAAGATCCAATGTCCAAAAAATCTCCTGCTTCTTTCAACGCCACAAACGTGCAGCTGGCTCCTCTCAAGATAGTGTTGGGACTGCGAGACGCGCCCGGTTCGAATAAAACCACTTACGAACCGGGCGTCTTTGACGTCATCACACAAACGTGATGCGTGATAGGCTAAGCCCCAGCCATTCACACACCAAAAAGAGCTTATCTGTATTATAAACAGATCTAAGATTAGCGATCTTAAAATTCTAAAGACAGTATAACGTTCAGAAGAAAGGTTGCCATTCATAACACGTATTCAGACCCTTAGGCTCTAAAGTTTGTAAACGATTAATCCATAACTGCTCCTTCTGCCAGAGCACTCTCCTAATGTCTCCTCTCCTTAAAGATATAGCCAACTTCTCAATCACACAACATTTTAAATTCTCAAACCTATGATCCTGTTGAACACAATGAGCTACAATCGGGGCCGTCAACTTACGGGTATTTAAACAACTCTTGTGTTCTGTCATTCTCACTGTTAAAGTACGTGAGGTTTGGCCTACATAAAGCAAGGCACAAGGACATACCAGAACATATATAATGTTCGTGGATTGACAAGTGGAGGTGTGGCGTAAACTGTAATTCTTACCATCGCTCGGATTAATAAAGCTCAAGGTAGTCATCATGATATTACAGTTGGAGCAATGGCCACAAGGGCTATGTCCCATTATATTATCTATATTATCCATATTATCTAAATTAAAGTTTTCTTTAGATGTGTGACATAACCAATCACTCAAATTCCTATTCCTAGATTGAGAAAAAATAAATTTCTTATTTGCAAAACAGGGAAGTGTTTTGAGTAATGGAAGGTGTCTTTTATATCTATTAATGATAGACTGTGACATTCGAGTTTGTTTTATTACACATGGAATCAAATCCTCTTCTTCTTGTGTCCTTCTATATTCCAATAAGTTTTCTCTCGGATTGTGTAAGGCACGTTTCTTTGCTTTTTTAACTACTGCATATGGATAATCCCTAGATAATAATCTTTGTTCTAAGATTCTAGATTCTTGAATGAATTTATCTGTAGTATTACATATTCGCCGATATCTTAGGAACTGAGCAAACGGAATACTCGTTTTTAAGTGGACAGGATGCATACTGTCAAATTTCAACAAAGTATTTCTGTCAGTAACTTTGCGAAAAATAGATGTTTCAAAACCACCTTTATTCTTCTGAACTAAAATGTCTAAAAAACTGATCTTCTCCATGCTATGTGACATTGTAAATTTGATGGATCGATGACATTGATTTATTAATGTTTCAAACTCCTGAAGTTGTTGCAAAGTGCCCGACCATATCACAAAGATATCGTCAATAAAACGCCACCATTTAATTACATGTTGAAACTCAGATAATGTGTAGATGAATGATTCTTCAAACCATGACATATAAAGGTTAGCAATTGTGGGTGCAAAAGATGCACCCATTGCTATCCCTGAAAGTTGTTGATAGAATTCCCCATTGAAGATGAAATAATTATTCTTCAGAGCAATAGTGCTCAGTTCTTTTAGGAAATATGTATAGTTGCTATCTATATCTGGTTGAGAATTCCATAAAGACTCTAATACTGAAAGAGCTTCCTCCTGTGGAATTCTTGTATATAATGCACAGACATCAAATGTCACTAATATATAATCTTTAAGAGAACCACATTCAAGATCATTTAGCAGCTTCAAAAACTGAGTAGTATCTTGTATATAGGATCTAATATCTTTCAGAAAACATTGAAGCTTTTTATCAATAAATTTACTGGTTTTTTCCAACAATGAGTCCCGAGCAGATACAATGGGTCGACCAGGGGGCCGTTGGATGTTCTTATGCACCTTCGGAAGCAAATATAAAGGACTGAGAATCGTTTGGGACACTCCGTTTTTTCAGATGAGTTGTTGCTTGTTCTCATTCTTGTGCTCCAAATTTCCATGCCTCAACAATTGCATACACCTGTTTAGTTGAGCTGTAGCCCTCGTGCTGTTTATGATTAGTTTGGGATCTGGTTCATGCCATGAATATGTCTTTATATATTACCCTGAAACACTTTTGAAAAAATTCTTTGAAAACTCTTAAGAAGTTATTGAGTGTGAATGAAAAAGTATTGATTTAAATGTACACGGAGTTTTTTTCATAAACCAGTGATGATGTGAGTAGACTCGGGTACTTGTGTAGTCCCGGCCTCTCACACTTGAGGTTTATTTTTCTCCGTTGTTTTATAATTTCTTATATTGATGGTGTGATGTTAATGAGTGTTCTGTGTTAATGTGGTATGAATGGTCCTATGCTATCATAACAGTATTCTCAATGCGTTCTTACATTTAGTCTGACTATGTTTCTATAACCATAACATTCTATGACATCACAATGCAGGTATAAAGAGCCTTAGCCAATAGGAAGAGGAGATGCAAATGTTAAGAGCCTTAGCCAATAGGGAGAGGAGGAGATAGTGGATGCTCTGGATGGGCCATTTGTCTTTTACTAGTTTCTATCTTTTCATTTTATGCAGTTAGTTTGCAGACCTTTGCTTTGCAATGGCCACTTATTGATTGCAACTTGGGTTTTGTCTTTCAGAGAGCAAAGGAGGAAGCCTCACAGAAGGAAGGGAAAGTGGAGCTGCTGAGTGACTCGGTTAACAATTTCATAGCCAGCGCTCCTCCAGCGGCACACGAGGCCTTAACAAAAGAACTCGACAATCTGGTCACGAACTACCAGCAACTGTGCAGTAGACTGAAGGGAAAGTGCAAGACTCTGGAGGTTGGTTCTCTCCATCCTTGGAAATTCATCCATTGATTTAGCAAATACAGTTCGGAAAAGGGCCAAGTATTCTATAACCTTACTGCCCGATATTCACAAGGGTTCGACCAGGAAGGAGAGGATCCTGCCCAGCTAAACCCTTATGAAAGAGTCAAGACCCAACAACTGATGCTCAGCTTAACTAGTTAGAATCAGCGAATATCACAGCTAAGCAGCCATTTCCTTATCGGTTAAGACTAGGCTGGGCATGGAGACTGACTGGGCAGGGCACCTACTGTACCTGGGCAGTTAGCAGCGATTTTCAACCTGTCCTGACTTTCCAAGGTTCCAAGAATTCCTATGAGCGTCAGAGCTATTTAAGCCATGGCCAATTAACTTTTGGGAGACCACTGCTAGTGGGATATTCAATTCTGGGAGTCATCATGCCCTAGCAATAAATATTACATTACGTTAAGATCTTATTACTTGCAAATAAGAACCTAAGAGTAGCCTTACTGGGTCAGATCAATGGTCCATCAAGCCTAGTAGCCCGTTCTCATGGTGACCAATCCAGGTCCCTAGTACCTGGCCAAAACCCAAGGAGTAGCAACATTCCATTCAGAATCTCAAAGAATAGCAAGATTCTGGAATCCCAGAGAGTGACAAGATTCTGGAACCCCAAAGAGTAGCAACATTCCATGCTACCGATCCAGGGCAAGCAGTGGCTTCCCCCATGTCTTTCTCAATAACAAATTATGGACTTTTCCTCCAGGAACTTGTCCAAACCTTTCTTAAAATCAGCTATGCTATCAGCTCTTACCACATCCTCTGGCAACGCGGGGTCAAAATAAAAAACTAGAGTATTATCCAGAATGCACAAAAAGTTATTTAAAATAACAAGATAAGAATTTACGAAAGAGAAAAGTCTTCAGTGGTCTTCTGAATAAAGAGTAGTTTGAGATAAACCATATGGATTTAGGAATAGAGTTCCTTATCAACGGAGCTTGACAAATCCTGAATGTTTGCAGCATTCTAATACCTGGGGTTAGTTCAGCCTGTGGTTGTGAGTGGCTCAGACACATTGCTATGGACTGAATATCAGGCGGTCAGGCACAGATTTTATAAATGATTCCAAACTAGGTGCCTAACCTAATTATTTTTAATAGGTCAAATGAGATCAAATTTATCAAAATTACAATCTAACCGTCTTTATCATATGTTCACTGTGTGTCATGGACTCTTTTTTTAAACGCCTTTCTAATAGAGTACAGTATATACCGCTGTCCATCTAATCGGAGGGTCATACTTTTGAGCTACCGAATTGTTCCCGGTTCACTGGCACAATTATTCTTGAAGATATGAGAGCGCCACCTATTGGATGTCGATTTCTTCCTACCAAAAAGAACGATATTATTCATGAAAAGATTCTTATCAAAAGTCATCCAGTAAAAATGGAAACCAAAATAAAACTACTAGGGGTTATCCTAGATAAGGATCTTACCTTTCATGATCAGATTAGCTCAGTCGTAAAAATTTGTTTTTACAAACTAAGACTTATATGTTCTCTATCATCTATCCTCAATACTACTGCTATCACAACTCTAATTCATTCACTTGTCATCTCTCACCTTGACTATTGTAACTCTCTTTACAATGGACTCCCTCAAAAAGAACTACGACGACTCCAACTCATACAAAACACTGCCATAAAACTTCTTTACAAATTGGGAAAATATGACCATGTTACACCTCTCCTGAAAGAAGCTCATTGGTTACCTATAACCCATCGTGTCACATATAAAACAATTATGCTAGTCTTTAAAATCAGATTCTCCCGCCAACCTTCTTTTCTAGAGAAACTTCTAATCCCCTACTGTTCATCTCGGACCCTTAGATCAGCTGACCAAACCTGCTATCTATTCCCACAATCAAAGATTTCTTTTATACGAGAAAGACCAACTTTTCGGTAGTCGCTCCTACCCTATGGAACTCATTGCCATCTCATATTCGTCACGAGACATCATTCGATAAATTTAAGGCTAAATTAAAAACTTTCTTATTCCAAGACGCTTTCTCCTCTTCCCAAATATAACTTATTCTTCAATACCTCAACCGCTTTTAAGAAGCGATCCCATTCCTCATGTTTCATCCTTCCCTATTTCCTTTTTTTTTTTTTAATTTTTGTTTGCATAATGTTTTTTTGTTTGTTTGTTTGTTTGTTTTTTTGTTTCCCTTCTATCTCATTATTCCCTGCCTTCACTCTCCAATATGTCTAGTTAAAGTCTAAATGTCCACAATCCCCCTTTCTTTTTTCCTTTTTAATTATATTATTTATTGTACTATTTTTAACTTGTAAACCGGCTAGATACTCGTTGATGGTCGGTATAGTAAAAATTTAATAAACTTGAAACTGGAAACTTGATTGTACCCCTGAGGCAAACTTCCAAGCCGAAACACGGACCGTGTCTGGTCCATGACACACAGTGAATATATGATAAAGACTGTTAGAATATAGGATGTCCGGGGCGATACTTGGAGAGATCTCCCAGGAAAGAGACTTGGAAGTTATGATCGACAAGTCTATGAAGCCGTTCACACAATGTGCGGCGGCAGCAAAAAGGGCAAACAGAATGCTAGGAATGATAAAGAAGGGGATCACGAACAGATCGGAGAAGGCTATCATGCCGCTGTACCGGGCCATGGTACGCCCTCACCTGGAGTACTGCATCCAGCATTGGTCGCCATACATGAAGAAGGACACGGTACTACTCGAAAGGGTCCAGATAAGAGCGACTAAGATGGTTAAGAGGCTGGAGGAGTTGCCGTACAGTGAAAGATTAGAGAAACTGGGCCTTTTCTCCCTCGAACAGAGGAGATTGAGAGGGGACATGATCGAAACATTCAAGGTACTGAAGGGAATAGACTTGGTAGATAAAGACAGGTTGTTCACCATCTCCAGCGTAGGGAGAACGAGAGGGCACTTTCTAAAATTGAAAGGGGATAGATTCCGTACGAATGTAAGGAAGTTCTTCTTCACACAGAGAGTGGTAGAAAACTGGAATGCTCTTCCGGAGACTGTTATAGAGGAACACACCCTCCAGGGATTCAAGACTAAGTTAGACAAGTTCCTGGTCAACAAGGATGTACGCTGGTAGGGCTGGTCTTGGTTAGGGGGCTGGTCTTTGACCACGTGAGTGGACTGCTAGGCACAATGTACCACTGGCCTGACCCAGCAGCGGCAATTCTTACGTTCTTAAATATGATCTCGTTTGACCTATCCCAGGCTGATGTGTACATTTCCTAACCCCACTTGTTCGTTCCAGATTGTATTTCCGTGGGGCTCTTTTCCATGTTTTTTCTGCACTACATGGGAGTGTGCCTAAGATTTCAATGTCAGTTGACAACTAAGACTGCTTAGACTCTGCTAAGTGCAATTCTATAAAAGGGGACCTAGCGGATGATTGAAAATTGCACTCAATGGCAACTTGCTGTTAGGCACTATTTATGGAGTCAGGGCCACAGTGTCTAATCTCTTTAAGCCTGGATTCTCTCTAGGGCACCTATATCGACGGCCGCTGATCGCATGTCAATCATGCAATGGCTCCCTATAGAGAATCGCACCTCCGTACATGATAGGCGCCAGAGGATGTGGTAAGAGAGGATAGTGTAGCTAGTTTTAAGAAAGGTTTGGACAAGTTCCTGTTATTGAGAAAGACATTGGGGAAGCCACTGTTTGCCCTGTATTGGTAGCATGGAATGTTGCTACTCTGGGGATTCTAGAATCTTGTTACTCTCTGGGATTCCGGAATCTTACTATTCTTTGAGATTCTATATGGAATGTTGCTACTCTTTGGAGTTCTAGAATCTTGTTACTCTCTGGGATTCTGGAATCTTGCTATTCTTTGAGATTCTATATGGAATGTTGCTACTCTTTGGAATTCTAGAATCTTGTTACTCTCTGGGATTCCGGAATCTTGCTATTCTTTGAGATTCTATATGGAATGTTGCTACTCTGGGGATTCTAGAATCTTGTTACTCTCTGGGATTCCGGAATCTTGCTATTCTTTGGGATTCTGGATGGAATGTTGCTACTCTTTGGAGTTCTAGAATCTTGTTACTCTCTGGGATTCTGGAATCTTGCTATTCTTTGAGATTCTATATGGAATGTTGCTACCCTTTGGGATTCTAGAATCTTGTTCCTCTCTGGAATTCTGGAATCTTACTATTCTTTGAGATTCTATATGGAATGTTGCTACTCTTTGGGATTCTAGAATCTTGTTACTCTCTGGGATTCCGGAATCTTGCTATTCTTTGGGATTCTGGATGGAATGTTGCTACTCTTTGGAATTCTAGAATTTTGTTACTCTCTGGGATTCCGGAATCTTGCTATTCTTTGAGATTCTATATGGAATGTTGCTACTCTTTGGGATTCTAGAATCTTGTTCCTCTCTGGGATTCCGGAATCTTACTATTCTTTGAGATTCTATATGGAATGTTGCTACTCTTTGGGATTCTAGAATCTTGTTCCTCTCTGGGATTCCGGAATCTTGCTATTCTTTAGGATTCTATATGGATTGTTGCTACTCTTTGGGATTCTAGAATCTTGTTCCTCTCTGGGATTCCGGAATCTTGCTATTCTTTGAGATTCTATATGGAATGTTGCTACTTCTTGGGTTTTGCCAGGTACTAGTGACCTGGATTGGCCACCGTGAGAACGAGCTACTGTGCTTGATGGACCATTGATCTGACCCAGTAAGGCTATTCTTATGTTCTTATGGAAATGTAGGCCAGGGTTTTCCAGGCCTACATTTCCAGGGCCTATCTTTGTCGTGAATTGCACCTAGGTAGTGAATTGCACCCATAGTGGTGTGTAGCAGCCTAAAGCATCTACATAGGCGTGAGTCTAGTGTGGAAGCTTTAACAGTTCTGTTTTTTTGCTGTTTTAAACAGTGTTTGTGAGGTAATTTAGGTGCTGGTCAGGGTAGAATTTCCCCCTTAGTGCATGTGGATGTGGGAGAAGTAGGGTTGCCAGACTTCCGGGGAAACCCATACCTGTCCTCTTTTAAGAGGACTGTCCGGGCTCTCGGATGGAGTTTCCAAAACTTGGCAGTTTGTCCGGGTTTTGGAAAGCTTGGACAAGCTCCGGCCGCATCTGGAGGGCCTCTGGGCATGCATGGGTGACGTCGCACACATCCGCGCGTGCTCCAGGCCCTCCAGACGCAGGGAGAGATCATTGTGTAAGAGAGGAGGCTTTGTGGGGGAGGGGTTGGGCAGAATGGGGAGGGTCTGGAGGTGGAACAGGGCCGGGAATGAGTCCGAGGTTTTCGGGACTAAAATGTGGTAACCCTAGGGAGGTTCCCAAAGCCTAACTTTAGGTGAACAGTAGAGATGGTGAAATGCCGCTGACAGATGAACATAAAGATATTTGGAACTCAGTGAGGGCCTCTGTTTTTGTCAAGTATTTTCTTTTCACTGCCAACGTTTTCTTTCCCTCTCTCATGTCTGCGTTTTTCTCCACAGGAGGTTTGGGCCTGCTGGCGTGAGCTCCTATTATATTTGGACACAGAGAATAAATGGTTAAATGACCTGGAGCAAAAGCTCAAGGCTACAGAGAACATCAAGGGAGGGGCGGAAGAAATCTCCCAGGCACTGAAGGTAAGAACCGCTGCAAAGCATCTGTGCCAGAATTATCCCTGCGAAGAACCCAGCCATGTACATGAGGCTTGTAGAGAAGGCCGCAGCTGATTCCCTAGAGCAGGGGTAGGCAATTCCGGTCCGGTCCGGTCCTTGAGAGCCGGAGCCAGGTCAGGTTTTCAGGATCTCCACCATGAATATGTACGAGATGGATTTGCATGCACTGCCTCCTTGAGATGCAAATCTATCTCATGCATATTTACTGTGGATATCCTGAAAACCTGACCTGGCTCCGGCTCTCGAGGACCGGAATTGCCTACCCCTGCCCTAGAGGGGAGGGATTGATCCACTGCCACCGGGTTGAGCAGTGAATGTCTTTTTTACTGAACGTTCTTCCCCCCTCCCCCCCCCCCCTTTTTACGACGGCTCTGTTCAGGGCATTTTCAGTCCTGTTTTTGGATTTTTCCATATTTCTTCCTGACGTATATGGCGAGTTGGATTGGGATAGGCTGCAGTGAGCTTGGACGGTGACTTCAGCGGTGGGACACTATGGCGGGTGCCGGGCGGACTTCTACTGCTTGTGTCCCGTGTGCGGCAATATGGACCAGGAGCAAGAAAGCACTTTTTTTTATAGACTGAATACAGGTCTTGCTTATCTTGGAGGACAGGGAGAAACATCTCATAGTGGAACTTAGCAAGTAAAATGAAATAATTACTGGATTTTTGGTTTAACGTTGCCTCAAAAATGAATGTGACTGTTGAGTAGACTGGATGGATCACACGGGCCTTTATCTGCCATCATCTACTATGTTACAGTGGGCAGTGGTGCCCCTCCCCTGCCCTCTTCCCTGTCCCCGGACCTTTTTTAATTCTCCAGCGTGAGCGGCATGCCCTCGTCGGTATTGGCTCGCCATTTGACGTTACTTCCTAGGCGCAGGTCCCAGAAGTGACATCAGAGAGAGCGCCAATGCCATTGCGGGCAGCAACCTCGTGCCAGGGAAGTAAAAAGATACGTGGGGGGGCAAGGAGCATGTGCACGTGGCAAGGAAAGGAGCGGGGAGGGAGCGCGCCTGGGGCAGACCGCACCCCCCTCTTAGAAACATAGAAAGATGACGGCAGAAAAGGGCTATAGCCCATCAAGTCTGCCCACTCTACTGACCCATCCTCTTAAGTCTATACCTAGTGACCAATTCTTCAGATCGACCCTCGTAGGGATCCCACATAGGCATCCCATTTATTCTTAAAGTCCAACCACGCCACTGACCATGGGGCTCATAATAAAAAAAAATAAAGACATTCAAAAAAACGTCATATCGACATTTGGACACCCTAATCGCCAGGACATCAAAGTGCCGAGTTTTAAAACTGTTTTTCTGGACGTCCATTGAGGCGTTTTGCCTGATGTGCATCCACAGTTCCAAGGGGCATTTTGGGAGGTATGTCAAGGGGGGCATAACTTAGACATCTTGCGACGATAATCAAATCTTTCCCAAGACGAAACTTAGATGTTCAAAGCTAGATGTTTTAGAATCATCTAAGTGCCACAAAGGAACTCAAACTAACCAGATGAGCACTGGATACATGAAGGTATAATCCCCCCCCAGTTCCCCAAATATCTAAATGAAAGAGTACATACCTATCTCTAGAACACCACAGGTGCATCACACAGGTGTCTTAAGTAGCCTGGTGGGGGGGCTAGTGAGCTATAGACAGGAGGAGCTAGGCCCATAAGCCACTCTAACCATAACATTTATGGTGGAAAGTGTCCTTAAGGGCTATTGGGGTGGTATAGTAGGTTTTGGGGAGGTGTTGGAGGGCTCACCATAAATTATAAGGGGGTTCTGGTGAAATGTACTTCTGGCATCCTTTATGTGAAGTTTACAGCAGTGCCCCACTGCTCTGTCGGCATGTCTGTGTGGCCAGTCCATCACATTTATGGCCATTCCCACATCCAAATGGTCTGGATTTGGACTTTTTCAACTTGAATGTTTCTGTGGTCGAAAATGGGGTCTAAAGTTAGGTGTCCTAAGGGTTGGATGTTCAGATACAACATTCAAGTAGGCGATTTAAAAAAATATATATATTTTTTTAGACGACAATTCGGCTTTCAAAAATGGATGTTTATGTGCTTCTGATTTTGGACATTTTGCAGGAAATGTCCAAGTCAGACTTAGATGACCTTTTTGAAAATGTATGTATGTATGCTTTTTATTTTTATTTTGGAGTCATTCCACACATTCGTTTTGATAATATTTTTGTCTGCACATTAAGGGGGAGGAAGGGAATTCATCAAGATGCAGTAAAAGATCCTCTTTAGACACACCCTGATTTTCTGCAGGATCCCAATACCCCAGTTTCATGAATCCCATGGTAAAAGGATAATGCAGCGTGGAAGCCATGTCAGAAACAGCGCATCCAAAATAATGGCACTCCCATGCAGCTCCCATCCCTCCTGAGCCCAGCCCCATGATGCAATATCCCCCAGTCAACATCTTTCAATCCATGAGGCTCCTCTAATCCCAGAAAGGGTCTCAGGGCCTGTACCTGGTAGTCCAGTTGTTGCCAGACAAAAGCAATCCCTCCTTGTTCCTGCCCGGTTGGCACCACATCCAAAATTGTGCCATTATTTTGGATGCGGCGCCAGCCAGGTAGGAGCAAAGGGTAGGGTTGCCAGATTTCCTCTTTGAAAAAATGAGGGTGGCTGGCCCCACCCCAGTCCTGCCCCATTCAGTATCTGGCTCCGCCCCATTCCTCCCCAGCCCCGCCCCCACATGGACCTCCCTCAGCTCGAAGGGCGCATTTGCACATGCACGGACGTCGACACAATGACGTCACATTCATGTGCACAAGTGTATGATGTTAGCACGGTGACAGCCACACGTTCTCAAGGACTTCCAGATGCGACCTCCAAGCTCAGGACTTCCAAAACCCGGACAAACTTCCGGGTTTCTTGGATGTCTGGTAACCCTATGCAGTTTATCGATTTAAAAAAAGTGGGGTAGTGCAAAGCTTCAGACTGTTTATCTTATCTCTGGCTCAAACAAGCTCTCTTGGTTTGCTTATTCTTATTTTAAGACTGTTGCCTTCATTTCCTTTAAAAATTGTTCTTATGTGTTCTTCTTATACATCCAAAGTAATTATTGTATTCAAAAGCTTCTCTAAAGAGCTCTGTTGTATCTGATTCACAGCCTTTAACTGCTGCGTCAGGGATTCATTAGAGCCACTATATTGCAGCGTTAGGTTTTAATGGCATTCTTATTCAACTGAAGTTGCAATTAAACAATAAAAAAGAGCTGGTGATTAAACACTGGTAGCCTAAACAGTTGTGGCTTTCCAGATATAGGGTTACCAGATTTTCCAATCGGAAAACCCGGACATAAGACTAGCCTTACTGCGTAAGACCAATGGTCCAACAAGCCCAGTAGCCCGTTCTCACGACGGCCAATCCAGGTCCTTAGTACCTGGCCAAAACCCAAGGAGTAGCAACATTCCATACAGAATCTCAAAGAATGGCAAGATTCCAGAATCCCAGAGAGTAACTAGATTCTAGAATCCCCAGAGTAGCAACATTCTATACAGAATCTCAAAGAATGGCAAGATTCCGAATCCCAGAGAGTAATAAGATTCTAGAATCCCCAAAGTAGCAACATTCCTTACAGAATCCCAAACAATGGCAAGATTCCAGAATCCCAGAGAGTAACAAGATTCTAGAATCCCAAAGAGTAGCAACATTCCATACAGAATCCCAAACAATGGCAAGATTCCAGAATCCCAGAGAGTAACAAGATTCTAGAATCCCAAAGAGTAGCAACATTCCATACAGAATCTCAAAGAATGGCAAGATTCCAAATCCCAGAGAGTAATAAGATTCTAGAATCCCCAAAGTAGCAACATTCCTTACAGAATCCCAAAGAATAGCAAGATTCCGGAATCCCAGAGAGTAACTAGATTCTAGAATCCCCAGAGTAACAACATTCTATACAGAATCTCAAAGAATGGCAAGATTCCGAATCCCAGAGAGTAATAAGATTCTAGAATCCCCAAAGTAGCAACATTCCTTACAGAATCCCAAAGAATAGCAAGATTCCAGAATCCCAGAGAGTAACTAGATTCTAGAATCCCCAGAGTAGCAACATTCTATACAGAATCTCAAAGAATGGCAAGATTCCAGAATCCCAGAGAGTAACAAGATTCTAGAATCCCAAAGAGTAGCAACATTCCATACAGAATCCCAAAGAATGGCAAGATTCCAGAATCCCAGAGAGTAACAAGATTCTAGAATCCCAAAGAGTAGCAACATTTCATACGGAATCTCAAAGGATAGCAAGATTCCGGAATCCCAGAGAGTAACAAGATTCTAGAATCCCAAAAAGTAGCAACATTCCAAACAGAATCCCAAAGAATGGCAAGATTCCAGAATCCCAGAGAGTAATAAGATTCTAGAATCCCAAAGAGTAGAAGCATTCCATACAAAATCCCAAACAATGGCAAGATTCCAGAATCCCAGAGAGTAACAAGATTCTAGAATCCCAGAGTAGCAACATTCCATACAGAATCCCAACCAATGGCAAGATTCCAGAATCCCAGAGAGTAACAAGATTCTAGAATCCCAAAAAGTAGCAACATTCCAAACAGAATCCCAAAGAATGGCAAGATTCCAGAATCCCAGAGAGTAATAAGATTCTAGAATCCCAAAGAGTAGAAACATTCCATACAAAATCCCAAACAATGGCAAGATTCCAGAATCCCAGAGAGTAACAAGATTCTAGAACCCCAAAGAGTAGAAACATTCCATACAAAATCCCAAACAATGGCAAGATTCCAGAATCCCAGAGAGTAACAAGATTCTAGAATCCCAAAGAGTAGCAACATTCCATACAGAATCTCAAAGAATGGCAAGATTCTGAATCCCAGAGAGTAATAAGATTCTAGAATCCCCAAAGTAGCAACATTCCTTACAGAATCCCAAAGAATAGCAAGATTCCGGAATCCCAGAGAGTAACTAGATTCTAGAATCCCCAGAGTAACAACATTCTATACAGAATCTCAAAGAATGGCAAGATTCCAGAATCCCAGAGAGTAACAAGATTCTAGAATCCCAAAGAGTAGCAACATTCCATACAGAATCTCATAGAATAGCAAGATTCCAGAATCCCAGAGAGTAACAAGATTCTAGAATCCCAAAGAGTAGCAACATTCCATACAGAATCCCAAACAATGGCAAGATTCCAGAATCCCAGAGAGTAACAAGATTCTAGAATCCCAAAGAGTAGCAACATTCCATACAGAATCTCAAAGAATGGCAAGATTCTGAATCCCAGAGAGTAATAAGATTCTAGAATCCCCAAAGTAGCAACATTCCTTACAGAATCCCAAAGAATAGCAAGATTCCGGAATCCCAGAGAGTAACTAGATTCTAGAATCCCCAGAGTAACAACATTCTATACAGAATCTCAAAGAATGGCAAGATTCCAGAATCCCAGAGAGTAACAAGATTCTAGAATCCCAAAGAGTAGCAACATTCCATACAGAATCCCAAACAATGGCAAGATTCCAGAATCCCAGAGAGTAAAAAGATTCTAGAATCCCAAAGACTAGCAACATTCCATACAGAATCTCATAGAATAGCAAGATTCCAGAATCCCAGAGAGTAACAAGATTCTAGAATCCCAAAGAGTAGCAACATTCCATACAGAATCCCAAACAATGGCAAGATTCCAGAATCCCAGAGAGTAACAAGATTCTAGAATCCCAAAGAGTAGCAACATTCCATACAGAATCCCAAAGAATAGCAAGATTCCGGAATCACAGAGAGTAACAAGATTCTAGAACCCCAAAGAGTAGCAACATTCCATACAGAATCTCAAAGGATAGCAAGATTTCGGAATTCCAGAGAGTAACAAGATTCTAGAACTCCAAAGAGTAGCAACATTCCATACGGAATCTCATAGAATAGCAAGATTCCAGAATTCCAGAGAGTAACAAGATTCTAGAACTCCAAAGAGTAGCAAAATTCCATACAGAATCACAAAGAATAGCAAGATTAAGGAATCCCAGAGAGTAACAAGATTCTAGAACCCCAAAGAGTAGCAACATTCCATACAGAATCTCAAAGGATAGCAAGATTCCGGAATCCCAGAGAGTAACAAGATTCTAGAACCCCAAAGAGTAGCAACATTCCATACAGAATCTCAAAGGATAGCAAGATTCCAGAATCCCAGAGAGTAAAAAGATTCTAGAATCCCAAAGAGTAGCAACATTCCATACAAAATCCCAAACAATGGCAAGATTCCAGAATCCCAGAGAGTAACAAGATTCTAGAATCCCAAAGAGTAGCAACATTCCATACAGAATCCCAAACAATGGCAAGATTCCAGAATCCCAGAGAGTAACAAGATTCTAGAATCCCAAAGAGTAGCAACATTCCATACAGAATCTCATAGAATAGCAAGATTCCAGAATCCCAGAGAGTAACAAGATTCTAGAATCCCAAAGAGTAGCAACATTCCATACAGAATCCCAAAGAATAGCAAGATTCTGGAATCACAGAGAGTAACAAGATTCTAGAACCCCAAAGATTAGCAACATTCCATACAGAATCTCAAAGGATATCAAGATTCCGGAATCCCAGAGAGTAACAAGATTCTAGAACCCCAAAGAGTAGCAACATTCCATACGGAATCTCATAGAATAGCAAGATTCTGGAATTCCAGAGAGTAACAAGATTCTAGAACTCCAAAGAGTAGCAAAATTCCATACAGAATCTCAAAGAATGGCAAGATTACGGAATCCCAGATAGTAACAAGATTCTAGAATCCCCTGAGTAGCAACATTCTATACAGAATCTCAAAGAATAGCAATATTCCAGAATCCCAGAGAGGAACAAGATTCTAGAACCCCAAAGAGTAGCAACATTCCATACAGAATCTCAAAGGATAGCAAGATTCCAGAATCCCAGAGAGTAACAAGATTCTAGAACCCCAAAGAGTAGCAACATTCCATACAGAATCTCAAAGGATATCAAGATTCCGGAATCCCAGAGAGTAACAAGATTCTAGAACCCCAAAGAGTAGCAACATTCCATACGGAATCTCATAGAATAGCAAGATTCTGGAATTCCAGAGAGTAACAAGATTCTAGAATCCCCAAACCCAAGGAGTAGCAACATTCCATGATACCGATTCAGGGCAAGCAGTTCCACCCATTCTAGCACCCAGACCCGCCCTAGCTTCGACCCCCCACTGCCTGATGCCCCTCAAGGATCAGCACTTTCACCCCTATCATATGCTTTCTCCCTTATTTATACTGATATTTGTTAACATTTGTTTATTTCCGATCTGAAGAAGAAGGATTACCTTTGAAAGCTCATCATAAAATCCATTGAATTAGTCCAGTAAAATGGTATTACCTTATTGCTTATGTTTTTGTTTTATTTCTAAATATTATCTTGAAAAGTGGACTAACATGGCTACCACACTATTTCATCCCTATCATTTAATTTGTTTTTAGCATCACTGTAATTCAAGACTCAGGAATGCTCAATAGGGGTTTAAGTGCATTCAGATGATATTCAGGGAGTTGGCTGTAGCGACATGATTTGTATTGAACTTGAAGAAGGCTAAAGTGTTTTGGCTCTCTGGTCCTTTGCCTAGGCCAGAAGTGGTTCCGCATTTTTTGAAACGACACATACGATTTTCAATATTTAGGAGTAATTTTGGACTCGGATTTGAGATTTGAGAAACAGGTACTGAGAGTAGTGGGGCTATGGATGTTGAGAACACGATGTCCTTTTTTGAAGAGGCTGCAGTGCATGGATTTATTTTTTTTACATTTGCTCTTAGGCCCTGAGTCTATAAAGGGCGCCTAAATCACGCCTAACGCTGAGTGTGCATTAGGCGTCCAAAGAATGTTGACGTCACTTTGTAAACGCGTTCATAATTTCATGGATGCCCATTTGAAAAACCTAACTCAATAGGCGTGGTTGTGGAATAGGCGTGGTTTGGGCGAGGCTGCAATATAGACGTCCTTCAATTCATTTACATAACACTGAGCAACCAAGGGCGTCCATCTCAAGCCTACATTGTAGGCAAATGAAAACCAGGTCTACTTTTGAACTTAGTTGGAGCTTCAAAGAGATCTGAGGTCTATGGACGGAACTTAGGCACTGTTTGGACGTCCTTAATGCTAAAAAGCTCTCTGGGTTTTTATTTTTGCTTTATTAAGCTCAAAATACATTTAATAAGGCACCACATAAACGGAGCACATCAAAACAGATCTATTGCATGCGAAGCCTTCTGTTTTTGTGGACAAACATCAGTGCTATTTGCTAATTAGTCTAAATGGCACCTACCTTTAGACGCATTTTGCAGAATCTAAATTGGAGTATGGAAATATTTGCTCTATGGGTCTCCCTAGATTTCTTCTTCAAAAATTGTGTACTCTGCAATTACTGAGCGGGATTTAGGAGCAGGACTCAGTTCGGCCTTTGTTTATGCAGCAACATTGTCTGCCACTGGAATTCCATCCGATATATAAATATCTAGGTTTTGACCCACAGAGCTATATCTGAAAATAAGCCTCCTTATTTGGCATCGTCTTTAAGAGTAGATTCTCTAGTTTGGATGCCATGGTCCGCCAGATCTCATTTGTTGGCATTTCTTCCTGCCTGGGATGCTAGGTTAGTAGTTATGACTAGAGAGAACAAGCATTCTCTGGCTTTATGGAATGGTCTCCTGGGGGAAATACGGGAAGAACACTCATTGTATTGTTTGGGGTTTTTTAGTTCAAAATTTTTTATTGAGTTTAGTATATAAAGTATATGCATGCCGTACCAATGGAAAGAGTCACAAAATATCTCCATAATGTAATACAGCAGGCAGACCCTTGACTATCTATAAGGAGGAAAGTAGCAAATTAAAAACACCTTTTTGAAAAGCAGCTGAGGGAAGCACTGAAGTGGTAACATCCATCCTCTATTATTTTTACTGTAGTTTTATATATTGCAAAAAGTGTTTTTGTTTACAGTATAATCTCGTTATAACGGACTCGCTTATGACGGAACCTCGTCTATAGCGGACGAGGTCCGCTGGTCCCGGCCATGCGCCTTTATAAACATGCAGAAAATCATCACATATGATGGATTTTCGGATATAACGGACAACCAATTTGGTCCCCAGAGCCGCTCTTAGCTGTAGTTTTGTTTGGCTATAACGGACATGGAGGCTCCGCCTACAAGGCGCGTGGTGTGCCGGTGATACAATATCAAAATGCAGCCCAGAAGAAAATGACAGAGTATTTTTCTTTCCAGGACAGTGCGACTTAATGCTTTAGAACATCTTTTAGAGTTCTGGTTTTGCAATCGTTTCATTCCGTACCAATGTTTTCCTGAGTTTTCTTCCTGGTGTTGCTGATATGCTTGTGCAGGGACTGTTGTTCATTGATTGAACGTTAAGAACATAAGAACATAAGCAATGCCTCCGCTGGGTCAGACCTGAGGTCCATCGCGCCCAGCAGTCCGCTCACGCGGCGGCCCAACAGGTCCAGGACCTGTGCAGTAATCCTCTATCTCTACCCCTCTATCCCCTTTTCCAGCAGGAAATTGTCCAATCCTTTCTTGAACCCCAGTACCGTACTCTGCCCTATTACGCTCTCTGGAAGCGCATTGGCTAAGGCTCTTAACATTTGCATCTCCTCTTCCTATTGGCTAAGGCTCTTAACATTTGCATCTCCTCTTCCTATTGGCTAAGGCTCTTTGCACCTGCATTGTGATGTCATAGAACTTTAGTAACAACAGAGAAACCTGATGGCAAATAAAGGCCAAATGGACCATCCAGAGCATCCACTATCTCCTCCTCTCCCTATTGGCTAAAGCTCTTAACATTTGCATCTCCTCTTCCTATTGGCTAAGGCTCTTTACACCTGCATTGTGATGTCATAGAACTTTAGTAACAACAGAGAAACCTGATGGCAAATAAAGGCCAAATGGACCATCCAGTGCATCCACTATCTCCTCCTCTTCCATAAGAACATAAGAACATAAGCAATGCCTCTGCTGGGTCAGGCCTGAGGTCCATCTTGCCCAGCAGTCCGCTCACGCGACGGCCCAACAGGTCCAGGACCTGTGCAGTAATCCTCTATCTATACCCCTCTATCCCCTTTTCAAGTTGACCAAAATAAAGTTTTTAAAAAATGCAACTCTGGATATAACAGACTGTTTTGTCAGGTCCCTTGAAGTCCGTTATAATGAGATTATACTGTATGAGTTATTTTTTAATCTATACACTATTCTGACAATTCTTTGAAGGGTGATATATCAAGTATTCTAAGCTATCAAACTATCAGTAACATGTCATATCTTTCAGTCTCTAGAAAAGTTCACCCATCATCCGGAGGACAATCGCAATCAGATCCGAGAGCTGGCACAGACCTTGACTGATGGAAGGGTCCTGGATGAACTCATCAACGAGAAACTGGAGAAGTTTAACACACGATGGGAGGAGCTTCAGCAAGAGGTAGAGATGAAACACTTTGATTCACAACGAATGTTCAATATTCAGCTCTTAGATAGTATTAAGACAAACTACAGATATAAATAGAAGTGAGACAATATGGCTTTAGCATAAAACCTTTTAATAGGTCATCAGATGTGCTTTCCACATGTGATCACTTTTAATCAACAGAATTGTATGCACAGATTAGGCAATGATTTCGTAAGTTTAATCGTTACTTAGCACTCTTCATTTAAAACCAATAGGAGGAAATATTTTTTCAATCAGAGAATAGTTAAGTGGTAAGAGTGGATAGCGTAGCTGATTTTACAAAAGGTTTGGACAAGTTCCTGGAGGAAAAGTCCATAGTCTGTTATTGAGAAAGACATGGGGGAAGCCACTGCTTGCCCTGGATCGGTAGCATGGAATGTTGCCACTCTTTGGGTTTGGTCAGGTACTAGGGACCTGGATTGGCCACCATGAGAACGGGCTACTGGGCTTGATGGACCGTTGGTCTGACCCAGTAAGGCTATTCTTAGATTCTTATATGCTTTATTATTAAATATTATCTAAAGTTCTCATTTTAATAGATGTACTATAAAAGCACTTATCTTGCGCTCTCTGGACTACTATGCCGACTTAGTAGACCAGAGAGCGCAAGATAAGTGCTTTTATAGTACATCTATTAAAATGAGAACTTTAGATAGTATTTAATAATAAAGCATATGAATAAAACGTAAAAATTGGGTCAGTGAGGAGTGCTAAGTAACGATGAAACTTATGAAATCGTTGCCTAAGCTGTGCATACACTTTGATTCACGGCATTTCCTTCCTGCCATAAACTCTGCTGCCACATATGTCTCAGGGTGAGAATTTTGTGAGCAAATGTTGCTGAATAGTGCTAAAGTTATTTTCTCTTAACCACTAAAAAGTCAGTGTTTTCCAAAAATGTGTCCGACTCTACACTAGCTTTTACCACCCGGGGAGATTCCGAGGTTGGGAATGAGAATACACAATATTACAAAATATGTGAATTGTTTAGAAATGTTAGCAACTCACATTAAGTAGACACATAAGAACAGCCATATTGGGTCAGACCAATGGTCCATCTAACCCAGTTTTCTATTTCCAACAGCGGCCAAACCAGGTCACAAGTACCCGGCAGAAACCCAAATAGTAGCAACATTCCAGAATCTCAAAGAGTACCGAGATTCCGGAACCCCAAATAGTAGCAGCATTCCAGAATCTCAAAGAGTACCGAGATTCCGGAACCCCAAATAGTAGCAGCATTCCAGAATCTCAAAGAGTACCGAGATTCCGGAACCCCAAATAGTAGCAGCATTCCGGAATCTCAAAGAGTACCGAGATTCCGGAACCCCAAATAGTAGCAGCATTTCGGAATCTCAAAGAGTACCGAGATTCCGGAACCCCAAATAGTAGCAGCATTCCGGAATCTCAAAGAGTACCGAGATTCCGGAACCCCAAATAGTAGCAGCATTCCGGAATCTCAAAGAGTACCGAGATTCCGGAACCCCAAATAGTAGCAGCATTCCGGAATCTCAAAGAGTACCGAGATTCCGGAACCCCAAATAGTAGCAGCATTCCGGAATCTCAAAGAGTACCGAGATTCCGGAACCCCAAATAGTAGCAGCATTCCGGAATCTCAAAGAGTACCGAGATTCCGGAACCCCAAATAGTAGCAGCATTCCAGAATCTCAAAGAGTACCGAGATTCCGGAACCCCAAATAGTAGCAGCATTCCATGCGCAATCCCCAAAGAGTATCAACGTTCCATGCTAGCGATCCTAGGACAAGCAATGGCTTTCCCCACATCTGTCTCAATTGCAGACTATGGACTTTCCTCTAGGAACTTGCCATTTCCTCCAGGAATTGTCACTGCATCATTCCTTTCTTCAGTTAGAGGACCTTTGAAGATGAAGATTTTTTTTTGCATTGAATCAAATTTTTAGTTTGTTATCGTTCTTGTAGAAGTGGCTGTCCCAGGGTGTCAAGGTTAGCTGAGCGAAAATGTCTTTCCTCTCTCTCACTTTACCTCCAGCCTAGCAGCCTGAACAAAATTTAGTCAAACAAAAGGGAGACAACCTTGGAAGGTTTTCCGGGGTGAGGTTAAACTGGGGTCAGCGCTTATATCTACTTAACTCTCATCAGCCAAATAAAAGGCCTAAAGGTAATTGGGCAAACCTCCAACGGATTATCAAAAATTGCAACGGTCCTCTTGTCTTCCTCCCTCCCACTTTCTAGACTGCAAAAAAATTCAAGTGTCTTAACACCGGTGCGTCACTTCTCCTACCCCCACCCAGTAGCCACTCACTTACATATGACCAGCCCTTGCCAGGACTATCATTTTTGGCAAGAAGTGATTTGGAAACTTGTTTGAATCTTACAGGAAAAGCAGGGCCAGCCCTACTGTGTAAGATGCCCTGGGAGAACATTCAGCCCATTGGCCTCCTATAATCCAACATCCTTTCCCCTTCCCTTCCCCACCCCCGATGTCATGTGTCTTTTCTTCTCCACACTAATCCATCCTAATGTCCAACATCTCTCCCTTCCTTTTCTTGCTTTTGTCCCTCATGCGCAGCATCTCCTCTTGTCTTTCCTATCCAACCTTTTCAAATTTTCCCATGTACAGCATCTTTCCTTCCTCACCCTCAATAGTTTAAAACAAGCTGATATTCCACCTTTCATGATATGTCAGACTAGATTACAGTAAAAACACAAAGGGCCAGGTCCTTTTCGTTTTCCTGAAATTAAAAATATAAATTATACCAGAATTTATAATTCAACCCGGGCTTAACCAGGTGCCTTAAATATATGCCTGAAAAAGCTGGATACTCTGCTGGAACTGGTAGGTTTGTCGGGACCGCGGGAAGGGAAGGGGGGGCAGTAAGGGAGCCGGCCAAACCGTGGGAAGAGAAAGAGGAGGTAGGGGAAACGCTGCTGCTGCACAGGGAAGTGGTGTGGGGGGAGGGAAATGGAGGGGGAGGGAATGCTGCTGCTGTGGCTTCTGCACAGAGAAGTGGGGGGAGAGAAATGCTGCTGCATAGGAGGCAGGGAGAGAGACAGATAGATAGAAAGAAAGACAGACAGCGGGAGGAAGGGAAACAGAAAGAAAAGAAGAAAGACACAGGGACAGGGAGAGACACAGAAAGACAGACAGACAAAGGGGGCCAGGGAGAGAGACAGACAGAAAGAAAGATAGCGGGAGGGAAAGAGAGAGACAGAAAGAAAGACAGACAGATATATAGTCTAGCACCTGTTAATGTAACGGGCTAAAATACTAGTCTGTGAATAAAGGCGGGAGTTTTGTAAAGAAGAGATTTGAAAGTCAGTAGACTTAATTTATATGTTATGCTGTGCGCAACTGGAAGCCAATGCGCTTTCTTAAGGTGTCACATGGTCAAATTTCTTTGCTTTCGTTATGAGTTTAATTGAAGCATTTTAAACGTTCCTCGGAAGAAGCCGTGCATGCACCCCCCTTCCCTTCCCCCATGCCTTGAGTTGTCCACCGCCACAAGCAACAAGAACCTCAACATGCTCCTCGCGACCCCGTCAGCTCTCCTTCTGACATCACTTCCTGTGCACGGCACCCTGAAGTGATGCCAGCGAGAGAGATGAAGTGGTCACGAGGAGCACGTTGAAGTTGTTGCTCGCGACGGTGAACAACTCGAGGCATGAGGGAAGGGAAGGGGCCGCGCACGTGGCGAGGGGAGGAGTGGGAAGAGGTGAGCTAAATGCTGGCGCCCCCACCAACATGGCGCCCGGGGCAGACCTCCTCCCTTCCCCCACCTTTACTGCACCACTGATAGCACACTTTAACGAGGACGTGACTTTAGAAAATTACCCTCGGAAAGTGCCTGGGGTTTCCTCTTGAAACTCTCATCTCTTGTCCCTTGTACTTTCCTGACCTCCAGGTGCGTTTTGGTCCTATCGGTCAGACTTACCTGTCTATAGTTTTGCAGGAAGGTGACGGAGCCTCAAAGAGAAAGGAACATACTGAATTTAAGAAGCGCAGGATTTCACGCTAGACAGACACTGCAGGTCCGAGTGAACTGGCAGTGAAATGTTTCACCACATTGTAAAACTTATTTCATAGCCCATTAAGTAGCAATTGAACCTATGTGTTAAAATTTTTACTGCCTCGCACACTAAACATTTTAGTAATGCTTTATTGCATCGCTCCTTATATGAGAAGTAATAACTTTATGAGGAGCACAAACAGAAGAGATGGAATGCATTTCTCAGGTAATGGGCTTAGCTTCCCAGAGGACTGGCGGGGTCTCCGTCACTTGTCGCTTTACCATGATTTAGACTGATTCTAATTTTAGAAATAGGTCTCTCTCTCTCTCTCCACAGGCTGTGTTCATATGATTAGGAGGATATAAAGTGTGTGTAGGCGAAGGAATTGATAATGCAAGCAAAAAAAAAAAAAAATTAAAGGCATTTAAATCCAAACTTGATGAGTGGGGGGGGGGGAACCTGTTTTCATCAAGGGAGATCTCAAGCAGTTTGATCTAACTTATATTTCGTAAATCCTTTATTGTAGGTCAAAAAAGTATTTTACCACATTGGTTGGAAGAAAGTCCACCCTCATTTTGGCATTGGAGGCAGCATTTCATGCTCTTCTGATTATGGAAGCTAGGGCGACCCCCCCATCTTATAAAAAACAGAGTAAATTTGGGATGACCTGGGAACCTTCTATACAGCAATTATCGGTCAGAGCAGGCAGTTTTGGAATCAGAAAGTGAAGCACTATTTATTAGAAATATTTGGGAATGGGGTAGGGGAGGGAGTGTTTGTATTGTGGTGATAATTGATTGTTGATTTCTTTGAATTTATATATCGACAATGTATTAACTGAGTTGAGATGATATTCTTGGTAAGATTTTCTTTTTAAAACTCAATAAAAATTATTGAACATTAAACTTGAAACACTGTATATACCAAACAGTAGTATTTCAAGGTTCAATTCAGTCTTGACACTGCAAAATTAGAACGACACTTGTAAGTGGTTTCTAAAAAGAAAATAACGGAGGAACCTCAAATCAAGAGAAACAAAGAGGACATAGGAAGGCATGGAACAGCCTATGAAAGCGATCTATAATCAGGCACTCAAGCATTTTCAAGGAGAGGAACCTGTTCACCTTTGGGTTAGCTGAGGGCGAAGAGACCCTGGTCTTGGCCTTGGAAGGCATAGCAGGCACAACCTTTCCTCGGCATCTGTGAACGCTTTCGCTTTTCATATCCATGATGATGAAACTTACAATACATTAGAGCACTGGGGAAAAAAACATCCGTCTGTACCTTCTAAATTATGCACCGATATTCAGTGCCGGGCTGTGTCTGGACACTTCACCAAATGTCAATGCATAAATTCAAGTAGCCTGGCTACCTGGAGCTTATGCATGCCGGCCAATAGTCAGCCAGGGCCAGATGGGAGTTATGCAGCCCCCCACTGAATATTGGGCCGGACACATAACCTCAGAGCCCAGATCCCCCTCCCAAACCCCTCTGTCACAGCCCCTCTTCCCCTCCCCCCTCCACAAGCGTGAAAATTCATTCCGCCATCCCTCCCTCCCCACATTCCCCCAAATCTCCTGATCCCTCTCCCAAGAGGGCTTCAAGGCTGGCAGGGTGTAGATGGGCTGGAGTGAGCTTGAACGGAGACTTCAGGAGTTGGAACCTAAGAACAGGACCGGGCAGAGCTTTGGATTCTGGCCCAGAAATAGATTGAATCAAGTTGGGCAGACTGGAAGGACCATTCGGGTCTTTCTCTGCCGTCATCTACTATGTTACTATGGGCTCTTTTTACTACGTTGCGGCAGCGTTTTTAACACGTGCTAACCCCCTGCGGAAAAACTAACGCCAGCTCAACGGAGGCGTTAGCGTCTAGCGCACACGGCTTTGTAACGCGCGCTAAGTGCATGCTAAAACCGCTACCGTAGCTTGGTTAAAGGAGTTTTATAGTTATGCAGTCTTTAGTACCACTCGGTTGGGTGCCCACTCGGACACGTGGCACACTCTCTCCAAAGGATTAATGTGTTTAATTTTGCCCTCTGCTGATTTGATTCCTTAGCCTCCCCCCCCCCCCAGGAGATTTTATTTCTTGTACTGTTGAGTTTATTATCAATCAATGACTTTGCACTGTTTGCATAGGTTTAATTAACTGCTGCATGAATTTAATTGCCCCTTTCTCGATACTCCGTCTTCCAGCTCTTTGGAGCTTTATTTAAATAAGTATAAGAGACAGGATGGTATGGGGTGTCGTTCCATGCGCTTTGTACTTGCTGCGCTGTGGGAGATTGCGGGCATGTGCTGTCCCTCCTCATTAGGCTCACCTTGCACTTTTCTCTAAGAATCCAGCTGTTAGTTAAGAGTCACTGCAGTGTGAATGTGAATTCCAGAGCAAGGTTTAGGGTTTTTGTCCCCTCTGGCTTTAGAAAGAAATAGGAAACAGCTCTGTTTTCTGCACACTTGAGCAGTTGGCTGAGCCGTGCACTTAGCTAAGCCGTCTTTATCTTGTTTTTCTTACAAATTACAAAGACTAGGGGACGCTTTAGGAAGTTACAGGGAAATACTTTTAAAAGCCAATAGGAGGAAATATTTTTTTGCTCAGAGAATAGTTAAGCTCTGGAACGCGTTGCCAGAGGTTGTGGTAAGAGCGAATAGCGTAGCTGGTTTTAAGAAAGGTTTGGACAACTTCCTGGAGGAAAAGTCCATAGTTTGTTATTGAGAAAGACATGGGTGAAGCCACTGCTTGTCCTGGGTCGGTAGCATGGAATGTTGCTACTCTGGGGATTCTAGAATCTTGTTACTCTCTGGGATTCTGGAATCTTGCTATTCTTTGAGATTCTGGAATGTTGCCACTCTTTGGGATACTAGAATCTTGTTACTCTCTGGGATTCCGGAATCTTGCTATTCTTTGAGATTCTGTATGGAATGTTGCAACTCTTTGGGATTCTAGAATGTTGCTACTCTTTGAGATTCTAGAATCTTGTTACTCTCTGGGATTCTGGAATCTTGCTATTCTTTGAGATTCTGGAATGTTGCTACTCTTTGGGATACTAGAATCTTGTTACTCTCTGGGATTCCGGAATCTTGCTATTCTTTGAGATTCTGTATGGAATGTTGCTACTCTTTGGAGTTCTAGAATCTTGTTACTCTCTGGGATTCCTGAATCTTGCTATTCTATGAAATTCTGTATGGAATGTTGCTTACTCCTTGGGTTTTGGCCAGGTACTAAGGGCCTGGATTGGCCACCGTGAGAACGGGCTATTGGGCTTGATGGACCACTGGTCTGACCCTGTAAGGCTGGTCTTACTTGCCAATAAAATATGTACCTGCATGAATTTGGAAACTGTGGGCTTGGCTAAACAAAAACACGATTAAAGAGCCCAAAAAATAATGAGCAAAATGGCCAAGAGACGGCACTGACACAGCCTTTTTCTTGGAGATGTTTCCGGTGGATGTGACAATAGGGTCCTCGGAACAATGCAAAGCCCCTCTCTGACTGGGTGGATTTCATCTTGGTCTTGTTTGATGAACATTTTGGATTTTTCACAGATTGGCCGGGGAAATCTTTTTTTTTTTTTTGATCTGTGGGAAAGCTGAAGCAGATCTGTAGATTTTGTTGCCGGAGGTTTGTGTAGCCCAATGACAAGAACTAGGAGCACTTTCAAGGCTTCTCGCTTTGTGTGACAAATGCATTTAAATCGGTGCATTCATAGAAGTTAGAAAGATGTATTTTTTCATAAAATAGGAAAAGGAAGCCTTTTAATATTTTTAGTATTAAAACAACATCCCTCTTAACAATCCTTTCTGATTTATTTGCTTTTCCTGTGTGTGTTTGCATCTAAATTGTGTCTGCCCCTCTGTGTTTCAACGTGTGGTTGTCTGTTTACTTCTTCCTTATTAAACTTCCCTCTAATGGCCTCGTATTGCGCTGGGGTGGTTAGGAGGGGGCGATTGTTATAATGGCTGTATAAATATCGCATTGATGAGTTCAAACATGTCATTTCAATCCTGGCACAATTTCTCAATTAAAAATTAATTACTGGAGGTGGTTCAGACACCCAGCCACTGAGCTGAAAGACAATGTCACCTTGAAACTGCACAGATGTTTGGAGTTTCCTGTTGCGGCTCTGGTCCCCGTAGCTACACAGAAGATCAAAAGGAACAACAGTGCCTTACTTTAGGAGAGATCATTTCAGGGGAGGGCATCCACTGAACCACATCCAATTCTTGCCAACCTTACAAGCATCAAAACTGCAGACACCGTCATGACCAAATCCAGCATAGACTTAGTGGACAAAGACAGGTTGTTCACCCTCTCCAAGGTAGGGAGAACGAGAGGACACTCTCTAAACTTAAAAGGGGATAGATTCCGTACAAACATAAGGAAGTTCTTCTTCACCCAGAGAGTGGTAGAAAATTGGAACGCTCTTCCATAGTCTGTTGGGAAACACCCTCCAGGGACTAAAGACAAAGTAGATAAAGACAGGTTGTTCACCCTCTCCAAGGTAGAGAGAACGAGAGGACACTCTCTAAAATTGAAAGGGGATAGATTCCGTACGAACGTAAGGAAGTTCTTCTTCACCCAGAGAGTGGTAG
Source organism: Geotrypetes seraphini (assembly GCF_902459505.1). Classification (NCBI taxonomy): domain Eukaryota; kingdom Metazoa; phylum Chordata; class Amphibia; order Gymnophiona; family Dermophiidae; genus Geotrypetes; species Geotrypetes seraphini. The sequence goes on from NC_047089.1 coordinate 254,355,932, forward strand.
ACAATTGGAACACTCTTCCGGAGTCTGTCATAGGGGAAAACACCCTCTAGGGATTCAAGGCAAAGTTGGACAAGTTCCTGCTGAACTGGAACGTACGCAGGCGAG